>NC_051309.1:51455398-52080398 GCF_015220235.1 Choloepus didactylus
CTTGTTCCCACGGTGTGTGGGGAAATAATTCTTGTGGGGTTCAGTTGGAGAACTCAGTTTGGGTGTGCTGCTGGAGCCATCCGCCCTGAATGTGGGGTGTGTGTACGGGTGGCCAGGGAGGAAGGGCAGCTTTAATATTCAAATCCCCCAGGTTCCTGGAGATTCAAGGCTGCCGCAAGAGTCTAAGTCTTCATTTCATTTCAGCCCCAGACCCTCTCTCTTGCTGTCCCACAAACCACTGGACTTGGCATAGTGTCCCTGGGTTCTCCAAGCAGGTCCCCCCACCCAGCTGTGATCCTCCAGGACCTCTGCCAAGGGAATGCTGTGCTACATCACCAGTGCCCGCCATACCTCAAGGGAAGCCCCGGGCCTCTGGGCCATGCAGGGGCGCTCTGAGCCTCATGCAAAGATGGCCGAACGGGGCGTCTCAACCCCCTCCTCCTCGCACAGTTCCTCCTTCCCAGCTCTGGGACAACTGGCGGGGCTCTGGGCTATGGGGACAGCCCCGGGCAGGAGTTTATCCAGCCCTCCAGGGAGCCAGCTGCTAGCCGCAGGGTTTCTTTCTGCTTCTGGCTCTCCCCTCCATTCCCCTGGCCCCGAGGGTACCTGCAGCCGGCTATCCTCTAGGACAGACACCGAGAGGCCAGCCCAGCCCCCTCTTGCTGTGTTTTACTGCGTGGTTCCCACTATCACAACTGCAGCTGCTCCTAGGTTTTTCCTTTTTTTTTTTTTTTTTTTTTTAAAAGAGCCCGTCAGTCTCCAAACGCCAAGCCCTGGCTTCCCCAGACTGCTGCGTGGCTGCGGGTCTTCCAGCCAGCTTTGTCACTCGTTTCAGAATGCAGACTCCTGGTTTCACCAAGTATACAGCCCCTGTGGTACTAGGAGACTTCGTCCAGCTGGCGCATTGCTGTAACTGGTATTCTGGGTCACTTTCTGGTTTTTATCTGGTGTTTTTCACGGAGGTGTTTTTTTGCCCTGTCTCACCATCCCGCCATCTTAGTTTCTCCTATATTTATATTTTAATAAATGGAACCATACAATATATAGTTCTTTGTGTCTTGTTTCTTTCATTTAGCACAACGTTTCCTTTTAATTATTTTATTTTATTTTATTAGAGAAGTTGTAAGTTTACTAAAAAGACATGTAAAAAAGACAAAGTTCCCATGTACCCCACCTATTGTTGCACTTTGCATTAGTGTGGTACTTTTATTAAAATTGATGAAAGAAAATTAAAATATTAATGTTAAATATAGTCCATAATATACATTAGATGTATTTTCCCATATATCACCTTATTAGTAACAGCTTGTAGTAGTCATACATTTGTTATAATTCACAAAAGAACATTCTTATATTTGTACTCCCGATCACAGTCCATTGTCCCCAACAGGGTTTACAGCGTTATACAGTTCCGTGTTCTGTATTCTAACTTTCCTTCATGTAACATACACGACCCAAAACTTCCCCTTTCAAACACATTCACAAACATAATTCACCACCATTAATTACACTCACAGTAATGTGCTACCATCACCACTATCCATTTCCAAACATTTATAATCAACCTGAATAGAAATTCTGCTGAAATTAAGCACCAAGTCCCCATTCTCTGCTCCCATTCTATCATATGGTAACCTAAATTCTAGATTCTAACTCTATCAGTTTGGTTATTATAATTAGCTCATAGCTGTGAGATCATACATATTTGTCCTTTGGTCTGGCTTATTTCACTGACACAGTGTCCTCCAGGTTCATCCATGTTGTCGCATTTATCGGGACTTCACTACTTTTTACAGCTGAATAATGTTCCATTATATGTAAATACTACATTTTGTTTATCCATTCATTGTTTCATGAACACTTGGGTTGTTTCCATCTTTTGGCAACTGAGAATACTGCCACTATGAGCATCTGTGAAAATGTCTGAGTCCCTGCTTTCAGTTCTTCTTGGTATATACCTAATGTGGGATTTCCAGATCATATGGAAATTCTATTGTTTATCTTCCTGGGGAATTCCCAAACTGTTTTCCACAGTGGCGGCACCATTTTACATTACCTCCAACAGTGAATAAGTGTTCCTATTTTTCCACATCCTCTCCAACACTTGTCATTTTCTGTTTTTTTTTTAACAGTGACCATTTTAGTAGATATGAAATGATATCTCATTTTCATTTGCATTTTCCTAATATCTAGCTATACTGAGGATCTTTTCATGTGATTTTTTAGCCATTTGTATTTCCTCTTTGGAAAAACATCTAGTCAAGTCATTTGCCCGTTTTTAAATTGGGTTGTTGGTCCTTTTGTTGAGTTATAGGATTTCTTTGTATATTCTGGATATTAAACCTTTATTGGAAATGTGGTTTCCAAATATTTTCTCCCATTGAGTAGGCTGCCTTTTCAAATTTCTTCACAAAGACCTTTGACACAAGTTATTAATTTTGAGACAGTACCATTTATCTATTTTTTTCTTTTGTTGCTTGTGCTTGGGCTGTAAAGTCTAAGAAACCACTACCTACCTCAAGATCTTGAAGACACTTCCCTATATTTCCTTTTATGAGTTGTATGGTCCTAGTTCTTACACTTAAGTCTTTGATCCATTTTTTAAAATGCAGTTTTATTGAAACATATTCACACCCCAGACAATTATCCAAAGTGTACAACCAACAATCCACAGTGCAATCATATAGTTTTACAGTCATCACCACAATCATTTTTGAACATTTTCGTTACTCAAAAAAAGGAATAAAAACTTAAATAAAATAGAGCACCCCAAACATCCCATACCCCTTATTTATTTATTTATTTATTTATTTATTTATTTATTTACTTACTTACTTACTGTCTTTATTTTTTTTACTCATCTGTCCATAAACTGGATAAAGTGGGTGTCAGTCACAAGGTTTTCACAATTACACAGTCACACTGTAAAAGCTATATAGTTATGCAATCACTTTGATCCATTTTGAGTTAATTTTTCTATAAGATGTGAGATAGGGGTCCTCTTTTATTCTTTTGCATATGGATATCCAGTTCTTCCAGCACCATGTGTTGAAGGGACTGTTTTGTCCTAATTGAGTGGATTTGGCAGCCTTGTCAAATATTAATTGGCCTTAGATGTGAGAGTCTATTTCTGAATTCTCAATTCGATTCTATTGGTCGATATCTCTATCTTTATGCCAATACCATGCTGTTTTGTGTGTGTGTGTGTGTGTGTTTTGTGTTTTATTTCTTTTGCTCAACTGTTTTCTTTCTTTCTTTCTTTCTTTCTTTCTTTCTTTCTTTTTTTTTCATTTTTATTGAGATTGTTCAGATACCATACAATTATCCAAAGATCCAAAGTGTACAATCACTTGCCCCTGGGTACCCTCATACAGCTGTGCATCCATCACACTTAATTTTTGTTCAATTTTTAGAAACTTTTCATTACTCCAGACAAGAAATAAAGTGAAAGATGAAAAAAACAAAAAAAGAAAAGGAAACTCTAATCCTCCACTATCCCTAACCAACCCCCCTCAATTGTTGACTCGTAGTATTGATATAGTACATTTGTTACTGTTTATGAAAAAATGTTGAAATACTACTAACTGTAGTATATAGTTTGTAATAGGTATATAGTTCTTCCCTATATGCCCCTCTATTATTAACTTCTAATTGTATTGTCATACATTTGTTCTGGTTCATGGAAGCGATTTCTAGTATTTGTACAGTTGATCATGGACATTGCCCACCATAGGATTCAGTTTTATACATTCCCATCTTTTGACCTCCAACTTTCCTTCTGGTGACATATATGACTCTGAGCTTCCCCTTTCCACCTCATTCACACACCATTCGGCGCTGTTAGTTATTCTCACATCTTGCTACCAACACCCCTGTTCATTTCCAAACATTTGAGTTCATCCTAATTCAACATTCTCCTCATATTAAGCAACCACTCCCCATTCTTAAGCCTCATCCTATATCTTGGTACCTTATATTTCATGTCTATGAGTTTACATATTATAATTAGTTCCTGTCAGTGAGACCCTGTAATAATTGTCCTAATCTGTCTGGCTTATTTCACTCAGCATATTGCCCTCGAGGTTTTGTCATCAACCCATTTTTTTTTTAAGATGGTTTTGTTCACTCACCATACATTCCATCCCAAGTAAATAATCGATGGTTCTCTGCATGGTCATACATTTATGTATTCACCACCTTCACCACTATCTATATAAGAGCATCTACATTTCTTCCACAAGGGAGAAGGGGGAGTCAAAGAAGGTAGAGAGGCAAAAGAAAGAGGAAAAAAAAAATGACAGCTAGGAAGCAGCAAAAGGAAAAATAACCTTAAATCAAAGTAGAATAAAGAATCAGACAATACCACCAATGTCAAGTGTCTAACATGCCTCCCCTATCCCCCCCTCTTATCTGCATTCACCTTGGTATATCACCTTTGTTACATTAAAGGAAGCATAATACAATGATTCTATTAGTTACAGTCTCTAGCACCTTGCAAGGTTGATATTTGCTTGTTCTCCCTCATAAAAGAACATATTTGTACATTTTATCACAATTGTTGAATACTCTAGATTTCACCAAGTTACACAGTCCCAGTCTTTATCTTTCCTCCTTTCTTGTGGTGTCTCACATGCTCCACACCTTCCTCTCTCAACTGTATTCATAGTTACCTTTGTTCAGTGTACTTACATTGTTGTGCTACCATCTCCCAAAATTGTGTTCCAAACCACGCACTCCTGTCTTCTATCACTCTGTAGTGCTCCCTTTAGTATTTCCTGTAGGACAGGTGTCTTGTTCACAAAGTCTCTCATTGTCTGTTTGTCAGAAAATATTTTGAGATCTCCCTCATATTTGAAGGACACTTTTGCTGGATACAAGATTCTTGGTTGGCGGTTTTTCTCTTTCAGTATCTTAAATATATCACACCACTTCCTTCTTGCCTCCACGGTTTCTGCTGAGAGATCTGCACATAGTCTTATTAAGCTTCCTTTGTATGTAATGGATCGCTTTTCTCTTGCTGCTTTCAGGATTCTCTCTTTGTCTTTGACATTTGATAATCTGATTATTAAGTGTCTTGGCGTAGGCCTATTCATATCTCTTCTGTTTGGAGTACGCTGCGCTTCTTGGATTTGTAATTTTATGTCTTTCATAAGAGATGGGAAATTTTCATTAATTATTTCCTCTATTATTGCTTCTGCCCCCTTTCCCTTCTCTTCTCCTTCTGGTACACCAATGATACGTACATTATTGTACTTTGTTTCATCCTTGAGTTCCCAGAGACGTTGCTCATATTTTTTCATTCTTTTCTCCATCTGCTCCTTTGCGTGTAGGCTTTCAGGTGTTTTGTTCTCCAGTTCCTGGGTGTTTTCTTCTGCCTCTTGAGATCTGCTGTTGTATGTTTCCATTGTGTCTTTCATCTCTTGTGTTGTGCCTTTCATTTCCATAGATTCTAATAGTTGTTTTTTTGAACTTTTGATTTCTGCCGTATACATGTCCAGTGCTTCCTTTACAGCCTCTATCTGTTTTGCAATATCTTCTCTAAACTTTTTGAACTGATTTAGCATTAGTTGTTTAAATTCCTGTATCTCAGTTGAAGTGTACGTTTGTTCCTTTGACTGGGCCATAACTTTGTTTTTCTTAGTGTAGGTTTTAATTTTCTGTTGTCTAGGCATGGTTTCCTTGGTTATCCAAATCAGGTTTTCCCAGACCAGAACAGGCTCAGGTCCCAGAGGGAAGAAATATTCAGTATCTGGTTTCCCTGCAGGTGTGTCTTAGAAAATTGCTCCACCCTTTGATGCCTCGGGTTACTGTGCTTTTCTGCCCAGCAGGTGGCACCTGTCAGCCTATAATTCTTGACTGGTGTGAGGCGGTATGGCCGTGTTCCCCCAGGCTCTGGGGTCTGGTTCTGAATGGAAATGGCCCCACCCCTTTCCTCCTAGAGAAGACAGACTCCCCAGGTGGAGGTCATTAGCATTTCAATGGTCTCTCTCTCTGCTTGTGCTGTCTCCGCCCTTCCCCGAGTCACAGCCCTGGAAACTGAAAATGACTGGGGCTTTCTCCACTGAGCCAAAAAAGAAACAGTCCCCTTCAGACCCAGACCAAGGCGACCCTCCGGCTCTCCCAGGTCAGTCGTCACCCAAAGCCTCTGTCTGTTTTTGGGGATGTGTACCTGTAGTGAGCAGTTCACACTCGTTACTTAAAACCCCAGTTGGAGCTCAGCTGAGCTATATTCGCTTGCTGGGAGAGAGCTTCTCTCTGGCACCACGAGGGTTTGCAGCTCCGGCTATGGGGGAGGGGGTCTCACGACTTGTTTCCGCATGTTTTACTTACAGATTTTATGCTGTGTTCTCGGGCATTCCTCCCAATTCAGGTTAGTGTATGATGAGTGGATGGTCTCGTTTGTCCCCCCGCAGTTATTCTGGATTATTTACTAGTTGTTTCTGGTTTTTTGTAGTTGTTCCAGGGGGACTACTTAGCTTCCACTCCTCTCTATGCTGCCATCTTGCCTGAGCAGCACCATGCTGTTTTGACCACTATAGCTTTGTAATATGCTTTAAAGTCGGAAAGAGTTGGTCCTCCAACTTTATTCTTCCTTTTCAAGATGTTTTTGGCTCTTTGGGACCCTTTACTCTTCCACATAAATTTGATAATTGGCTTTCCATTTCTACAAAGTGGAATTTTGATTGGGATTGCATTGAAGCAGTAAATCATTTTGTATATAATTGACAACTTAATGATATTTAGTCTTTCAATCAGTGAACACAGAATGTCCTTCCATTTATTTAGATCTTCTTTGATTACTTTTTACAATGCTTTGTAGTTTTCTGTGTACAAGTTCTTTATATTCTTGGTTAAATATATTCACAGATATTTGATTATTTTAGTTGCTATTGTAAATAGAATTTTTGTCTTGATTCCCTCCTCAGATTGCTCATTACTAAGGTACAGAAATGCTACTGATTTTGCATGATCATCTTGTACTCCGCCACTTTGCTGTACTTGTTTATTAGTTCTACAAGCTCTGTTGTAGATTTTTTGGGGACTTTATAAATATAGGATCATGTCATCTGCAAATAGTGAATGTTGTGCGTCTTCCTTTCCAATTTGGATGCTATTTATTTCTTTTTCTTATCTAACTGCCCTAGCAGGAACATTTAACAAAGCGTTGTATAACAGTAGTGAATGTGGGCATCCTTGTCTTGTTCCAAACCTTAAAGGGCAATCTTTCAGTCTTTTATCGTTGAGTACAATGTTAGCTGTGGTTTTTCATATATGCCCTTTATCATGTTGAGTAAGTTTCCTTCTACTCCAATCTTGGAAAGTGTTTTTATCAAGAAAGGATGCCACATTTTGTCAAATGTATTTTCTGCATCAATCAAAATGATCTGTGGTTTTTTCCTTTTGATTTGTTAATGTGATGTATTACAATTAATTGCTTTTCTTGAGTTGAACCACCCTTACATACCTGGGATAAAACTCTCTTGATTATGGTGTATAATTCTTTTAATGTGCTGTTGAATTTGCAAGTATTTTGTTGAAGATTTTTTCATTTATATTCATTAAAGAAATTGGTCTGTAATTTTATTTTCTTGTGGTATCTTTATCTGGCTTTGTTATTAGGTTGATGTTGCCTTTATAAAATGAGTTAAGTAGTGTTCCCTCCTCTTCAATTTTTTGGAAGAATTTGAGCAGAATTGGCATTAAGTATTCTGGGAATGATTGGTAGAATCACCTGTAAAGCCATCTTGTTCTGGGCTTTTGTTTTTTGAAGACTGATTCAGTCTCTTTTCTTGCAACTAGTCCTTTGAGGCTTGTATTTCTTCTAGAGTCAATGTACACTGTGTGTTTCTAGTGATTTGTCTATTTCATCTAAATTTAATTTGTTGATGTACAGTGGTTCATAGTATCCTCTTATGATCCTTTTTATTTCTGTGTGGTCAGGAATAATGTCCCCTACCTCATTTCTGATATTATTTATTTGGATCTTCACTCTTTTTTTCTTTGTCAATCTAGCTAAGGGTTTGTCAATTTTATTGATCTCAAAGAATGAACTTTTGGTTTTGACAATTCTCTCTATTGTTTTTTTAATTCTCAATTTCATTTATTTTTGTTCTAATCTTTGTTATTTCTTTCCTTCTCCTTGCTTTGGGATTAGTTTGGTGTTCTTTTTCTAGTTCTGGTGTTCAGTTAGGTCTTTGATTTTAGCTCTTTCTTTTTTTTAATGTAGGCATTTGGGGCTATAAATTTATCTCTCAGCACGCCCATAAATTTGATATGTTGCATTCTCATTTTAACTTGTCTCAACATATTACTTATTTCTCTTGCAATTTCTTCTTTGAGCCACTGATTGTTTAAGAGTATGTTGCTTAACTTCCATATATTTGTGAATTTTCTAGTACTTTGCTTGTTACTGATTTTCAGATGCATTCCATTTTGGTCAGAGAAAGTACTCTGTATAATTTCAGTCTTTTTAAATTTATTGAGACTAGTTTGTGACTCAATATGTGTTCTATCCTGGAGAATGATCTATGAGCACTTGAGAGGAATGTATATCCTGTTGTTTTGGGGTGCAATGTTTGGTATATATCTGTTAGGTCTGGTTCATTTATCATATTATTGAAATATATTCAAGTTCTCTGTTTCTTTATTGATCCTCTGTCCAGATGTTCTGTCTATTAATGGCAGTGGTGTTGAAATCTCCAACTATTATTGACTGTTTTTTCTTCCTGGTGGATTGCCCCTTTTATTAATACATAATGTCCTTCTTTGTCTCCTATAACAGTTCTGCATTTAAGGTCTGTTTTGTTCAATATTAGCATAGCCACCCCAAACTTTTTGTTGTTGTTACCCTTTGCATGGAATATCTTTTTCTAGCCCTTCACTTTCAACCTATTTGTGCCTTTGGGTCTAAGGTAAGTTTCTTGTAGACATCATACAGATGGATCATACTTTTAAAATCCAGTCTTTTGATTGGGGAGTTTAATCTGTTAACATTCAGTGTTTTTACTGTAAAGTCAATACTTACTTCAACCATTTTATCTTTTGATTTTTATATGTCACATCTTATTTTTGCCTCTCTTTTTACCATTTTAGTTACCCTTACTGATAATCTTCATTTCTACACTTCCTCCAAGCCTCTCTCTCCTGTCTTTGCAGCCTGCAGAACTCCCTATAGATTTCTTGTAGGCAGGTCTATTGTTGACAGACTCTCTCAGTTTCTGCTTATCTGCGAATAATGGAGGAGAGTTTTGCCATATAAAAAATTCTTGGCTGGTAGGTTTTTTCTTTCAGTACCTTAAATATATCACACCACTGCCTTCTTGCCTCCATGGTTTCTGATGAGAAATCAGCACTTAGTCGTTTTCCGGGTCCTGTGTATGTGACGAATCACTTTTATTTTGCTGCTTTCAAGATTCTGTTATCTTTGGCATTTCAAATTCTTATTAATATGTGTCTCGGTGTTGGTCTATTAGGATTTATTCTGTTTAGAGTACATTGTGTCTCTTGGACATGTGTATTTTTGTCTTTCATAAGAGTTGGGAAATTTGGAGCCATTGTTTACTCAAATATTCATTCTGCCCATTTTCCTTTCTCTTCTCCTTCTGGGATATCCATGACACTTCATGTGTACTTCATGCTTTCACTCAAATCCCTGAGACACTGCTCCATTTTTTCTATTCATTTCTCTAACTATTCTTCTGATTGTATGATTATGATTGTCTTGTCTTCTAGTTTGCTGATTCTTTCTTCTGTATGTTGAAATCTGCTGTTGTATGCCTCAAATGAATTTTTTATCTCTACTATTGTGCCTTTCATCACCATAATTTGTTGTTTCTTTTTATACTCTCAAATGCTTCTTTGCGCTCACACGTTGTCTTCTTAATACCTTTTATCTCTTTTTGCATATTTTCCTTCATCTTCTTGAAGTGAGTTAGAAGATTTGTTTGAACTTCTTTTTTTTTTTAAATTCAATTTTATTGATATCGTTCACACCATACAATCCTCCAAAGTGCAGTCATTTTCCCATGGTACCATGATACAGCTATGCATCCATCATCACAATTTTTTTTTTCAATTTTAGGACATATTCATTACTCCAGAAAAAAAATAAAAACAAAAAAGAAAATTCAAATCCTCCCATACCCCTAAACCCCGCCCCCCCATTATTGACTCATAGTATTGGTATAGTACATTTGTTACTGTTGATGAAAGAATGTTAAAATACTACTAATTGTAGTACATAGTTTGCAATAGGTATATTTTTTCCCTATATACACCTCTATTATTAACTTCTAGTTCTAGTATCAAACATTTATTCTAGTTCCTGGAAGAGGTTTTTAATATTTTCACAGTTAATCATGGACAGTGTCCACTACAAGATTCACTGTTTTATACATTCCCATATTTTAACTTCCAACTTTCCTTCTGGTGACATACATGACTGTAAGCTTCCCCTTTCCACCCATTCACACACCATTCAGCACTGTTAGTTATTCTCACAATAATGTGCTACTATCAACTCTGTCCATTTCTAAACACTTATGTTCAACCTAGTTAAACATTCTGCTCATAAAAAGCAATGACTCCCCATTCTTTAGCTTCATTCTGTGTCCTGGTAACTTATATTTCATGTCTATGAGTTTATACATTATAATTAGTTCATATCAGTGAGACCATAAAATATTTATCTTTTTGTGTTTGACTTATTTCACTCAGTATAGTGCCCTCAAGGTTTCTTCATCAACCCATTTTTTTTTTAAGACAGTTTTGTTCACTCACCATACATTCCATCCTAAATGAACAATCGATGGTTCCTTGTATGATCACGTATTTATGCATTCGCCACCATCACCACTATCTATATAAGGACATCTCCATTTCTTCCACAAAGAAAGAGGAAGAGTCAAAGAAGGTATAGAGACAAAAGAAAAAGAAGAAGAAAAAAAATGACAGGTAAAAAGCAAAAAAAAAAAAGACAGAATGAAATTAAAGTACAACAAAAAGTCCGACAACATCATGAATGCCAAGAGTCCCATACCCTTCCCTTATATCCCCCTCTTGTGGGCGTTTAGCTTTGGTATATTGTCTTTGTTACATTAAAGGAAGCATAATACAGTATTTCTGTTAACTATAGTTTCTAGTTTGCATCGATTGTATTTTTCCCCCAACACCACCCCATTTTAACACCTTTCAAGGTTGACATTCATTTGTTCTCCCTCATGTAAAAACATATTTATACATTTTATCCCAAATGTTGAGCACTCCAGGTTTCACTGAGTTATACAGTCCCCGTCTTTATATTTCCTCTTTCCTTCTGGTATCTCACATGCTCCTATCCTTCCTCTTTCAGCCATACTCTCGGTCATATTTGTTCAGTGTACTTACATTGCTGTGCTACCATCACCCAAAATTGTGTTCCAAACCTCTCACTTCGTCTTTTCCTATCTGTCGGTAGTGCTACTTTTAGTATTTCCTGTAGAGCAGGTGTCTTGTTCACAAACACTCTTATTCTCTGTTTGTCAGATAATATTTTAAACTGTCCTTCATATTTGAAGGATGATTTTGCCAGATACAGGATTCTTGGTTGGCGGTTTTTCTCTTTCAGTATCTTCAATATATCACAACACTTCCTTCTTGCCTCCATGGTTTCTACTGAGAAATCTGCACACAGTCTTATCAAGCCTCCTTTGAATGTGATGGATCGCTTTTCTCTTGCTGCTTTCAGGATTCTCTGTCTTTGACATTTGATAATCTGATTATTAAGTGTCTTGGTGTGGGTCTGTTCAGACCTATTCTGTTTCGTATATGCCACACTTCTCGGATCTGTAATTTTATGTCTTTCATAAGAGATGCGAAATTTTCATTGATTATTTCCTCTATTATTGCTTCTGCCCCTTTTCCTTTCTCTTCCTCTGAGATACCCATGACACATACATTCATGTGCTTCATGTTGTCATTCAGTTCCCTGCCCTGAGACGTTGCTCGAACTTTTCATTCTTTTCCCTATCTGTTCTTTTGTGTGTAGGATTTCAGGTATCTTGTACTCCAGTTCCTGAGTTTTTTCTTCTGCCTCTTGAAGTCTGCTGTTTTATGTCTCCATTGTGTTTTTCATCTCTTGAGTTGTGCCTTCCATTTCCATAGATCCTGCCAGTTGTTTGTTTGAACTTTGATTTCTACCTTATGTTCACCCAGTGTTTTCTTTATATCCTTCATCTCTTTTGCCATATCTTCTCTGAACTCATTAACTTGGTTTTTGAATTGATTTGGCTTATTTCTTTGAAAATCTTTAGCTGATTATTTCATTAAAGTAAAAAAGTATCTCAACTGTATCTCAATTGAGGTGTAAATTTTTTCCTTTGACTGGGCCATATGTTTGTTTTTCCTAGTGCAATTTGTAGTTTTCTGTTGTCTAAGCATCTGGTTTCCTTAGTTACCCCAATCAGATTTTCCCAGACTAGAACGGGTTCAGGTCTCAGAATGGGAGTATATTCAGTGTCAAGTTTCCATGAGGGTGTGTCTTAGAGATTGACAGATTTTTCTGTGAGGCTTCTAGCTGCTGTGCTTTTCCTAACCTGTCCAGCAGGTGGTGCCTATCAGCCTGTTGCTCCCCACTGTTGTAAGGAGATGTGGCCCCTTTAATTCTCTGCTTAGGTTGTTTCTCTTTTGACTATTTTCTTCCAGGCTTTGGGGTCTGATTCTGAAGGAAGGGCAGACATTAGAGCTGGGCCCTATCACCTTCTTCTTAGGGAAGATATGCCCCCTAGGGAGTTATCTTCTGCATTTGAATTACTCCTTTGTCTCTCTGACTCTTGTTAACTCCACCCCTGTCTGGGTCAGAGTGCTGCAAACTGAAAATTGCTGAAGCTTTCTCCACTGAACCACTCAGGTTGAGAGGCAGAAAAAGGGAAAAAAAGCTCCCTGTCAGAGTCAGTCCATGGTCCTCCAGTCTTGCCCATTGGTCAGAGAAAGCAACCAGTCTTCTGGGCTCCCTTTCCCAGGGCACAGGCATTTTCTGGCTTTCTAAGGTCAGTCGTCTCTAAAAGCCTCTGTATTTTTCCTTCTTTTTTTTTTTTTAACTAATTTTTTTTTCCTTCATCCCCACCTCCTCTCCAATGGGAGCAACCTCAGAGTATTTTGCTGCTTCTTAGGGGTTTGTCTATGTTTGTAGCTTGTATTCAGCAGTCCACATTTGTTAATCAAAACCACAGTTGGAGCTAGGCTGAGCTATATTCACTTGGTCCAGGAATGCTGCTTTCTCCCACAGTTATTACTTACAGATTTTATGCTGTGATCTCAGCCATTCCACCCAATCCAGATTGATATACAATGTGTGGACAATCATGGTGGTCCCCCGGCAGTTGTTCCAGATTATTTACTAGTTGTTCCTAGTTGTTTATTACTTGCTCCAGGGGACTAACTAAATTCCACACCTCTCTATGCCACCATCTTGCCCCTCCCTCCAGTTTGAACCTCTTCGATCAGTTCCAAATTCTGTGTCTCCTCTGAAGTTTTACTATGTTCCTTTGCCTGGGCCATATATTCCTGTTTCTTAGTATGGCTTGAATTTTTTTGCTGATGTCTAGGTATCTGATGATCTTGATGAGTCACTTGGCTCAACTTATTCTAGATTGTTGAGTTGCCTGTATTTTACCAATCATGTTTGTCCAGCTCTTCTCCATGTGATTCTTCCCCTAGATATGTGGTACAATTTTTAAGATTGCAATATTTGTGCAATTGTTTCAACCCCAGGGGAAAGCTTCCTTTCCCCTGTTCCTTCTCTGGGAATCTTGAATCTTGATCTGTTCTTTTTGTTTTTGTTTGGCCTCTATAGTTTTTTTTTGTTTTGTTTTGTTTTGTTTAACAACTCCTTTCATTGCTGCTAGCTGCTTTTGCCTGAACTGAAGGGCAAATTCTGGGAAATGGGTCACCCCAGAGAGGACTTTCTCAAATCAGTATTTCCCAGCCAATTCAGGGCCAGGGACCTATAAAGGGGGCACTGACCTGCTCCAGAGGACCCTGGGGAGAGGTTCAGAAAAGATGCTAGAAGCCTTTCCAGAAGCTGCAGTTTCCTGACCTGTCCAGCAGATACTGCTCTTCAGCAAACTGTTCCCTGCAGTTGTAGAGAGGTACTGTGTCTTTAAACTGCTACTGCTTCCACCCTTGTTGGGTGTGGGGTTGAACCAATGGCTACATCCATTCCTGTCTGGGGCAGTGGATCAGCTCAGAGCCAGGACCCAGAGATCCGAATTCACCAATCAAGCTGTGATCAGTGCTTGGCCATGTCCCATCTGTTCTTGGGGAAGAGGAGTTCCACATCTCTCTGCATCCACAGCAGCCAGCCACAGACCAGTCCCCAAGGTGGCCCACCTCAAGAGCAGGGGATGGGCACTGGCAGCCACTGTAGAATAATCTACTCAGTTCTTTACCACAATTTTTCAGCCTCTTGCTCACAATCTTCCCTGGATGCTGTACAGTGCTTCCCTGGTCCCCACAGCCCCAGAATGGTTGTTTCAGGCAGATCCTGCCTTGGAGGAGAAGTAAGTTCTTGAGCTCCCCTACTGCACCATCTTCCCTGGAAGTCTACATATATATTTTAAGCTAGCTTTTGTTACCAGTGCATCTGAGGAATGAAATATTAAATATGAACTGGTAAATTACTCAGTGAAGCTTGTGGGAAACTGAGGGACTTCTGTCTCTCAAATTATTACATAATCACTATGTAAATGTAAAAATGGTCATATTGGATATCATGACACTTTGTATTATGCTTCATCTTCTTCTACAGTTTTATTCCTAAAGAAATATTTATTATAGAAAATTCAGATAAGCCAAAAATTTTAAAAACAGAAAAATTTTTAAAGCCCTAATAACCCTATTACCCAGAGTAAACCATTGATAACATTGCAGTGCATTTCTTCTCAGTCTTTGTCCCGTACACAGTGTGGTATATGCGTGTGTATGTTTCTTTAACAAAAGTGGTATTGCAGTATTATTTATACTTTTATAACCATTTTTGACTTAAGACTTTATCTTAACTACCTTCCCATTCTCTACTTATTCTTTTATAATATCATCTTTCATGGTTATGTTATATGCCATTGTAGGAATGTGCAATAATTTATGCAACTAATCCACCATTAGTTTAAGTTGTCACTGTTGTTTGCTCTTTGTAGCTTAATCTCTATGCCCATTTGTGTGGTTAGTGTTTTCCAAACTTACTTGACCATAGATCTCTATTGTCAAGAAGCATCTAGTGGCAATAATAAAGTACTAATGATAAGTAAAATGATAATAAAGTACGTGATAGAGAGCAGAGCATTAATTTTTGTATTTGTAACATTTAAGAGGACTATTAAATGTCCTTTCCTGCACCCCCATCCTAATCCCTGAGTATACACACACCTGCCTGGTGAATATGACACCTCACAATGAGATGATGCCAAGCGACTGAGAATCAAATGCTGTCCCGACTGAACTATAAGTGATAAGACACCCATCCGTGGACCATGAAGTGTTGTGCGACTTCTAGAAGGTGCTGTTTTGGCTTGTGAACACCTCTCCACTGTAGACATCTCCAGAGCTTCCGGTCTTTTTTCTGCAATAAAAAAACAAACACATGTACACACATACACTCTAAATTGGAAAAGCGGTAAGGGTACAGAGTTGGTTTTCACCAGAACCTAATCTGAGACATATTTTCACTTAAATCAAAGCTATTTAACAATGGATCTGTGTTTTAATGCCAGTCCTTTCAAGATCTTCTCTCCAAAGTGTTGCCAAAGAGATATTTCCATAAGGAATATTGCTGCTTGGAAATAACCCCTTACACATGTGCAACTGAACTAAACACATGTGACAATGCCATTATATGTTTTTAAATTTTTGATATATAAAAGTGTGGTCCATGGAATAGCAGCATCAGCATCACCTGGGAGTTTATTAGAAATGCAGAATCTCACCTCACTTCAGAGCCTGAATTCCAATCTGCATTTTACCAAAATTTCTGGGTGAGTTGTTTCATATTAAATTTTAAAAACACTGCTTTAAAAGACTATCAAAAGAAGAATACGTTGTTTGAATAATCTTTAAATTTTAGAATAGTTTTATATTCACAGAAAAGATTAGGGACTTTGCATGTTTCCTCTTATGAATCTGAAGGCAAGGATTCCTGCCCCACTATGAGGCATTCATGGAATTTACTTTAACCTACTTTAAGAAGTGTTAAAGGTTTTCATGGCCAATTGGATAGGTTTTGCTTATCAGTATGATAGTAAACCCTTGCTTCTAACCCCCAATTTTTTAAAACTTTAGAAATGTAGCTCCAGTAGCTTTGTTTTCTACATCGCATTGTAACTTTATAGGTCTGTTTACTTCACTTTCCTTACTGCAAAATGATTAAATTCAATCTATATTTCCTGTTTATTCACTCCATGTTTTCTTGATTCTACTCTTGCATTTCTGCTTGTTGCACAAGTTTGTCCTACAGTAATAGCTGAGCTATCTGACGTTATTCTAATTACATTGTTGCGTAATGACTGATTTCCCTAATGATGACTGGAAGTTCCATGATCCTGAAGTACAGTCTTCATGTTTTGTATGTGTTTTGTAGTACTCTATTTATTTTTTAAAATGGTATCACGCCATCAGTAAATTTCTTGGGCTAACCAAGGATTTCTCAATCTCAACACTTTTGATGTTTTGGACTGGATAATTCTTTGTCGTGGGGGACTGTCCTGTACATTGTAGGATGTTCAGAAATGTCCCTAGTCTCAGCACACTGAATTCCATTTGCACCCCTCCCCTAGTTGCAACAACCAAAAATTGCTATGGCAATTGCCAAATGTTCCCTGGAGGTGGGCAAGTTCACCCCAGGTTGAGAACAACTGAACTAACCTGTTATATATAAAGCCACTGCCAAGAAGATGTAATGTAGTAGATACATGTACTGACTTTGGAATCAGGAAGAACTAATTTCAAATCCCAGCTCTACCTCCAACTATTTAACCATGATCAAATATTTAATCTCTCTGGGTTTTATCTCTTGAGTTGCAAAGTGGGAAAGTGATAATTCCTACATCATGGCATTATTTTGAAGAAGGGATGGGAGTATATAATACTGATATAAAGATCCTAGCCAGATGCTTGATTAATAGAAGGCACTCAATTAATGTTAAGTCCCTATCCCACAATTTTCTCTTGATGCTAGGGATATTTCATTCATATGTCTATTTATTGATTTAGTCATTCATTATTCATTTATTTAATAAATATTTATTTAAACTAGGAAACTTGGATTCACTGAAATAAAGCAGGGGAAATTGGCCATATAAAATTATAAAGAATAATACATATTAGCTAATATGGCTCCACTTAGAAACAGCATAGCATAAGAACTCAAAGAACAGGCTGTTGAGTGTAACCAGAACTGGGCATAAAACTGATCTGTACCATGTATATGAGATGGGGAAAATTACTTAATATTTGATTTCTTTAATTCTAAAATGGAAATATGTATAGTACCTACCTCAGAGGGTTGTTCTAATGATTAAATGGATCAAGTGCCTAGCACTTAGTACATGGGAGCATTCAGTACAAGGAAGTTATAAATGGACAATGAGTGGTATGGATGACAGCTGGTAAATTATGGAAGTCTCTTTTGAAGAGCTGGCATTTGAATTAAGCCTTTAATAGTGTTTAGGATTTGTGTAAGTACAAAGGAGGAGAATGGATGTTCCAGGCACAAATGAGAGTGGAGAAGGTAAGAATGTTTGGGAGACAATAAGCACATGGGCCAGATTTTGAAGCTTAAAGGTCATAAAGATTTTGAAGCTTAAAGGTCATAAAAGAGGGTGAAAAAGTTGGAGAAGTAAATTCATGTGTCCCAAGAGGTACATAGAAAAGAATTTTTGGTATTATTTAGACAGACAATGTAATGAAACTTAAAGAACTGGAAAAGATATAGAAATCATTGAATCCCAATTATCCATTCTGCCAGTGAGAAAACAAGCCCATAGACAGCAAATGTTTTCCTGAAAACCACATAATCTTTGGAAGATTTGGTGCTGGAACTCAAGGTCACCACAATATCTCTTAGCCTCTCCTTGCCCTTAAAAAATACAAAAACAAATGAAATACATAGAACATGCAGGTAGTCTTCATTCTATAAGTAACGCATCCAAAGCTATACTTTATTCAGTAGCTGGTCTTGGGTTAAATACAAACACCTAACAATCCAACAAGCACATTTTATTGATTGTCTACTGCATTTTGCAGACACTGGAGATACAGGGATAATCAACATAGACAAGGTCCTTGCTCTCATAGAGCTTCTAGTGGAGAAAATAGTTCCAGATGAATTATTATTTTAAAATCAAGAAAAATATCAAATAGTGATAAGTGCTTTGCAGAGAATTAAAGTAGAACGATATGATCTAGGATGATTGGATGGTTACTTTGATTTGGATGGCCAGGTGAGGCCTCTCTAAGAGGGAACATTAAAGTCTAGATCTGAATGACATGGTATTAAAAAGTTCAGGGGCAAAAGTCTTCCAGTCAGAGGGAGCAGCTAGTTCAGCAATTTTCAAGGAACAGAAAGGCCGCCAGTGAGGTTGGATTTTAGTGTGAGGGTCTCAAGAAGGAGGGACAGAAAAGGGGAGAGAGGTCAGCAGAGATCAGATCATTTTGAGATATGTAAACCAGGATAAGGAGCTCAGATTTTAATCTAAGTGAGCCGGGAAGCCCCTGTAAAGTTTTATGCAGGGAGTGATCTGATCTGCTTTATCTTTTAGGAAGATCACTCTAGCTACTGTTTGAGCAATGGATTGCAGAGGGGCAAGGAGACCAGTTATGAGGCTATTGCACTGGTCCAGTTGAGAGATGATGGTGGCTTGGACTAAGGTAATGGAGATGGAGAGAAGTGGAGGGATTTGGGATATATTTTGGATGTATAGTGGATAGGGGTTGGTAATGTTTTGAATATGGAGGTGGGAAAGAAGAGAGTAATCAAAGACAGTCCTAGATTTTTGGCTTAAGTAGCTAGATAGATGGAGATACCATTTACAGAAGTGGGGAAGATAAGAAAGAGAGCCAGTTTAGGTTGGGGAGAGGGAGAGTTGTTTTGACCACATTAAATTTAAGATGCCTGTTTTTATTTACTAACCAAATGTTTGATGAGTACCTACCAGCGACTGCTTTGGACTCTGGGAATATCATGTGAACAAAACAGACAATATTCTCTGCCCCTTTGGTGTTTACATTATCTTGGATGACTCAAAAATAAAAATAAGTAAAATATATAGTATGGAGATGGCAGTAAGTGTTATAGAGTGAAATAAAATAGGTAATATGGGATAGGGAGTGCTGGGTAGTCACTATAATAAATGCTGTGCCCAGATCTGGGAATTCTTAACTGACAAGGGGACATGATAAAAGACTTGAAGGAAGGAGGGGAATGAGGCATGCAGATAGATCCTTGGTGGAAGAATCTCCTAGATATCCATTGGAGGTATCAAGCGGAGAGTGGGATATATAAGTCTGGATTCCAAGTTGAGGTCTGAGCTGAAGAGATAGATTTTGGGGTCATGTGCACACAGGTGATGGTTCAAGAGATGGGTCAAATGGGATCACCAAGAAAGAGTGTATCAGTGGACAAGGGAAGGAGCTTCTATAGCTCTCCAATATTTGGGGGCTGAGTAGAAGAGGGGACAGAAGCAAAAGAGACCATGAAGAAGCAGCTATTGAAGCAGGTAAATACAGTGTCAGAGAAACCAAAATAGGCATTTCAAGAAGGAGAGTATGGTCAACCATGTTTGATTTTGCTAAGAGTTCAGGTAAGATAAGGACAAAGATGCAATCATTGGATTTGGCAATATGGAACTCATTGGTGACCTTTAAAAGAACAATGCCGGTGGAAAGATAGGGACAGAAAGCATGGAATTAATTGAGTAGAGACTGGAAAATTGTAAGGGTGACGTCCTTGTGAAGGCCAAAGGGATGGGATCCATATCACAAGGCGAGGGCTTGACATTTGTAAGTAGCATGGAAACTTTATCCGTAATAGTAGAAGAGAAGAGCAGAGAATGTGGGTACAGATGAAGGTAGGTTGGTGGATTTGATAATGGGAAAAGAAGGGATAAGGTATGAGGTAAGTTTATTAACTAAGGAGAATGAGTGTTGGAGTACAGGTGTAAAGAGAGAAGAGGGTATAAAATAGCTGTTTAAGTAACTAACATATTTAACTCACAAGTAGTTCTCAATCCCAATGTGATTTTTATCCCTCAGCCAAGAGGTTAGAGACATATCAGGATGCTGTCTCTGAAAATGAGGATTTTGCAGACACCCCCAGTGGCTCCCTCAGCAATACAACAAAACTGAGGGCCCACAGCTGCAGGACAGTTCATAATGGGCCTTTGGGAAGTAAACCTTCAAATTGTCTTGCTGGGAGCTGTTTGGCTGCAGGAAATGGAGAAGGAACCAGTGAAGTGCCTCATTCCAGACAGGCTGCCTTCAGTAGCCCCATTGTAAGTATGAACGCGTGACTTGAATCTCTTACGTCCAGAATGTATGATGAAAGAACATCCTTGTAATTATGATAGGGCCAAAAACAGTTGTCTTTTTCTAAGAAGAGACTACATAAGTACAGTTCAGTGTGATTGCCGTGCAAACAAAATCACAACTTCCTAACTTTTAAAGATATTTCAGTGTTGAGAGATAGCATATTGTTTCTGAAAAAACATAATATTTGTGGTGCGGCCAATCACGTCTGAGCTTGAAGACAGTGCCTTGGTCTAAGAATCATGACTCACTTCCAGAATCAGCAAAGTTTACTAGTGTTATCTCTTAGGCAGGGAAGTATGCCTACTTGATACAGAAATCCAAAGGCCTTTTGGTGCTCTTCAAGGTCTTTTTATCTCTCTGTAACTTGCCCCCAGATCCCACCAAACCTGTGTCTGCTTCCCCGCTCCTAGCCCCCAGAGGGGCATTTTCTAATATTTCCATTCCAGAGCTCAACAGAGTATGTTGTTGAGTCCCAGGGGGTAGGGTTGGGAACTGACTGGTCATACCCATTAACAAGTCCATTTTATAGCTACACTTGATTTTTCTTTGACTTCTAAAAAGAAACAAGGAAGGAATGTAGACAGCCCTATTTCCGCACCCATTCTAAGGCTGTACCAGAAATAGTTTTAAATTTTCTTGTATTTTAGCTTTTTGCCTATACCCTACTGATCTTTTATATTTTCTCACCAACCTGAAGTTAACCACATGTTGACTCATTTTTTAGTCAGAAGTTGGTACAATATTAGCAACCAGCTGAGTCTGGGCCACTCCCTCCTTCTTAGTTTCCTGATCCAGCCTCACCCTTTTCTTGGATGAAGCCTCCCTAATAACAAATGATTTACCTCTTTGTTTCATGTCTTCATGCAATTTATGCCATTTCCCTATCTAGAATATTTTTGCCCCTCACAGCCCAACTCTATCCAAATCTGATAAATATGTCTTAAGAACTATCTTAAATAGCACCACCTCTGAAGACTTCCCAAACTCTCCCTTCTCTCAGCTTCCATACCTCTGCTTACACATCCACCCTTAGTCCTTACTCTACCAGCCTTGTTTCTGCTTCTGAGATTATACTACCAGCTCCATGAGAGCAAGGATTCATTCATTTTTGGATTCTTAATATCTTGCTCAGTGTCTGGCATATCTATTCCCAGTAAAGTATTTTTTTTTTTTTCACTGTAGAAAAATTTTTATTTAATGTTCATTTTTATTTTATCAGCATTATCTACTAAATTAACTGCACATTGTATCATAGTCATTGTTTCAACTCCTTCACAGATTTTTATAATATCTAATTTTATATCTAATTCTTCTAAATTATTTTCAGGCATATTTTTTAGCACTCACTAATTTTACCCACTTAATGGACATGTGGATGACTATCATAGGATTTATTTTTTATTTATTTTATTTTATTTTTTTAATTAAATTCAGTTTTATTGAAATACATTCACACACCATACAATCATCCATGGTATTCAATCCACTGTCCACAGTATGATAATATAGTTATGCATTCATCACCACAATCTATCTCTGAACATTTTCCTTACATCAGAAAGATAAAAAATAAAAGTGAAAAAAGAACACCCAAATCATCCCCGCATCCCATCCCATTTGTTCTTTAGTTTTTATCCCCATTTTTTTACTCATCCATACACTAGATAAAGGGGGTATGATCCACAAGGTCTTCACAATCACACTGTCACCCCTTGTAATCTGCATTATTATATAATTATCTTCAGGAGTCCGGATTGCTGGGTTGGAGTTTGGTGGTTTCAGGTATTTACTTCTAGCTATTCCAATACATTAAAACCTAAGAGGTTTTATCTATATAGTGCATAAGAATGTCCACCAGAGTGACCTCTCAACTCCATTTGAAATCTCTCAGCCACTGAAACTATTTCGTCTCATTTTGCATCCCCCTTTTGGTCAAGAAGATACTCTCAGTCCCACGGTGCCGGGTCCACATTCATCCCCAGGAGTCATATTCTGCACTGCCAGGGAGATTTACACACCTGGGAGTCGGGTCCCACATAGGAGAGAGGGCAGCAAGTTCACCTGTTGAGATGGCTCAGTTAGAGAGAGAGAGGGCCACATCTGAGCAACAAAGAGGTACTCAGGGGGAGACTCTTAGGCACCATTACATGCAAGTTTAGACTCTCCTGTGCGGTAATGAGCTTCATAAGGGCAAGTCCCATGATTGAGGACTCAGCACATCAAACCGCCAGTCCCAATGTTTGTGACAACATCAACACCAGTCCAGGTGAGGATGTCCAACACACCTGCACCTTCCCCCAGATCCTCGGGGCTGGGGAGGGGGAGGCTGTAAATATATTTTTTATTATCTGCCCAAATTACTCTGGGATATGTCACTATTTCACTCCAGCCTATACTAACCTACCGTATCTCACTTCCTATTCAAAGTTCCATGCAATTGTAGTGTTTGAACAAATCGACTATAGAGTTGTACTGTTTAGAAAATTTAGCTCCTGTACCAGATAGATATCTCTTCCTTTGGTCTCATATGGAAGTTGAAGTTTTAAAACACAATCAGTTTCAACCTTTACCCTTTGGCCTGGCTTGCCCTGGTCTTAACCAGATCTGCTTCATTCATATCACTAATTGAAGTCTGGGCTCTTTTTCAGCTCTTTTTTTTTTTTTTAACAGTGGCTGTATGAACTAATACTGACATTCATATCTGCCGAGCTCTAGCTCTGAGTTTCAGGTGTCTCAGAGATATGCATTGTTCCAGAGACCAATCAGGTTATATGCTAGGGGATCAGCATCTCAAAGTTTAGAGATAGGCATTACAATTCAGAGATAGAGTTAACTGCTGTAAGAGCTTACAATCTAGGGACAATTACAATTATTATGTCCACGTTAGGCTATGTTCTAAGATTCAATTCTGAGTTTACACATTGTAGTTAGTCCATATTGGTAAGGCATCATCCCTCTCACCATGTTTTCTCCAACACTTACACTCCTATATATATATTTTCCTACAATTTTATAGAGTTATATTCACATACCATACATTTAGCCACAGTGTACAATCAGTTGTTCATGGTATCATCATAAAGTTGTACATTTATCACCATATATTGATTACTACAAGAAAAATTGTTTTTTTTTAGCAATAAAAAAAATGATAAGAAGAAAAATAACATGTCATACAATACAATATACTAGGAAGGACAGCAAATAACACCACTACCAAGAATCCCATATTCCTCCCCTATATCCCCCTCTCATATACATTTAGCATTGGCATATTGCCTTTGTTACATTTAATGGAGGTATATTACAATGTTACTGTTGACCATAGACTCCAGTTTGCTTTGATTATGTTTTTTCCTGAATACCATCCCCTTTTCAACTCTCTACATGGTTGACATTCATTTGCTTTCCCACATGCAAAAACATTTTTATATTTGTATATTTAGTAACAGTCACTGGCCACTCCAGTTTTTGCCACATTATACAATCCCAGTCTTTATCATCTATCTTTACCTCTGGTGTCATACATTCTCCTATCCCACCTCTTTCAGCTTTACTCACAGACATCTTTGTTCAGTGTACTTACAATACTGTGCTACCATCACACAGTATTATGCTATCTATTTCTGGATCTATGCAATCAATCCTAAACATTCTGTAGTCCTTCAGCATCAAATGGCTGGTCTCTGCCCTCTTTCTATCTCCTGGTCGCCTGTGTTGTCAGCTTTTAACTCCCAAAGTTTGTTCATTAATGTCTGTTCATATTAGTGAGACCATACAGAATCTGTCCTTTTGTTTCTGGCTAACTTCACTCAACATAATGTCCTCAAGGTTCATCCACATTATTACATTATCCATGTCTTTGTTCTGTCTTACAGCTGCATAATATTCCATCATGTGTATATACCACAGTTTGTTTATCCACTTGTCCTTTGATGGACATTTGGGCTGTTTCCATCTCTTGGCAGTTGTGAATAATGCTGCAATAAACATCGGTTTACAAATGTCTGTTTGTGCCTTAAGTTTCAGTTCCTCTGAGTATATACCTAGCAATGGAATAGTTGGGTCATATGGCAGATCTATACTTAGCTTCCTGAGGAACCTCCACACTGTCTTCCAAAGTGGTTGCACCAGTTTACATTCCCAACGGCAATGAATAAATGTGCCTCTTTCTCCACATCCTCTCCAGCACTTGTCATTTTCTGTTTTTTGGATAATGGCCATTCTGGTAGGTGTGAGATAATATCTCATTGTGGTTTTGATTTGCATTTCCTTAATAGCCAGTGAAGTTGAGCATTTTTTCTTATGTTTTTGAGCCATTTGTATTTCCTCTTCAGAAAAATATCTGTCCATGTCTTTTGCCCATTTTTTAATTGGATTGTTTCTCTTTCTGTTATTGAGATGCAGGATTCCTTTATATATTTGGGATATTAAACCCTTATCTGATATGTGGTTTCCAAATATCATCTCCCATTGTGTAGGTTGCCTTTTTACTTTTCTGACAAAGTCCTTTGATGTACAAAAGTGTTTAATTTTGAGGAGATCCCATTTGTCTATTTGTTCTTCGGTTGCTCATGCCTTGGGTGTGAGGTCTAAGAAACCACTTCCTATCACAAGATCTTTAAGATATTGCCCTACATTTTCTTCTAAGAGTTTTATGGTCTTGGTGCTAACATTTAGGTCTTTGATCCACTTTGAGTTAATTTTGGTATAAGGTGTGAGATGGACATCCTCTTTCATTCTATTGGAAATGGATATCCAGTTCTCCAAACACCATTTATTGAACAGGCTGCTCTTTCCCAGTTGCTTCGGCTTCGCTGCCTTATCAAAGATCAGTTGTCCGTAGATGCAAGGGTCTACTTCTGAACGCTCAATTCGATTCCATTGATCAGTATATCTGTCCTTATGCCAATACCATGCTGTTTCGAGCACTGTAGCTTTGTAATATGCTTCCAAGTCAGGTAGTGTGAGACCTCCCACTTCATTCCTCTTTCTCAAGATATTTTTGGCTATTCAGGGCACCTTATCCTTCCAAATAAATTAAGTTATTGGTTTTTCTATTTCTGTAAAGTAAGTTGTTGGGATTTGAATTGGTATTGCATTAAATCTGTAAATCAGTTTATGTAAAATTGCCATCTTAACTATATTTAGTCTTCCAATCCATGAACATGGTATGTTCTTCCATTTTTTTAGGTCTTGTTCAATTTCTTTTAGCAGTTTCTTATAGTTTTCTATGTAAAGGTCTTTTGTGTCCTTGGTTAAGTTTATTCCTAAATACTTGATTCTTTTGGTTGCTATTGTAAATGGGATTTTTTTTCTTGATTTCCTCCTCTTGTTGTGCATTACTTGTGTATAGGAACACTACATATTTTTGCGTGTTGATCTTATAGCCTGCTACTTTGCTGTATTCATTGACTAGTTCTAGTAGCTTTGCTGTAGATTTTTCTGGATTTCCTACATATAGAATCATGTCATCTGCAAATAGTGAAAGTTTTATTTCTTCCTCTCCAATTTGGATGCATTTTATTTCTTTTTCTTGCCTAATTGCTCTAGCTAGAACTTCCAGCACAATGTTGAATAACAATGGTGATACTGGGCATCACTGTCTTGTTCCTGATCTTAGAGGAAAAGCTTTCAGTCTCTCCCCATTGAGTGTGATGTTAGCTGTGGGTTTTTCATATATTGCCTTTATCATATTGAAAAAGTTCCCTTCTATTCCTATCCTTTGAAGTGTTTTCATCAGGAAAGGATGTTCAATTTTGTCAAATGCCTTTTCTGCATCAATCGAGATGACCATGTGGTTCTTCTGCTTTGATTTATTGATGTGGTGTATTACATTAACTGATTTTCTTGTGTTGAACCAGCCTTGCATACCTGGAATAAATCCCACCTGGTCGTGGTGTATAATTCTTTTAATGTGCTGCTGGATTCGATTTGTGAGTACTTAGTTGAGGATTTTTGCATCTATATTCATTAAAGAAATTGGTCTATAATTTTCTTTTTTTGTAGTATCTTTGTCTGGTTTTAGTATTAGGGTGATGTTGGCTTCATAGAAAGAGTTAGGTAGCTTTCCCTTTTCAATTTTTTTGAAGAGTTTGAGCAGGATTGGTACTAATTCATTCTTGAATCTTGGTAGAATTCACATGTGAAACCATCTGGTCCTGGGCTTTTCCTTTTTTGGAACTTTTTGATGACTGATTCAATCTCTTTACTTGTGATTGGTTTGTTGAGGTCATCTATTTCTTCTTGAGTTAATGTTGGTTGTTTATGCTTTTCTAGGAAGTTGTCCATTTCATCTAAGTTGTCTAGTTTATTAGCATATAGTTGCTCATAGTATCTTCTCATTATCTCCTTAATTTCTGTAGGGTTGGTAGTTATATTTCCTTTCCCATTTCTGATTGTGTTTATTTGCATCTGCTCTCTCTTTTTTTTTTGTTAGCCTAGCCAGTGGTCCATCAATTTTATTGATTTTCTCAAAGAACCAACTTCTGGTTTTATTGATTCTCTGTATTGTTTTCCTGTTCTCAATTGCATTTATTTCTGCTCTAATCTTTGTTATTTCTTCCCTTCTGCTTGCTTTGGGGTTAGTTTGCTGTTCTTTCTCTAATTCCTCCAAGTGAGCAGTTAACTCTTCAATTTTTGCTCTCTCTCCTCTTTTAATATAGGCATTTAGGGCAATAAATTTCCCTCTCAGCACCGCCTTTGCTGCATCCCATAAGGTTTGATAAGTTGTGTTTTCATTATCATTTGCCTCGAGGTATTTACTAATTTCTCTTGTAATTTCTTCCTTTACCACTGGTTTGCTAAGAGAGTGTTGTTTAGCCTCCATATGTTTGTGAATTTTATGACCTTCTGCCTTTTATTTATTTCCAACTTCATTCCATTGTGGTCTGAGAAAGTGTTTTGTATAATATCAATATTTTTAAATTTGTTGAGACTTGCTTTGTGACCCAACATGTGGTCTATTCTAGAGAATGTTCCATGAGCACTTGAGAAAAAAGTGTATCCTGCTGTTGTTGGATGTAGTGTTCTATAAATGCCTGTCAAGTCTAGTTCATTTATCATACAATTCAACATCTCTGTTTCTTTAGTGATCCTCTGTCTAGATGTTCTATCCATTGATGAGAGTGGTGTATTGACATCTCCAACTATTATTGTAAAGGTATCTATTTCTCCTTTCAGTGATCACAGTGTTTGCCTGATGAATTTTGGGGCATTCTGGCTTGGTGCATA
This sequence comes from Choloepus didactylus, assembly GCF_015220235.1. Classification (NCBI taxonomy): domain Eukaryota; kingdom Metazoa; phylum Chordata; class Mammalia; order Pilosa; family Megalonychidae; genus Choloepus; species Choloepus didactylus. The sequence goes on from NC_051309.1 coordinate 51,483,188, forward strand.
AATATTTATGATTGTTATGTTTTCTTGATAAATTGACCCTTTTATTAATATATAGTGTCCTTCTTTGTCTCTTTTAATTGTTTCACTTTTGAAGTCTAACTTGTCTGATATTAATATAGCTATTCCTGCTTTTTTCTGGTTGTTGTTTGCATGAAATATCTTTTTCCAACCTTTCACTTTCAGTCTATTTTTGTCCTTGTGTCTAAAGTGAGTTTCTTGTAGACAGCATAGAGGTGGGTCCTCTTTTTTAATCCATTCTGCCAGTCTGTGTCTTTTTATTGGGGAGTTTAATCCATTTACATTTAGTGTTATTATTGTAAGGGCAGTACTTTCTACTACCATTTTGTTTTTTGGAATTTATATGTCATATCTTATTTTTCCTTTCCTTTTACCTTTCCTGATAGTCTTCATGTCTGCACTCTTCTCCAACTCTCTCTCTCCTGTCTTTTCCTGTCAGCCTGTAGCACTCCTGTCCTAGTTTGCTAATGCTGCAGAATGCAAAACACCAGAGATGGATTGGCTTTTATAAAAAGGGGGTTTATTTGGCTATACAGTTACAGTCTTAAGGCCATAAAGTGTCCAAGGTAACACATCAGTAATCAGCTACCTTCACTGGAGGATGGCAAATGGCGTCCAGAAAACCTCTGTTAGCTGGGAAGGCACGTGGCTGGCATCTGCTCCAAAGTTCTGGTTTCAAAATGGCTTTCTCCCAGGACATTCCTCTCTAGCAAGCTTGCTCCTCTTCAAAACGTCACTCACAGCTGCACTCCATCCAGTCTCTTTGAGTCAGCATGTTTTATATGGCTCCACTGATCAAGGCCTACTCTGAATGGGTGAGGTCACACCTCCATGGGAGTATCCCACCAAAGTCACCACCCACAGCTGGGTGGGGCACATTCCAAGCAAATATAACCAGCACCAAAACTTCTGTCCCACAATACCACAAAGATAATGGCATTTGGGGGACACAATACATTCAAACCGGCACAACTCCCTTCAGTATTTCTTGTAGTGCCGGTCTCTTATTCACAAACTCTCTCAGTGTCTGTTTGTCTGAAAATGTTTTAATCTCTCCCTCATTTTTGAAGGAAAGTTTTGCTGGATATAGAATTCTTGGTTGGCAGTTTTTCTCTTTCAGTATCTTAAATATATCATGCCACTGTCTTCTTGCTTCCATGGTTTCTGCAGAGAAATCTGTACATAGTCTTATTGACCTTCTCTTGTATGTGATGGATTGCTTTTCTCTTGCTGCTTTCAGAATCCTCTCTTTGTCTTTGACATTGGACAATCTGACCAGTAAGTGTCTTGGAGTAGGTCTATTGGGATCTATTCTATTTGGGGTACATTGTACTTCTTGAATCTCTAATTTTCTGTCTTTTATAACAGTTGGGAAATTTTCAGTGAGTATGTCTTCTATTACTCTTTCTGCCCCTTTTCCCCTCTCTTCTACTTCTGGGATACCCATAACATGTATATTTGTGTGTTTCATGTTGTCACTCAGCTCCCTAAGACCCTGCTCATATTTTTCCATTTTTTTCACCATCTGTTCTTTTGTGTGTATGAATTCAAATGACCTGTCTTCCAGTTCACTGATCCTTTCTTCTGCCTGTTCAAATCTACTGTTGTGTCTCTCCATTGTGTTTTTCATCTCCTCCATTGTGGCGTTCAATCCCATGAGTTCTGCCATTTGTTTTTTTAAGTTTATGAGTTCTTCTTTATGGTCATCCAGTGTCTTCTTTATATCCTTCAGCTCTTTTGCTATATTTTCCTTCATTTCATCGAATTTATTTAGCATTAGTTGCCTCCACTCCTGTATCTCAGGTGAGCTATTAGTTTGTTCCTTTGGCTGGTCCATGTTTTTGTGTTTCCTGGTATGGCTTGTTATCTTAAGTTGTCTAGGCATCTGATTTTCTTGATTAGTCTATTTTGGAGCTTGTTTTCTGTCTTTTACCTAGTGGTTTTCTTGTTGGTTGGCTTTGTTCTCTGGCCTCTGTTATTCAGTTCAACTTATTCTAGACCTCTAACTTAGGTTCTATTTAGTTGATCAGAATTTTTCCCCTCTTGTTTTTTCTGTTTCTTGCTCTGCCTCTATGTAACCTTTTTGTGAGTGGGTCTCCTCAGATATGGTCGACCCTAGTCAGATTTTCCCAGTCTAGTGAGGCCCAGGTCTCATTGGGAGGGTATGGAGTTTTCCTGAGAATGAGACCCTCCTATGAGGCCTTTAGAATTGGTGCTTTTCCTCTCCTGTCCAGCAGTTGGCACTTGCCAGCCCTCAGCTCCCCTACCAGTGTAAGGAGGTATGGAGACTTTAGTTCTCCTGGTGACTCTGATCCTGTCGGGGGAGTGGCTGACTGAAGCTGGAATCTGAATTCCAGCCCCTGGGGTCTGAGTTCCCAAAAGGAGGACTGCCAGTTGAGCTGGACCTCCCTCCACTCTCCCAATCCTCAGAACTCCAGTTGTCTCTCAGAAGCACTATTCCCTTTTCCCCTCTCCTCTTTGGGGCATCTCCAGCTAGATTCCTTGGTCAGCCTGAGCTGCCAATTAAAGACAGGGGTGGAGACCTTCAGTAGTGAAGAGGGAACTCAAAGACACTGTGGGTACTCTGTCTCCCCCCAAGCCCAGCCTAGTCCCTCAACCTGGGCTTTCCGATAGAAAATAACCACATATATTACTTTTAGATTAAAAAAAAAAAAAATAGAAAAGGAAAACAAGAAAAAGAAAAAAGAAAAAAAAAAGAGTCTCTTTTAAAAGTCTTTCCCCAGCCTGGAAGTTTTGTCAGTGTCAGAATAGAGCATTTAAAGATATGCTTTGGGCTATTGTCTGATAATTACTCTCCAACAGCTTCAGTTCCACCCCTGCCTGGGGGCTATTGAAATGCAAAAAGATAAGGGATCAGTGAGAAGCCAGAAGGGACAAAATGTAGGGGAAAAAAAATGGCTTTTTTGGAGTCTGGGAATGGGTGCCTGATTTTACGTGCCCCCACTTCTCGGAGTCCAGCCCTTCTTTAGCACCCCAGCTCCCAAAATTAGTTAATTAATTTGTTAATTAATTCTGCAGTTGAGGCTGGGTTGAGCCTCCCTTCTTGCCCTCAGCAGATTGCTGTTTTGGGGGTTTTTTTCCCCCACTTTCAAGGAGCCGGCAGCAAGACAGTCTGTGAGGTCTGGGTGGGGAGGGGCGCCAGACCCCTGGTCTGGGAAATTTACAATGTTCGCTGCGATCTCAGCTTTTCCTCCAATTCCAAACTTGCGTCCAATGTGTGACTGGTTACTGGAGACCCCGAAAACACTGTTTCATATAGTTCTTGGGTAATTGCCAGCTGCTCTAGGGGAGAGACGAAAATCTGCTCCTCACCACTCCGCCATCTTGCCCCACCTACCTCTCAGTAAAGTATTTTTGAAGGTTGTGGAATGAAGCTTTTTAACAGGCTCAGCCTTTCCATTCAGTCCGTTTTGTTTTCACCAGCCTTATACTTCAATGGCATGTAATTCTGATTATATGGATACTCTGGGGGTTTTGTTGTTACTGTTGTTTATGTTTGTGTTTTGCAAAACCTCACTCCCGTACATAAGAAGAAATCATAGTCCTTCTCAAAATAAGAGACCATCTCTCACTCTTGCTCTAAGCAAGTTGATTTTATCCTTTTGGGGGCTGAAGATTACTTTGAGAAATCAACACATCCTTTGATCTAAAAAATAAGCATTTGTGAACATCTTGCATATGATTCCAAAAGCCCATCTGTAGAGTCCAGGTGAAGAACACCAGCTTGGGAGCACCCTGAGAGCTGTGCTGTCTAGAAGTAGAAGTTTGTAAGATGGCACTCTTTGTGGGGATGCAAGCTGGGAGCCAGCGAGAGAAGATGCTGGCCAGGATGCTGTCAAAGATATGCTGGTCTTTGGGAGTTAGAATGATATTGAGGCTGGTGAGTCCTGGGTTCATATTACCTGTTTGAGAAATAGAAACCTTGACTTAGTAAACTACAGTGTGTTTATGCCTCTTAAGATCCTCTATATTCTTCTATTCTTCAAGTGTCCTATCTATTCTACCCGGAACACTTTTCTTTCAGATCTTTGTATGGTTGTCCTTCTTGTCATTGATGTCTCATCTCAGATGTCACCTCCTCAGTGAATGCTTTCCTGCCACTCAATCCAAACTACTTTCCATCCCTTTCCCATATTCTCTCTCTGTTACAATCTAGAAGTATTTTATTTATTTGTTTATGGGTTAGTTTCTGCCTCCCCCAACTGGAATGTGAGTTCCATGCAAGCCAGTATTCTTTGTCTTATATACCCTTTTTACATTGAGGGGTGCCTGGCACCATAGACAAACAATACATATTTATGGGATGAATGAATGAATTAACACATTAATGGAAGACAATGACATAATACTGGAGACTGGGGATATGAAATGATTAAGACATGGCCTCCATCCTCCAGTTTTGTTCTAGGTAGAGAAAACAGGCCTATATTAAAGATGCAGTGATTGTATTTAATTCAGAGTGTAGTAAGGACACAAAAAAAGGATTGGTCAACTCTAAGGAGGTGAGGAGGGATCTGCATGAAAGAGGTGAAACTTGAGTAAGAATTAAATTAATGAATAGGTATTTACAGAATAGAATAGGGAGGAAAGGCATTTGGGGTAGATAGTAAATGGCTCAGAACCACAGGACCATGGGAGAATCTGGTGGGGAGGAGGAATTGTCAGTGTATGGTTGTTGGCCTTTGTCTTTTTCCTTTAAGTCTGTGGTATTTAGGAATTGAGGGGGCAAGCAGAAGGCATTTGTGTCCACAGTGAAGCCAAAGTTTTAGTGGTGGAGAAGTCAGCCCTTGAAATTGGTGGTAGCAGAAAATGAAATAAAATCTTTGGATGCAGGTAGAACTAAGGGTGGGGTAGGGAGCAGAATCTAAGCTGCTTAGTCAATTTCCTCTCTTGTTTACAGCATCTTTCTCTATTATTAAACCATAGAATTTCTGGCTTTTGCATGAACAATCAAAATGGGTTCCTCTCACTGTCACTTTTGTTTTGTTAAAACAAACTTAACATTCAGTATATTTTAAGGCCATCCAAAAGCTGCCCACTGTTAGAGGGCAAAGAGGAGTCTGGGTCAAGCTCACCTTGTTTAATTTGGCTTTAAATGAGGATTAAAAAAATGAACAAACAAACAAAAAATGAAACTGAAAGCAAAGTCTATAACCTAGTCAGAAAGTATAACATGAATCATGGGAGTAAATCTAAAATGAAATAGTCAGATGCCCTCTTAAGATTAGGACAAAGACGTTGGATTCCTACCATGAAACCAGGTAAGGCTTTATATATATTGTGGGAAGCTGCCCACATCATGCATTGTATTCTAATTGAAGAGCAGAAATGTTCACAGAATTTTAAAAAGATGTCTATTTGAGGCCAAGTGAGAGATCCTCACTTGTATGTTTTCCAAAAAGTATTATCTTTTTAGTCTCTTTCTCCACCCTTTGTGTTTTGAAATATAAGATGACAAAGTGTTTGTTAACAATGTATAAAGGTAAATTTTTATTGCTTATCCACGTGCCAGGAACTGACTTAAGGATCCAAAGATCAGTAAAATACAGTCCTTACTTTTAAGGAACTTTCAAGCTCTCTGGAGAAAAAAGTACATGTATGTGGAAGCATTTAAAGCAAGATAGTGTGGACCTGGTTTTCAGAGTAATAGAAGTTCAGAGAAGGGAGATGCTGTCCTTCCTATTACAAAGAAGCAAAGTTCAATTTTGTAATACAAAGTCTCAATTAGGAAGGTTGTCTTAGATCTTGGGACAAATGCCTATAGATATAGTCACGTAGATAAGAATTGCATGTAATAATAACTTTATACCTACTCCTCAATTCAGTGACTAATACCTTAACCACTAAGGATTATCTAATCTTAGAAAGACCAGACAAAGTAAAGAATGCTCCAGGCCTGCTGCCTCATTTTGATGTGAATCTTTTCTTAAATCCTTTTATAGGTTCTTCTTTTATATATATTGCTTTATGTTGCTTTCCGGGTCTGCACAGTCCTGGGTTTCTGGATTCTTCCCACATTTATTTTGGCAATACTTTTCATAAACACAGTTTTGCTTCCTGGAGCCCCAGCTTTGGCCATTGTTGGGGTTTGAATCACGCACCCCACAAAAGATGTGTTCAAATCTTAATCCACACTCCTGTGTATGTGAACCAATTTGTAATTAGGACCTTTCAAAGATGTTATTATTAGTTAAGGTGTGTTCATTTTGAATCATGGTGGATATTAATCTTAACAACTGGAGGCCTTATAAAGAGAGAAAATTCAGATGCAGTCAGTTGAGGAAAGCCAAAGGAAGGAGCCAGAAGTCAGCAGAAACCAGAAGAGTAGACACAAGGAGAAAGACATTGCCATGTGACTGCAGCACAGATGCAAGCCAAGGAACCCCAAATATTGCAGCAAGTCAGCACCAGAACACTACAGACTTCAGGAAGAAAGCATGGTCTAACTTGTCAATACCTTAATTTAGACTTCTAGCCTCCCAAACCATGAGGCAATAAATTCTTGTTGTTAAGCCAACGCATTATGTGGTATTTGTAATAGCAGTTCCAGCAAATTAAGACAGCCAGTTTCAAGGTCTCTCTTATTTTCAGTCATGACACAGGCTTTTACTCCTGAAGTCATTTAATTCCCCAACAGTCTATTGGATTGACTTACATCGACAGTGTTTGCCACAAAGGCAGAAGTTACAAACTTTTTCATGTCTTAGATAGAGTTCAGAAACTTTTATGATTCTTAAGCCAATTTTTAGTCAGTGCTGAGATCAATGACATAATGAAATTCCTACTAGATTCTGGGGTCTCTAACTCCATTCTGTAAAGTCCAAGAAATATAAAATTTGAGAAGCCTGCACATACTTGCCTTTCCCAGGAGATTCCCGATACCCATTAAAGTCTCAGAAGTGCTGCAATAAATTTAAACATTTCTTATGCTCATTTCAGTGTGGAGCTCTTTGTTACTTGTTTGCCTAATACCTATTAACATTCTGAGAAAGATACCTTTGGAAATATTGCCCCAAACCACTGGCAAGCACTACAAATGCCATGCAGCAAGTTTCCCAAGCATTCCTTGGTTGACTAAGCATTGAGTGAGAAGGTCGCTCAGACTTTCCCACTTTCTTCCTCTGGCTTTGGCAAGGTCCTTGAGGCCCAGATTGTTCTCTGAGTAACGATGGGCCTGGCGCGGGCACCAGCTACGTGCACTATGTTTGCAAGCCTCGTGAGGAAATGCAGCAGACTTATTTTAATGAACAGCTGTCAGATTACCCGTGGCTATGAACTCGAGCATACTGCAACAAGATTTAAATTTTGCTAAGCCAGGTATTGCAGGACCATAGAAATCAGTGAATATAAATAGAAATTTAAAAATGCTTTGTGACAGCAGATAACTTGAACTTTTTAAACCCTTTGTGATTTTGTAAACCCTTTGTGCATCTGGTAACCTGCCTGAAGATGAGAATGTCATTTGTGATGGACAAAGGAAGGGAAAGGAATATTAAATTATTTGCATTTCTCATCTCGCTCATTATCTCTTTTACTTCTTACAGCCAGTCCCTGAGTTAGGTGTTAGTTTTACCATTAAATAGAAGAGGAAAATGAATCTCAGAGGGTTTAATAAGTTGCCTTAGGCTACATCTCTGTGGATCTAGGTCCTCATATGATTTCCAGCTCATGTTCTATTTTTATTAAGCCTATGCAGTCTTTCACCAGGCTCCTAAATGTAAAATTCGAGCCAGCTTCCTCTTTTCTCTATATAAACTCTCCTGGCTTTCCTGCAGTCAGTGTGCTTTGCAGGCCCACAGTTTCCAAGACCTCCGGAATACAAAGGAGCTTTTTTGAAATCTTGATTCTGAGCAGATGCTTCCTCTTTTGACTCAGCTGAAAATTTTCTAAAGCAGTTGACTATATGTTACTAGATTATAAGCAGACTTCTACTACAACATTCTGTTATCAAAACTATTACTCTCAACTAAGTGTGGGAAACACACTTTATTCAAGTATTTTTTTTTTTTTGATAGCAGAATTTCTTAGAGCCAATTTGCACTAAGAATCTTTAAGAGGAAGAGAAAGGGCACAGTTTCCAAATATATTTGAGGATCAGAAATCTCTTGGAAGAACATTTATTATTGTATTGTTGGACATTACTGGAAAATATGGATTAAATCTGTTAACTTCTTATATTTTTTATTTTAGGGGGTTGGTTTCTATACTAGTAATGACTTGAGCCCTAAAATATTTTGTTAAAATAACATGGTATGAGTAACACCTTCATGTTTTGGACAAATCTATGGGCAAGGTAGAATGCTGGCTAGGCACAATTAAATATATCTCTGGCACTGTGTATTTTGAAATTAAAAAACACATATCCAACTAGGTTTTGGTGTAAGGCATTGTTCTTATCTCCTGTTAGTTTAAGGATAATAGTAACATATCCTCCATTAATGTGGATATTTGTGCATTCTGGATTTTCCATTTTATTTGTATTTTTATGTCTTTTATTCCCTATTCTCATTTCTCATGACACCATAAAATGTTAATTTTTTTTAGGAAAATAAAGTTTACTATCTCATGCTTAGTAGATTTTGGTTATAAAAGTTTCATCTCATGTTGATTTTAAGCTCTAAGTTTTAGATGCTTATTACAGTAATGCATTGTTTTATTGAATTTTCAGGAAACAGATGTTGTACCGGACACCAGGCTTTTGGACAAGTTTAGTCATATTACACCTCAGCTCTTTACCCCATCCGATGAGATGGTCCAATATCCACCACTAGAGACTTTATACATAATCGACTTCTTTATTGCATTGGCAATTTGCAACACAGTAGTGGTTTCTGCTCCTAACCAACCACGACAAAAGGTAAGCTCTCTAATGCAAGCAAAGGTCAGCTTCCAGAAGATTATCTGGGCTTAAATGTACTTGTACTGATCTTGTCATATGGGGAAGGATGATGATGGTAACAATAACAGCAATAATAATGGCAGCTAACATTTATTCAACACTGATGTACTCAGTATTAAGGTATAATCCTCCCTGTTTATCAAACCCATGAGTTAGATACTATTATTCTACTGATTCCCATTTTACAGATAAGATTAAGCAACTTGCCCTTGGTCATTCCACGAGTTAGTGGGAGAAGTAGGATTTGAACACAGGAAGTCTGGTTCAGAGCTGCTACACTATTTTGCCTCTAGAAGGATAATCAATGAGAGCCAATCTTGTTGAATGTCAATTTTTTCATTTTGCTTCAGTTTTCTTACCAAGTTGAAGGTTTTTCTTTGAGACTTTTGAAACCTCCAACATCAAGCAAATATAAAATATTGGATTCATTATTATTTCTTTTTCATGATCCAATTGGGCTAGTTTTAATTCAATCAGTCTAAAATTCAATACATGTATAATAAACCAAGGTTCTGCAGTTCCCACAAAAGCTGGATTTTAAAAGTCCATTTGTAGCTTAGAATTCATGGAAAATTCATTTTCAATTAGGAGGAAAAACTTGTTTCGGAGATTGGTGATTCACTGCTTGCTGTGCTAGCTTCCTAGTGTATATATCCACTTAAAATTCAATTTGTAGCACAACGCAATTAAATTTTAATTTCCCATCAGATCATTTTCTTTTGACAACTTCAGAGGTGGTCAACTTTAACATAAAAATGATTTACTTCCAATTAAGCTAAGTTTGATTGGAAACTGTAGTTTTGCAAGGTTTCAACTATAAAGTTCCTCTTTGAAAAGTGATTATGCAATTAGAAAATAAATCACTGGATTTTTTTTTTGTCCCTATGTAACAATTTTTCTCATATATCCATTTCCAAAGTAGGCATGTTTGGGCATCTTCTGTTTAATAAATATTGTTGCCTTATCCCCAAAGAATATAATATTTTGCTGCCTGAAAGAAACTCTGTAGATATAAGAGCCTAAGCCTTGTGTAATTTCAAAGTAATGATAGAAAGGCAGTGAGTAAAGAGCTAATCAGAATTCATTTGAAATACAGAAACTTCATCTGAGATTGAGTTTTATTCTTCTTTTCATATCAGAGATGCTAATAAATTCAAAAATTTACCAGCATGAGTCCCTCAAACTGATAATCATCATAAAATTAGTGATTTTTAGGAGAAAACTTTTTAATTCCTTGGGCATTTCTGAATGATAAAATTTTAGAATGCATTTAATTGGTCTTCCATGATTAGTATTAAATTACAAGTTCAATCACTGTTAAAAGTTAATATCTAGAAGAGATCAGGCTATGAACAAGAAAAAGTTCTATAAAAATAGAAATTCACATTCACATTATGATGCTGATAAGCCTTATTTTTTGCTTGCTGACCTGTTTTTTAAAGAAATCAAAGTAACAAGTTTTTTATGGAATCTGAAAAGTAAAACAATTAATTTTTTAACTGCTTGATTCACTTTCTTCCAGTGTTTTTATATATGTGTATTTCTACTTTATTTGTAATTGTATTGTTTAAACTATAGTTTTTCAATATTGCCTCATAGACTTTGCAAACACTATTTGAAAATATTGTATACAACATTTTAAGAAAATGTTTCCATTTTGCTATTTTTAATATTTAATTTGCTTATAATTTTTAAACTGTTATTGCTGGGATGCACACAATAAAGATGACACATTTTTCCATATTTTAAGTTATTTCCTTAGAAAAAATTGCTCTAAGTATGCCCACTGGGTAAAAAATATTAGCATTTTATGACTTTTGCTTTCAGATGTCAAATTTCTTTCCTAAATTAAATGGCTGTAGGAACTTATGATATCAACATTTAGCACATCTTTCTCATCACGGCTATTATTATTTTTGTTAATGTTTGCTGTGGCAGTGTAAGTATGAAGCTGGCTAGCCATTTAAGAAAGTGGTATCACTACGCATGTCTTTTTTCCCAGTTTCACTTCAAAGTTCTTATAAACTTCTTTTGATTCTATTTATTGAGACCGTCCTAAATTATCTCCCATAGATAAGACTCTCCTCACTGGGTGGAATGCCCATGAAGTCCTTGGAGGAGATTAAAAACATCTTCCAGCGATTGTCTGTCCGAAGATCAAGTTCACCCTCTCTTGCCAGTGGGAAAGAGCCATCTTCTGGAGTTCCAAATGCCTTTGTGAGCAGACTCTCTCTCTTTAGTCGAATGAAAGTTGCTTCCCCTGTGGAGGAAGAAGTCTCCCAGAGAAGTGAGAGCACTGAGGGCTCTAGTGACTCATCTTGTCATAAAGAAGTAGAGAAACAACTCACTGATGTGGGCCTCACCAATGGCAAGGTGGAGTCCCTTCATGGACAGCCTCTGGATTCCAACCTGTGTTACGAGGCTGAGAGCCCAGACGAAGCAGCCCTGGTTTATGCTGCCAGGGCTTACCAGTGCACTTTACAGTCCAGGACACCAGAGCAGGTCGTGGTGGACTTTGCTGCTTTGGGGCCATTAACATTTCAACTCCTACACATCCTGCCCTTTGACTCAGTAAGGAAAAGGATGTCCGTGGTGGTCCGGCACCCCCTTTCCAACCAAGTTGTGGTGTATACAAAGGGTGCTGATTCTGTAATCATGGAGTTGCTCTCAATGACCTCACCAGGTATGTTCCCTCAGAACTGAGATAAGAAGCATGATATGGAGGTCTCTCAGATGGAAAGGCCCCACTGAATGGTTTTATAAAGAGTTCATTGGCAAATTGTAATTGAATCAGAATTTGACTTTGGAAGTGGGTATTTGGGCATCAGTCACACTTGGTGAGGTAAGGGAAGCTGTATAGGATTTGGTGGGAAAGCATATAAACTTTGAGGCTGCACAGACCTGGGTTCAAATCTGGACTGTCGTTAGCTGTGTCTTGATAAAGTTACCTCCTCAGTCTGTGCCTAATTCATCTTCTACAAACTGGGGATTATAGTACCTCCTTTATAAGTTCTTGAGCAGCTTCATGAGATACTATATCCAACATATGTAGAGCTTTTGGCCAAGTGCCTTGCAAATAGTAACTGCTAAATAAAGGACACCTGGCATTATAATTGTTACTGTTACAATGGTTATTAATGGTGTGGGGATTGTACGTGTGCTTTTTAATCCACAGGGAGACAGCCATAAGGGAAGGATTTGTTCTGGGGATAGCTTTTATAGATGCACTAAACGGCTTTTTGTTTGTTGCAGGCTAAACTAGCACTGTTTTTTAAAATATGCCTGTAATTGGACAGACTGATGGCAACACTTGTGTTTTGTTAATTATTTCAGATGGGGCAAGTTTGGAAAAACAACAGATGATAATAAGGGAGAAAACCCAGAGACACTTGGATGACTATGCCAAACGAGGCCTGCGTACTTTATGTATAGCAAAGAGGGTAAGGCTGCGCAGTATACCTATCTTTTTTGTTCTTTCAATTATTTAACCATCATTTATTGAAAACCAACATGTATCAAACCCTTTTCTAGGCAGAGGGAAAGTCCTTGTTGGACTGTGGGCACTGTTTTCATAGCTTCTCTATTCAACATCTTGGTGGTTGGAGTTTGTCCCAAAGTGCTTAGAAAAGTGCCCAAGAGCTGCAGTCTCTGAGTTCTTGCATGCTTTGTTATATCCCTGCCAGTGCCCTTGTATGTGAACAGCTTGCTGGGAACAGAAATCCCTGGATCCCACTTTCTTTCTCCAAGGATTTTACAAATGTTGTTCTCATCTTATAGCATTAAATGTGCTCTGGGAAGACTGTTCCAGACACTAGTCTGAATTTTTGCCTTATAAGTTCTTGATTTTTTTTCTAGGTGCTCATAAGAGTCTTTATCTGTTAAGTCAGGTAAATTTACTATGGTATTATCTCACTATTGATTAGTCTGTATTACCTTTTTGAGGGGATACAGTGTATCCTTTCTAAATAAAAAGAAGGCAGAGCTTCTAAAGTAATGATTTGAGGGTTGTTATTACTAGAACCATCCCTGTGGACATGGGGGAAATGGAGATAGAGTACTTTAAGAGTGAATTAGTGGAGTATTTGTGCCACTTGGCCAGTGAGATGTGGCTGAGGTGCTGACCACGTCAAGCTGTTCAGCTCAGTGTGGATGAACAAGGCCTCACACCCCCAGAGTGCTCTCCCTCACCGATAAGCCAAGACATCCCCTACCATATCCCTACAAACCTGGCTGTACCACCTCTCACCTGTACGCCTGAACAGCATGTTTCTTCCTTCAGTGTAAGTCTAACTATTCCATTGTATTTAAAAGTGGGATAGGGGACTGGAGAAGAGGGAAAATGTCTGTTTAGGTGAGAGAGAGTCTAATAAGAGTGAATGTAAGAGAAGAATGTACTTAAGTGGGGAGGAAAGTGAGTTAATTATAAAATATAATACAGGCTTTAATAAATACCGTATGACTGGAAACAAAGAACAACCAGCCCACGTGGGGTAAATACTAGAGAAGAAAACCAAGGAAGCTACTCTTCCACTTCTCTCACTCTTTTCCATATATCCCTCACCCCTCTCTCTTTCTTTCTCTCCCTCCCTAGCTCTGATCCCTGTAGTTAATTTTTGCTGTTTTAGTTGCTAGATTATCGATTTTCCTTCCTCTGTCCTGGCTCTAACTAGTAGAAAAGGCAAAGGGATACATGGAGATCAAAACATCAGTGCTGTTAATGGCAGGCCAGTAATTCCCAAATGCAGGATGTCTTGGAAATGAACTGGAGACTGTAGCTGGTCTTGAAACTAAATGCTTGGGAACTGCTTTTGGAGAGAAGAAGGTCTGTTGCAGTCCCAAAGAGTCTTAATCAGACAGTTGAATGATGGCTCAAAAGCCTGCCTCACCTACTTAGCTGTAGGAAGAATGGATAGTATCAAGATTGAAACTAATGCCTTTTCAGTAGAATGATCCTGCTCCCAGTAAACATTTAGCTCCATAGATGTCAGATTCTCCCAAATCAAATTACCTTGTTGGCAAGAATAAGTAGATAGAGAAATTGTCTCACCCCCTGCACCCCATCCTGCTTTATAAGAACTGAACTGTTGATTCTTCCCTCTATGATAACCTGAATACAAAGGGAAATTTATCATTGGCTACTTCTCTAGGCATCCTTTGATTTTTACTTTAAACAAGGCTTTTTTACTTCATCCATGTGAGCCCTCTCTCTTTTTACCTCAGCCAAATGATTAACACCATAAACTAAACATCAAAATATATCAAAGGTTCTGCTGGCTACAGAATCTCTCACACTGACCTGTCCTGACACCAGTTTCTCAACTGCATCATTAGAATCACTCTGGATTCAATCCTAAGTCACAACTGCTCCCAAATGCCTACCCCCTGGATTAACTGAATAGAGTAACTCAATTCCACTATATATGGTACCTGGAATTTTCTTGAGATGCTGAGCTATAGGGTCTGTCCATCACCAGTACTGTACAGGACTGATCACAGAGTCTGGGAAGGTAGTGACCAGGTAGCATGAAGATACGGACCCGGCATGAGTGTTCCTAGAAGGAGGAACACCTAAAACAAGTCAATGACTCAATATCTTGCCCTGGATAAGTCCTGGTAGGATCCTGCAAGGTCATGAGGCCCAACTCATAGTTTTTGGTTTTTTTTTTTCTTTCTCTATAGGTCATGAGTGACACTGAATATGCAGAGTGGTTGAAGAATCATTTTTTAGCTGAAACCAGCATTGATAACAGGGAAGAATTGCTACTTGAATCTGCCATGAGGTTGGAGAACAAACTAACCTTACTTGGTAGGTAGACTAGACTATACTGTCTGAATGGAGAATTTTGAAAAACACTGTATGTCTCTAAATAAGTTACTCATCAGTACATTTTTTTTCAATTTGATCAAATAAACATATATGGTTCTGCCTGCCCCCTCCAGTGTGGTCTCTACCCAGCTTCTACTTCCTTTCATTCTGTTTCCACTGTCGTGAACTAGACTTCCTTTGTGGCAGTATCAAGGTGGTTATCCTTGAGAAGACCATTTAAATGTCAATGTGTATTATAGAGTCCAAACCAAACAAATATCCTAGTTCAAAAGTAAAAAGCTAAAGTTTCTTGCCAGGCATTGGATAAGATACTTAATACACACTGTCTTCTTTAATCCTCATAGCAAATGTCCATTTTATTTAACCCAACTTGGGGTACAGAGCTGTTTAATGACTTGTTCAAAGTTGCATGCTAGTAACTGACAGAACTAGGTCTACCTGGCTTCAGGGTCCATGTTTTTTTTTTTTTTATTAAATTCAGTTTTATTGAAATACGTTCACATACCATACAATCATCCATGATACACCATCCACTGTCCACAGTATGATAACATAGTTATGCGTTCATCACCACAATCTATCTCTGAACATTTTCCTTACATCAGAAAGAACCAGAACAAGAATAAAAAATAAAAGTGAAAAAAGAACATCCGAATCATCCCCCCATCCCACCCCATTTGTCCTTCAGTTTTTATCCCCATTCCTCCACTCATCCATACACTAGATAAAGGGGGTGTGATCCACAAGGTCTTCATAATCACACTGTCACCCCTTGTAATCTATATTATTATATAATTGTCTTCAGGAGTCCAGACTGCTGGGTTGGAGTTTGGTAGTTTCAAGTGTTTACTTCTAGCTATTCCAATACATTAAAGCCTAAGAGGTGTTATCTATATAGTGCATAAGAATGTCCACTAGAGTGACCTCTCGACTCCATTTGGAATCTCTCAGCCACTGAAACTATTTCGTCTCATTTTGCATCTCCCTTTTGGTCAAGAAGATACTCTCAGTCCCACGATGCTGAGTCCACATTCATCCCCAGGAGTCATACTCTGCGTTGCCAGGGAGATTTACACCCCTGGGAGTCGGGTCCCAGGTAGGGGAGAGGGCAGCGAGTTCACCTGTCGAGATGGCTCAGTTAGAGAGAGAGAGGGCCACATCTGAGCAACAAAGAGGTACTCAGGGGGAGACTCTTAGGCACCATTACATGCAAGTTTAGACTCTCCTTTGTGGTAATGAGCTTCATAAGGGCAAGTCCCATGCTCGAGGGCTCAGCACATCAAACTGCCAGTCCCAATGTTTGTGACAACATCAACACCAGTCCAGGTGAGGATGTCCAACACATCCGCACCTTCCCCCAGATCCTCGGGGCTGGGGAGGGGGAGGCTGTAAATATATTTTTTATTATCTGCCCAAATTACTCTAGGATGTTTCACTATTTCACTCCAGCCTACACTAACCTACTGTATCTCACTTTCTATTCAAAGTTCCATGCAATTGTGGTGTTTGAACAAATCGACTGTGGAGTTGTACCGTTTAGAAAATTTAGATCCTGTACCAAATAGATATCTATTCCCTTGGTCTCATATGAAAGTTGAAGTTTTAAAACACAATCAGTTTCAACCTTTACAGGGTCCATGTTTTTTATTCTGTACCTGCAATTGGACTAATGACATGTACTTCTCTCTCTTCTCTTACTTCCTGATTTAAAGTAAAGTTTGAGCAACTAACACCTCTTGCCTTGGGCTGGGCTCCATGTTGGAATCATCTGGGAGCTTTAAAAAATACTGTTTCTTGGTTCCCATTCCTAGGGATTCTGATTACTTGGGGTGAGGTGTGGGCTGGCATTAGAATTTTTAAAGGCTTCCCTTCTAATTCTACAGGGCAGCCAAGATTGAGAACCACTTTAGAGCCTGGAGATCTAGATTCTAATATAAGTGCTAATATACCAAGAGACCAGCCACTGAGCTCTATTCCTCTATTTAGGAAAAAAACCAATTATCTCATTTAGTATGTAGCAAATAGGCTAAAGATGCCTACTCCTAATTAATTTCTCTGTGACAGGGAAGTAGTATAGGTTCACATCTTCTCATCTGCCATCCCCCAATTAAAAACATTCTTGTGGGTTTACTGGCAAAATTCATTTGGCAGCAAAACCAGGCCTTATTTGATCTAAGACTATTTATAGTCTTTATTTGCTTACTCTGAACATTAAGTTTTGCAGCAGAAATATCAATATGCCTGATTTCCAGGTATTACAAAATACGTATGTACCATATTGCTTTTAAAATATGAAAAACTTCTAAATTCTAAAATACATCTGGCCTAATTGTTTACTCAAGGACAACTGTGTACTTATATTATGAAAGAACATTGTAAATAAGCATTATGTCTTACTGGTAAGAGCAGTCTTTAAAAGTCTGCCTTTACCCTTAGGAGTAGAATTATAGAATTATTAAATTACAGAGCAATATTACATAAATAACTGAACCAACCCCCCTAATTTACAGATAAGGAAGTTAGCCAAAAAGAGAACAAGTAAATTTGATAAACATATTCATTCCTGAGACTTCCCCCCAAGATATTACTTTGTATGTGATTATGTTCTTGGTCTTGGTACCTCATTTCAATCAATGGAAGATAGTGGAGTGATTTCTGTAGTTCAGGATTGGCTTGGCTAGCACAGACATGGTTAAGTTATGGTCTAGGAGGGCTTCAGCTGGCTTTGGTTTCTTAGAAGTTCTGTCGCATCTTGATTCTATTCTAGGTGCTACTGGCATTGAAGACCGTCTGCAGGAGGGTGTCCCTGAATCTATAGAAGCCCTTCAAAAAGCTGGCATCAAGATATGGATGCTGACAGGAGACAAACAGGAGACAGCTGTCAACATAGCTTATGCATGCAAACTCCTGGAGCCAGACGACAAGCTCTTCATCCTCAATACCCAAAGTAAAGTAAGCATAGTGACATTAAACCAGTCCTTTTGTTTTTGCAAAGCATATGGAGCATTTGGGATTTGATGTACACAATGAGAAAGAAAAACCAATAACCATTAGCTTCCTGGTAATTATTTATTCTATCCAGCAACCTAGCCTATGCTAGGGAGAGCGCCATGCATAGTTCTTCTAATGGCTTGGTGAAAAATCATGATGATTCAGGGAATCGTTGCTGAATTAAGTCATTAGGAGAAAGCTTCCTTTTTAATTTATTTTTATTTATTTGCTTGCCCCCTTCCCCAATACACACGCTTATTCACTTGGATTAGCAGGGACTTGGCAAGGCTTAGCTCATAATGACAAAAAGCCATCAAGTCCTGGAACAGGAATCTGTCTCCCTTTCAAGTTCAGACAAAGCCATGGTTTCTACTGAAATCAGGTGAATAAATGAATAGAAATATTTTTATGGTAATTTAAAAAATAGGCTCTCAGGATAATAATGCCCTCTAGTGGAAATTTTTATCTAGTGCTCCTGAGAATATCAGAAGTTTGAAGAGCTGTGTTTAGGGGAGAATATCAAAAGTTTGAAGGGGCAAAAAATACATATACACACACATACATATCCACACATGTAAATATTTACATATATCCACATAAATACATAACATATACATATGCAAACATGCATACATATACACATACACATATGCATGTATTTTTTAAGGAGAAGAAAATTTAAGAGGTTTGGACCCAGTCTATTATTTTTCCAGTTTTGCTCCCCAGTAACATCTAAGTTCAACAGGCATTTAATTTTCCTCAGAAGATCTCTAGTATAGTGATACCCTCCAAAGATTTGTGCATATTGTTTATTTTGCCTGGAAAACTCTCTTTCCTTCCTCCTTCCTCCTTCCTTTTTCGTCTTTCCTCAGTGGTCACACCTAACCATGTTTCATACTCCTGTGATATCCATCCCAGCCTGGCAACTGTCTCTCTGAAATACTCGGACCGTGTCTTGGGCCCTGTCACAGGCTGCCATGTTTGGTTGGCCATATTTTTATGGTCAGGTCTCGGTCTACCCAACTAGGGTTGTTCAGTTTGAGGAAAGAGAATTTTCATTATTCACAAAGATAAGTGGGCTCTCTTTAGTAACTAGCAGTGGACCAGTGACCCAATAGCCACAGCCTCTAGCCGGCTCCAGCACCAGCAAGTGACTGAGCACAAGAAAATGCTCAGTCATTTTAGTCACTAGAAAGGGCGTGGCCCTCTAGGCTGGTTCTAATGCTCGGCCTTTCACGATCAGGTTCGTGACCTGGGGAAGTTGCTACCCTCCTGAATCTCCCCATCCTTACCTATAATGTAGGAGCAGTGCCTAATTCATAGGAGTGTTGTGGGTGTCCGATGAGAAAATACAAATTACTAATTTTGATATCTGGCAGATGAGAGGGGTTTAATGAACATTAAAAGAGTAAAAGACAGACCCAATCCTTGATGTTTGATTTTGGCTTAAAGATATTTCTGTGAACAGCAAAAATCATTAGGACTGTAAAATGTATTTGTAAATGTGCAATTTATATTTAAAGTTTTAAAAGGCATTTAAAATTATCAACTCAAGATGTTTTTAGTGACTATCCACTGTGGACTGTTCTAGATGCAAAAGATGTTATTTATTTGCTCTCAATAGCCATTCCACCTGTGTGAATTTTCCAACTAACTAAACAGCACACAATGAACTTAATTTAACTTAGTTTTGTGATGACTTGAGTCCATGCATGTTAAACGCCAGGCGTATAGTAGGGACTTAGTCACTAGTATTTCCTTTTCCTTTTTCCTACTTCCCAACCCCTGCGCAGAGGTGGTAAGAGTTAAAAAGGAATAGGAAATCATGGAGACCAATTTTTTATTAATGAAGGAATCCCTCCTGCAACAGTCTAAGTGGCACTCAATGGAATGTCTGAAATTCTTTCTTCAGGGTAGTGTCTCAGCTCCACAAATTCCCATCTTCTTTTGTTCCTTTGCAAATTCAATTACAATAAATGCAGCTGCTTATAAACTTTACATAGTTTGCATTCTCATAAAAGTTTTCTTTCTTTGTTTTAATACATTCATATCCTTGATTATTTGCTACATTGTGATATATAAAACCTTTCAGGATCCATCATTTATTTTTTTTTTAATATTTGTTTTTATTTTGAAATAAATTCAAAGTTACATGAATAGTTGTAAAAACAATACTAGCCCCATACACAGAATTCCATCATACCCTGACCCCCCCCCCGATAGCTCAATCCACCAACTTTAACGTGCTGTCACATCACCATTTCTTTCCCACCTTCCCTCCCTCCCTCCCTATCTATCATCCATCATCTATTTCTCTGTCTTCTGAACATATGAGAGTTAGCTGCACACATCCTTGAACATACACTATAATTCACGTATGTACTTCCCATGAACAAGAACATTCTTTTATGTAATTCCATTAAGTGCAGCTAAGAAGTATAAGAGATTCAACATTGATACAATACTTACATTCTATATTTCCTTTTCCTTATGTCTCAACTGTGTCCCTTCAAGCCACCTGTCCTCCACCCTCCAATCCCATCCAAGTTCATCCTTAGCATTCAATTGTCATCTAGTTAGACTGTCTTTTTTTTTTTCTTTTTTCAATTGTGGAAACATATATACAGCCTAAATCTTCCCATTCCACCCCCTCCCTAGCCTTCCATTAGTGGGATTAATAACATTTAGAATGATGTTATGCTCTTTCCCACCATCCATTACTAGAAATTTCCCTTCACCTCAAAGAGCAACCCTACATTCCTTTCTTAACTCCCCATTGCCCCTTCCCCCATTTCTCTTAATCCAAACTCTACTTTTCATCTCTATGGTTGAATTCTCTGATAATTTCTTTGTGTTTACTGTGGGGCTTAAAATTAACCTCTTAAATCCATAACAATCTTGTTTTTCTTTGATACCACCTTCACTTCAATAGGGTACATAAACTATGTTCCTATACTCCTTCATTCCCCCACCTTTATATAGTTGTCTAAAATTACATATTTTACATTGAGTTCAAAACCACTGATTTGTCCTTAGAGTTTGTGTATTTTTTATCATGTAGGAAGTAAATAGTGGAGTTATGGTTCAAAAATTATTGACTTCTATTTGTATTCCATTGTGTTTGGAGAATGTTCTTTGAGTATATTCATTTTTTTTTTTTTAATTTCTTGAGGCTTGTTTTATGCCCCAGCTTATGGTTCCTTCTGGAGAAAGATCCATGATCACTAGAGAAAAATGAGTGTCCTGGGGATTTGGGATGTAAGGTACTATATATGTCTGTTAAAATTCTCTATATCTCTTTCTCCTTTCTTTGTCTCTCTGTTGGTAGGGCTCCTTTAGAATCTGAAGTAGGGCAGGTCTTTTATTGGCAAAGTCTCTCAGCATTTGTTTGTCTGTGAAACATTTAAGCTCTCCCTCAAATTTGAAGGAGAGTTTTGCTGGATAAAGTATTCTTGGCTGGAACTTTTTCTCTCTCAGAATTTTAAATATGTCATGCCACTGCCTTCTCGCCTCCATAGTGGCCACTGAGTAGTCACTACTTAGTCTTATGTTGTTTCCTTTGTCTGTGGTGAATTGCTTTTCTCTTGCTGCTTTCAGAACTTGCTCCTTCTCTTCAGTATTTGACAGTCTGATCAGAATATGTCTTGGGGTGGGTTTATTTGGATTTATTCTATTTGGAGTTCGCTGGGCATTTATGCTTTGTGTGTTTATATTGTGTAGAAGGTTGGGGAAGTTTTCCCCAGCGATTTCTTTGAATACTATTTCTAGACCTTTACCCTTCTCTTCTCCTTCTGGGACACCAATGAGTCTTAAGTTTGGACGTTTTATTTTATCTATTGTATCCCTGAGATCTATTTCGATTTTTTCGATTTTTTTCTCCATTCTTTCTTTTGTTCTTTTATTTTCTGTTCTGTGGATTTCTAGGACACTGAGGTGTTGTTCAGCTTCCTTTAGTCTTGTATTGTGAGTATCCAGAGTCTTTTTAATTTGGTCAACAGTTTCTTTTATTTCCATAAGATCTTCTATTTTTTTATTTACTCTTGCAATGTCTTCTTTATGCTCTTCTAGGGTCTTCTTTATGTCACTTATATCCTGGGCCATGGTCTTCTTGATGTCCTTTAAATCCTTTGCCATGTTTTCATTCTTCAATTGTAGTTCTTTGATTAATTTTGCGATGTATAATGTTTCTTCCGAGATCTTGATTTGTGTGTTTGGCACTGGATTCTCCATATCGTCTGGTTTTATCATATGCATTAAGATTTTCTGTTGTTTTTGGCCTCTTGGCATTTGTTTTGCTTGATAGGGTTCTTTCAAGTTGTATCAAAAAAAAAGGATATCGATCTAATTTTTCAGAGACACAGTTTGGTGACGTACACTTTCTCTAACTAAACAGCAGATGGCGTCTGTGAGTCACCTATATCCCTCAAGTCAGTTCTCAACCTTTTTTCCATGGAGTGTGGGGAAATGATTCTTGTGGGTTCAGTTGGAGAACTCAGTTTGGGTGTGTTGCTGGAGCCATCTGCCCTGAATGTGGGGCATGTGTACGGGTGGCCAGGGAGGAAGGGCAGTTCTACTGTTCAAATCTCCCAGGTTCCAGGAGATTCAAGGCCACCGCAAGAGACTAAGCCTTCATTTCAGTTCAGCCCCAGACTTTCTCTCTCGCTGTCCCACAAACCACCGGACTTGGCGTAGCGCCCCTGGGTTCTCCGAGCGGATCCCCCCTCCCAGCCGTGATCCTCCCTCAGCTGAGGGAATGCCGTGCTACATCATCAGTGTGCGCCATCCCTCAAGGGAATCCCTGGGCTGCTGGGCTGTGCCGCGGGGCTCTCAACTGGTTTCAGAATGCAGAATGTCTGAGGCCGTCTTTACTGCAACGCCTTGTGGGCTGAGAACAGCTGAGGTTTTCTCCCCAGAGAGAGAGAGAGGGACAGAAAAACTCCCAGGTTCACCCATCAGCCAGAGATAGCAACCGATCCTCTGGGCTCCCTATCCTGAGACAGATATGTTCCCCTATTCTCCCAAGGTCAGTTGTCACCAAAAGCCTCTGTCTCCTTGTTGAGGATTCGCTGTCTGTATTGAGCAGTTAATATTAAAACCTCACTTGGAGCTGGGCTGAGAAAATGCACGGCACGGCTTCCGTGAGGGAGGGGCTCTCAGCTCTAGGTTCTAGGCTCTCAGTGCAGGTCTGCAGTTTTACTTACAGATTTTATGCTGTGATCTCGGGCATTCCTCCCAATTCATGTCTGTGGATGTTGAGTGTACAGTCACATTTGTCTCCCTGCTGTTAATCCAGGTTATTTACTGGTTTTTTATTCATTTATGAATTGTTCTGGGGGAGACTAAGTCTTCCACTTCTTTCTATACCGCCGTCTTCCCAGAATCCCCATCATTTAATTTTGTAAATTTTATAATTTCATTTAAAATTTTCTCCTGAGATTGTTAAATTTATATTCATATTGTTTAGTAGAATCTATAACAGACTTTTTCATACCTGATATTATTTGATAATTACTAAAAGTACAGCAGATAAAATTATCTCCATTTTATAGATCAGGAACCCAAGACTCCAAAAGGTTTTGAATTGTCTAAGTGCTCACACTTGCTTACTATTCAAGCTTTGATTAAATTTCCTGGCCCCTATTTCAGGTTACTTTTCTATATTGTTGTATTAATTCTACAATGAAAAAGCTGCAATTGTAAAAACTAAACACACACACAAATAAAACAGGATAAAAACACCTATAATCATAAAACCACGGGTAATTATCATTCATATTATGGAGGATTTTAAATGTCTGCTGTGTCACTCCTTACACCAGGAGCTTTGCATATGTGTAACTGCACTTATTCCTCACAACAGTATGATGTAGATAATATTCCCATTTCTGAGATGACAAAATTGAGGGTCAGAGAGATCATGTAATTTGTGTAAGGTCAAGCAGCTAGTAAATGGCAGAATGAGATGCAAAGGCTTTTGAGGCTCTGTTTGAAAAGTCAAACTACATATAAAGAAATATGAATCCTAGTTCTTAGCTGTAGAATTGAGAGGGAGATGTCTCTCATCCTTGTAATCCATCTACATATACACACAGAACTCTCTGGAAATGCTGTGAGGTCTTGACAAGTGGTGGCTTATTCACTATCTCGGGTTGCCTTGCTGCAGGAATTGCTAAAGACTGAAAATGACAAATTTAGCTGGATGTGTCCACCATGGGAGCCCCAAGGGCTTACCTTCTTTGTCTCTTGTTTGAAGGATGCCTGTGAGATGCTGATGAGCACAATTTTGAAAGGACTTCAGAAGAAGAATCAAGCTTCTCCAGAGCAAGCATCATTAAATGAGGATCTATGTCAGCTTCCCACCCCCCAGGACTTGGGGCTGCGGGCTGGACTCATTATCACTGGGAGGACCCTAGAGTTTGCCCTGCAAGAGAGTCTCCAAAGGCAATTCCTGGAGCTGACTGCATGGTGTCAGGCTGTGATCTGCTGCCGAGCCACGCCCCTGCAGAAAAGCGAGGTGGTGAAATTGGTACGCAACCATCTCCGAGTGATGACCCTGGCCATCGGTGAGTGGGTATGGGACTGGGCTCTGCACTTCTCCCTTTTCATGCCATAGCAGAGGTAGATCCTTCAACTGACCTTCTCTCTCTCCTTCTTTCCATACCTCTGTTTATCCTCTGTCTATCCTTTTCCTCCACCCCTTCCCTCCCTACTTTCCCTATCCCCAACTTCCTGTCACTCTTTTTACTTTCTCCCTTTCTCTCCCTTCCTCCTTCCCCTCCATGAATTATTTGACCACCTGCTAGGAACCAGGTGGTAAGGATGTGAAAAACGATATAATAGGACTCTTTGTGTTACATGTCAGACACTGGCTTAAATAGGGTAGTGAATCATAGAATTGAAAACACGAAGAACAATTTGTTTATCTATTCAACAAATACTTTTTGAGTGCTTTCTATGAACCAGGCATTTTTATAGGCAATGGAAGATACAGGATTATATAATATTGACAAAGTACCTTTTCTTCAGACATTACATTCTAGTGTGTGGAGGCTGGGGGTTGAGTGCATACTGTAAAATAAAAAGTACAAATATATAAGATATCAAGTAGTGATAAATGCTACTGAGAAAAATAAAGCAGGATGAGGGAGCTATGGAGCCCTGGAGAAGGTGCTGCTAATGTAAATAAGGTTTTCAGAGATGGTCTCACTAATAAGGTTGTATGTGAGCAGAGAGTTGAAGGAAATGAGGGACCCATTAGTGAGCTCTGAGGGGAGAACTTTTCTGGCTACTGTATTGAGAGTAATTCTTGAGGTACAAAGACAGAAATCAGGAGACCAATAAAGAGACTATTCAAATAATCAAGACAAAAGATAGTAGTGGCTCGGGCCCAGGTGGTAGTAGTAGAGGTGATGAAATGTGGTCAGACAGTGAACCTACTTTGAAGGAAGAGCTGTTGACATTTGCTGATAGATTGGATTTGTTAATGTGAGAGAAAGGGATGTAAAAGGTGATGCAAGTTTTTGTCTGAGAACAGAAAGGATAGAGCTGCCATTTATGGATATGGCAGAGGGTAGAGTCAGGATTTGGGTCTTATACATGTTAAGTTTGAAAAATTCTTTAGATGTTTAAGGGATGATGTCAGGTAGGCTGCTAGATATAAAAGCCTGGAATTTAGGAATGAGAAAGTGGCTAGTGATACAAATTTTTTGAGACATACATCTAGTGATGACATTTTAAGCTTCGATAGTAGATGAGATCATCAAAAACGTGAGCATAAATGGAGGAAAGAAGCAGTATGAGATTAAGCCCTGAAACACTCCAATTTTTAGAGTTTAGCAAGATGAGGGCTCAGCCATTTCTTCAATCTGTTTTCTCCTGGATTGCTTCTAGTCTCAGGTAGCTCTCCCTTCGTGGTGGTGATACAGCCACTGAAAATTCTCAGGCTTACATCCTATCATATTAGCAACCCCAGTGAAAGGATAGCACCTTTTTCAGATTGTTTGCAGTAAAATATCACAATTAGAATTAAATTTCATTCAATATTTTTTTTAATATACATATAAACAAATAAACTATTCAATCTCCTGGACCCTGAGACTTTTTAATTATGAGAATTAAGTTGGGGTCATGTGTCATCCCTGCAGCAATCACCGAGGCCAGGGAACAGAAGATGCTGATTTGCCAGGTCTGGGTCAATTACCTACCCATAAACCTAGGGGTTTGGGTTTGCCCTGACAAACTACGTGGATTCAGAGTTCCCAAGGAAAATCAGGGTACTCTTACCAGAAAACAGGCAAATGGTGGGCAGGCAGTTGGAAACACCCAATGCCCATTACCAGCAGGAATGCAGTTCCTCCTCCTGAGACATTTCCAAAGTGGGGGAGACCAATAAATCCATATGTAACCATATACCATGTGATAAGGTATGATAGAGCTATACACAGGCTGATTCTAGAGCCTGAGGAGGGGGCATCTGATCTATTCTTAAGTGAGTATGGGAAGGTTTCCCAGAAGAAATAACATCTAAGGTGAGAGTAAGAGCTATTAAAGTTCAGCAAGGTGGGTTGCAGGTGATGAGGAGAGTGTTACAAGAATAGAATACCTTTATGTGCAGTGGCTAAAAGGAGAAGGATAGTAGAAGAACTGAAAGTACAGTGAGTGTCCTGGTAAAAGGGAAGATCAATCCATATAGGTGCTCTAGCCTGAAGGACTTGAAGGCAGTGTTAACGAGGTTGGCCTTCTTCTTGATGGAGTGGGGTGTCACATTCAGTTCCTACTTAACTTTCTTCCAGATAAGTTGGAGAAATGAGATAAATTTTGAGGGATCTGTTTGTTTGCTCAAATGGCCACTATTTATTTGCAAAGTTTGCATGTATTCCTTAATCTTGTTATGTCTCTCACCTTTTGTTTTGTCCCGTAAAGGTGATGGTGCTAATGATGTTAGCATGATACAAGTGGCAGACATTGGAATAGGAATCTCAGGCCAAGAAGGCATGCAGGTGAGTAAATGTGCATCCAAGAACCATGATCTTGAACTGCCCAAAGCTGTCTGTGGATAGCCCAGGATTGGGAGATAGGAAGTACATCCATCATTCATTGGTTATTTGCTGGATGGATATTATATGCCTGGTATTTTCTTGGCTAATTTTAGCTGTTTGAGCACTTATTCAGTTTAAAAAATAGAGCTAATCTAGGTCATAGGAATACATCTTTTAGCCCTGTGTCTTAATTTTCTGGCTGCTAAAACAAATACCATACAACAGGTTGACATAAATGATGGGAATTTATTGGCTCACACTTTTGAGGTTAGAAGTCCAAAATTGAGGTGTCAGGAAGGTGATGCTTTCTCCCTGAAGGCTGTGGTGTTCTGGGGATGACTGCTGGCAACCCGTGGTCTTTTGCTTTTCTGTCACATGGCAACTCACTTGGCAATGTTTCTTCCTTTCTCCTCCGGGTTCTGTTGACTTCCGGCTTCTCCAGGTGGCTCTCTCTTGCTCTGTCTGAATTCCATTCTACTTACAAAGGACTCTGGTAATCTATATTAAAGCCCAACCTGATTCACTTAGGCCACACCTTAACTGATGTAGCATCTTCAAGAGATTCTTTTTACAATGGGTCCGCACCCACCAGAATGCAGACCTGGACCAAGAACCTGTCCATACTGGGGCACACAATTCAATCCACCACACTTGCAATAACTATGTTAAATTCTAACACTGAAGAAAGCTACTAAGGATTTGAATAAAGGATCTAATGTTCTTAAAGAGAGAGAATGTATATGAATACATGACTATGACTATGAATATGAATAAATAAGAGGGTGGTAGTGACCCTATTTATTCTGATGTGTGCCCACGCACATGTGCGTGTGTGTGTGTATTGGATAGTATTTTATACACAAAGTTCAGGTAAAAGCTTGTCATCCAAAACACTGCTTTTCATGTATGGAACAAATGCTGTCAGAGGAAGGTGGGATGTGGGGCTTAGGGTTTCCTGAGAATTGTAAATTATGACATTTCTATGCCAGATGAGAGATTCAAATACACATTTGCCTGACACATAATGCACAGTCATACAAAGTCATGTCTGTTATACTTCTAACTATTCTCACCAAGAAGAAGCCGAACACATAGTGTAATGCAGAAAATAGCTCTTGCTAATAAAGATGCTTTCTAGGGTAAGTCCATTTGCTGAAACTACATCATGAGTAGTAATGATTGGAGAAGTCTTGTTTCATGTGACCATATTGGAAAGCTGAGTAGTAATCCTCAACAACGCATTAAGGTTCTCCTTTCATGGGGCTTCTTGGTCTGTGTAAGGTTTAAACAACATATTTGACTACTCAGCCTGATGATGCTCCAGTTGTCCATGTGTTGTAACATGTTTGGTCACTCTGGGTGGCATTCTCTCCCCTTTGCTTCTGCAGGCTGTGATGGCCAGTGACTTTGCCATTTCTCAGTTCAGACATCTCAGCAAGCTCCTTCTTGTCCATGGGCACTGGTGTTATATGCGACTTTCCAACATGATTCTCTATTTTTTCTACAAGAATGTGGTATGTAACTCCAGAAAATTTGTCCCTTCCCCCTTCCCACCTTTCAATCCTGATTGCATAAGTAATGAAGAAAAAGTGTCCTATGCTAACCTTACCTTGCTAATTGACATTTTGGGAGCAGCTAGGAACAATCTGGCTGTCTTACCAGAAATAATCTGGAATATGCTGTGTTTCAGCTGCTGACAGCGAATTTCTGGACTTGTCCATCTGCTAGCATTTTCTACTCCCTGTGCATTTAAATTCAATTAAGTCCTGTCTGGTTCATTTAAAATCCAAGTTTTGACCTTCTGTAAAAAGGTTGTGACAGGCAGAATTGTGAAATGTTTAATGCTATTTGGCAGTAGGGAATGAAAAGTCTTGCTTCTGTTTTACAGTAAATACCAAGAAATATTTGCTGTCCCCAAATGATGTCCCTCGTAATACAGTGAAGACACTGATATACATGTAAACCTGTATAGCTGCTTGGCCTGTGGCTGGCTAGCACTCACAAATGCAAGAATTATTTAGCAAGCCTATTAAATATGTCTGTGCTTGGTAGTTATTTGATGGTAAAGGAATTTTATTTTGCTTATATAATTCATAAAGTTCTAGAATTTGACTGGAAGTCGTGGCTCTGCCTGGTGCAGTCTTTAGCATACTACTTAAATTTCATTTTCCCCTGTCATAGAGTCATGTTGACTTTAGATTGGTTCACTTAAGCCACTTCCAGGTAGGGTGAACATGTAAATATGCTGTGATTTTCTAGACCACGTTTATTCTTAATCTTTAAAGTACATTTGTAGAATTTTAGTAATAAATAGAAATTTTTACCCCTCTATTGAAAGACCATCTTTTGAAAAAAAGTAACTTAAATGGGTCATTTGTAGAATAATCCTAGATGTGTAATTTAGATCTGTGTATGTATATTTGTCAGCAGGAGCATTTTTCCTGTAATGAAATTTTCAGGAAGCTTTCAGTACTTTACTAATTTTTATTAGCATATGTACTCAAAGTTTAATAAAACCCAGATACTTTAAGAAACTTTTTGAAATTCATAAAGTTTCTCCCTGAATGTAGGATTCTGGAGAAAGGTGTGGCTTATAACTTAGGACCTAGTGGTCAATGATTTTTAGAGAGAAGCCCTTCACCCAATTTTTTAAAATAATACTTTTTGCATTTTCCTATCGTTTCCCTTATGTCACTACCCCCCCACCCACATAGATTAAACTCAAGGGTTGAGAAACACTAACATTAGAAAGAGATGCTTTGTGCTCTTGGAGAGATAGGGAGTGTTAGTTGGTAGAGAATGCATTGCTGGGAAATAAGAACCCTGTGGATTTCCTGCTCTGTAACCTTTAGAAGGCTATTCATACTGATTTCCTCCAGACTTAATTTCTACCTCATTTACCTAGCCAAAAATGAGTGTTGTATAGACCTAGAGGAAAGGGCCAGTACCGGAGCCATTAAAATTGCTTATCTTTCTAAGACAGTTGTTCTTGGGTCATAGACAACTTTTGAGATCCTGATGAAGACTATGTATTCAATTCAGACTATATTGTCCCAAATCACATGTACCCCAAAAATGGTACATTTTCAGGAGCTGGGTATGATGCATATCTGTGGATCATAGACTAAAGAAACTTTATTCTAAGGATTGAGATCCCTGTGCTAAGGTGGTGTAGTGTATCTGTGATGCCAATGATAACAATACCTTAACATCTGTTTAGCACTCTATAGGTCATGAGCACTCTCTAACTTGATCTTGATACTAAATCCTGAGGTGTTAGAATTTTCATTTTACTGATGAGGAAACCAGAATTCAGAGAGGTAAAGAAAATTACCTAAGGTCTTATAAGAACTGTTCCCAGGCCTTACAGCAAAATCCCCTAAACTTAAGTCCGGTAACCTTTCCTGTGGCCTGCCTTGCTTGAGAGCACAAGGCTTTTGCTTTGGTGGACTCAGTGTGTCTGAGACAAAATACTAGAGGAAACTACGTGGGGTGTTTTTGCCTGGTTTGCCTGGAACTGTCCTGGTTTTGTCACTGAGAATCCCCCATCCTGGAAAACCCCTCAGTCCTAGGGAAATCGGAACAGTTGGTCACCTATCGGTACCATCCACTTCACCACTAAAAAGTAATTGTGAAACCAGAAAGCCAGAGAATGAACATTTTTCTGGTGCCTGCTATGCCTAGGCACTGAGCTAGGTGATTTACATCTAGAGCTAAAATGCCTGAATTTGAGTACTGGCCCTCCACTTACTTTGGGCAAATTCCTTAGCCTCTCTGTGCCTCAGTTTCCTCATCTGTAAAATGGAAACAATAATTCCCATGGTGTTATGCAGATTGAATGAATTATTATTTATAATAATTCCCATGGTGTTATGCAGATTGAATGAATGATTATTAATTATTTGTATTATTATAAATAGTTACAAAGTATTATTTGAACAGTTCTAGCTCCACATAGTGATATATATGTATATGTTTTGATTTGATAAAACATTTACTAACCAAACAAATAAACCCAGCTACAAGGTAAATTGTGGTCTACCATTTTGTATGCGAGAAAGCTGAGGCTAAGATCACACAGCTTAAAGTGGTAGAGCATGGAATGTATGGCCGTAGCACACATTACTTTTTCTAAGATGCAAACGTTTCCTCTTTGTATCCATAGGCCTATGTGAACCTCCTTTTCTGGTACCAGTTCTTCTGTGGGTTTTCAGGAACATCCATGACTGACTATTGGGTTTTGATCCTCTTCAACCTCCTTTTCACATCTGCCCCTCCTGTCATTTATGGTGTTTTGGAGAAAGATGTATCTGCAGAGACCCTTATGCTGCTTCCTGAACTCTACAATAGTGGTCAGAAATCAGAGGTGGGTGCCAGAAAATCACATTCACATCCATTCTCAAAGCTGAAACAGAGATTCATATATTCAGCTTATAGGGAATAAGAAATGCTTATAATTACTTAATATCATCCAGTCCATTCAGATCAAGGAAGAAAGTTCAAGGGCCAGAACCCAGGAATGTCTGGTTAATATCAGTAAGGATCATCCCCTGGCCCAGGACTCAGTTAATTCCAAGTCCTTTTGGGAGGGGACAAATAGAGCCCTTCAATCAAGGTTTTATAACTAGTGTTTTAAAAATCCATTTGTACAGACCAAAGATAGTAATTGATCCTTAACCTCAGATGAATTGAGGTCATTGTTTCCTGTTGTTGAAACCCTGATATCAATCCTTGGCACACATTGTTCTATTGAACTGGGAAGTTTAATAGCACATGATAATAACAGGCAGGTTCCAGCACGTGGACATTGATAAAAGGTAATTGATTTCATTGACTTCACCTTCCAGAAGTTGCCCTTTCTTTGAACTTGGCCTCCAAACAAATTCTATTTTATGTTTGGGCCTTTTCCTGTCTTTTGTGTCTTACTCTCCAGGGTTTATGGAATCTCTTTTCTTTAAAGGTCTGAATAGCTGTCGTCACAGTCTTCCCTTCCAAGATGCAATTGGCAATTGTCCATTACCCACCTCTGATCACCTTCACAGTCTTCTTTTCTGTCTTTGACTTTGTGTCCAGATTTCCTTTCAGTTTTCACATCCTGTGAGTTAATCCCTTAAGTCTCTCATTCATTTTATCCTTGACCCATCACTCCTCTCTTCCCAGCTACTCATGTGGCCAAGGAGGAAATTGTACTTTTGCCTTTTTGTTGTAGATTTTTTGAGCAATCTCTATTTCTTCAGAAGCATGAAATTATATTTTAATTTGTCCCTAAATCATTCTCTTGTCTAGTGGCACTTTGGTTACCTTTTTTGACTCTGACACATTCTCTTGCACCATTTGATTGTGTTTCCTGCTAGATTTTATGGACACTTGGATAAAGGAAAGGCAGACAGAATGACCCATCATTTCCAAAGAGGAAATAGTAAAGGAAGATACAGAGAAATGTAGACTGAAAACAACAAATTGTCATTGTTTTGATTTTTCCAGAATATAAGGAAGTAAATGAAATTATAGATACAAAAATCCTAAGGGGAATCTTTTGAAGAATGGAAGAATATATAGAGAGAATTTGTATATTTAGACTGCACTGATTTTTAAGGAAGTTTCAGTCTCATTTCGTATTTGGAAGGAAACAAGACTAAAAAGAACATATTAAGAAAAGAAAAGACTAGCTCAAGGGTATGGTACTTGTGCTGCCATTTTTTTCTATGGCAGACATCACTAAGAATCACAGCACTCTTTCTTGCTGGGTCAGAATGCAGCCTCAGACTCCGTTACAAACATTTATCCTAGCAGACATTACCACTCTGTCAGGGTTGGCTCTTGTTTTGAAAACTGTTTGCAATCACTTAACTAGTGTCTCTATAGATCCTTCTCTTTCTTTCTACAAGCTTTTGATAGAAAACACTTTAGCACATTAAAAATTAAATAAGAATAGTTTATTAATTCAATGAGTATTTACTGAGTATCTACTAAGTACCAGGTACTTTTTTAATCACATGGATAAAAGAGACAAAGTCTGACTTTATAACACTTGTATTCTGGTAAGAAATCCAGATAATTGTTAAGTGAACAAGTAAGATTATTTCTGACAGTGATGAGCGATTTCTAAGAGTGACTTGGTAGTAGGTGATTGGGTGGGCACAACTTTTTGACTGAACGAGAGTATATCTATGAGGAAGTGAGATTTAAACTAGGATAGGAGTTCTGGGCAGAGCACAGGCAAAGCACTGAGGAAAGAGCAGATTTGGCATGTTTGAGACATAGAACCAAAGTCCATGTGGCTGGAGCTTAGTGAATGAGGGTCAGAATGGTGGGAGATGACCCTGGAGGCCAGTGCAATGGGCAGACCATGCAGGACCTTATAGGCCATGGGAAGGGATTTAAGCTGTATTGTAAATGCAATAGGAACTCATTGGAGGGATTCAAGGGGATCAGTTTGATTAATTACAGGAGGTGATATGAACTGATTTATATTTTTCAAAAACCATCTGGCTACCATGGGAAGATTATATTTGGGATGGGGAAAACAAAGAAGCCAGTTAGATGGCCATTCAGTCATTCATCAAGCTGATGGTGACTTGGAAGCAGAGAAAATGGAGAGAAATAGATGGATTGGGGGAAGTTTCGGAAACAGTACTTTCTGATCAATAGAACATGGAATGTTGGTAATACGAATACACTTTCAGGTTGATTTAAAACTGATCCACTGATAAGGACAAGAGGAGTAGAAGAAGAGTTCCTTCAGGAAGTTCTTTGACTGTTTTCACCTGTGAACCTATCTCATTCATCTACCACCCTCCCAGTCTTCCCACCACTATTGACAAATTCTCCCTGGTTTGTGAGTGAGAGAATGAAGGCTAGAATAGAACTTTCTTGCTCAGAGAAGCAAAGACAAGTACTTGCTGGTGTTGTTCATTGTCATTGCTTTGACCCTTGTTAATTTGACTCACATATCTCTCATTTCCAGGCATACTTACCCCTCACCTTCTGGATCACCTTGTTGGACGCCTTTTATCAGAGCCTGGTCTGCTTCTTTGTGCCTTACTACGTGAGTCCTCGTTCACTGAATGTATTTGTTATTAATGAGTCAATGATATTTGTACTGTGCCACCAATATCAGCATTTAGAAATACAGATTTTTCATATAATCAGGTTGATGATTGACTGATTAAATTATTTTAAAACCCCACAATATATTAGTTAGTGGATAATATTTGGAGAGAAGTGCCCATTTCGTTCTTTTTGGGTCTCTCATTAGCCCTGTACCACTTGATAATGGTTGCCAATGATTTGAATAAGATTGAAGGGCTGGCTATATAATTAAATGAGTCAAAAACAGTATGGTATTAAGAATGAAATACATGATAGTTTCCAAGTTAACAATTTCTATTCTTTATTCAAATAAAATCACTTGATTTAACCCAACTAGAATGCTTTGGTTGTTCTTCATTTCAAGAGGAATATAGACAAGAAAACCAGTAAAGTATTCAGAAGAGAATGACTAGGATGGTGAAATATCAGAAAATTATGTCATTTGAAGAATAGTTAAGGACTTGAAGACATATACTTAGGAAAGGAAGGGGTATTTACTGAGGAGAGGAACAAACTCAGAGTGGCCATAATAGTTGCTTCAAAGGTTTGAAGTTCTGTTAAGTACAACAGATTTAATGTTTTTTATATACCTTAAAGAGAACTATAAATGAAAAGTTCCAGGAAGATGAATCATGATTCAGAAAAAAGAATTCCAACTGAAACATTGAAAGAGTAAATATCCTATCTGGGAGAGAGTCATTCTCTCTTTTCTGGGAATATTCAAGTTTATCCTAAATAACCGATTATTAGAAACATTGCAGAAAGGTCCTAAGTCTCAGTTGTGCCAAAGATTAAAATGATCATTTAGGGGCCTTCCATCCTCGAGTGCACTCAACTTCCAAGTCAACCAATTGTTGTCATCTCTTTGCAGACCTACCAGGGCTCAGACATTGACATCTTTACATTTGGAAACCCTCTAAACACAGCTGCTTTGTTCATCATTCTCCTCCATCTGGTAATTGAAAGCAAGAGTTTGGTGAGTGGTTTTCCTCCCTCTGACTCTGTATGCTCTGGGGAAATGTCTGCTTTTGGCAGTGGCCCTGGTAAGCCTTACAAGCAGTAATGAGAAGAGTAATGTCTCGGCGGAAGAAGGGTGATTCACGGCTGCTCTTGTTGATCGTTGAGTGCCATTATGCTGAGGTTGACATGAGGCCAGGGAAATGAGAAAATATAGGCTTTGTCCCCTTGATGATATCTGTGGATAATGGTTCGTGGAGGTGGGAGTCAGGTTGGAAAACAATCATCTGTTTAGGGTCAGCATTCTTTATGACCAAGCTGATACCTTTCAACTGAAATAAAAATAGGTGTGCCATAATCCTGGTATGCTGCCTTTAGTAAGTAGTGACTTTATGCATCTCTCATAATAATAAAATTTATCTTTCTTCCTCCAGAATGTCTACCATTCATTTAAATCTGAGTGTTTTCAAACTTAGCTGCTGACTTACTGATACAGTTAAGTCTGTTGATCAAAATGATTGCAAGTATCTCACCATGGCAAAGCTAATGTGTAGGACTCAGATGGTGAACTTCATTGTCAACCTTCCTTAGCAGATGTAGAGCATTTCACCCATCTCTGGAGAAGAAAATACCTCTTTGTGGTTCCTTATGCTGCTCACTTCTTTGCATCCTCATGGCCTCTGTTGTACTCTAAGCCAGCATCATCTCTTCCTGGACTATTGCTACAGCCTTCTATTTAGTCTTCCCATCTCTTCATTTGACCCCTCAGCCTTTTTTCCACATAGTGATCAGAATCATATTTTTTGAAACAGTCATCAGATCTTATCACTCTGTCTTGTGTAAAACCTTTCAATGGGTTGGAATAAAATCTGAAAGCCTTAATGTGACTGATAAGGCCTCATGCAACAACACCCCTGCTTCTCTCTCCAGCCTCACTTCTACTTATTCATGAGTTGGAGCCACACTGTCCCTCTTTCAGTTTCTCAGATGCACTAAGCTCTTTACCACGTCAGAGCTTTAACATCTACTGTGCCTTCTTATGGGAATATTCTTAGTTCCCCCTTGCATCCCTGTGCTTTAGCCAGCTTAAATGTTTCTTTTGGACTCTAGATCTCAGCTCAAGTGTTACTACACAAAAGAGCCCATCCCTCACCACCCATTCTTTCATACCATCCTGTTGTTTTCATTCATAGCTTTGATAATTATTTATAATTAGACATTTAACTATGTGATTATTTGATTCAGGTTTATCTTGCACAGTAGATTATAATCTCTATGAGGTAGAGTTCATGCCTGTTTTTTGTTTGCCACTGGATACCAGTGTCTTGGACAAGATTAGCGTACAGTTGGAAATAAAAAATATTTGAATGATAAATGATAACTGGCTAGATCTTTGGAGTTTATTTATCATCCCTAAAATGGATGCTTTTCAAACCGGAAGCAGCTGAACAAATGTAGACTCTATAATAAATTCTAAAGCAGGGTACAGTAATTGTTTTTAACATCATTTCCTTTGCTTATAACCTGCTATAATCACCCTATAATCCCAAAGCATAGTAAAAGTTTAATATCTGTGAATATCAGATGGGTTGTAAAAGGAAATTCTAAGTGAAATGTTTGGAGTTGATTTTTTAATCGATTAAATTTTTAGGAATTGCGTAGGTGCTTCTGTTTACCACCTAAGGAATTATCATAGGTTCTGACATTTATTAGCGTATCAGTCTGAGTTCACTGATTATAGCAGCAACAATAATCTAATCTGGCTAACCTGAGCAAGTAGGAAATTTATTGTGTCTTGTGCTGGGGGAGGCAAGGCTAGAGCTCATGACTTCTGTGTGCCCCTTCCCCCAAAAAAAGTCAGCCCTTTTGAAAATATGAATCTATTTCCCTTCATGCTCTTGCCCGCCACCACTCTCATTACCACTTCCCACCTTCCTGCTGGTTTTTACCCAGTGTTCCTTTTCTTTAATTTCCTTGCATCAATTCATGAAATGACTGAACTCCATAAAGCCACCATCTTATTTAACAAAAGCACATATATCTTAAGGAAAAAAAAGTGGGGGGTTGGGAGGAATAGGGCTTAGAAAGAAGGAAGGTCATTTATGCAAGGAAATGAAGAAGGGAGGGAGGGAGAGAGGGAGAA
Source organism: Choloepus didactylus (assembly GCF_015220235.1). NCBI lineage: Eukaryota > Metazoa > Chordata > Mammalia > Pilosa > Megalonychidae > Choloepus > Choloepus didactylus. The sequence goes on from NC_051309.1 coordinate 51,520,174, forward strand.
GAAAAGGAGGAATCATTGCTTTTAGAGGCATGATGACCTTAATCAAGGATTTAGCCAAAAGCTTTTGAACAGTTTGTACCTTTTACAAAATTGAATAGTCTTTGTGACCCTTTTGAGAGTATCTACCATGAGGGAAGACTCCAAGATAAAGGAGAATATTTAAAAAAAAGAAAATACTGAAGAAAAGGAGAGTATTGTATCTTGCTTGAAAATTTGTTTGAAAATAATAGCCCTGAAAAATCTAAAATATTAATCAAGTCAGTGTTCCCCCAAAATGAGGAACCACTAATAGAATGAGTTGGTACTTGACACTACACTAAATAGCACTGGATATTGCATAATGAAAAAGTGATTCTCTTTCCATACTTCTGATAATGTCAAAGAGGAAGTCTGTTTGATGCTGTTATGTTTTACCACAATAACTTGTGCTAATTTTCCTTTATAACAAAGACAAACAAGACTCTAGTCTCAAATGGCAGGTGATGCTGATGTTACATTTAAGGTAGTGATATGGTTTTCTTTTTAAATAAACCTATTTAAATAGCAAACCAGTTTAAAGAAAAATATTGAGAAAAATAATATTTAAAATAGCATTATAATGACACTATCTCACTTGCCAAAAGCACATATACCTTAAAGGAAAAAAGATCAGGCAATAGGGTTTAGAGGGAAGGAAGTCAAAATGGATATGTCAAGAAAATTCAGGTGATGTTATATCAGTTAGCATAGAGTAGGCCATGGTGTATTTAAAAAAAAACTCACTGGCATGACACAACGAAGATTTATTTCTTGGTCATCTAAAGTTGCAGATAGCTCTAGAGAAACTGTCCTCTAAAGGGCAGCTCAGTGACCCAGGCTGGGTTTGTGGCTGTAACATTTGGAATCGAATTTCTTATTCAGCATGGAAGGAAGGGGACAGCATGGAAAATTGCACATTATCAGTTCATGTGTCAATGTGGCAAGATAGTGGTGTTCGGTTGTTTGGTCAACCAAGCACTGGCCTGATTGTTACTATGAGGGTATTTCATGGATTTAAATCATTAGTCAGTTGATAACGTCTATGGCTGATTATAGCTATAATCAATAAAGGAGATCGCCTCCAGCAATGAGAGGTCTCATCCAATCAGTTGAAGGCATTAAAGAGAGAACTGGTGATTTCAGCAGTCAGAAAGAATTTTTATCTCTATTTTAGCCAGCCAGCTTCTCCTGGGGAATTCATCAAAACCTTCATCAGAGTTCCCAACTTGCAGCCTGCCTTATGGAATTCAGACTTGCTAATTCCCACAGTCTCATAAGCTAATTCCTAGAATAAATCTCATAATATTTACATACATACATATATGTGTGTGTATGTGTGCGTGTGTATGTGTATCCTGTCCATTCTGTTTCTCGAGAGATCCTTTAATGAAGAAACAGACCAATGAGTGACTATATGAAAAAAATTGAGAAAATCTAGACACCTTAGGCACATGGACAATACAGAATAAAGTAGTCGGCTGAATTATCTTTTGGCAATTGATTTCCTTTTTTCAGAATTCATCTGGTGATATGGGCCATTCATGAAAGATGCTCTTCTTGCCTTATCTCTTCAGCACTTTGTGTTTTGTTTGCAAAGCTTTCTTATACCACTCCCCCAATGTTTAGCCATGTCTCTTGGAGCAGATTTTGTCAGACGTGAAACCCTGTCAGTGAAAGAGTGCCCATATTACCTGCTCTTCTTGTCTTGCAGACTTGGATCCACATGCTGGTCATTGTTGGTAGCATCTCGTCTTATTTTTTCTTTGCCTTGACTTTTGGAGCCATGTGCGTAACGTGCAACCCACCATCCAACCCCTACTGGATTATGCAGGAGCACATGCTGGATCCAATGTTCTACTTAGTTTGTGTCCTCACAACCTGTATTGCTCTTCTGCCCAGGTATGACATTTGTTTTATCATCAACAGAGTAAATGGAACTATAGGCTTGTAGTTCTTCAAGCAACTACTGAGAATAGATGGCAGACTGTCCTGCTTAGTGGGGGAGAAGTCAACCTGTGTACTCGTTAAAACATTGGTTTCTGCTATTTTAACAGAGAACAAAAGTAGCTTAAGCAAACTGGAAGATTTACTTATCTCTCATATAAAAGTCTAAGCTGGTTGGCAGCTCACAGGGATAGGGCAGCTCTGCTTCATGAGATTATCCAGGGACCCAGATCCCTTCCTCTGTCTTTTTGCTCTGCTTCCTCCCAAGAGCGTTGCCCTGGTCTGCACGCCCATCAGCATGTCCACATCCCTGCTGGCAAAGCAGGGGAAGGAAGGAGCTGGAGGACAAGCAAATTCCACTCTTTAATTCAAATGGCATGACCCAGAAGTTGCACACATCACTGCTTATGTCTCATTAACTATAACGTAGGTATGTGAATTCCAGCTGAGTGGCTAAAATCGGAGAGTTTCTAAAAGGAAGAAGGGGAGAATGGATACTGGGAGGCAAGTAACAGTCTCTATTGCAGTCTGTAAAGACTAACAAATATGCAGCTTTCTTTCCTTATCTGACTTGCATTATCCTCCCCATTTCAGTTTAACCCAATTTCTAACATTGCATGGGAAGGAAATGGCTAAGAGATATGAGTGGGTTTGTACCTGTAAATTTTTTGAATTCTAATAGAGGTCTTCCTCTTTAAAGTTTTATGAAATCTGTTTTACTGAAAACAAAATAGCAAATAGTTGTTCTCCCTTTATAGATAAAACATTAGAGTCAAATTGCTGATTTCATATTAATCAATAGCAGGATGCTGGCTGTTTCTGTAAGTAAAGTTTTGGAACATAGTCATGCTATGTTCAGCTACATATTGCCTATTGCTTTTCTACCACGGTGGAGTTGAGTAGTTAGACTGTCTGGCTCACAAAGCCTAAAATGTTACTTTCTGACCCTTTTCAGAAAACACTTGCCAGCCCTGATCTGTAATACCATCACAAGACAAAACAGACACAATCCCTTTGTTTTATGGGTCTTCTTCTAGAAATGCAGAAGGAAAGCTCATCTGAGTCATTTTATAGTGGTTATCATTGCACATTTAACACTGTTAAACTGAGATGCTTCTTTATTGCTTACTGCTTTTACCTGCTTTCAGATTTAAAGCTGGCAAGATGAACTTGTAGAATTTCTGAAGAAACAATTGCTTTATGGTTAAAGCTTTTAAAAATTCTGTAAAAAGCATTTACAGTACAATTCCACCCAATATAGTGTGGTAGGCTAAAAATAATCCCCCCAAAGATATCTACATCCTCATCTCTGGGATCTCTGAATATTACCCTATATGGGAAAAAAGGACTTTGCAGATGTGATTAAATTAAGGAGCTAGGGATGAGAGATTATCTTGGATTATCCAGGTAGACCCAGGTGTGCAATCACACGTCTGGAGAAGAGGGAGGCAGAGGGAGGTTTGGCACAAACTGAAGAGAAGGCAATGTGATCATGGAAGTAGGGATTGTAGTGATACAGCCACAAGCCAAGGAATGCTGGCAGCCACCAGAAACTGGACAAAGCAAGCAACAGGTAACAGAGCAAACTGGAGCCTGTAGAGGGAGCGAGGCCCTGCCAACATCTTGATTTTGGCTCAGTGAAACTGACTTGGACCTTCTGGTCTCCAGAACTGTGAGAATAAATTTCTGTTGTTTTAAGCCAGCAAGTTTGTGATAATTTCTTAGAGCAACTATAGGAAATACATATAATACTAATGGTACTTCTCAAATTGAATCTTGAAAATGCCTATGAATCACCTGGGGGGATTGATAAAATGCAGATTCTGATTCAGTGTGTTGCATGTGGGGCCCGAGATTCTGCATTCCTAACAAACTGCCTCATTGCTCCTGCTGCTGATCTGGAGCCCACACTTTGAGTAGCAAGGTAGCACCGAGATGTGGTAAGGTAGGAGGTTGTAGAACATGTCACAGATGGGGATACATCAGTCCTCTGTAATTCAGTGCTGGACTTGGTTTATTCCACATTTTTAAACATAAATTCTTCAGCCCCTAATTTAGACTTTCACCCTGAACAGCAGGCCTCACTGCTGATAACTTAGTATCATTTTCCTCAAGGCTTTGATTCCCTGTGTTATCTTCCAACGCTTTATGTGATGATTGTAATTTCAACAAAAACCTTTTTGTCTCTACCTTTGGGCTCTCTGTTTTCTGCCCTTGGTGGCCATTAGAAAGGCTGATTAAGTAAAAAAATGCTCACAAATTTAGGCTCTTCTACCAGAGTTAAGAGATCTGAGAACAATTAGAGCAGTGCTGTCATGGAGTGAACTCAGTATCACGGACTTCAGAGTCAGAGCTGGATTAAATACTGGCTCCAGCACTCACTAGCTGTGGGACCTCAGCAATTACGTTCCTTCTCAAACCCCTATTTACTCATCTATAGAACAGAAATAACCATAGAAACAACCCTGTAGTAGGCTGAAATGTAAAATGGTAACTTACATGGGAAAAGGGTCTTTGCAGATGTGACTAAGGATCTAGAAATGATCCTGGATTATGCAGGTGGGCCCAAATGCAGTCACAGGTGTTATAAGAGCAAGGCAGGAGATCTGAGAGACAGACAGGGAAGAGGAGTACGCAATGTGAGCCCGGGTGCAGAGATTGGAGTGATGCCGCCACCAGCTGTCAGGAGTGCCAGCAGCCACCAGGAGCTGGAAAAGGCAGGGAACAGATTTTCCCCTACAGCCTCTGGAGGGAACTCAACTCCGCTGGCCCCTTGCTTTCAGCCCAGCAATACTGATTTGACTTCTGACTTCCCAAACCATGAAAGAATAAATTTGTGTTTTAAGTCACCAAGTTTGTGGTAATTTGTCACAGCAGCTATAGGAAACTAATACAAATTGCTAGCATTTTTGAATACTTAATTATGTGCCAATACTTAATCTGCTTTGCTTGCATTATCTTTTTTAACACAATTTAATACATCAAGACTATGCTGTAACAGCTACTGATATCTCTACATTACAGAATTAATTTGTATTTATTTAAAAAGCATTTACTGTGTTCTCAGTGGTTTTCAAATATTAATTTGTTTAATATTGTTATTATCTCCTTTTTATAATTCATTTCCCCTCCTCTTTTACCTCAAGGAGGCAAGTAACCGCCAGACTGTTTTACTTTTTCTACTTTGTAATTTTTTGTGTGTCACAGGATGCATTTGGGGTGAATGTAATTCTATGATGCTCTTTGTGTCCTAGGTTTGTATACCGAGTTCTTCAGGGATCCCTGTTTCCTTCTCCAATTGTGAAAGCTAAGCACCTTGACAGACTGACTCCAGGGGAGAGGAATGAAGCTCTCAAGAAGTGGAGAGAAGCTGGGGAGATAGGTCAAGTGACATCTCAGTATGTTGATCACTCAGCTGCTAAGTCAGGTAGAAGACCCATGTCTGGCCCTTCCAATGCCTTTGCAATGAGGTCAGCAACTTCTTGTGCAACTGAACAAGGAAGCGTATCTGTATGTGAAACTGATTTAGACTCAGACATGCCTAAGGCCTCAGAAATGGCTGGACCCCCAGAGGGTTAAAGAAAGCGGAATACCCTCCTTGGAGTTGCAACTATTCTTGCAGGTTTGGAAGAGGAACTTTGAAGAGGCACCTCTACCAAGCAAAAACAGCTTGGATTTTTTTAAGGTATACAATCATTTTAATGGGCTTGGAAAAGCCAACATGATGACTTATATTGTGTGTTTGTAGATACATTTTTGACCTGGATGGATTTCAGGGAAGTGAAATATTTAATTCAAAATCAAATGTGTTTATAGAACTTTTTGGATTTTGTAAAACATTTAAATTTTCTTAAAAATGCAAACTTTTTTTTTTTTAAAGGGGGACTCGTTTGTGGTATATTTATTCTACTGAGAGATCGTCTCTGATTCTTGGGAAATATTTTATCTGAGCAGGCTCCAATTTGAAATTTTTTTAAGAAATTAAGAAAAATGTAGCTTTTAGATTGATTAGTTAGAGCTCCAAGAATATTTCCACAAGGAGAAATGTTATAAATGGTTAATTTCCAGATAAATTCCCAAGATCCTTTTAAACAATGGACCTAAAATAGGGTAATAATTGCACTATTTAAAATACAGTTAGCAATTGTTATTAGCTTTTTATTTCCTGTGGGAAGAAACCTTTGGTCTTCTGACTGAGAAGTTAGGTAAACTTCTGCTCATTTCAGTGTTCTCTTGAGGTGGAGCCTTTGTTAGGAAGGGGCAGGAAGGATGCTAGAATATATCAGTGTTCCTCTCTCTGCTTTCATCAGGAAAAAAAAAAGACCTTTCATGAAGTCTGCCTTTGCCCAGATGTTCTGGCTGGGAAACAGAGGTTATAGGCAGCAGATAGAATCAGCCAAGCCTGCAGCCCATTTGACAGTTTCCTGTGTTTTAAAACTGACAACAACCTGATCAAAATGAGATAATTTCAAAACCATCTTCAAAAGACCATTTGAGAGTTATACTACCCTACAACTTTTCTGGTATTGTAGTCTCTCAAATTAAGGTATTATGACTTGAGACTAATGCAGATTGTTCTCAGAAGGTTTCCATCAGGTTTTTAGAACAATTTATTTCTCAATACATTTTAGGACGTGAATGTGTATAGCAAGTTAACTGCTGTTGCAAATCATGTATGCTGGTTTTAGTTGGAACAAATAAGCCTATTTATACCAAGTAAGGCTAGATGTTATTGTACAAAAATGTATTCTTGCTGAGTTCTTTTAAATTTCTCTCTTTCCATCTGAAAATCGTTGGCCGCTAATCACCTAGAATTTCCTTCATGAGTCTCCGTGCTAACGTTCCATGTCTATATTAAGATCTTCTTAATAACTGTTAATCTATTATTCTCCTCAGGCCTGCATTTTTTACCTGATGCCCACTGTCTTGTCCCAAAACTTTTTGTGGCTTTCTGATAATATCTCAAATAGTGTTTATACAGACTGGTTTCAAGAATTTTCAGAATCCCATGTGGCTAGTGGAAGCTGGTCTCTGCATCTTTATGGTTTTTTTTTTTTTAAATAAACTGTTTAATAAATAACATGTTCTGAAAATCTGTCATCACTTCTGTGATACTCACTGAAGTCACATATAATTGGTACCAGAACTTAGAAGGAAAGTCCCAAAACAGACTTTTTACCAGAATATTGTTTTGGTCTTTTTTTATAAGGAAAAATCAGTGATTCCACATCATCTGTAAACTTCATAGTGGCTGGCATTCATTCCCTGAGATCATCATTTTCTGAGAAATAAAAATGTAGAGATACATGCACTTGTCAGTGAAGGGTTAGCATCTAAGGATGAAAAGAATGAGGCAAAAAATCTAAGCAGAAAGGTCAGTTTCTTAGATGTGAATTATCTGTACATATGAGTAGAGGAAAATATTGAGTGTTCATGTTATGAACTCACACTCTTTTAACCACAATTTCAAAGTCCCTAAATCCAAAAGAAAAAAAAAACCACAAAAACCCCTAAAAGCAATTTTTTAAAATAAATTAGGCACAAATTCAATTGGTGACAAAACATGCCCCAAACAGAAGTGAGGCTCTTTATATCTTTAATTATCTCATTTAATATAAGCATTCATATATTTTGCTACAAATATTAGTTTTTTTTATTATGAGGTGCTACTCCAGCCCACCCTCATTGGGGATAATAATATGCAATATATGTACCATATTCTCTTCTTAAAATTTGAAAAAAAATTGGGATTATGGAACACATCTGACCTCCAGGAGAAAGAGATGTGGTATCGTATTGGCTTTAAAGGTTCTCATCTACAATGAATAACTCTTTACACCAAGTTACCCAAGCTGATGCATTTCATTGAGTTTTGGTATTCAGCATATCTTTTTACCAAATTTGAGGGGACCAAAATCTATATCATTGCTCCCAATAGCCAATGAAAAGGGATTACTAATGTACCTTTTGGGTATAATTTTACCCCAAAAGATTTGTAAAGGATTTGAATCCAGTTACCAAAGTGCATTCTGGATATCAAAGACCAGTGTACTCTTACCAGGTGCTAAAGTTCTCACTGGCCACCCAGTGGGCAAGCTGAGACTATTAACAACTTCTAATTTCAGACTAATCAAAGAACCACCTGCCATCTAAAATAAGACACCATCTTCCTGTGAGAGTGAGGTATGATAGGTAAATTTTGATTGGTGGAAGACTGGGCGCCAACCCTACCCTGCTATTATAGTGGCAGAGGCAATTTCCCAGAAATTGCTGTCCATGCACCAAATCCACCAAAAAAGAAAAGATTATACCATTTTATTTGTATTAAGGATTATTGAAAATAAGTACAATATGTACATTTCACTGAACATAAGGTGAGCAAGGCTAAACATTATTACATTAAGTATGTACCTACAACTATAACAAAGCCGGCATTTGTTCTTTTATTAAGCTTTTATACAACTGTGATCACAATTCAGTTGCTGAATTTCACACTTTCAATAGGTAATACAAACCACAGGACCAGAATCAATAACATGGAAAGTTTTAAGACAAGCTTTTGAACTTCAAATATGTGAAAACATAGAAAAAGAGTATAAAAATACATATATAAAACTTCAGGTAGTCTATCTGTGGAATGCTGAGGCAGTGCACATTGCTGATGGAAGTTAGTAGGGAATCCTACTTGTTCAAAAGGCATTTGGATGTTGCAAAATGGATGCCCGACCAATTAAATTAGGTATATGTGAAGATTTGTGTTTTGAAGCTTTTTAGTGGAGGAAACTACTTTAACCACTAATTGCTTCAAAAATTGATGTGCGTAAAGTGGCCTAGTGCTTAAAAGCAATTTTAAAATTTTGTTTTAATTACCAATTAGAAAAAATGGCAACACCAGATATTAAACATTTTTCAGGGAAATTACAAAATATTTTACTCCATGCAAAGTTTGACAGTGCTTTGAGATACATTTCTGTGACTTTATTAGTGTGGGTGAGCACAAGAAAACTAGAAAATACCGAAACGGGGATGAGGCATACAATTTCATTATTTTTAAAAAATTATTGCATATCTGCGCTCTAAAGTTCTCCTTTGGCAAAGTTTAATCTCCATTCCATTGTGATATAGGTCAACAGAGCAAAATATTTCCCATGAACACTGACCTAGTTGTTGAACTCTCAATCAGCAAATGCTATACACTTAACAAAGCCCAGCTACAGGGAAAGTCCTACAGAGACTTTTCTTTAAAGTAATTTGGAATTACAACCTTGATTAAAATCCAGAATGGGCAGGCCTGTAACACCAGTGTTAATACTGATATCTGAAGAATGTTGTGCTCAATTTGCCTCCCTATTTCAGCTGCCCCAAAGAATGCTACTGATTTTTTACCTCTGAATGACTTTCATAAATTCTCAGAATTCTGCAAACTTTAAAAGGATCAGTAAATAATATAAGCATGTAAATAATCTTGGCTTCTAATAAGTCAAAGCAGGTCTCCAATGTTAATAAATTAAATTTGCCATTATGCTATTGTGCTTGAGAAACAGCAGCTGACAGACATTAGTCCGCCTGGATCTCAAGGTCCTTTACGTGATAGAGAGAAAGGGAACTTTCTGTAACCTGTTACATTAGTGCCTTCATGATTTTAAATCTCTTCCAGCGTTCATAATTCCATGCTACAGTCAAGGTTGGGCTTGGCAAAGAAACAATAGCAGCTTTGCTTTTTTTTTTTTTTTTAAAGCCTTTCATTGAACTTCAAGTAAGAGTAAAATAAGGTTTTAAAAGGTTAAATAAAACTAAACCAAAACAAACATGAATATTTGCAGTGCACTGTCAAGCATTCCTCCCCCTGAAAAGTGCTTCTGTATAGCTGCTCTCTGTAGGAAGCTTTCCACAGTTAAGAAGGCCATTTTCTTTGAATATAGCTCGGTAAAAGTCTGGGGTCATCTTTGGAATTAGTTTAGGAAAAAGGTATGGATGTATATTTGTCTTTCAATCCATTTGACGAAGTATGACACATTGCTGTAAACTCCAGGCCCCAGGACTTTGGAAAAGCAGACAGAGCCCCATGAAGTTAAACCAAATAATGTCCACTGTCCTCCAGGTTGTTCACAAACAAGAGGCCCACCGCTGTCACCCTGCAATGAACAGCAAAGGACATTTGTCACTGATATTTCAGAGCGCTAATGGTATCCATGTTATCTGGAAGGTACAATAAAGCCAAACCCAATTAACCAACTCCTTGGAAATTTTCAGCAAAGCCTTCATTGTTGGCCTGTGGAGGGAGCATGCTTTCCACTGTATAAATGGAATTTTCAAATGAACATCTTAAACAATGATTTTTAAAAGGATGGATGTGGCTTTAAGAAGGGACAATGTTTTCTTCTCTCCATGAAATCAGAAGACATTTTTCATTTATTTCCTGACCTTGTCAAAATATGCCATAAAAAAAAGTTTCAGAACTGACTATTTCATAATTGACCACTTTCCCTAAGTTTGATCCATCTTATAAATGTAGAAAGTCCCTAAAATGAAGACAAGATTTTTTTCTCCCAAAACAATACTAGAAAAATGTTCTAAAATAACTCTCTACTTTTGAGATTTTTTTCCATGTGGATGAATACATTAAGTATAGCCCATTTTGGGGGATACTGCATTTCTTAATAGTTCTTATGACTTTTCAACTAGCATATTTGAATAAGAAATACCACTTAAGGTATTACATTAAGGTATTTTGTTGACTAATAGCCCATATTTTATTTCATATAAAGAGAGATTTTCATTCTTGATATTTAAGCTTAGGTATTGCCATTGAGTTTTATTCAGTTCTTTTCCCCAAATATGAATAACATAAATATGGCATTGCAGACAATAATATTCACTACATCTGAAAAGAGTAGATTCGAGAGATCTATTCTGTACTGCCTCAAAAGAGAAGGGATGATGACCTAGGAAATAAGGAAGTAATTATTTGAATTCATTGTGGAAAGTTCCAAATCCCCCAATGGCCTACAAGAATTTCACACTCAGAAGTATGTCTATGATATCTGTGGTCTCAGTTGTCAATGTTGGGGATTAATACCAATTATGTTTATTGGTGTTTCTCTAAACACTTTCCATGTATTAGCTCTATTTATTCTTCAAAAAATACTTATGCATTGATAGTAGTAGGAGAAGGAGTAGTAATATATCCATTTTGCAAATAATGAAACCTGAAGCATAGATTAAAAAGCTTGTTCAGTGGCAGAATGACGATTGAGCCCATGCAGTCTGGTGCAAGCGTTGGACTCTATCACTTCTAGGCTATCCTGCTTCTTAAGAATGTTAGTGATTATTAGTGCTATGAAAGCAAAATTGAATTCTTGACCATGATCTATACTTTTGTGGAAATAGGGATCTTTACATTTATAACTTTCCAATGTCCTAAGCCTAAATAATAAGCATATACCTTGCAAGGAGTTGAATAAATTATTCCACCTGAAATCCTAATTGAAATTTTTTTAAGAAGCAAAATTTATTGGAACATTCTTATACATATTTCCCCAAAATTTTTTCTACCCTTATACAGTATGAAAGAAAAGTTAACAGCCTCAGTTATTTATACTGATCTATTTATTATGCCAGGGAATGATTAAAATAGAACCTGTTTAGAGGTCAGAAAATCAGCTAAATAATTATTTGGCATCAACTCTTTGCACAGTTCTGTGCTAGGGTCTATAGTAGCTGAAAGTCTGTTTGGAGAACAAGAATAATTTTATAAGAAAGCAAAATCTAAGGGTTATAAATAGGACTTCAAAGGAATGTGCAGTTAATTCCAGGTGAAGAAGAAGAAAAAAAAATTCCTTACTAAGATGTGGGTTTTGAGCTAGGCCTTGTAAGGCAGGTGGGCATTTGTCAGGTTTGAAACAAGAAGTGGAAAGGAAGCAATTCAAAATGAAAGGGAGAACACAGGTGGGTTTTTTTGTTTTGTTTGGTTTAGTTTGGTTTGGTTTGGTTTGGTTCTGTCTTTTGGTCCTCCTACATTTTGTGATATTGGACTCTGGCCAAAGTTTATGTTTGGCCTCAGTTGTGAGCCTTATGATTTACAGACTCTAATTGAAGGATCCACAGTTTCCAACGTGTCTCGTTAATGCAATTAAGGAAAATAATGTATCTTGTCATAGAAGGTCTGGTGTAGTCTTGTTCCAGACCTAGTAAAAAGTAGCATTTGCTTTTCTGTATTGTGGTGTCTTTGTTTTTGTTTTTAATTTTCCACCTGGGGTTGGGTTAGAGAACAGCTGGTATGCATTTTAAGATACCCACAAGGGCTGAATTCCCACCACTAAAGAAGTTGGTGGACCCTGTTTCCTGTTAGACATGCTTGAACCTTCACCTCCCTTTCAAAGAATCACCTCCCTTTCTCCTCCTAATCAATTACCAAGAGATGATCTTGAACATGTGCCAGGAGGCCCTAGTTATTGGTAGACCTCCCAATGATGTTGGGGAAAGGAAAAACGCAGTCACATCAATCATTGCTACTAGGATAGTGTAGTGGCTGAACACTCGGGCCCCGAAGGCAGACTGGGCACATATCCTCTCTCAACCACCTTCATGCTGGGTGATCGGGGGAGAGTTACTTAACTTCTCTGGTCCCTCATTTTCCTGATGACTGAAATAGGGAAAACAACGATACTGCCCTGTGGGAGATTTGAGGATTAGATGCATTAATATAAAGCATTATGAAGACAGCCTGGAACACAGTAAACACTCAACTGATAGATATTAATGTTAATATAAATATATTCATTGAGTGTCTAAAAATGTGCCAGGTATTACATGAATATGTGAAAGATAGGGGCTTTCACATATATTGATTCATTTAATCTTCAAAAACCCTACAAATTAGACGGACTTAACCCTGAATTCCTCATGAGAAAACTCTCCAGAGGAGTTTGATAACTTCCTCAAGTCACACTGTACTTATAAGAAGAGATGGGATCCAACCCAGATCTTTCAGACTACAAATCTTGTGCTTGAGGCCCCATGCCATGCTTCCTCCTTAAACCCATTTTCTTTGCTTAGGAAATCAAACCTGAGCCTCTTGCACAGAAGGCAAGGATTCCTCTACCACTGTCCACCACTGCTGGAGGACTTTGGCCATGAGGCTGAAAGGACAGTGGCCCCTCAGTGAAACTCCAAGGAAGCCATTCTCTCTCCTTCTTTCCCATGACAGCTTTCTAAGGAATCATGTCTGGACTGTTGGCAAACCCCTGATTTACCCATTCTAAAATGAGCCATTGAAAATGTTTATTTAATTATGTTGGGCAATGTCATAACATTGTAGTTTCTCTTCTTTAACTCTCAAATGTGGGGGGCAATTTGATCTGCTTCTGAGAAGTGGTATAACAAAAGTGCTTCATAGAAATATAGTATAATAATTGTCTTTCTCTCTGTGTTATAAGCTTCCTTGTGTTTTTGTACCTTTTTATCCCTCCCTGGGAGCCAGTCCAGCATGATATTCAAAGATTGTTTACGAAGTAAAATAAAAATGCTTCCCTGCATTGCTAGATGAGCATGTTCTGTGAAATCTTGCAACCAGGGATCCTGAGTATCAAAAGGCTGTGTTCAGTGACATTTCAGGGCATGCTGGCAATCAACTGAGGGCCCGGTCAGTGCCAGTGTGGACACCCTTGAGGCGGACGTAGTCTCGTCACATACCTGGAAGTCTGTGTGAGCGTGTGACTTCAATGCTAATGCCCTGAAGACTGACAGTATCACCTGCTGCCCCCGGCTTCCTGGGGCAGATTGACTGGATCTGTGGTTACCATCAGCTCCTCTCAGAGCCCCATTTGTGCTGGCAACCGAAATGATAGAGATGGATCCAAACGTCATTCTTCCCCCCTGCTGCTGACCAAGGGTGCTGTTCCCCCGCAGGAGAAGAGAAAGCTGAAGGCAACCCCAGTGACGAGCACAGGAGTAATTATGGGGATCACCCAGACACTGGGTGAATAATTAAACAACTGGTAATAAATCATGTTCAATAAATGTCCCCAAAGAGCCATACATGAATACTAATGAATTAATATGAACCCACCAAAGTTACTGCTGAACTGAATCTCCCTGGTCACCCAGACAGCAACTTACCATGCACGAGTCCACCGTGCCAGACTCATAGCCAGCACAGACCATCCGGGCCGTGATGGTCTTCATGTCAAAGTAGGACTGGCACTGTTCCAGAGAAATGATGCGGACTTCTCCCTCTTGCAGCTTAAAAGGCACTGGATTTAAAAAAAAAAAAAAAAAGTGAAAAATATAAATGTTGGTAAAACTACTCAAAAATTGAGGTTGGTCAAATATTAAATGATTACATTTTCATACTAAGAGAATCATATTCCTTACTTAAAATGCCATTTCAAAGACAAGGGCTTCTTTGGAATCAGAACTTTCCAGTTAGAAGTGTTCATGGCAATAATCTAGTGAAATCCCTTTATTTAATTAGGAAATCAAGGTATAGATTCATTAGTAATGTGGCTAAGTAACTCGGCTGTCCTCCACCCCCCCTTATTATAGGCTGTCACAAAACAACAGCTACTACAAAGAAAAGAGGAAAGATGAAGCTATGCTCTAGGTAGGAGGCGTCCAGCTCAGTGTCTGCTCAGCATGTTGGTCTTCCTTTGCTAGAGTACCAAATATCTGCTAAATCTAACAAGGGAAACTTATCCCTATTCTTAGTGAAGAAAATATGTCTCACCATGTGCTACAGCTGCCATTGTTTGATGTAAGAATCTATAATCCTAGGGAATATGACAAAGAGAAGTCGAAACAGATAAAGCCATCCCTTGGTGCCAACAGAGAAAATATGTGAATTCTATCTTGCTTGAAAGTTCTCACAGCATAACAATGGACTTCTTGAAGCAAGACAGCATGAATCTTCTGCTGTGTAGCCATGCTACAAAATTATACACACTGCTCTACTTTTAGACAGTGATGCTGAAGCAGTGTGTGTGTGTGTGTGTGTGTGTGTGTGTGTGTGTGTGTGTATATGTACAGGACACCTTATTGAAAAAAAGAATCATTTTTGGAAAAATCAATGTGATGCAGACAATGAAAGTTTCAAGAGTTGTCAAAAGAATGGCAACAAGAACATTAGCCAACATAGATTTGGTACTAGCTGTAGGCACCCTTGTTTGGCATTTCCTGAGAATTACTGCCTTTAATTTTAACGACAATCCTGAGAATCAGATAGTTGCTATTGTTTTTCCCTTTTTATAGATGAAATGACTGAGAATCAGTTATTAGTTAAATAATTATTTGTTCTTGTTAATAACTAATTGCTAGACACTTTATGTCTAGCAAGCGGTGCAGAGTCAATCAGATCTTTCTGACTGAATTCAGACCTTTACTGTACATCACAATCATTCTTGCTCACAGCTGGTCTGTTTCAACCCAAGAATCCAAACCCAAAATTGCATATGCGGTCTGTTCAGTATGTTTCACTATTGATCTGAGTTTGTTATGAATATTGTGGTAGAGTACAAGTACACACAATAGATTCTTCTCTTACATCATACTGCAGTACTAATTATAGCTTTTAAAAACCAAGCTGCACAGGAATGGTGACATTATATACCTGACATTGTCTTCAAAGTTCTAATACATGTGAACTTCAGAAGTCATCAGCTTAATCATATAGGAAAGAAACTCAATTTAGCTCAAAACTTATCTGACTAAATTTCAAGATTAAAAAAAAAATGGTCCTTCAAATTGGCAGTTCCTAAGGTTGATAACAGGACGCCAATATTCATCATCATTCTCAGGAGTAATCGCCTTCCATTTGATGTAGTCAGACTGGACAGCACTTGCAGTTAAAGAAAATGTTTCACTGATTAAATTCTTATTCTACACTTCTCATACACCAAGATGAATGAAAGATTCCATAATGAGTGCTGAGAGTGTAAGTAGTGCAAAATTTTAATACGTTTTATAGAACATGTTCAAATAATGTTCAAATAATTGAGGACCAAACTATTTTAATCAATTTAAATAGGTAAATTAAAAAATCAATTTTCTTTCTAAAAGGACTTAGAGGTTATGTTACAGATGTGGGAAAGACCAAATCATAACACATAATTGGAAATGTGACCTTGTGGCTTGACTGCAGAAGTGGAACCACTAGAGTGACTTTGTCTGCAGACAGCCTAAATCACTGATGGAAGCAATCCAAGGGAGGCAATGACAGATAGGTCTCCTCTTGCATGGCAACTCTGAAACATTGGTAGTTGCTCCCGGGAGAAAGATTCCAAGGAGTGGAGAAGGATTTTTTGATGTTGCATCTGTAAGTGCTGTGGTAGATTAGTGAGGTCTACAAATTGCATGGAAGTGACAGTGTGACAGATATGCCAAGTAGTTACCATTTGTGGCTCTACTTTTATAAATGAAAAGGTGGGATTATGGCCAAAGGCTAAGAAGTAATGCAGTATTCTTTAATTACAAGCTGAAAGGCAAACGCTCTTGAGGATCCTGGCTTACTTTTGTTGCCCATGTGCCCCCAGCCTGTGATATAGCAGTAGGTATCAGGTTCTACCATCTGTCCCATGCTGGGTAAGCAGACAGGCCGGACATAGCTTGTCTCATTGATGTCTTCGCTTAGCTCGACTATGCTGATGTCATAGTCCACCACTGCCCGGCTGTAGCGAGGGTGCAGGATGATGGTCTTCACAGCAAGTGTCTGCATGAACATCGACGGGTGGTCTAGATTGTTGATGCCAAGCACCACTTTCCAAACAGCAGCATTTTCTCTCCTAAAATAACATTCCCAGAGCTATTGGCACCTTAAACTCAGATTTATCTTTTAATATTCACTTTTTTTAAAATTCAGTTTTATTGAGATATATTCACATACCATACAATCATCCATGGTGTACAATCAACTGTTCACAGTACCATCTTATAGTTGTGCATTCATCACCCCAATCTATTTTTGAACATTTTCCTTACACCAGAATCAGAATCAGAATAAAAAACAAAAATAAAAAAAGAACACCTAAATCATCCCCCCCCCGCCATCCCACCCTATTTTTCATTTAGGTTTTGTCCTCATTTTTCTACTCATCCATCCATACACTGGATAAAGGGAGTGCCATCCACAGGGTTTTCACAATCACACTGTCACCCCTTGTAAGCTACATTGTTATACAATTGTCTTCAAGAGTCAAGGCTACTGGGCTGGAGTTTGGTAGTTTCAGGTATTTACTTCTAGCTATTCCAATATTCACTTTTTAAAGCATTTTATTTCTGTAAACATTGGCTATTTCCTTGCCCACCTCCCAATGTATTCAAATAAGAAGCATTTGTATAACCGTTTGAGTGATTAGTAAATAAGTGTTATTGTGGAAAGCAAAGTTCATGATTCTTGAGTGCAGCTATTCTTGAAAATAAAATGTTCATTTTTAAAGACAGGCAGGATAGTTGTTTGCTTAATTGGGAAAAAAGGGAGAGGTAATGAAACGATATGAGGAAGAGATATAAGACAAGAGGAAAAATGAAAAAGAAGAAGAAAAACCAAGGCTGAGATATCCTTCCATGGAGGAGTAAGTCCCTGGGAGAACTGTCAAGTTTTCAGGAAAACTTTCTGAAAATTTCAAGCCAACAGCTTACGAAGATCACTCACAACCTCCAAGTTTCCAAATCCAATGATCAACATGGCCTCCATTGTTTTTAAAACTTGACAGCAATATAATCAATTCCCACCTTAAAACATTTTCCTCACTTGGCTTCTAAGATAAGCTCTGCTCCACACATCTCTTCAATCACATGGGCCACTCCTTCTGCTCTCAGCATTTGTGTTGGAGTGCCCCAGGTCTCTATCCTAAACCCACTCATCTCTTTGATGACAGCATTTAGTCCAATGGCTTTAAATACCTGTAGCCTTTTGACTTCAAAATGTGTATCTTTCAGCTCTATCCTCTCCCTGAGCTGTAGCTGTGTATGTCCAAATATCTATTCAACTTACTCACTTGAATGAGTAAGATTTATTGAATGCTTACCATGCACCTGGCAATGTTCTAGACATTTAAATTCATTTTCCAGTTACTTAATACTTCTAACCACCCTATGGGGTAGATGCTGTTTTAATCCCCCATCTTACAGATAAGTAAACAAAAGCACAAAGAGAGTAAGCCCTTGGCTGTGCTCACAGAGCTAGTAAGTGGGGAAAATGAGATTCAAACTCAGACAACCAGGTTCCATAGACTGATTCTAAAACACTGGACAGTCCATTACTTTCCAATATCCAAACAGACTGTTTTGTTCCCCTTTTCTCTCCTCCACAAACTTACAAGCTTACCCCTGCTCTAATGTGCCCAACAGTTACCAATTGAATCTTCTCTTTCTCTTACACCAAACATTTAATTCATCCGCATCTTCACCACCCTACTTTGAAGTATATCCTGAATTTTGCCATTTCTCCCTCCTCTGCTACTAAAACCCTAATCCAACACACTCTCATTTACTTGGACCACTGCAACAGCCTCCCGAATGATGGCCCTTCTACTCTTAGCCCCTTTAACCCATTTTTCCTCACAGCAGTCAGAGTAATCTTTTTAAAAATAAAGTTAGACCAAGTCCATGCCAAGCTCATAATCCTCCAATTTCTTTGTATAACACTAGAAACAAATTCCAGACTCCTAACCATGACCTGCAAGGCCCCACATGATCTGTTCCCTTCCAACCCCAAGGACTGTCTTCTATTTCTTGAACATGATAAGGACATCCTCAAATCCTGGGCTTTTCTCTTGCTGTTCTCTCAGCCCTCACATGGTTCCCATCTTTACTCCTTTTCTTTTTCCAGATGTCAGCCCAAGCATCACCTCTTAAGAGCTGCCCTTCATAGTCAAACTGTCTAACCCTTACTCTAACCCCATCACTCTCTACTCTTGACCCTGCTTTACTATTATTTTTACTCATTGCAGTCATCTGACAGTGATATATCTATTTATCTATTATCTCTCTCCCCACTAGAATGTAAGGTCTGTGAGGGCAGGGACTTTGCTTATCTCTTTCACTGCTATGTTCACTGGTTCTCAATAAGCATTTGTTTAACGTTGGTTCAAAGGATATCATTTTAAAACACTTACTCGTAGCAGACTCTGATAGCCCAGGCAACATCTATTCTTCCCTGATTCCTCCATAGCCTACCCTGTTCTGATCCCCTCCTCTTCCAGAGTGGGTCAGGATCAAAGGCATGGGCATTCATTGGACCATAGTGTTGGGCAAACTCTCATTGTGGTCACTCTCCCAGCTCTCACGTGGTTCCCACCCTTACTTTGACCTCCACAGACACTCTCTTACAACTCTTCTCACTTCGGTGCTGCCCAGCCTTAAGGAAGACTAAAGTAGGTAGAGTTGACCAGCTGGACCAGTCATTTTTCAACCCTGGTGGAACATCAGAATCATCTGGAGAGCTTTTAAAATACCAATTCTCTGGGAATCATTCTGCATCAATTGAAAAAGAACCTCTCGGTCCACGACCTGGAAATCAGTAACTTTTTTTTCTTTGTTTAAAATTTTTATTGTGGTAACATGTATACAATGGAAAATTTCACATTTTAACCACTTTCAAGTGTAAATTCATTGGTATCAGATACATTCACAATGTTATGCTACTATCATCACCATCCATTAACAAAATATGTCCATCACCCCAAAAAAATTCCAAATTAAGCATTAACATTCCATCTCTCCGCCACCCATTCTGCCCCTGGTAACCTGTAATCTACTTTCTGTCTCCGTGAATTTGCATATTCTAGGTATTTTATACAAGTGAAATCATATAATATTTGTCCCTTTTGGTCTGGATGATTTCACTCAACATGATGTGTCCAAGGTTCATGAATGTTGTAGCATGTATCAGAAATTCATTCTTTTTTAAGGCTGACTAATTATGAAGCAGTATTATTAAAAGCTCCCCAGGGAGCCTCAGACAAAAACCCACCTTTCCCTTCTTTCCTTGATAGTCCTTTCTTCTCTACCAGCAAAGCAAAGATTCTAAGGGCTGAGATTTCAGGAGGGTTAGAAAAGCACTCAACCTGTTTTTAGCACTGTTGGATATTTGGGAGAGACTCTACTAAAAGATGCCTCTACACAGTCCAGCCCATCTCCCTATCTCACTGTCTGTGTAGTGTGCAAGAGCATCCTAGAAATAACAAGTGTACATTTGCCTGGCCTTGTCCACCTCCTTGCCCTCCTCAAGAACCCTGGGGAGAAAAGTTACAGTAGAAAAGGATTTAGGACTTTAGGATACTAGGTCTCCAGACAAATATGATTACCCAGACCCCAACATACATTCTGTCCATTCTCCATTCTAAAAAAATATTAAAAATAATTTCAGAGCTATTAAAAAGAGCAACTGATATCATTAACTGAATCTATTTTTCTATCTAACGCAATTTCTCTATGCCAAGCATTGTGCTAGGAATTATACTATTAAGCAAGAAAAACATGACCCCCACCCCCACAAACTTTAAAATTGAATGAAGATGGACAATTAAAGAAACAATTATAATAAAGTGTATAAAGTGCTATCTTATGAGCATTAAAAGGCAATATAATGCCTTTCTGTCTCTTTCTTTTCATTTTCTGCCTTCCTTCCTTCCTTCTCTCCTTCTTTCCTGCCTTTCTTCCTTCCTTCTTTTTTTTCTTTCCTTCTCCCTTTGTCCCTTCATTCTTTCCCTCCTTCCTCACTTCTTTCCTTCCTTTTTTTCTTAATCTAGGAGGAGTAATTGCATACCCATTTGAGATATTCAGTATTCACTTGAGATCCTATTGTTTCAGACATCTGAAACTGAGTAATAATTTACCACGAATCTCTGCCTATTTAATAGTTTCATCCCCTTGAATCAGAGCTGAAAAATGTTGGTTGTGTCAAACACTCAGCCACCTGCTTAAATCATAAACAGTATTTCAAACAGTTGAATACTCCAAATTATTTTTAATAAAATGGAATAACATAAAAATTCCAGGCTTAATAACTGCATTGGGGTTAATCTAATTCTAAAGATTAAAAAAAGTCAATAAAATTGCTAAACATTATTAACTTGTATCCAGCAGTATCTTGCTACTTAAACTACTATCCTTAGGGCATTAATATTCATAAAAAGAAAAAAAGTACACAGGAAATTCTCATACTTCACTTAGTATGTCAGTGAGGATATTGGTTTTGCCTTTCCTTTTTGTTGTATGATATTAAAAGTAATGAAGCCTCCGTAATGTTTTTTTTTCCCTATGTCTGGCAAAACCCAGGAAAAACAGCAACCTCTTATTTGAAAGGGAAGCCTGAAGTAGGGCAATCACATAGTTGGGATAGAAAGAATGAGTAAGGAATAATGGCAGAAACATCCCCGTCTCTGGGTGAAAGCAAAGAAAGGAAAGAGAATTTCTGACTATGTAAATGCCATGTGATCTAGTATCAGTTCAAAAGCACCCAGTAGAGAATCATATAGGAAAAGGTCATGTTCATGTGTCTATTTTAGTGAAAAAACTAAATTGAGCTACAAACAAAATACCAAATATGTATAGCAGTTGAAAATCTTCAGCCTAAAGGAGACTGCTTCCCATTAAGCTGTCAGACCCCAAAGCAGCAGCAAGAACTAGCACATCCTTCCAGAAGTTGGTGCAAGGATCCTCACAGTATATGAGTGAGGAAGCAGGCCAAGGTGAACCCAGGAGAAAATCCACCAATCACAATGAAAACAGCTAAGGAAGATATTAATATAGACCTTTTTTTTTTTAAATCCTTCTTACTCTAGATGATATTTTGTTACTTGAAATTCACATTTAAGAGCTAATTTATTTTATGTCTGTCCTGCTGTTTTAATAATAAATATACTTTATAGAAAAAAATGAGATAATATGATTTCCACCTACAATTTTTCAATTATCAAGTCTAGAGAGAAAATCCAGCTACTTATATTCCTCAGATGCATTATCCAAGAGAATTTATACAGAATTGCAAATACAATGTCCCTTGACAGAATAATCAGTCACTTCAGTTTGTATGTTGCCACACTCAGCTCTAGTTTGGACATGAACAGGCCACATTTTCACTTAATACAGATAGCCAAGTTTAGAGATTTTTGATCTTATGTTTTCTTAAGAGCACAATATTTTCATTCTTTCACTCTTTCCTATTTTGCTTTGAATATTTTATATTTAATATTTTTCCTTTTTATAAAATTAAAATTAATATTTATAATTAACACTCGCAATAGAAATGCCTCTATTCTACAAGCCTCACCCCAGAAAAAGCATAGTTAAGTGTTGACTTGGAGGTAGTTCAAAGGTTACCAAATCTGCACTAAGTAAGGAAGTATCACAACACTGCATTGTTGCTGCTTTTCTACAGATCTTAGGAACTTCTTATGGATGAGGTTAAAAGTTTTATAATAGGGTGGTCACAATGATAAATGAATGAAGGAGCTGGGTCTCTCAATGAATAGAGACTATTGACCAGAAGCCCCTGCTCATATGGAGACCAGCAACCTCTCAGCTCCAGGTGATTGCTATCAGTGTGACATTTGTTCCATTTGTTCAAGGGAAGCCAAAGTTATCGATTTTATGTAAAGTATCCCCAATTTTAAACGCTGACTAAAAGTTATAAAATGTATACCAGAAATAAAGTAGATTGGCAGCTTGTATTCTCATTAATATACAATCTCTGCTTTACAGTTTGCAAAATATTTTGACACATATTATTTCAAATGATCTCAAACTGTGAGATATAAATATGAACTCATATTCCTTTTCAGAAATGAGAAAGCCATGACTCAGAGTGGATGAGTGGCTCATATAAGGTCACAAAGCTAGTCAGTGATGTTAGATGAGAGAAAGTTTGTCATTCAAACTCCTTCAAATGCCCAGACCACACCCTTTCTATAAAACTTATCTGAAATAAAGAGAAGGCATCAACAAATTGGAGGAATCAGCTACTGACCATAGGAGAAAAACCATACGGAATGGAGGGAGACTCACTGGTGAGTGATATGATGGCAGATGTATGGACTATTGGGAAGATTTGTTTCCTTTACTGAATATCTCTTCCAGATGTGATAGGGAGCTAGCCATCAATGATAAAATTACAGAAAGTGGGTAATCCTAGTATCCCAGGGTCCACAAAAGCAAAAGAAGAGGATAGCAGATCTGTATCTTGGACCTCAGGGAAACAGATTTCAGAATGTTTTGAAAAAATAGCAAATATGGTCATGTATCTAGGGACCCTAACAGCAAGTACAGCTCAACAAAGATGGGAGAGATTAAGTGCCAAATTCTGTTGCTACCATCACAAATGATTGCAATAATTAAGAAAAGAAAGAATCCACTAAAAGTTAAATGTGGCTAATGAGTAGCCCAGAGCTTTGTAACTGGAAAGTCTATCACCAAAGAGTAGTATGAAAGCAAAGCAATTGTCAGGAAGTCTTAGGTGTAGACGGAGCAGAGATTTGTTTTAAATAAATAAATAAAAGCAAGGATAGTACAAATGCCTTCTCAGTGAAATAATGTGCAAGAAAATAAGAAAAGAGGAAAATCATTGTCTGTGGCAGATCATTTAATAGCAGATAAATAAGACAAAGCGAAACTCTTGGGAGCTTCCATTACTCCCAGTTTCTCCACTCAAGGAGAATATCCCCATGAATATCCAGAACATTCATCTATATGATGAAAACATACAGATGCTTAATACATTGAAATGTTAAATTGATGTGGGGCCTAAACATGGGAGAAGTCAGTGAGAGATCACTGACCTTCTGTAGATGAGTTAACATTTCTAGTTCCAGACAAATTGCAGCCTTAGGTATTGAAGGATCTACCAATGTGATTACTGAGAAACACCAAGGAAGGGCTGGCTAGGAGTTAACAAATATTTCTTAAGTGGCTACTGTATGCTATGCTGAAAGAACTAAAAATATAGGGCAGGGAAGACAGACAGAGCTTCATGCCCCCATAGATCTTTCATTCTATTAGACTATATAGTCAAAAATACATATATAAATAAATAAGATAATCTCAGGCACTTAGAAGTGAAAAAACAGGGTAAAGTGATAGAGAGATGACTATAATGAGGGTGGTCACATTAGCTAGGATGGGCAGGGAAGGCCTTTGAGAAAGTGACATTTAAATTCAGACCTGAACAATGGGAAGGAGACAGCTTTGTGACCATATGGGATCCAAAGCTGAAGAAACAGCAAATACAATGGTGCTGAGGCAAGAAAGAGCTTGGAGTATTTCAGAAGCAGAAAGAAGGTTAATATGGTTGGAACCCAATGAGCAATGGGGAGAATAGAGGGAGATACAGTCAAAGAGGTAGGAACAGATCTCAGAAGTCCATGATAAGGAACATAGATTTTATTCTTGTTACTATGGGAAGGCATTGTAGGGTTTTAAGTAGGGAACTGACATGGTCTGTTTACATTTTAGAAAACAGGATAATAGGCAATAAGGGAGAATATTCATAAAGACTAAATAAACTGTTTAAATAGATCATGGCTTGGACTAGAATTATAGAAATGAAGATGGTGAGAGGTGGTTGAGTTCAAGCTATATTTTGGATGATAGCACAAATGTGAAAGGAATTAAGATGACTTCTAGGTTTCTAGGTTTGCAGTATTAGCAAACTGTGGTGGTTAGTTTCATGTGTCAACTTGGCCTGGTGATGGTGCCCAGCTGTCTGGTCAAGCAAGCACTGGCCAACTGTTGCTGCAAGGAAATTTCGTGGACTTAAATCACCAGTGTGTTGATCACACCTGCAGTCGGCCAAAGGGAGTGTCTTCCACCGTGAAAGACGTTAATCTACTCAGTGGAAGACTTTTAGGGGTGATAGCCTCAGTGGACAGAAGAGAGAATTTTCATCTTTACTTCAGCCAGCCAGCCTCTCCTGGGGAATTCATTGAAGACTTTCATCAGAGTGCCAACTTGCAGCCTACTCTATGGAATTTGGACTCATGTATCCCCACAGTTGTGTGAGACACCTTTATAAAATCTCCTACTGTCTACAAATATATTCTGTTGGTTCTGTTTCACTAGAGAACCCTAACTAATACAGAAACCAATGGATAATAATGTCTTTTACTCAGATGGGGAACGATTTGTGAGACACACATTTGATCAGTGGGGGAGCCGGGGAATCAATAGCTTTGTTTTGGCCAAGTAAAGTAGGATGTTTAGTGTCCATTCAAATGGACAGCTCATCCAAGCAGGAAGATATAAATGTTGAAGCTACTGGGTGATGTTGTAGTTGGGGACAAATCTGGGTTGGGATGGAGACATAGATTCGACATTAATGAACAAATAATACTTAAAATAGTGTGACTAGATGAGTCAGTATAGAAGGATAAAAAGGCCAAGGATTGGGCCCTGAAGCACTAAAGTATTCAGTGGCCTAGCAAAGAGAAACTTGGAAAAGAAAAAGAGATGGGTAGGTCAACAAAGTGAGAGAGAAGCAAAATGATTTTTTGTTATTTTAGAAGAAAAGTAAAGAAAGTGTTTCAACAAGAATACAAAGATCAAATAGTGGGAAGGTTTCCAGTGAGTTAAAAACCACTAGATTTTGATTGCTGTTAAAAACCTTTGGCTCTAATTCACCATTAGCTTTGGCAAGATGGAAGTCACTGGAAAATTTGATAAGCACCATTTCTGTGCTAACATTGATGACACCCCAATCTGAGCGGGTTGAGAAGAAAATGGGAGGTGGTCAAGTGAAATATTTTAGTTTTATTGTGAATGGTAGCTGAAATGGAGAAATAGATGAAGCGGGAATGTGAAATCAAGAGAACGAGGTTTATGGTTAGTGATGTTAAGACAAATTTGCTGAAGGGAATGATCCTTCAAAAAGGAAGAAATAATTGTTGATACAAAATAGAAATGGCAATTTTAAGAGCAAAATATTTGCAAAGATGAGAGGCGATGTGGTCGGACTTAAACAGTAGCAGAGACCCACCTTCCGTAATAACTCAGAGAAAGGTAGGAAGCAGGTAGTTTTTTGGAACAGTGAAGAGATTAGGCAAAAGATCTAAAAGTATCAGTTTTCTCCATGAAGTATAAAGTGAAGTCAGTGGAGGGGTTGGAAATTTGGGGAGAGAGGACAACAGCAAATAGTTGTCTCTGAGGGTAGAAGAGTGACATGACTGTGAATTTTTAGTAGTAGTGTCCCATAGTGTTCAACATTCATTAGAGATTCATGACCATACATTTGAAATGAGCTCAGTTAGCAGTTGCATGTATGATATTCTCCAGCAATGGTCAGTTGTTTAGGTGCAGATGTAGAGTGCACAGCACAGTTAGGGAGAAATGAGTAAATAAATACAAAATATAAGAAAAAATGCAGGTAGACAGTGGAGCCTAGAAAGATAGTTTAAGCCAACTGTTGGCTACATCCTAGACCCAGATGCTCTCCACTAGAGAGGGAGGGGTGACAGACAGTACTTCCATAGGGGGAGGGCAGTGGGAAGCCTGGGTCAGAGTCACTTAGGGCTTTTTAAAAACATACTTGGTGACTCCTCAGTGATTCTGATAAACAGCATGTCAGGGGAGGTGTGGATCCCAAATGGAGAATTTCTGTTTCAGTGGACATTGTTACTGATGGGAATGGATCAAATCCCTCAAGTAGACGGAATAGAAAAACAAATTGTATATGACTATCATAGTTGGTAATCAACTATAAGAAAAAGAGGTGTTTGTAAAAAAAGTTAGACCAAATCTCTCACTTCCTTTTTTAAGTGTATTAAAAGACTGCTAGATCAGGGACAAGAGGGCAGGCACAATGATTTCATTCTGTGGACAACGAGAGAGGGAACTGTCCAGAGATGGGTGAATGATTGTTGAGTAATATTAAAGGTCAACAGATATTGAATGTCACGCATGGCACCTGTTTGTATTTTTGGGAAATGTTCTCCCTAGGTCTAAAGGTCATGAATATAGGATTAGAAAATGTGGTATTTACATTGACTCAGTTGGAGTTCTGCTGCTGGGCATGGTTGGAAGATTTAAGGATGAAGAAGCTGAAGCTACAGGTGAAAAGACTAAAGTGATATGCACAGGGTACTAAGTAGATTAGGGAAAGAAAGGAAATGAAGATGAGACTGATAGGCTGAGATAATAGGGAAGAAGTACAGAAAAGCAACCAAAAGTCTTGGTGGGGTTGAAAAGCTTGTGCGGTAGAAATTAAGATGTGGATGATTTGCTAGCATTAAGGGTTCTGGTCATACAATGGGGTGACAATTTTTCATGAAGGTTTCCTGCAGAAGAATTAGATGCTTCTGACAATTACTACTTATGTGCCAGGCTAGGAAGTTTGTCCTTAAGTCCTTCAGAAAAGGGAGAAGGCAGGGAAATTGCTTGTTAAATTATCCCTAAAAGTCCAAGATTTCTTGCTTGGAACTTTTGAAGCTGAATTGCTATTAGGGCATGTGGGACCAGTTCTGGTCAACTTAGTATCTCATGTTCTGTTTTTAATTTTCATTTGGGATTTTCAAATACCTCTCCACGGAAGAGCAAAGCAATTTGTCTTTTTTCTACCAATATAATTAAAAGAGACAGGCTTCAGAAGACCTACAAATGGGGCATGCCGGGCTTTGCCAAAGTGCAGGATCAGGATATGAAGTAAATCCCATTAATTGCAGCAATTGATGACTCCGGCAGAGAGTAAGGCTTACAATTAGTAGTTCCCAAAAGCTTGAAGGGTCATTGGAGAGATTATAAAATAGAAGCAGGGTTATTAACACACATTCAAGCAAAGGCTTGTTTGACGTTGGGCAATTTCTAACTTCTTACGGATGGACCAGATCCCTCTTAAGAGTTCTGTAAAGTGTTCCACAAAATTTCACCCAGCCTTTGGTATCATATCCTTTTCCATAATTATAAACACATATTTATTCTCTATTGCAAAGTTTCTGTTTAACTTCCCAGCTACGTCAGTAAAGGTGAAAACCTGAACATGACATATGGAAATAAGAAAGTGAGATATGAACCTGGACTAACTAGCACATAAAGACTATTGTTCCCTAAAAGAACTGTTGGATTCATTTAGGTAATCATCTTTAGATTAATGTACTCTTACTAGTACAGTCTTTTGCTTATCATAGGGTTATAAATCAGACCTGGAAAAGACATCAGGAAACATCTGGCCCCTTCCAAAGCAATAACATTGCAGTGTGTTTCTTGACATAGCAGGCAGATTCTTCCAGTCTCTCTGAGTTGCACGTTAGAAATTCTCAGAGGAGATACTGGTTTGATTTTTTATATTTTATTTCCCCCAAAAGAGCAATACAGAAACTGAATATACATAAGTCCATTTTATAATCACTTATCACATTGTATTCTAATTATTTGTTTAAATGTCTGTCTCATCACCAGGTCAGCTCCTTGAGAAAAGAAATGTATATCCATCTCTCTCTTCCTACATGGAGCTTAGATTCTGTCATATAGGATGTGCTGGGACTCTATCCTCTAGAAACAAGAATACCAGTAGGAGAGTACTTTTGTAAAAGGTGATTTATTACAGCATTGTTAAAATAGCAGCAAACTGGAACTAACCTGAATGTTCATCAACTGGGGAACAATTGAGTAAGTAAAGGTAAAGCTATGTGATGGAATATCATTTAGCTTTAAAAACAAACGAGTTAGAGCTGTATCAATTGACCTGGAAGGATGATTATAATATATTGCTAAGTGAGAAAAAGCAACTTTACAAAGAAAAGTAGACAGTGAAATTCTAAATTGTGAAAATAAACAATACCACCCTGTGATAAACCTATGCATTTACAACTTTGGAAGATCATTCCCCAGGCTGTAATTGGAGTTACCTTGAGGGTGATGAGGTAGTAAAGGAAAGACAGTGGGGAAGGAGATAAACACAGTGTTAGAAAGATGCAAAAAGAGTCACGCCATAATGCTAAGGGAAAAATGCAGAATGAATTTTTTTAGCACTATTTTTTTAAAAGAAGAATTTACTTTTATTGGGGACTTACTGACACCAGGCATTGTTCTTAAGACTTTCCATAGACTAGCTCACTTAATGCCCACACCAACCCTGTGAGGTAGGAATTATTTCCCAAATGAGGCCCAATGAAGTTAATGAATTGACCTGTGGTCACACAGTCAGTAAGTGGCAAAGCTGAGAAAAGTAAATAATAATAGACAAATAGGCAAAAAAATGAAAATGCATTTTTTTTCCTGGAAATTTAACTCAAACAAATGAAAATAATCAATTTTTTAGGTGAGAGCATTGTGGGTTATTTTTGATGTAAATTTTTACAATTTTACAGTATCCCTTTCAAATAAAGTAACATTTATTAAAAATAAACAGAATAAAATGGATGATGTGGAGGTTTTAAAACCACATCCTCACATCCTTTGACACTCCTCCTGTGGAAAAGAGAGGTCTGTGTTGCTTTCCTTTGAATCTGGGTGGGGGCTTTTGACTGGTCTGACTGACCCAGAAGCAATGTTAAGTGTCTTTGGAAGCTAGGTCAAAAGAGTAATACCACTTCTTCCCGGCCCACTTAATGAGAAGCTCACCCTGGGGGATGTCCGTCACCAGGCTGTGAAACCAATATGCCAAGAAACAGCGGCCCCCAGCCAAAAGGCAGTGGCGACTACAAGATTTCAGATAACTGCAGCTGCCAGCTGGGGCCCCAGACACTTAGGAGCAGAGACCAACGGCGCCTGCAGTGTTGTGTCCAAATATCTGACCCTCAGAATCAATGAGTATAATAAATGGTTGTTTTATGCTCCTAAGTGACACAGCAATAGATAACCAGAACAGATAGGGACCTTGTGCAGTAATGTTTGTTGATGTGGGGTAGGTTTTCTCTTGGCCACTTACTTATGCTCCTCTTAGGCATAGTGTACATTTTTCTCTGCTTCCTCAACTACTCACCAGTTCCTCCAGCACCCCAACCTCACTGCAGTGTCTAAAGTTACCTTTGCTTAAATTCATATGTTTGATGTATTTAAGAGAGTTAGAAAAGAGGCCAACATTGACTTGAGAGTTAACCTTCTGTATTTCCTCCTCTTCTACCCTCCCTGGGATGTAAATCATAGCAATATACATCCATTGTCAATAAACAAGCAGCTTGTATATTGCATGACAACAATTAGGGTGGAACAATCTGGGCAGATAGATAGATATACCTACTGGGCAGATAAAAGCTTGGGAAATAGATCAGCTATGGCTTTTCCATTGAAGTCACGTCACAGATTACAAATACCACTGAGAGTGCCCAAGTGACAAAAGTTATCACATCCAGTCAATGCAAAAATGCAGCTTACCCCTCAAAGCAATGGGCGACTGTCAGAACCCACTTTTTGGCAATGAGAACACAGCCACAAATGTGTCCACTGGGCTCACTCTGCAGGGAACACTGCCATGGCCACCTCCCAGGGCGGCTTGTCCGACCACCAAGGATCCTCTTGCTCATTCGGGCAGCAGGGCGGCGCCCACAGTCTGCCAGGAAGCAGGAAAAGACAGTTTATGATTCACCAGCAAACCAAGCTAAACACTTTATGTTTTGCTGTCACGTTCACGTGGTCATTTTTCCCCTGAGCCAATCCATTAAATTAAGTTTATATCCCATTGCTATAAAAGTAATTTTCTCACCTTGTTTAGTACACAGAAGAGAAATCTTACTTCTGCTCTGACAAGGCTGCCTAGATTAGGAAACACAAAATGGAATAATATTAAGTTATATATTTGCCATTCACTTCAAATGCTTTATGGGTGAAGGCGGTAGACATAGGAGTGGACTGTTACCAGGAGTCATATTCTTTGAGCAATGATTTCTCTTTTTGCAGAGGGGTATGACCTGATATTGTCTTGGAAGTGGGGTAAATGGAGTGCTATAGTTTGTTTGTTGTTTGGTTTATTTAACATTATAATATAACTTCACATTTGTAGGGAGAGAAACTATTATCAGCAGTTTCCCAACATTGTCTTGGCTGGTGGTACATCCAGAAAGTCGACTCAAACCATTCCACAGGGTGGGGAAAGGAGAGGGTGGATTAGCTGTTTCTCAGAATCTGAGGTGAGGAGGGAGCACGTCAGATTTTTATGCTTAAGGGTCAAAAAATGTTGATAGGAATGAAATATTACTTCAAAAATCTGAAGAACAGATAAAGGAACTGAATAGTTAGACTGGAAAAGAATCTTGCTAAGGCTGCCAGGTTAAATTTTGAATATATGAGGAGCTGACAGAAGGAAGAGGGAATTAAATCAGATTCCATGTAACTCTGGATGGCAGGAGCAGAATCAGTAGATAGAAATGATGGGAAGTGTGTGTCAGGAAAGGAAGAACATTCTATTAATTAGAGTTAACTTCTGAGGTAAGATAATGAATCATGGTTAAGCATATATCAAAGTGGCTGTACAAGAGAATTCTGTTTGGGGTAGGTTAATTTTAATCACTAAGTTCTCTTCCAACCAAGAAGCAGCTATTCACAATTTAAAGAGAGAGACCAATTTTGTACTTTCAAAAATGCTAGTAATGTGCTTTTTCTAATCTAATCTAATCCTAGATCTCTTAGGAAAAAATCCATCCCTAAATATGTCATTTCCACATTCCTTTTTGAAGATTTACTGTGCTTTCATTTCTTGCTAAATTTTCATGGGTATATATGTTATTATTTGTATACAATAAGTTATATAATAAAGAGCATTTTGCTTTTGACCTTTTAATGATGACCATTTAAAGTTGCATCTCCTCCTTACTCTCCACCACATTATCATTGATTTCTTTGTAACACTTCCTAACATCTGTCGTTCTTTTTGTTTACAAGTTCATAGCCTTTCTCTCCACTCATAAAATAGGTGGCCCCTGAGAGCAGGGCTCTTGTTTCCTCATTCACTTCTACATCCCTTCATAGTATAGTAAAGAACCTGGCACAGAGGATTTATCAAAAACTAAGTAATTATTTGACAAATTTCAGATCTTAGCTTTCAGGAGTAAGAAAAGACATCAAAGATTATCTATCCCAATCTCTTTATTTTATAGGAAACTGTGGTCTAAAGTGTTATTTAAGATCACCCTTCTAGTTAGAAGGCTAAGACAAGAATCAGGTATAACAACCCCCAACTTAGAATTTATCTATCTATCTATCTAATCCACCCATCCATCCATCCATCCATCCATCCATCTTATCTATCTAATCTATCCATATCTATCTATCTATCTATCTATCCATCTGTCCATCTGTCCATCCATCTATCTATTCATCCATCCACCCATTTATCCATCTAAATAGTTAGCTAGCTGTTTGTATGTATGTATGTATGACTGTTTGTCTGTCTCACTTTATTTTACCTGAAATGGTTTTTCTCACATTCCTACTTTAGGGAAACAAATCACTCTGTTGAAAGACACAGGCCATTGTTGTGATGGAAGTTGTTCAGTTGACAAATACTCAGAAATTTGACCAAAGAGACAATAAGAGTTTGATCTAGTGGGAAGATGTCAAGACATTCCAAAGGGAAATGGCTTCCATTTACTTTTCTCCTTTAGAAGCCTAAGAAGAGGTTTCCTTAGCATTTTTTTAAAAGCTATGGAGTCAGATCAACTTTGAATTCAGAGTCTGTCATTTACCATCTATGAGCTGTGAGCTTTAAGCAAGTGATTTAAATATTCTAATCCTCAGTTTCCTCTGTTTATAAAAATGAATAATAGTCCCTAGACCTGTGAAGGGAGGGTAAAATGAGTTAACATATATAAAGCTACCTGGCTATGTATCGGTAATGTCATAAGTACTCAATAAGTGTTAATTCTCTCAGCTTATCTTCCTCTTGCAGTCCACCCTCCAACCCTTGCCTTGAGCAAGGGAAGCAACCCGTTAAAGACGCTGTGAGTTTTGAGAGGAAATTTTTCCGAAGCAAACTTGCAAAGATACCTAATAATTTCATTTTGTGTCTTCTATTCTTCTCTCTGACTCCCAAGTATTATTGATTTCATGACTTCAAGTCTCTCTGTTAACTAGCTCCAGGTGGCACATGTAAGCAATGCAACCATGAGAATGCATTTTCAAATAGGTTATCAAAAAACTCCAAGATTAGAATCCAAGTTCTTCCTTCCTAACCACAACAGTTTCTGTCATTGTCATAAAGAACAGAATTAGCCAAGACAAAAACAATCTATGTCTAGAAAGATGAAATGAAACCAATGTTGAAATGTAAAAACCAATAGCTCTTTATTGATGTGGCAAATTTGAATTGTTAGAAATGGAAGAAAGGCCCTGCTGATAAACTCTTGCTTCACAATATGACTCCGCACAGTTCTTGTGACGGTTTCTTACCCTTTTACCAGCAGTTCATGCAAAGTGGTCCCATTGGAGCTCTGCCAGTCAGAGAGCAACCTCAGCCGCGGCTGGTCGTGCTCCTGCTCCTGTATCGACCCAGTCACGGACGGCTCTCTGATGAAAGGGCAAATAACACATAAATATTCAAAGTACAGTGAAGTACATTCTCTTTCAAAAAGAAGTACTAAATCACAAGTCAATATTTCAAGACAGAGATTTGTATTAGGAAACATTTGGCATGGAATGTGATCTGTAAAAGAGGAAGCACTAAATGCATACAGAGGCAATAAAGATCCGAATTTTTACAGCTGTTTTAGTCATTCACTCTACTGACATTTATTTGAACTTTGTGAGGTATCAGAAAATGTACACAATGTAAGTCCCAGCATCTAAAAACAAGAGCAACTTGAGATAGGGATCAAAAGTAAAATGAAATTTATCTAGGTGAGGTTTTTTTTCTCCTCCTTTCTTGCTCATTGTAATCCTGTAATATAGCAATATGTTAAAATAAAATAAATAATAAAAAAGATAATCAACGATCATTTAGTATCCATTTAGAAAGTATAAAATATTCGAAGTAGATTTTTTTAACATATTACAAATCTTTATGTGCTAAAAATTAAGAAGGACTTTGGGAAATAGACACAGAAGTTAGATAGCTTATTTCCCTGTTGACCTATTCTCACTCAACTTCCACCTGTATATGCCTTATTCATCATTTAAATAAATATGAGCACACAGTTTCTGAGATTAAAACCTTAGGTTTCAAAACTATTTTGGTTTTTATGTAAAATATTCTATTCTTCATGGACTAGTTGGTTCTTTTCTTAGGCAACCCATTTTTGAAGAAAGTCTTTTGGATTTTTAATTTAAATAAAAACAATCACCTGATGATATAAAGGGTAGGAGAGGTGGAGGGATTATCTTTAGACAGGAGGAAGGATGACCTCTTCAGAGACTGGAAGGAGGTAGGAGAAAAAGAAGTAGGCACTTTGTTGGAGTTGGAGCAAGGAGGAGAGCAGTACAAGATACTTCAAACTAGATAGTCTCTACTTATCTTTTCCAGCAGGAGGTGAGCTCCTCTGATGAAAGTTAGGGGGTGACAGGGTGCATGGCAATGAGGAAAGTGACATGTATTTGGAATTGTCCCCTGGTGGAAGTCTTTGGAGACACACACCAAAGAAAACTTAGAAGACTGATAAGTATTACCGAGGGCCCAAATGAACCTGGCAACATTGGCATTGTAGTAGAACCAAATTTGCATGCTTAGTGATTTTCTTTTGGGGCAATGGGATGACATTTTTTTGTAACAAAAATGAAAAAAAGGAAGGGTAGGAGAAAAAGAGGTAAAAGAAGTAGGGGCATTGAAAGAAAAATGATCATTTCACCTTATTACTTTTAAAACTATAGAAATCATATAATAGAAAAGAAACAAAATCCTCTCTAAGGTCTGTAATTTTTAAAAATGATAGTGAAACAACTCAATAATAAAAAGGCAAATAACCCATTTAAAAATGGGTAGAAAATCTGAATAGACGTTCCTCCAGGACAGATACACAAATGGCCAATAAGCGCATGAAAAGATGCTCAACATCATCAGGCATCAGAGAAATGCAAATCAAAACTACAATGAGATAACTACTTTGAACCACTAAGATGACTAGCATCAAAAAGTAAAATAATAACAAATGTTGGCAAGGATGTGGAGAAATCGAAACCCTTATCCATTGCTAGTGGGAATGCAAAATGATGCAGGTGCTTTGGAAAACAGCCTGTGAATTATTCGAACGAATAAACCTAGTTACCATATGACCCAGTAATGTCCACTCCTAGGTATACAGCCAAGAGAACTTAAAACATAAATCCACACAAAAAATTGTACACGAATGTTTATAGAGGCATTGTTCATAACCACCGACAATGGACAAATGAACAAACAAAATGTTGTACATCCATACAATGAAAAGTTATTCAGCCACAAAATGGAATGAAGTACTGATATATGCTATAACTTGAATGAACTTGGAAAACATTACGCTAAGTAAAAGAAGCCAA
Source organism: Choloepus didactylus (assembly GCF_015220235.1). Lineage (NCBI taxonomy): Eukaryota > Metazoa > Chordata > Mammalia > Pilosa > Megalonychidae > Choloepus > Choloepus didactylus. The sequence continues at coordinate 51,555,499 of NC_051309.1, forward strand.
TCACAAAAGTCCACATATTATATAAATTCCTTTCATATGAAACATGAAAGTCTAGTACACAGACATCGATAGAGAATAGATACACAAGTAGATTAGCGATTGCTTAGGGCTGTGGAGTGGGAAGTGAGGGTGGAACAAGGTGATGATGGCTAAAGAGGATGGGTTTCTTTTTGAGGTGTTAAAAATGTTCTAAAATTAACTGTGGTGATATTATATGTAGTACATTGCACATATCTGTGAATATACTAAAACTGAATTGTACATGTTGAAATGGGTGAATTGAATGGCATGTGAACTTATATCTCAATAAAACTGTTAAAAAAATAAGGGCAAAATGAAAGAGAACACTTGATATTAGAATGAGCTGAAGATTAAAAACAAACCGGAGTCCTTAATAATGAATTCTAACAATTTGATTTTAAAACAAATGTCATAAATCCTGACCACACTAGGAAGAACTGCACAAGATTTAAATGCATTTACAAACTTGAATTACCTGTTGAATTACTGAAGAATTCACAAAACCTACTGCAAAATAAGAATTTTTCTTGTCTCTCACTAAAGCTAAGAGTCCAACTTTCTACCCACCCCAGAAGTGCTGTTTGTGGAGTAATAGTGAGATGGAAAGTACAAAAGTCAGAGGCCACACGTAGCACTCCTGGTGTTTCTCCTGACACCTGCATTCTGAGAATTCCTTTCTGTAACTGAACAACCTGCAGGCCTCCTAAGTCCAGGCATGTTACTGGCATATGATAAAAGAGGATCAATTTCAGATTTTGTTGTTTAATCAAGTCATTATTGTGCAGGTATTCAGAGGGCAACAAGAGACTTGCATGAGGAATACAACTCAGCATAGGATTTCCACGGATATCAGATAGGAAAATCATTGTAAAGGACACTCGAGCCTTTCTACTCAAAAGCCCTTTCAGTTACCCGAGGAAGAACTCCACGGAGCATCGCACATGGGAAGTTCTTGCAGTTCATTCATTGGCTCCCAAGAAGAAAGGCAATTTAGTCTGAATGTCTCAACTACATCAAGTGGAAAATATGAGCAATCCATCATCAAGAAGAGGGGAGTGTCATTATAAAAATTAGTTTTCCATGAAATTCTTAAACACTAGCCTGCATCTCATGCAGAAAAATAAATCTTTCAGCACCATTAAAAATAGTGAATCCATATGGTTCTATGCCTGCCATCCTACAACCTCTCAGCATTTTAATGATTTCAATTTTTCTTACATTTTTCTTTAATGAATTAATTTTTAAAATTATAAAAGTAATGCTTGTACATGTTAAAAAAAATATAAAAATTATACAAATAATGAAAAGAAAATTGTCTTCTACCCACCCCAGATGCATAGAAAACAACCACTGTAAATAATGTTTTAGTATCCTTGCTGAGCTTTATCTATAATTCATGCAGACATACTTTTTCAGTAATTATTCTGGGAGGTGTTGATAATGTTTCATTTAATGATATATATTGGAAGCCTTTCCATAATAGTAAATATTAGTTAACTGTTTTCTATATGCCAAGCACTAAAACACTTATTTAATCTTCCCAACAACTCTGTGAGGTAGGCTTTATTATTATTCTCCATTCGGGGGATGAAAAAAAATTGAGGCAAAGAGAGAATAAGTAATTTGCCAAGGTCACACAACTAGCAGATGGCAGAACTCATATTTGAATTCTTCTGGTCTGATGCTGGGGTACAATTCCTAAAATTGTATACACTACATAGTCCTCTCTCATTAACGGTGCATATCATGTTCTTTTTATAGCTGTGTAGAGTTCTATTAAATGGATGTACATACATTTACTTAACCAATCCACTATTGATGCACATGTCAGTTGTTTCCAATTTTTTTTCTATGACAAAAAAAGTTGCAGTTCCAAAAGGTGGAAAAAAGAAAGGTAACAAGCTGAGTTCACGGTGGCTGAGAGATTCCAAATAGAGTTGAGAGAGGTTATCCTGGAGGTTTCTCTAATGCAAGCTTCAGCTAGACATCCCAAATGGCCACAGTATGCCATGCCCTTACCAAAAGTCGTCCCCAAAAACCTAGGCCCCTACCTGAGATTCTATAAAAGATTCGCTCACTAAGTTTTATCTCTCAGAAACTTAAATCCACCCGAGTGTTCCTATGCCAGACAAGTCCTAAAACCCAGGGGCAACAGCCTCTTTAAGAACAAGCAGACGCAGCCCCTTCCCCATACTGTCGACAGTCCCTTTCAATATGAACAAGTTAGTGTGCTCACTGTGTAGACACCCCTGAAGATGGAGAAAGAGATTAAGTGAGAGGAACGGATAGCAACAAACAAGGTAAGATTTAACAAAGGTCTATGAATACTGAAACTTTATATAAATATACATATATTTTTAGATGATGGGGTGTCGAGATAGCTGGAAGGAGGTAAATGACATGGTGGAACTTTAATCTATAACATCCTTTGAAATTTGCTCCATAGCTACTCATCGAATTGTGTTTTGCAAGTCTTCACATTTCAGTATATATCTATATTGCATAATAAGAAAAAAACTGAAACTGTGAAACTGTAACCCAAAACAATTTTTAAAATTACCTATAGAACTGCTTGTTGAGCTGTACATTGAAAGTTAACACCTTTCTGTATGTTTGTTGTATTTTACAATAATGGAAATAGCTTAAGTTGTGGGGGAAAAAAAGCAGCAGTTCATATTCTTAAACATTCACCTTTGCATACATATGTAAATATGGTTTTAAAATAACTTGCTAGAAATAAAATCACCAAATCAACGTTTAAAATTTTGATCACTATTAGGAATTTCCTCTCATACTCATCAAGAATGTGACTGCTTTTTTCAATTTTTAAAACTATGCATATAATATAAAAAAGCATCTTGAATTTAAAAGCTATTCAAATTTTGTTTGACAATTTGTATTCCTTTGACTTGAATACTTAGCATCTTTTTCCATATTATATTAAGAGACAAAATTAAAGAACTCCTCTTGGGTGGAGGGTGAGAGAGCAAAGAAGCATTTCACCAGTGACTAAGCATCAAAGTCACTGAATCCTAAGAGAATCTGTGCAGGGAATGAAGTTGGACCCAAATACCTCTACAGCAACCATAGAATCATATACGAAGAAGGAAATTTAAGCAATGACCTATTCCAGCAGCCTCATTTGACAGTCTGAGAAAACTGCGGCAGAGGCACAGACCCACCCCAAACATGAGGGGCCTCATGCAAGAGTTCAAATGCAGGCCCACATACTGTTAATAGATGTTATAGGTGAAGTTAACAAGCTATTAAAGAGAATGTATTCTATTCTTTCACCTTGTCAAACATAACTGCCAGCTTCCAATAAAGAATTCTTGGACTCCTTGGAACAGTGTATTTCAAACTTTAGCATTCATCAGAATCACCCGGAAGGCCAGTTACAACACAGATTGTTGGGCCCCATCCCCAGAATTTCTGATTCATTGGGTCTAAGATGGGGCCCAAAGAATTTGCCTTTCTGACAAGATCCCAGGTAATGCTGATTCTGCTGGTCTGAGACCACAGTTTAAAAACATTGCTCCAAAATAGGGACCAAGCTCTAGGTGGGGATAACCTCTTTGCTATGGATTGAACTGCATCTCCCAAAAAGACATGTTCTGTGAATGGGACTTTATTCAGAAATAGGGTCTTTGAAGATGTTATTAGTTAAAATAAGGCCACATTGGATTGGGTGGGCCCTGATCCAATGTGATTGGTGTCCTTATAAGCAGGGTAGAATTGCATACAGACAGACAGAAGAGGGGAGAATGCCATGTGACAACTGAAGCAGAGAACACCAAAGATTTCTAGGAAACCATCAGAAGCTTGGAAGAGGCATGGAGCAGATTCTCCACCTACAGGTTAAGCATGGCTCCATTGACACCTTGATTTCAGACTCCTAGCTTCCAGAATTGTGAGAAAATAAATTTCTGTTGTTTTAAGCCACCCACTTTGTGTTACCTTGTTATTGCAGCACAAGCACAAGCAAATTAAGATACCTTTGGAGCACAGACTCCTTGCCCCATAGAATGAGTCACAGCTGGAGAAGGAGGGCCAAAGTGGTCCCTGTAAATCAGGGTTTTCACCCTCAGCACTACTGACATTTTGTGCCAGGTAATTCTTAGCTGTGTGGGGCTGTCCTGCATCTTGTAGGATGTTTAGCAACATCTCTGGCTTTTACCAAGTACATGACAGTATCACCCCATCATCCCTGGTTTGGTGATCAAAAGTAACTTCAGACATTGCCAAATGTCTCCTGGTTGAGAACTGCTGCTGTGGATCATGTGTCTTGAGACAGTACTGCACAGAGAAGGAAAGGATTTGCTCCAAATTTGCTTCTTGAGGAATTGTGTAACCATAAGGCACATATAAATATGCATGCAAAAATTCTCCCCCTACTGAAATGAGAGGACAGAATTTGCCTGGAAGTCTGAAACATCCTGACATTCTGCAAGGAGTGAAATATTTCAAGGTTTAGTAGCAAAGTCAGATTACTAGGCCATCTGGCCTATTTCTCTCCTGCCTTTCATCAAGTCCTTTGGTAATTAAATAGTAAGAATCTCATACTTGTGTAATAATTATGTGGGGGTTCCTTATTTTAAAAATCTCCCCAATCAAGAGCTTTTTTTTTTTTTTTACCTTTGACAGCAAGAGTGCAGTGCTACAGGAGCAGGAAGGAATGACCTAAATAGATATGTTACTCATTTCAATGGAAGGACAAGCTCTGCTCTAGTGTGTCTATTGCTGGGGAAAAAGAAATCCGAGTATTCAACCTCGATACTTGACAGTTGGTTTTGAAATACAAATGCCTTATGTAATGGATGAGATAAATTATCTGCAATTATAAATATCCTTTTCAGAACTTGGAATATTTCCACTAAGCATTTAGTATCTGATTTCAAAAATCTCTTTTTAAATGCTATCATATTATTAACCCATTTGATTCCTATAAATTAGCATGTTAACATTGAACTCTAGTTGTTATTTTATCAAATAAAAAGATGACTTGGAAATTTTGACAGAAAAGCATTAGTAGGTTTTTAAAAAAACACAAACAAATACAACTACAGAATCATTTATCTGGTTAGATAGCTCACTTATACTTTTTATCGTAAACCTCCTCCCATCAACAGAAATGCTTAAAGCAGGCAAAGGCCTTCGTTTATTTTTCTAGTAAAGTTTCTATTAACAAAATCACTTTTTATTGCAATTCTAACTGAAAATATATAATTTTATTTTCTTACAATCCATTTGTCTGCCTCAGAGGTAGAGCATAGTAACTGACCTCTATATGCACAAATGACAAAAACTATCTCAAAGCAAAAGAGGGGAAAGTTGTTGAATCATAAAATTAAATTGCAGGGTGCTCAGATTTCATAAAATTTAAAAATAAACCATGGAAAATAAATATCTTATCTATTTTAAATATAAACATTATAAAGTTATAAAAATATAAAGTAAAATATGTATTTATAAAATACAATTATTACACATCATCATTCTTATATAAATTAGGAAATAAAATAAAAGCATTATTTTAAATAAATATTTCATTTTAAAAGTGTTAAAAACAATCATGAAAATTTGAAATTAAAATTGCATTTGGAGGAGCTAAGATGGTGGCATAGAGAGGAGTGGAAGCCAGTTAGTTCCCCTGGAACAATTCATAAATGACAGAAAAATTAGTAAATAACCTGGAATAACTGCGGGGAGACAAACATGACTGTCCACTCATCATACACCAACCTGAATTGGGAGGAATGCCTGAGATCGCAGCATAAAATCTGTAAGTAAAAACTGCAGACCCGCACTGAGAGCCGAGAGCTCCTCCCTCATGGAAGCCTTGTGGTGCTAGAGAGCAGCACTCTCTGAACAAGCAAATATACCTCAGCCCAGCTCCAACTGGGGTTTTAATGTTAACTGCTCAATACACACAGCAAATCCCCAACAAGCAGACAGAGGCTTTTGGTGATGACTGACCTTGGGAGAGACAGGGGACATATCTTTCTCAGAATGGGGAGCCCAGAGGATTGGTTGCTATCTCTGGCTGACAGGTGAATTTTGGGACTCTCTGTCCCTTTCTTGCTCTGTCAACCTGGGCAGCTCAGTGGAGAAAGCCTCAGCTGTTTTCAGCTTGCAGTGCTTTGCAGTAGAGAAAGCCTCAGCCATTTTAAAATCGCAGCACTCTGACCCAGACAAGGGTGGAGACAGCAGAGTCAGAGAAACAAAGAATCTATTTATATGCAAATGACCTCTCTGTAGGGGGCATAGCTTCCCAAGAGGAAAGAGGAGGGGCCCAGCTCTACTATCTGCCTTCCATTCAGAACCAGACCCCAGAGCCTGGGGGAGGAGAGCCGTGGGCCACACCCCTTACACCAGCCCATGACAGGCTGACAAGTGCCACTTGCTGAGCAGAAAAGCACAGGGTGTGTCAATCCTCTAAGACACAACATCAGGGAAACTGGATATTGAATATTTCCTCCTTCTGTGACCTGAGCTTGTTCTCATCTGGGAAAACCTGACTGGGGTGGCCTAGGAGGTCAGATGCCTAGACAACAGAAAACTACAACCTACACTAAGAAAAACAAAGTTATGGCCCAGTCAAAGGAACAAACTTACACTTCAACTGAGATACAAGAATTTAAACAGCTAATAATAAATCAATTCAAAAAAGTTTATGGAAGGTATGACAAAAGAGCTGAACCTTATGATGAAAACCCTGGGTGTACATAAGGTAGAAATTGAAAGTTTGAAAAACCAACTGGCAGAATCCAAGGAAATGAAAGGCACAGCAAAAGAGATGAAAGACACAATGGAAACATACAACAGCAGATCTCAAGAGGCAGAAGAAAACACTCAGGAACTGGAGAACAATACACCTGAAAGCCTACACGCAAAGGAGCAGATGGAGAAAAGAATGGAAAAATATGGGCAACATCTCCAGGAACTTAAGGTCGAAACAAAATACAAAAATGTACATATCACTGGTGTCCCAGAAGGAGAAGAGAAGGGAAAAGGAGCAGAAGCAATAATAGAGGAAATAATCAATGAAAATTTCCCATTTCTTATGAAAGACATAAAATTGCAGATGCAAGAAGCACAGCATACTCCAAACAGAATAGATCTGAATAGGCCTACACCAAGACACTTAATAATCAGATTATCAAATGTCAAAGACAAAGAGAGAACCTGAAAGAAGCAAGAGAAAAGCAATCCATCACATACAAAGGAAGCTTAATGTGCAGATCTCTCAGCAGAAACCATGGAGGCAAGGAGGAAGTGGGGTGACATATTTAAGATACTGAAAGAGAAAAACCACCAACCAAGAATCCTATATCCGGCAAAACTGTCCTTCAAATATGAGGGAGAGTTCAAAATATTCTCTGACAAACAGACAATGAGAGACTTTGTGAACAAGACACCCGCCCTACAGGAAATACTAAAGGGAGCACTACAGAGTGCTAGGAGAAGATAGGAGTGAGATGTTTGGAACACAATTTTGGGAGGTGGTAGCACAGAAATGTAAGTACACTGAGCAAAGATAACTATGAATGTGGTTGAAAGAGGAAGGTTAGGAGCATGTGGGACACTAGAAGGAAAAAGGAAAGATAAAAACTGGGACTGTGTAACTCAGTGAAACCTAGAGTGTTCAACAATTGTGATAAAATGTACAAATATGTTCTTTCACAAGGGAGAACAAATGAATGTCAACCTTGCAAGGTGTTAAAAATAGGGAGGCATTGGGGGAAAGACACAATCAACATAAACTAGAGACTATAATTAACAGAATCATTGCATTATGCTTCCTTTAATATAACAAAAGGTGGTATACCAAGGTAAATACAGATAAGAGTGGGGGATGGGGAGGGGTGTGAGACACTTGGCCTTGGTGGTGTTGTCTGACTCTTTATCCTACTTTGATTTAAGATTATCTTCCATTTTGCTGCTTCCTAGCTGTCATGTTTTTTTGTTGTTGTTTTGTTTCCCTCTTTCTTTTTTTTTTCCTTTTGCCTCTCTACCTTCTTTGACTCTTTCTCCCATTTTGTGGAAGAAATGTGGATGCCCTTATATAGATAATGGTGAGGGTGGTGAACACATAAATATGTGACTATACAGGGAACCATCGATCGTTTACTTAGGATGGAATGTATGGCATGTGAACAAAACCATCTTAAAAAAAATGGGTTGATGACGAAACATTGAGGGCAATATACTGAGTGAAATAAGACAGACACATAAGGACAAATACTGCAGGGTCTCACTGATAGGAACTAATTATAATATGTAAACTCATAGACATGAAATATAAGTTACCAAGATATAGAATGAGGCTAAAGAATGGGGAGAGGTTGCTTAGTGTGAGCAGAATGTTCAACTAGGATGAACTTAAATGTTTGGAAATGAACAGAGGTGATGGTAGCACATTGTGAGAATAACTAACAGTGCTGAATGCTGCATGAATGTGGTGGAAAGGGGAAGCTCGGAGTCATATACGTCACCAGAAGGAAAGCTGGAGGTCAAAAGATGGGAACGTATAAAACTGAATCCTATGGTGGGCAATGTCTGTGATTAACTATAGAAATATTAGAAATCTCTTCCATGAACCAGAACAAATGTATGACAATACAACTAGAAGTTAATAATAGAGGAGTATATAGGGAAAAAATATATACCTATTGCAAACTATATACTACAGTTAGTAGTATTTCAATGTTCTTTCATAAACAGTAACAAATGTACTATACCAATACTACAAGACAACAATGGAGGAAGGTGGTTAGGGATATAGGAGGATTTGAGTTTCCTTTTCTTTTTCTTTTCTCTTTTTTTTTTTTTTTTTTTTTTCTATTCTTTGGCTTTATTTCTTGTCTGGAGTAATGACAAGTTTCTAAAAATTGAACAAAAATTAATTGTGGTGATGGATGCACAGCTGTATGAGGGTACTGGGGGCAATTGATTATACACTTTGGATCTTTAGATAATTTATGGTATGTGAACAATCTCAATAAAAATTAACATATAAAAATAGCATTTGATTATTTATAAAATGCAGTCTTATAAAACAAAGTGACTAAACTGTGACATCCAGTTTTGATCAAAGCTGTCTGCCACTTTGAGTCCACACTTTTCAAATATTTTCTTCTGGCCATTTTATCTATCAGAAATCTCATCTCTTTTTTAGTAATATTGAGAAGATCTTTTGGAAAAATTGTATTTTAGTAGAAAGAGAAACTCAACATTTTATTGACAGGAACTTGAGTTTAATTTCAACGGAAGTTTCTTGTTTATCTTCATCTTTTTTTTCTGTACCTAATGTAAAGCTAAAGATTACCAGTATCAGTTTCAATATGCCATTTTATTATTCCACTTGTTCAGAAAGACAATGAACAAAAGTAGAATTAATTTTTCCAACAGAGGCCTTGCTTTATCAACTGCCGTTTTCTTCCTCTTCTTGAGGATTAAAGCAGCAAAGAAAATACTTTCGAAAAATTCATTCACCTTTATTCAATTCAAAATTCTAAGGCAGCATGTGACTCTCTGTATATATTGCAAGATAAATAATTCAAATTTCAATTTTATTTTGTTTTGTTTTAATTTTGGGTTAACAGAAAAAAAAAAAAAAAACACCATCTGTGTACCTAAATACAGCACTAGAATATCTGATTTTCAAAAACTAGAAATATAATCACTAAAGAAATGTGGCTGGTCTTCAGAATGACTGGTGCCAGGGACCCAAGTACTCTCAGGACCCTCCACCTCTCTTCTCCACTTGCTTTTGGGGAGAAAGTGGTTTTATTCTCTCCACAGTGGCTTTTTCTCCAGCCAGGGGACTGGCCACCCACAGCTCTAGACTCATTCTTTCATCTTTGATCACCAAAATCAATTCTGCCCCAAGTCCAAATAAACTTGAAAAAATTTAAGTATCCCAAAACCAATTACTATGGCTAGGGAGTGGGGTATTTTGATTGGCCATCTTGGATTAGGTACCTATCCCTCAACCCATCACTAAGACCAAGAAGGTAAGGTCATGCACAAAGATGGCAGCATCTATTTGAATTCCAGGTTTAGAATGGAGGGCAAAGCAGGTTCCCCCCCACACACACACACAAATGGGGGGAGAATCCTAAAGGAAGGGAGGAATGAAGGGAAACAATACAATAAATGTCCTCTACAGTGACTTTAATTGGATTTTAAATTAAAGGATTATTGTGCCTCAGGGTCAACATTCTACATTTTAGTTGCTTGTTTGTCAGTTATTTTTTGGAATATGTAGGAAGTGTCAAAGATTACATTGAAATTAGACTTGACCTGTGTTTCTCAATGATACAATGAAATAACCAATGAGTGGTCAAGCTGATGATGCTATTAAATGGGCTGGATCTCAAGTGTTACACTGGCAGAATTTAAACTCAGACACAAGTGTTAAAACTGACGATCACTGGTTGTAAGGTGGGATGGAGATGAAGACAACACATGAGTATTGTATCAGATGAAATTCTTCCCTCAAGGAGCTGTCATGTCAGTGAGAGGAACAGTTTACAAACGTAACAAAATAATTTCACATATTGCTAAGTGCTTTGAAGAAGACAAAATGAACAAATGTGATAAAGAGTGTCTTGGTGGGGGTGAAAGCTGCCTCAGCTAGCTGTGTCAAGCAAAGAAGATCTCAACAAGGAGTTGATACGGGAACTGACGCATAAGTGATGCGATGGAGGCAACCATGTGAAGGTCTAGAGATGAGCGTGCCAAGTAAAACAAACAGTGAAGGCAAAGCCCCTGAGATGCAAAAGAGTTTGAAGTGTTTGAACATCAGTAATAAATTCAAAGTTTCTAAAGTGTAGTGGACAAGTGGGAGAGTGCTAGGCGACTGGGTCAGAGAAGAAGGCAGCGGCCAGATTAAGCAGTGTTTTTTTACAGGCTGGGGTAAGAAATTGGATTTTGAGTCCAGCTTGTATAAATAAGAAAACACCTGCGGATTTGGCATTTAGGTAATGTTGTTGCTGACTGTCAGTCCTGCCTTGGAGATAAAAGCCAAATTGTAGTAGGTTTCAAGATAGCATGAAGATGCTAGACCACAGATTATCACCAGAAGTCTATCCTGGTACTGTTTCAAAAAGAGGATGCTGCCGAATAAGGACTTTTAAAATAAACAATCCAGTCTCTCTTTTGTCATTTCATCATGAATTTCCTCAAATTGGAAATCATGATTTATCTAGGACCCAATCATATTCACTTCTAATGGCAATGCTATATCCATTGTGATGGCTGGGAAATCTGATGACCTCCAGGGACTTTATGGAGATCGATTCTTCCCGCCCCAGAATCTTCTTGCTCACACAACACTGGTATTATTGGGGACAAGAATAGAAATCTGAAAGCCGGGGTCTTAACAGTACTTAACTCTAGAAAACACATGGAAGTCATCTTTGATTTTATAATTCCTGATATGAACTATCACCAAAATATGGAATGTAAGAGGGAAAAAAATTTATTTTTTTCTTGCCTAGTTCTATTCCAGTTAATAATGGAAATTTTCTCTACGCCACTGGAAGTTTCCTTTTAATTTCATAAATTATTCATTAATTCAACTGACTCTGTTTGAGATTCAGTTTGCTAATAAATATCCAAAGACAAATTCTTGGCAGAGTTTGCTATTAGTGACCATATGAAAATGCTCTTAGGACAACTGGTAAATTTACCTGGCTTTTGTTTATTAAAGCCTGATATCAAATGGTCTTAGGAAAGGACTTTTTAAAATTTTCCTCTTCCTTTAGGAAGTAGCACTCTTTAGGAAAATTATTCTTCTTCCTCACCCAAGAATAGCATATTCCAAGAAATACTACACCCCCACACATTGTATTTTATGATTCCCTTCTCACCCAGACTCTCACTGAACCACCAGCCTCTTGGAAATGGGTAGGAAATTAATTCCTTATGCCCAAGCTATGTGTATGGCAGAAAAGCAATGAAGCTTCTGTGTGAAAGACTCATGGGTTTACATGAATATGCCTGTATTTATTTATTGCTATAACTGACTTTTCAAAAATGAAAAACACTTGGATTGTGGTCTTGCATGCTGTATTCTCTCCCATGTGCACTTCTTCACAGCTATCTGTTTAAGAATCGTACAAAGACAAAATCACAGTAGTGTTGAGACTTGCCACAAAACTCCAATGTAAAACAGTACTGAAAGGATTTTATGTTTAAGAAGTTAGTTGGCCACATAAATCAGGTCATGTGAACTGAATAACTCGAACCTATTCCTAGGACCCAAGAGTTCCCTTGCCCTTCCCCTCTTTTGTCTTGCATTCTGGCTCCCCATTTTCTTGATCTGTGATCTAGCAAAGCTCTTTGATCTCTCTATTCCGTGGTTTCCTCATATGTAAAGTAGAAATAACAATTTCACTTATCTTACACAGAATTATACTGTGGGCAAATTGATACAACACATATCAAGGATTTGGAACTGCCTGACATATGATAAAAGTTAACCATTATTGGTTTTGTATAACCTATTCTGGGAATAAGATGAAGAATCAAAAAAAATAACATAAATGACATATAGCATTGCAGAATTAAGAGGGAAAATGTATAGTACTGACTTTTAAGTACCACAGGACTTCAAGGGAAAGGAACATCAAGGGCATGAGGAAGGCTTTATAGCTGCCACAGGGCTTGAGTGAAGCCCTGAAGGATTTGGTGATGGAGCAGAGAAGACCATTGTCTTCAATAGACACAGAGGCAGAGGCAGGAAGGACTGTGCCCATGAAACACAGAGAGAAGATGGAACAGCCTGGAAACAGAAGGAGTGTGTAGAAGGAAGAACAAGATATGAAGTTAAAGACAACTGTACTTGTTTATGGTGGCCATACCAGTTGGGGAGAGTAGTTCAAACATATCCCTAAATGTACTGAGAGAAGACTATTGACAGAAAATTACTTAGTGAAGATATTGTTAGGAATTCAGCCATAAGATATGTGAGCTGTCAGGGAAATGCAAACTCCAAACATCTCTTAACCCTGCTTCCCCCACATTTCCTTGCTCCTCTCTGCAGCAGCAAAATCCCTCAAAAGAGTTCCATGCTTACTATCTCTTATTCCTCTCTTTCCACTACCTCTTAGGCTTTTGCCCATCACTCCACTGTCAGTGCTTATGTCAATGACCTACATACACATTGCTGAATCCAATAATCAATTTTTAGTCCTCATCTTACTAGACCTTTCAGCAGAATTTGACAAAAAGGACCATCGCCTCCTCTTTGATAAATGTTCTTCACTCAGTCTCCAGAACGTCACATTCTGACCCCAAGGGTTGTTCTTTCTTAGTTTCATTCGCTGGCTCATCTCTCCAGCCTCTGAATATTAGAAAGCCCAGGACTCAGGCATTGGTTTTCTTGTCTTCTCTATCTACACTTATTCCCTTCGTTATGTCATACAGTCCCATGGATAGATATATCATCTGTATGCAGATGACTTTCCAGTATATCTCCAGCCTGCACCTCTCTAATAAACTCCAGATTGGGCCAGACTTGGGATGTCTTCTAACAAACATCCTGAACTTAATATGTTCAAAACAGAGCTCCTGATATTTTTCCCCAAACGTTTTCCATCTGCAGCCTCTCCCATCTCAGGTGATGATAATCCCATCCTTCTTTTTGCTCCCTTCAAACACCTTCATCATTCTTGAATCCTCCCTTTTTCTCAACAACATCCTCCAAACTCCCATCCAGTATTTCAGAAGCTCCTATTGGTTCTACTTTGAAAATACATCCAGAATCAAACCACTTATCACTATATCCTCTGCTATCATACTGATCTAAGCCAACAAAAGTTCTCACTTTTGATGAGAACTTCAATAGCCTCTAACTAGTCTTCCTGTTCCTACCCTAGCCCTCCTATATCCTATTCTCAACACAACTTTCTAAAGAATAAGGTTAGAAATAAGTATTGGTCAAAAATTACTACAAAAGCAAAAGATCTGAATATACATTTCTCCAAAGAACAAATACAAATGGCCAAAAAAAAAACAAATTAAATAATACTTAACATTATTAGCAATTAGAGAAATGCAAATCAACAAGATACCATGTCACACCCTCTAGAATGGATAGGATCAAAAACATGGAAAATAACAACTGTTAGGGAGGATGTAGAGAAATTAAAATCCTCATACTTTGGGGAATATAAAGTAGTTTAGCCACTTTGGAAAACTCTTTGGCAGTTCTTAAAAAAATTAAACATAGAGATACCATATTACCCAGCAATTCCTGTTCTGAGTACATACCCAAGAGAATTAAAAACAATGCTCATACAAAAAGTTGTATATGAAAGTTCACAATAGCACAGTTCATAACAGCCAAAAAATGGAAAAGTGAAAATAATCCAAATGTCCATCAATTGATTAATGGATAAATAAAATATAGCTTACACATACAATGGAATATTACTCAGTAATAAACAGAATGAGAAACTGTTCCATGCTATAATATGATGAACCCTGAAAACATTACTGGTAGGTGAAGGAAGCCAGACACAAAAGGACACATATTGTATGATTCTATTTACTAAAATATGCACAATAGGCAAATCCACAGAGACAGAAAATAGATTAGTGTTTGCCAGCGGTTGGGGGAAGGGAGAATGGAAAGTGACTACTAATGAACATGGGGTTTCTTTTTAGTGTGATGAAAATGTACTGGAATTAGATAGTGGTGATGATTGTATAACTTTTAGTTGTATGTACTAAACAACTAAATTGTAAACTTTAAAAGGGTGAATTATATAGTGTATGAATTACATCACATTTTCTACGTGACTACAAGGTTTTGAGCTTCCTCTTCATGGTTTATAGGTTTAGGGTCAGCAGCCTGGGCTAGATTTACTTCACAAAGAACTAAATCTGCTTTTGAGCTTCATGGAAGCCAATCAATAAGGAAATCATACTGCATTAAATAGTTCTACATGATAAGAAATCTGAAGTTAGAAACTTTTTTCCTGGGCATAAAATTTAGGAGGAAATTACAATGTAAATCCTTATATCAGGACTATTAGGTTACATAATAGATGCTCTCTTTGAGGTTTTTCCCCAAGAATGCTTTTAAAGAATTTCTTCTATTGACTAGCTCTGAAAGACGACAGAATAAAATCAAATTGCAACTAACCCTATATAGGAATTTTTACCACAATAGTACAGTTCAAACACACTGTTTCCAGATGATCTAACTTTATAGAGAGATAGAGCTTGTGGAATCGAGACACACAGTCACATTCCCTTAGATGAACTTTCTAAAATACCAGATGTCTCAACTGAGCATCTGGCAAACATTAGAGGGTAGTCTAAATTCTGATTTGTATTGTTGATTAAATAAATGTCCATATGTTTTTGATAGTGGCCATGCAGGTAGCAAAGTCAATATACTGTCATGAGAACTTGAGGGTTTGATTTATTCCCTTGTTTAATCAGATAGTCATCATACTTCCAACCTAGACTGGACTCTAGAGATACTGCAGGTTGGGGTAAAAAGTTTTTCAGATTCAACAAAGAATTTGAATCTGCTCATTTGGACAAGCTCCTGGTTGAGAGCATAGCATTTGTGCTGTAAGACATAGAAGCCATTATTTGGGTATGCAAATCTCTAAGTGTAGGTGTTATTAATCAACTGGTTCCACTAGGAAAGCATTTCAGTAGAACTCTTGCAAAACATGTACTTTGGGGATAGACCTGCATTCTTGATGAACTAGCTCCAAAATGTACTCCCTCAAGTAGATGAATGACCCATTTGGAATTAAGAGTATGCTGGCTTTGGACACTACACTACAACGCTGTTCTCTATAAATATTGCTGAATGGATGAACAAATGAATGAATTTATATTATAGAATAAAGATAAGATTAGAGTGAATATTTTTTATCATATAATCTTAACTAGAATGCCATATACTGAACTATAAGTTTGAACTATTCTCAAATGACAAAAATTCTGGATTTTTTTCTAATTAAATGTTCTTGGCTGTTTACTCATATGTTTTCCCCACAAAACTGTGAGCCTTTCATGATGCTATGCACCCTTGAATCCTCCACATAATATCTATACCTAGCCCCTAAGTAGACACTCAAAAAAAAAAAAAAAAAAAAGGGTGGGGGAGGGTGATAATGAATAGACTTGGTTGGGGTTGCTTTATAAACTTCATGTTTTTGGTGCGGTACACATTTGAAGGTATAAATATAAGCCAGTTTAGTGGACACTGCACTCAAGAAGCTAAAGGAAGATAGTCATTCCCTCTGGCAGCTAGAGTGCAGATCAATGACTACTCGTGGCCGGACAGACCCTACTACCAGGGATTTTGATGCTGGTGGAAATGACACAAAGGTTTAGGGTCACTTAGAGTTTACTTGAGGCATCAATGGCAGAATTACAAATTTGGGGTACAGATGCTGGTCTCCAAGGACAGTGGTTATCAGATCACCTCCCTACAAGCTGACCTATTCCCACAGCAGGAATTTGGCTTCATCTTGCCATTTATCTCAATTCCTGCTCCAGCCTGGTTCTCCAAACTTCTGTCAATTCATGAGCCACCCAAATAAACTTGAAAAACAAACTTGAAGGCAATCAAAAAGTATAAAAATACTAAGTTTACATTTCCTACTCATTTCCTTGGAAATCCTATCATTACTTACCTATTTACACATTAATTTATGGTTTTCCAACCACACTTCTCTTTCATGTTTCTCTTAATCCTTCTGAGACATAAAATTACCTAAAACAAAAATGTCTGGATGTCTACTTAGATTTTAAGTACCTAAACATATCTAAAATATTCAAGTCCTATTTTCTCACTATGTAGAGGAAATGGAGCAAATGGAGTAAAATGATTTTTTAAAAGTCCAATATGCACCCAATAGCCAGAAGTTAGAAACAACCCAAATGTTCATCAACTGATGAACAGATAAACAAAATGTGATATATTTGTGCAATGGAACACCATTCAGCCATAAACAGGAATGAAATACTGACATATGCTACTAGATGGATGAACCTTGAAAACATTATGTTAAGTGAAAGTAGCCAGACGCAAAAGGTCACATGTTATATGATTCCACATATGTGAAATGGGCACAGTAAGCAAATCCATAGAGACAGAAACAGATTGGTGGTTACTACGGCCTGGGGGAAAAGGGGAATAAGAAGTGATTGCTTAATGGTATGAAGTTTCCTTTCAGGGTGATGAAATATTCTAGGACAAAATAACGGTGACGGATGCACAACAGTGTGAGTGTACTAAATGCCACTAAATTGTATACTTCAAAATGGATAAAATCATAAATTTCAAATTATGTGTATTTCATCATAATGCAAATCTAATATGCAAAAAATTAGAATAAATATAAACTAGGGTATTTAAAATAAGACCCCTTTCTATTTGCAATAGAGTAGCTACATTTAGGGTGACTTGTCAAAAGAACTTCTCTGTTTGTAAAATCATTGTAGTTCTGAATTTTTCCCTAGAATGTTCAATGGGATTGTCTATTATTATGTAATAAAGTTTTAATATTAAGAAATAACCTTAGCCTTTTGGTGAGAGGAAAGATAAAAATAAACACATTTCAAAAGCTTTACATTCTCTTTGATCACAATCATTTCCCATTTCATTTAGATGTAATAAGAAAGTTGCAAAAGGGAAGTATAATTTAATGGATCTTAGCAAATACAATTTTTCCACTCTGGAAAAGTTTAAAGTTCCTTTATTATAGATTAGCATTTAGCTACACAATTTTCCAAAGATGTGGGTCTTTGCATGGAAGAAATGGGGTCATGATGCAGGGATTCACATAATTCTTCAAACTGGAATAAAAGAAAGTGCCATACCTGCTAGCCCATAATTGAATGGATCATTATGGTAAAACGGTTTCAAATTTACTCAGTAGAATTCTGGGAAATGTCATTTATTCTATTGCATTAATAGAAAAAAACGTTTTATGAAAGCATCAGAATGATGGTTAGAAGCCTACCTCAATAGGTAATTGGAATTGGGAGCAAAATAGGAAGATCTTTCAAGTGGGAGTACTTTATGAATCTTTGTTCAATAAGTTATTTCAGAAAGATGTGTTTATTAGTTTAAGTGACTTAAACCAGCAGAAATTTATTCTCTCATAGTTCTAGCGGTTAGAAGTCTGAAATCAAGGTGTTGACAGGACCATACTTCCTTTGAAGCCTATAGGGGAGGAACCTTCCTTGCTTCTTCCAGCTTCTGGTAGCCGTAGGCATTCTGGGGCTCATAGTAGCATAACCCCAGTTTCTTCACGTGGCCACCCCCGTGTCTACGTCTCTGTGTCCAAATGTCCCTCTTCTTACAAGGACACCAGTCACATTGGGTTTAGGGCCCATCCTACTCCAGTATGACCGCATCTTAACTGATTACATCTGCAAAGAACCTATTTCCAAATAAGGTCACATTCTGAAGCTCCAGGTGGACATGAATTTTGGATGAACACTATTCAACTCAGTACAATGTGCAAAAGGAAGCAGTTTCAAAAACCTAACACAGTCTTTGTAAAGATATCATATTCATTGCTTAGTAGGTTATACTTACCGAAAAAGAGACATGAATTCTCATCTTCCAGCATCCTACAGAATAAGGTGAAGGTGTTTGGAAAAATCTAGAAACACTTTTTTTCTTTCTGGCCAAGAGTTTTGTTATTCATCCTCTTTCCCCCTTCTAAAACTGAAAATAAAACAACTCTTTCTAAAGCATAGAACTTCTATAACCCTCCAATTAGAGGTCTTACAGAATATTTTCTAACCGTTCAATCTGTCATCAGAGCTGGTAGGTAACCTGAATCACATCCAAAGATCTCTGAAGATCACTCTTAAATTGAATTTCATGTGAGTTAGGTACCTCATAGTTATTCCTAATCATGAGGCAATTTATGTTGGATGCTTCCTTTCACAGAAATGTATAATGATTTACTATAGACCTCATTATGAAATTCCACCAGTAGGGGAGTAAAAGAGGCATGAAGAGGTTCTACCCTGATTAATAGGCTCTGAAGGATAACTCCTCATGAAGAATGAGTAGAGAAGGGATAACATAGAGCAGTGGAAGGCAGCAAGCATTCCAGATTTTGTACTTGGTCTTCACCTGTCTTTTCCCCAATATTTTATAATCCATTACCTTTTGGTTAGAGAAGAGAGAGCAGAAAGTTTAAACCCAGCCACAACAATCTCTATTCCCTGTAACTGCATTGGAGCTTTCACCCTAAAACCACCATTTGAGTTTACACCATGCAAAAAAAAAATTTTTTTTTATTCTAGAATTTTATGACTCTTTTCTTTCATTTCCCTCACTTACACTTTTCTCCCAAATCTCACACATCAGTGGCTATATATATATATATTACACACACACACATACATATACATAAACATATATACACTGAAAATTACTCCTTTCCATCTCTGATGGAACTAAAAAAGAAAACCCCATGAAACAGCAAGTATCCAAGTTTCACAGTATCTATTTCAGTGTGCTCTGTGTCAAAGCCAGAGAGAGTGTTTTTTCATTATCCTAAGAAGCAAAAAAAAAAAAAAAAAGTGAACTATTTCCTGATTTACATTTCCTGCATTATGTAGGTAAATTGAAATACCAGCAACTTCAAGTTCAATTTCCCACTTATTAAAAATGTGTGTTGCTTTTTTTTATCTTCATTTTATTGAGATATATTCACATACCATGCAGTCATACAAAACAAATCGTACATTCGATTGTTCACAGTACCATTACATAGTTGCACATTCATCACCTAAATCAATCCCTGACACCTTCATTAGCACACACACAAAAATAACAAGAATAATAATTAAAGTGAAAAGAGCAATTGAAGTAAAAAAGAACACTGGGTACCTTTGTCTGTTTGTTTGTTTGTTTCCTTCCCCTATTTTTCTACTCATCCATCCATAAACTAGACAAAATGGAGTGTGGTCCTTATGGCTTTCCCAATCCCATTGTCACCCCTCATAAGCTACATTTTTATACAACTGTCTTCGAGATTCATGGGTTCTGGGTTGTAGTTTGATAGTTTCAGGTATCCACCACCAGCTACCCCAATTCTTTAGAACCTAAAAAGGGTTGTCTAAAGTGTGCGTAAGAGTGCCCACCAGAATGACCTCTCGGCTCCTTTTGGAATCTCTCTGCCACTGAAGCTTATTTCATTTCCTTTCACATCCCCCTTTTGGTCAAGAAGATGTTCTCCGTCCCACGATGCCGGGTCTACATTCCTCCCCGGGAGTCATATTCCACGTTGCCAGGGAGATTCACTCCGCTGGGTGTCTGATCCCACGTAGGGGGGAGGGCAGTGATTTCACCTTTCAAGTTGGCTTAGCCAGAGAGAGAGGGCCACATCTGAGCAACAAAGAGGCATTCGGGAGGAGGCTCTTAGGCACAATTATAGGGAGGCCTAGCCTCTCCTTTGCAGCAACCGTCTTCCCAAGGGTAAAACCTATGGTACAGGGCTCAACCCATCAAACCATCCGTCCCCTATGTCTGTGGTCATGTTAGCAACCATGGAGGTGGGAGGGCCAATACCCCTGCATTCTCCACAGGCTCCTCAAGGGGGCACTACATATTTTTTCCTTTTTTTTTTTTTTTTAAATCAACTGTATGAAAAAAAAAAATACAATAAAAGAACATTTCAAAGAGACCATGACAACGGAGTAAGAAAAAGACAACTAACCTAAGATAGCTGCTTTTTCAATAACCTCTTGGGGAAAATCACAAGATTTCCATCCAGGTTCCTCGGAGAAAACCATCTTAATGCTTTTATAAATAATGAAAGCATTTCAGTTCAGAAGTACTTAAACTACAATTACTACGTTTACTTTTAGAGACTTCATCAAAGTAGGTTTTCAGCCCACACTCTTCAGAGCAGGTGCCTGTAATTAGATGTGGTTCTCTCACCTGATTCATTTCCAGTGCTTTGGAGGGCTCTCTGTTTGAGAGCACTAACTCACTATGCATTCATAAGGAAGATATTATTGCCAAGTGCCACGAAGCCCTCTGAGAAATTCGTCAGTGCTACAAACTACTGACCTTACCCTAAACCCATCTGCTTGCACGCCAGCTGACTCAAGGTCTCCTGCCATCCATCCGCACACACATGGTGCTCTATGGCAGATTTGTGAACAGTCAGGAATGGAGAGGAATTCACATTTTTAGAGAGGGTCACTGGAGGAAAAAAAAAAAAGAGGGGTGAGACCCTAATTAAAAACATTTCTGCTCACAGAACCTATTGATATTGTTGCATGCCCTTCATTCAGGTCCTCATGCCATATATTCCTTTACCTGCATACATTTATTTTTATTTGTTTTAGTTAAGAATCATTTGTTGAGACCCCTCTCTATGAAAATCACTGCTGTAAGTATGATGGAGAATTTAAAAAATGAATTAGAAATGGTCTCTGCCTTCAAAGCAATTTTCTTAACTTTTCTTTACCGAGTTACAAGATGGCCTGAGGCAGGACCTTCTTCTGTGTAGGATTTGCCAGGATTTGCATAATTCTAAGGAGCTGGTCAGTAACTCTATTCACAGCACTTCCTTTCAAGAAAGCATGAGAATGCAAGTGTGTGAGTGATGTAATTTTAGGGATAATTTGTTATATGCGTTGATACCTATTTTGCAAAAGAACATCTTCTGTACTTAATTAGATGCTGATTATTTGTGAAATGCTGCAGTTGGTCACAACTCACAAGAGAATCATGATTTGGCCACATTATTCAACAGACTGAAATAAGGGCCGAGTGAATGGAGGGAGTAATGAGTGTTGGAATTTGCCAAACTCAAATTTACTAACAGCAACATTAGAGGCTCTGGTGGGAGATGCCTTTAAATCTTGTCCCTGTAAGGAAGTAGAGAGAAGTCCCATTTGAATCTGGGGCAAGCGGATGGGGAAGCTGGGGGGGAGGGGGGCACTTTAATATCTTATTCCAGGAGGTGCAGATGATACAAGAATGACAGAATAATGATCATTGTCGAAGCTGGGTGACAATAAAGAGTTTAAAAAATCTATTCTAACAGTTATGGTTATACAAATTTGAATCCAAGTACTTTTACATGTAATAGAGACATTTCAAATCAACAAACAACTTTGGGGGATATTTTCTATGACTTGGAAATAATGCATATGAATCACTTCTGTTGGATTTTGTAATAGTAAAACAAAATGGTTGAACCTGGTTCGTTAAATCAGTGAAGCAATTTGGGATTCATTTAGCTGAAATGGCTGACAAGGGACTGGAATGCACAACAGATGGCAGAAACAAGCAGCTTACCACAGTCCCATTCATCCGAGCTGTCGGAACATTCTGGTGAGCCGTCGCACCACAAGTCACGTGACACGCATTCGTGATTCACGCATTCTAGTTCATCATCTTGGCAAGATGCTGGCACAGGGGACAAAAAAGCAAGGAGACAGAAACATTTTAGAAATAAATGTAAGCATCTCCCCCTCCCATCCCCCCGACACTATAATTTGCTAACTGAAGCACAGCTCTAATAATCACATTGAAAAAGTAGTACCCATTGCAGCAGAAGTCCCAATGATTAGAAAACAGGATTAAAATCTGAAGAGGTATGAGCAGAGCACTGGAGGTGAACATACTGAAGTCATCATAGGAAGACAACAAGTGCTGTCCACAATATGGGTAATGTTTATTTTTTAAATAAAAGGAAAGAATAACCGCTAGCTACTATTAAATGACTCTCAGACTCACACTGATTTTCTCTTGAGTTTTTAAAAATAATTATCGTGAACCTCCTTGATTGACTACCCTGCATCTGTTTCCTTTCTTTCCCCTTTTATAAGGGAACCCTGATTTTGTTCAGCCCCATGCCTTCCCAAGCTCCAGGGTAGATTCTGATTAGTTTAAGTGGGGCATGGCAATTTTCTGACTACACTTAGTTTTTTCTGACTATACTTTTTAGTTTACGAGTGAACATGTGATCCAAAAACAGGGTCTTGGCATATGGCTTTCCAAGAGGGCTCCTGCCTAAACACTGCTGACCAGGCCCTGTGACCCAGCCTCAGACTCCAGCAGCCTGGGAGAAAAAGCGTCTATTTCTAATTGTGCTCCCAGAAGGGACGCTTCTTTTTGCAACTCAGAAGTTTGTAGAAGGTGTCTTTTCTCGTTCATGCAAAAACTCCCGACTGCTAGTTGTGACCCTGCTAAGTCTGAGCGAATCCCTTTCTAATGAGTGGGAAGCGCTTTCTTTTCCATTTGAGGTGACTGAGGAAGCTTGGTGCCCGGATGTTCTTGGCGGCCATCTTTTGACCATGGTAGGACCAAGCGGAACTAAAGGAGTCAAAGAAGAGACACTAAACTCCTGCATTCAGCCTCAAGAATCCACCTTACACTCAATTTTTGATATCATAATACAAGACATATGTGATATATATAATAATAAGAGGTAAATGTCTTTATTGTTTAAGCCAGTTTGAGTTGGATTTTCTGTAACCATTTTAATAGATACAATAACATTTTTTTTCTGATTTTAAATGTAATGGACATTCATGTCGAAAAGACAGAAAAGCACAATAATTTAATAATCCCACCACCTAGAGATTATAATTGGAAACATTTTATTATGATCTGCTAATCTTTTTCTATATGTGGATATATGTACTTTAAAAAACCAGGACAATAGTGAATTTCTACTTGATATTTTGTTTTATTCACCTAATAATATAGAATGAAATCAAGAAAAATTATTCTTCTCTAACTTTAATTTGTAATGTTTTTATATTATTTCGTTTTATGGTTGTATCACAAATGTACCCTATTTTTGGATATTTGGGGTGTTTAAATTTTTCTCCATGTTATAAATAATTCTCTGATACTATCATTGTGCAAATATTTTTATACATGTTTTTCTTTTCTTAGCATATATTCTTTTTTGGTCAAAGGTATGAACATACTGAAAGCTTATGATATATGTAGAGCTTATATTCAAAGTGAGAGGTAATTGGTGTTTAAAATAAAAATGCATTGACAAATTCATGTAGGCATTTACAGCAGTTTTTTTCATCCATGTTATCGGGGCAGTCTGGGAATCCATCACAGACCACTGTGTGCTTCAAACATTGTTTATTGGATGGGCATTCCCAAAGATCTCTCTCTTTACAACCTGGAGACAGAAAAAAAAGTTATTTACAATATATAGAGAGGCAAAAGTAATGATGAATTGGATCAAACAATGTAGAAAAATTACAGCAATGTTACAGATTTCTTTTTTCTTAAAGAGTTTTGACTCCTGTGTTCCATGAATAATGTAATTTTGAAATAAAAGTAGCACAACTCTCATAACAGAAGGTCAAAAGTGACATACAAGAAATGGAAAAAAAAAAGAAAAAAGCAAATATACATTGCTGTGCATCTTTAGCTGTTCCTTTTGCTTTCTGAGTTAATTTGCCAACACATAGACTTATCCATAAAATTATGAGTTATACTTTTAAGCAAATGTGCCAAAATCCAGTGATCTAAAGGCATGTCATCTTAAAATGTAGTATCAGTCAGCAAATGGAGAGGCCATCTACATGTTTAGCAAAAGAAGCTCCTTTTATGCCAGATACCTACAAAACTAGTTTAAGAGCTAGGTAACAAAGTCACTAATTCATAGTAGACAGCAAAGGTTAGAAACTTTTTTAATTAATATGAGAAATAAAAACAATTTGCACAAGATCAGGGCAATCAGTCCATAGCTTGAACTGTAATTTGCCTATGAAATAGTAAGCACTTGTGATGAACTTAATAAATGGCATCTGTTTCAAATGCAGTTTATTCCAAACATCTGCTAAAACATGCCAAGAGTCTGATGTATTCTAGCCCCTCCAGTCAGATTCATGTTCCTCGCTAGACAGTGAGGTGGGTGAGGGCAGAGACCACTTGGCCTTCATCTTCAAGCACCCTTCACCCCCTGCCTGGAATAGTGGCCAGAGCTCATCAGGCCCTGGTGATCTAGATGCACTTCATCTTAAAAGGTAATTGCAGTACTTTGTATGTATTTTAAATGGAATTTCACTTCATGTAAGGAACAGAAAGTCTCTGTTCCCAGGAAAAGACAATCTAGTTTAAAGTGAGTCAAACACAAAGCAGTGATCAAATGAGGAGTTTCTAAAAAAAAAAAAGATGTTATTTTTCATCTGACCTAGTACCAAAAATTCAAAGAAATTTCATAGACAATTGACTCAGGTTTCTTGGAATCCATCATGAGAAAAACTTGTTTGTTTTTTTTAAATTCTTAATGCAAACAGTTACCTAAATAAGTCAATGGCAGAGAAATTTTTTCTTTGAGCTAAACTTATATTGGAGTTTTTAAAATGCTGTAAGAAATAAATAGCAAGCGTCTTTCACTGGCTATATATCTGGAGTAGTCTTGGACCTGGAAAACCTGGATGTCTGTTTCAGGAACTCATGGTAATACTATTTGGAGTTTTTGACTAGTAGGGAATACAGTCAACATCTGGAATGTTCTCACAATGGGGGGGGGGTCCCTCAAGTCCCTGGAGATTTGAGTGGGGCCTGAAGTCTGCCTTCCTTGGACCAGCTCCTGCCAAATGGCACAATGTGCTCATTCCATGAGATGGCAAAGGAAATGAAGAAAGAACCCAAGGTGACCACTCAGTTCCAGGTATGCTTCTCTCTACCCAAACCACACCACTTGCTAGGAAAGGATGAAAGAAAGCAGCATGAAATGAGCAGATGAAAGACCACAAAAAGTACATCTTCAGGAGGCACAAGGCCCTCTAAACTGTATTCCTCATTAATAATAGTGACAGCTATAAGAAGTGACATTTATGATCCACTATATATCCACATTCTACTCATTTGTTCTAATTCTTGCAATAAAACTGCAATGTCAGTATTACCATCACCATTTTATAAGTGAGGAAACTGAGGTTTAGAGAAATTAAGTAAACTGTCCCAAATCACAACTCTATGAAGAAGGAGCCAGGTGCAAGTCTTCAGTTGCTGTCCTCTGAAAAATGAGAATTTGGATGGAGGAAGAGGGCAGCACAGCTTTAGAGTCAGACAACTGCATTTGAATCCTACCTCCAAATCTTGCTAACTGTGTGATCTTGGGTACATTACTCAACTTCTCTGAACCTCAATTCTCCATATTTCTAAAATATTGAAAATAATGCCTACTCTATAGGGTGGCTATAAAGATTAAATAAATACTCTATAAGCATTAATTTACTCTTCTGTACCTTGTCTTTTCTAATAAAAGTTTGCATGGCCTAATGCTTCTTTTGTGGTGTTATAATGAGCATAAATGAAGTAGGGTAAAAAGGTCAAGGTATTATTCAGATGTAAGAGAGTATTATTTTGTGAAGAAACCATTCTCTCTTTAAATGACACATTTTTTGTATAATTATGCTTTAAATGTATGTTCTAAAAAGGATATTAACCATTGAAAATTAAAAGCAGATCTGGATAGAATTGGATATTTAATACAGATGTAAGTTATGAAACCAAATAATTGTTGATGTCAGAATAACAACTGCCCCATCACAGAGGTAGCACCAACTTCCACTCATCTAGGACACAGTTTGTCCATAAAGTGACCAGTGTGTCCCAGTTCATCTAGAACTTGCTCAGTTTGAACAGTACATGTCCCGCATCTCAGGAACCCCATCTCAGTCCCAGGTAAAGTGGAGTAGTTGGTCACCCCTATTACGCCAAGCATTTCTCCTGAGTTCTTGACCAACTCTAACTTTAATTTTCACAGAAGTTCTGTGAAGCAGAGTCCCTAATTGGGGCATTAATTTTTTTCTCTACAAAGACAAATTGTCATGGATAAAGACAGAAAATCACCTTGAAGCAAATGTCTCTCATTCTGTAAGAATCTCTTAGTTGCATAAATATAAAGTAAGGAGGTTCATGCATTCTCTCGATTTTAACTGCTTCAAAAGAAATTCTCTCACCCTTCAAGGAGGAGCTGGTCACAAGGAGGAAGGGGGCAAGGTGATTCTGGGCCCTGGAGCAGGAACCATCCTGACCCAGCCATCCTGGGACCAACATCTGCATGAGGAAGTGGCTGTTAAGTGACTGCAAGAGCAGATCACGGGAGCTGCAGCAGTGGAGCACAGGCCTGGCAGGCATGAAGGTCTCTCCACAGGCTGAGACCCAGGGTGGGGCGATGAAGCCCCTTTTTTCAAAGAACTGGCCACAGAGAGCTCTGCTCCAGCCCTGCAGCATCAGCCAGAACAGCGGACCCATCTCCCCACTGGACTCGGGACCTGACCACCAGGGACAGCAATAGTTGCAGGCTGCAGAGCTCCCTCCTCAGCTAGAAAGTCTCAGCTGCTCTCCCAATTCCCACATCACCTGCCTTTTGGGGAGTGCCAACCTCATTCATTCTTATCAATATGTGATGGGCTGGCACCTGGTACAAGTGGCAGGGTGGGGGAATGGAAAGTGCTATAAACCTAGAAATGAGGACATCTACCCCAAAATGATCACTACTTCTAGGATGAGACGTCACTCTATCTGAGCCAGGGACTTTGTCCGAGGCATTCCAGCCAGCACTCCTCTGCCACAAACAGCTGTCAGAAAAAGACAGACCAGGCAGGACTCCTTCTCTCAAGAAAGAAGCCTGGAGTGAAAGGATTAGCCTCCAGGAATTTCCACCACCATGAGTTCTTGGTTGCTGCCCTTGTGGACTGAGAAGGATATGTTATAAGCATTCCAAATGGTGGAGGATAAAGTAGGTGTTCTCTGCATTTTTTCAGATAAGGACACTGCAGCCCAGAGAAGTTAAGTAACTGGCTGAAAGACACACAGCCTCCAAGTGCTTAGAAAGGATTTAAATTCAAGTCTAAGTCTCCCCAGAGTACTCTGCCATTCCAGGCTGCCTGCCAAAGAAACCAAAGAGGACAGTGAAACAGGTAACCAAGTAGCAAAACTCTAAAGGAAGGAGAATGCTTCTCACTTAATATGGAAAAATTAAGGCACACAGAGTGATCTGGGATCAATTCTGAAGATCCATCCTGAAAGCACATTTGCAGGTATAAAATATGATAATGGACACAATGACTCTCTCTGTGGTTTCTGCCAAGCCACAGAACAAAGAGAGTCTCTTCCATATCTAAGGAGACAAAAGTATGAAGAAATATTTGAAGTGCTAACAAACCAGTTAAGTCCTGCTCTCTGGTAAGTTATACCAACACCATTACGGGGTTCTGAAGGGATAGAAAAAGTCTTTTGGAAAACATGAAATTAAGCCCTGAAACCCACAAGTATCAGAGTCACGGGTTTTGGACACATTCTAAGGGGGTTTGACTTGAGAAAATGTTCAGACTATATCTAAAGGTTTTATTTTATTTGAGCCCAAGAGGGACCAAAGATATATGGCAAAGTGATTTTTAAACATTTGAAGATAAATTAGAAAGGCACTTAACGACACTCAGCCAATTTATATTGTCAATCTTTCTCCATATGGTATATACCCTTTCACATAGAAGAGTGATCAATTAGTAATTGTGATGCTTTGTTCATGTAATAAAGGGCTTTATTTCTACAGTAGATATAAAAAGTGGTTTTAGATATATTCTCATTTTACCACCCTATTGAAAAGACTTTCTGTTTCATCACCTCCTACGTACCAGCTCACTCCTGGTGGCAACTCACTCAAATTGTGGATGAAAGGTCTAGCAAAAGCTAATCTCAGCCTCATAAACTCACGTTTATAGTAATGACAGCAAAGCTCAAAAATATAATCCCACTGTTTTTCCCCAACTCTCCTTTCCTTTATGCTATTCTTGTTCATTTCCTTGCCCAAATTTTCACCTTTGTTGTCCACTGCTTGGATATTAATGCTTAGAAAATGTTACATTTGAAAATAAACTCATTTCATCAAATTGCTAGTTTTATAGACAGTGCGATCTATATATGTGTTCAGTTAATGACCAACCATTAACCTTTAATGACATTTAAGTGACACACGTCTGCCTCTTTATATCCCTCCCCTCTTCTTTAGGCTTTCCTCCCATGAAGCAATTCTGGAATGATATGCCTGGATTTGCAGTATTCTTACAAACAATTAATGAAATTGATGAAAACACATCACACAAAGCAATTTCAACAACAAAAATTTACCATGCAAGCAGGAGACACTTAATACTGCATATTCCTGCTTATAATTGCACCTAAGAGTCTCCCTCTGAGTACCTCTTTGTTGCTCAGATGTGGCCCTCTCTCTCTAGCTAAGCCAACTTGGCAGGCGATCTTGCTGCCCTCTCCCCTACGTGGGACCTGACTCCCAGGGGTGTAAATCTCCCGGCAATGAAGGATATGATTCCCAAGGATGAACCTGACCTGGCATCGTGGGATTGAGAACAACTTCTTGACCAAAAGGGGGAAGCGAAACGAAACAAAACTAAAGTTTCAGTGGCTAAGAGATTTCAAATGGAGTCGAGAGGTCACTCTGGTGGGCATTCTTATGCACTGTATAGATGTCTCTTTTTAGGTTTTAATGTATTGGAATAGCTAAAAGGAAATACCTGAAACTATCAAACTGCCACCCAGTAGCCCTGACTATTGAAGACGACTGTATAACTATGTAGCTTACAAGGGGTTACTGTGATTGTGAAAACCTCATGGATCACACTCCCTTTATCCATGTATGGATGGATGAGTAAAAAAATGGGGACACAAACGAAATGACAAATAGGGTGGAATGGGGGGATGATTTGGGTATTCTTTTTTACTTTTATTTTTTATTCCTATTGTTATTCTTTCTGGTGTAAGGAAAATGTTCAAAATAGATTGGGGTGATGAATGCACAACTATATGATGGTACTGTGAACAGTTGATTGTACACCACAGATGACTGTATGGTATGTGAATATATGTCAATAAAGCTGAATTTTTAAAAAATGGGTACTGTTTATTGCTGAATTCCAATGCATGTGTTTTTTAAAACATATGTATTCGTACATTGTGTGCTTAGGCTATCATTTTTTTCCGGTTACAAAATTGTCAAAGAAACACAAATAAAACTATTTAACTCATCAATTGTTTTGTAATTAAATTAAATAAATATTGTTTTGAGGGAGAAAACTAATAATATTGTTAGAAGTTCTGGGTGAGTTGCAGATGCACGAAGGTGAATGGTTGTCATATTATTCAGTAAAACCCAAGCATTTAAGTGTCCAGTGCTGCAATAGACAGCATATATCAGAAAGACATGGAGCTTGGGCTGAAGCCCAGCTTTGCTAGAACTATTGTTTGCATTTCCAGATGATAAGTCTATCTTTGCATGGAAAGAGAAGCAAAGACCAATGAGCAAGTAAGCAAAACAAAGGAACTGGATGATTTCCTGATAGTCCTCCATTGGGCCTTCCTCAATGGGACATTTTTATTTTCAAGTGTCTTGGCTCCAAGAGCATCAAACATGCCCTCATTGAAATGCTTGCTTACAAACATGTTCCAAACTGAAATGTATGTCAATATTTTATTATCTGTGGTTTTGGAAAACTTAATGAGCGTTTTCTCTTAAGTTACTACTGTAGCAGCAATTAATTTAACTGCTAGTGTATTAATTTGTTATCCACTTTTAACTTCCTTTAACTAGACAGCTTAATAGGGCCATCAAAATTTTGAGTGTTTGGTAGGGATTAAACAATTCATTCTGTCACTACTGGTGTGCCCTTATTTGTGTGTTTAATGTATTGATGAAAACTCATTGCTTCACTAGAAACCTGATATTTTAGGGTCATTTAAGCCCTAAAGTGTTTTGAATTTCTTTTTTTGCAGGATCTATTCTAGATCTCAGAACTTTTATTATTGGTAAGGCTATTTTTAAAATTAAGCTCTGACATTTCACAAATATTTAGTACCCTATTTTAGACTAAAATTTAGGTCTTCCCACTCCAATATGGTATCATACAATCTCTTTGGGGCATCTAAGGTGGTCCATTTTTAAATTGCATTTCAGAATACCAAAACACATCAGTCAAGTTTTAGTGAAGAAATCCAATAGATTCTCAATAAGCTACTTTTATAAGGAATATTCAATAATTTTTCATTTAATTCTTTATATGAAGATCACAAATGAGCAAACAACTGTAACTTCTAAGGCTCTCAACACCGTGTGTGTTTCTACACAACAATATTAACCCTGGTCATTGTACCACCATTCTGACAGCTGTAATTTTCCAGCAGATGCACTTTTCCATATTTATAACAACTGATACGATTTCAGCCCATTGCTTGTGATATTTTGTCTAGACCAGAAGGGCAATGTCTACTACAGAAAATTCATTTTGGGAAGCAAGGCAATATTTTATACCTCAAAGGCCAAGAGAGTGAACTGATTTCAAAAGATGAATTGCCTTCTGTGCATTCAATAGCAAAAAGTGTCAATTTTTTTAAGCAGAACAAGCTAAATAACGATAACCAAACTATTCTTTGGACAGCCCTTCAATCATTTTGCTTTATTCCAGAATATTACTTAGAAAAGAACATTGTCTGTTTTCTATTCCCTACTACAATCTGAGGTTATTAGTACAAAGGTTTGCAGGGAAATAAAATTGGAATTAGCTGCACTTCAATTACCTTTGGCATTTCTGGCCTTTCCATTGGTGATTTTGGAGCGTAAAGGCAGAAATGTCAGGAAGAGTTTTATCCTTTGCCGACAGAGACAAAATCAGAGAGGGCATAAAACAAATCCAAATTAAATTTGAATGGTGGAGACTGAACTCTGTCTTTATGTATCTAGATGCCTATTTAACAACATAGGAATCAGATGCAAAGACACTGAATATTTTATTTTGATTTTGAAACAGAACAACAACTGCTTTAGAAACCCTAGTAATAAAAATAGTCCTTACATTTGTAAAGCACTTCCCCCTTCACTAACTGTTTGCAGATATAGTATCAAAGTTTTTAACAGAAGTGTAATTTAGGGAAAAATCAATAGCATTAACAGGAAAAACATCAAATTCATTATTTGCAGTGTGATATTTTAAGAAGTAAACACATTAGCATTCAATCCCAGTCACTACTTACTACTAGCAGTGAACAGTTTATATGTATCTTACACAGTCCCTTTTCCTCACTAATTTCTACTGTTCATTCAAGAAAAGTACTGTCTTGCATACATACCACAGTTTTCTTCATCACTGTCATCATCACAGTCGGCTTGGCCATCACATCTTCTGGAAGCCAGAACACACAGTCCAGAGTGGCATTTGAAATGACTAGGTGAGCACTCTATTAAAAACAATATGCCATATAGGCCATATTACTCTCAGTGGACAGAAAACCCAGAAACATTGGCTAATTCATCTATTTACATGAGGGATGCTGTCAAGGAGTTCTTACTGTAGATAAGGCTGGTCCTCTACAAAGCCAAAGAACCAAAGTAAACTTAGTTTTTTTCTGTCTGCTAATCAGCACCTTCATCTTCTTCATCTTTCTATATCAGTTGTTTAGTGTCCCAGTAATTATCTTTCCAAACAGACAAATAGCAGTTGTTGGAGCCTGAAATGCACTGTGAAGCCAATGCTTCTAACTACCCAGCTGCCCACAATGTGTCAAATCATTTCCTCATCCCAGTCTTTCTACCAGGTGGGCAGACCCCAATTCCATTTCTCTACCCCAATGATCCTGTGTTAAGACACCCAAATGCTTTGTACTTGAAGGAACCAAGGCTTGATTTCACCCACTACCTTCAAGACCCCTAGTATAAAAGCAGAATCTATGTATAATGGACTCTGAGAGTTCTGTGGTTAAAAGAGAAAGTGCCTGGAATAGTAAACTCATCTCTGCAATTTATTTTTTAAATGATGAAAATTTCTAACAGAGGATTCATAAATTCCTCAGTGTAATTAACTTCATGGATTCGCTCACTGCTGCAGCCTAACTAGTAACTAAATAGACAAAAAAAGAGTCTTCAAAAGGTAGGTCTGAAAGCTGCAAGAGAAAAGCAATGTATCATATATAAACTCCAGTAAGATTAACTGTCAATTTCTCATCAGAAACCATGGAGCCAAGGAAGCAGTGGGATGAAATATTTCAAGAGCTGAAAGAAAACAACTGCCAATCAAGAATTTTATACCCAGAGAGAATATCTTTCAAAAATGAGGGAGAGATTAAAGCATTCCCAGATAAGTAAAAGCTGAAGGAGTTTGTCTCCACCAGAACTGCCTATAAGCAAAGCTAAAGGGAGTTCTTCAGACCAAAAGGAAAGGACAGTAGAAGTGGATCAAAATGGTATAAAGAAATAAAGATTGCTGGTAAAAGAACTATATGGGTGGATTATAAATGCCAGTATTATTGTGTTTTTTGGTAAGTAATTCCACTTTTTACTTCTTACAGGTTCTAAGCAGATGCTTAGAAAGTCATGATAAATCTTTGGCTTTGGACATACATAAAGACATGATTTGTAACAAGTACAGCAAAAAGGTGGAGGGATGGAAGGATATAGGAAGAATATTTGTTTATGTTACAAAGTTGTTAGTATCAACTCAAATGTGTTTGTTATAGATTCAGGTTGTTTAAGTTGATCCCCGTGGCAACAACAAAGAAAATATATGAAAAATATATACAGAAAGAAATGAGAAGGGACTCAAAATGGTACAACACAAAAAATAAAATAAATATGAGAGTAGGCAACAATGAAAGAATTGAGGGAAAGGGGGGTATAAAACAAAGATCAAATAGCAAAATGGGAAAGGAAAGTCTTCCCTTATCAGTAGTTACTCTGAAGAGATTGGCAGAATGGATTAAAAAAAGCATGACCTAATTATATGCTATTTACAAGAGGTGCACATTTAATTTAAAGACATGAATATGTTGAAAGTGAAAGGGTGGGAAAAAATATATACCATTCAAATAGTAAACAAAAGAGAGCTGGAATAGCTGTAATAATATGAGATAAAATAGACTTTAAGTCAAAAACTATAACGAGGAACCAAGCAGGTCACTAGATACTGATAGAGTGGTCAATTCAACAAGAATACATAACAATTACAAATATACATGCACCTAATGACAGAACCACAAAATTTATGAAACAAATATTGTCAGATCTGAAGGGAGAAATAGGCAGTTCTACATTAATAGTTGGGAGACTTTAATACACCACTTCCAATAATGGATAGAACATCTAGGCAAAAGATCAGTAAGGTAATAGAAGACCTGAATGATACTATAAGCCCACTAGACATAACTTGACATACATAGGGTCCTTCACCCAACAGAAATCCTACAACTCAACAACAAAAAGGCAAACAATCTAATTTTTTTAAATGGCCAAAAGACTTGAATACACATTTCTCCAAAGATACACAAATAGCCAATAAGTACATGCAAAGATGCTCAATATCATTA
This sequence comes from Choloepus didactylus, assembly GCF_015220235.1. Taxonomy (NCBI): domain Eukaryota; kingdom Metazoa; phylum Chordata; class Mammalia; order Pilosa; family Megalonychidae; genus Choloepus; species Choloepus didactylus. Next base: position 51,589,904 of record NC_051309.1, read on the forward strand.
GCCACTAGGGAAATGCAAATTAAAACTACAATGAGATAGCATTTCACACCTACTAGAATGGCTCCTATTAAAAAATGGAAAATTACAAGTGTAGGAGAGGATGTGGAGAAATAGGAGCATTCATTCATTGTTGGTGGGAATGTTTTACACAGCTTCTGTGGAAAACAATTTAGTGGGTCCTCAGAAAGTTAAGTATAGAATTACCATATAACCCAGCAATCCCACTTCTAGTTAAATACACAAAAGAATTAAAGCTGAGACTCAAATACATATTTGCACACCAATGTTCATCGTGGCACAATTAGCAATGGCCAAAAATTGGAAGCAACCCAAGTGTTCATCAGTGAATGAATGGATAAGCGAAATGTAGTGTATATATACAATGGAATATTAATCAGTTGTAAAAAGGAATGAAGTTCTGATACATATGACAACATGGATGAACCTGGAGGAGATCATGTTGAATAAAACATGCCAGACATGAAAGGACAAATATCGTATGATCTCACTGATATGAAATAATTAGAATAATTAAGATTCATAAAGTCAGAAACTAGAATGCAGGTTACCAGGGCTGGGGTAGAGGTAGGGAATGGATGGGGAGTTAATGCTTAATTGGTACAGAGTTTCTGTTTGGGGTGATGGAAAAGTTTTGGTAATGGATGGTGGTGATAGTAGCACAATATTGTGAATGTAATTAACACCACTGAATTATACATTTGAATGTGGGTAAAGGGGAAATTTTAAGTTATACATATGTTACTATAATAAGAGTTAAGAAAAAACATAGGACTGTATCTCACAATGTACCCTAATGTAAACTATGGACTATAGTCAATAGTATAATTATACAATATTGTTCCATAAATTTTAACAAAAGTATCACAATAATGCAAAGTGTTAATAAAAGGGAAAAGTGTGTGTGGGGGGGGATATGTGGGAATTCTATATTTTCTGCATGATTTTTCTGTAAATCTACAACTTCTCTAACAAAAAAAAAAATTTTTAAGGTAGTTGGCATGTTTGTGCATGTTAGATACCCCACAGTAATTAACTTCAAAATTAACCTTCCACATCTTCATCAGGCATTAGGCAGGTTTGATTGTCTGAACTTTCCTCTGGAAATTGATTGCAGTCTGTGTCTTCAGGCCACTGTAGGCCCACAATCCCAAGAACAGACTCACAGCGTTCTTTGGAGTGCTCACATAGTGCTCTAAAAGAGCCAGAAAGACAAAATGTTAGAAGCAGAAACATACCTCTGACAGGTATATTAGGTATGTTTGTAATGTGTGTAGGTTTCAGTTCTGTAGGTGTGAGTCTATGTGTGTAAGTGGTATGTGTATACAAGTATATACAGATGCAAATATACATAACAGGCATCTGAGAAACCAAAAAGAATTATATATCTGCAAAGAGTTATGTTCCAATAACACATTTACCATAAGAAACTTCACTGTAGAGACAGAAATGGAAATGTTTCCATGGTACAGATTCCCTTCTCCACCTTGTCTTTCTCATTCTCTCTTCTGTCTTCAGAGCAGACAGATTCTCCAGCCCTTCTATTCCAAGCAGGGAAGTCCCCAGCAACACTTCGGATACGCTGTCACTAAGGCTTATGGAAGCTACACAGCACTCTCATCCTGAGAGCTCTCTCCCTCAGGACACCCGCCATTTGAATCAGCTCATGGCTTACTAAGGCATTGCCTCCTCTTCTTTAGCATTAGCTCAGTATTTCTCCTAAACCCATCTACGTTGAGCACAGGTTGGTGAAAATGAAGTTTTGTCTTTTTAAAGCAAAGATATACTAAGCATTGTGCTAGGGACTTTCACATGTGTTACTGAAAGCTACTTGTATGTGTAAACCTAAGAAACAGAGCTAAAGTACCTAAAAGAAGTTCACCAAAATATTGACTGAATAACTTTTCAGGCTCAGACTCATCTTAGGCATTTTAATTTGAGCCCTGAAATAATAAATTATACCTGGATATAAATTTATTACAGAGAATACTGCATCAGGAAAAACTGAATATACATGTGAAAAGGAAGTCAAATATAAGAATTTGTCAAGTGCTATTAAGAGTAATTATTCATTACCATTGACCTTCTTTAGCATAAGTAGAATAAGACTCAAAATAATTTTTTAACATGAAACTTGTAGATGTTTTTTTTGTCAATACTTTAAAATGTATTTAACAGAAATTTTAAAAATTATTTTTGCACAAGCCAGCATTAAATTTTACTCTCTCTACTTTTATAATGTTTTCAGTTCCCCAAGTCCTTTTGAATTTTTATTGTTTCCTGTCCTGACTTAATAGTTGTCCCTTACCTTGTCACCAATTTGACATTCACTGTATAATTTATCATTTCCCCATCTAGCCACTACAAATATATTATTGCTTTTTCTTAAAGCTCTAAATTACTTCTGATCCCAACATATGGTTTCTGTGGTTATCATTCAGATTTAGACAAGTACATCTACATCGTCACCACTTCATGGAAAACAACACTAATAAAGCATTAATTAACCTCTGTAATATTTGTCTTGTATATGCCAAATTCTCTGACTACAACCCCTGACAAATGGATAGTAAAGGGACAGAATTGCTACTAACCATTGTGTTCCTGTACTATCATTACAGCTATCATTTACTCAAGGCTTACAATCAATAGGAAGTACTTTATATTTACATGCATTCATTTAATCTCACAACAACCCTACCCAATAATCATTACTTTCCTTACTTTACAGGTAGAGAAACTGAGTCAGGTAGAGAGATAGAAGAATTTGCCCAGGGCTACATAGCAGTTAGAGAAGAGCCAGGACTTGAACTCAGATGGCTAGACTTCAGAGCAGCACTTTTCACCAGGATATCACTCATAGCCAAAGTCCAAGCTGCACTCTTAAAATGCTGTCCCTTGTTTCATTCAGGCAAGACAAAAATGTCAGCAATGTTTGTACCTTTCAAACTGGTATTATGGGACTTTGTGAAATGTCTATAACTTTGAGTGCTATCAGAATGTAACACTTTAAATACATTAATACAGAGAAAAAGGCAGATACAGCCTTTTTCTGCTAACTCATGTTTTTGAAAATGCTTCTTGATCAACCAAAAGGAAACACATTTGAACTGATTTTATTAAAGCACATGAACTACTATCAAAAGCAGTTCATATCTCTCATCTCATACTTCAATAATGAATTCTTACTCAAATATTCATTTTATACTTCTTTATCTTTCAAATACATCATTTGTTAAATATCCAGTTCCTTAGCAGTATTTACTTTGCTAAACTCACCTAAGTCCTCATATCCTTGGTCCTCCCTAAAGTAAAATGAGGTTGCGTGGGGGACATCCCTTCATTTTACCTGCAAGGAGGGATACGTTGGCTTGTATTCACGTCACACTTTGGTACCAAGATGGTGCAAGCAAAGAACATGAGGTATTTGTAACAGTTGGTTTGAACAAGTGCAGGGAAAAGAGAGGACTCCCAGCTGATGGATGCTTCCTTCTGAGTCCTGTGGCCAAGGTAGTTTGGATAATTTGTGTGGTTGTAGGGCAAATTCATGCAGAGTTCCAGCGTAATGGGTTCACATTGACCTAGCAAGACAACACACATACAGATATACACGTATTTTAAATTTCACTTATAAAATTATTTTTTTAAAACTTACAAATCTGAAATCTTACCCTCTTTCTTTAAAGTACTAAGACTAGAACACAAGTAGTAAATAGCATTTGTCTTTGGTTAATGAAGTATTGTGGCAAACCAAGATTATGCTCTCTATACGTAGCTGCTAGCACAGTGCTTAGCACGCATGTTTTGGAAAATCTTCTCTCATTTTTTCCCTTGGCTTGACTTACCAGAAGGTAATTCTCTTTTATGATTCCTTTTATTCACTTCAATTCACCTTCTTTTTATGATTTATTGGTTACTTCTTCACAGTAATTTAAAAAAAATTAATGAATTTGGTTAAACAGGCAATTAGATGACTTCTGCGTATAGATTTTATTGTTCACAAAAGAAGTCTGAGTTCTGTTGGTTCCCCTTGCCAGTGGAATAAAATCCAAACACTTTAGTTTGGTATCCAAGGCCATTTCACAGATCAGAGCCTAACTTTCTGGTCTCATTGTCTATAACTATGCCATCGGCAGCATCTCTGCTGCACTGAATGTCTTTCTTATGGCACCAGATATTTTAAGAATTGCACGCTTCCAAGCATGCTGCCTGCTCCTCTCTTAACCCTTTTTTCTAGGCATACTTCTAATACCCTCCTTCAATTGTAGACAAGGTTCTTGCTGACAGGTGCTTACAGCACCCCTGCCTGGAATGATCCTTGCACCCTCTTCAACAAGCTAACTCCTCTCTGGCTGCAAGACTCAGCACAAATACCTCTTCCAGGAAGTCTTCCCAGCCCCACTCCCAGCACACATGTGTGCAGCTCTTCTGAGCTTCTTAGCATCTTAGGCATGCTCCTGCCATATACTCATTGCATTCCACTCGATTCTTTACTTACTTGCTTTTCTTCCCCATATAATTCTGAGATTTTTGAGAAATGAAACTCTCTCTTTATCTCAAAATCTGCACCAAGCACAATGCCACAAAGAAGGAAAAGAGGAAGGAAAGTGTGCCTGGTACTATTCAAGGCAAAAAAAAAAAAAAAGGAAATGCAAAAATGATGAAAAGTATACTCCCTGCCCTTGAGGAATTCCACAGTCTTGATAGGAAGAAAGACATGTGCAGCTAGCTGCTCTGTCATATGAAGTGGCTAGAATGTTGGAAGTCCATGAGACAAGGGGAGCAAGACTTACAAGGATAAATGGAGTTTGGGCAGGAAGATGGCAGACAAGGGGGAAGGTGGCAGAGAGGCTCCCTGGTCCCTGTCTCTTTCCCGTGATAGACGCAACACATTCCCTGAAGTGAGAGAAGTAATCAGCATCTTGGTAGAACTAGCATGGGCAGGCCCAAGACTTCATGCCTTATTAAGAGTAAGTATTCTAATTAAATTTAATTATTTGACTAAGAAGTGGTGTGCAAATAGATTAGCCATAAGGACTGGGGTGAAATATTAAAACAGCTCCAGGACTACTTCTCAATTTAAAAAATCTGAAGGCCTCTCAGATATTATGTTTATAAAGAGCCTGAAGCTGGCCAGATTAAAAACATTATGGACAAAGTGTAATACTTCTCAGTTTCCTGGAGAAGATGCAACACTATAAACTTTGCATAATCTTGAAGTTGAGTACAGAGGGGGACAAAGGAAGTAGGGGGTTGGTTCAGTTTATCATTTTCTTTGATTTGTGAAATAAGAGTAACATCTAAATATTTTGTTTTCCAACTACAAAAGAATACGTGTCCTCATCACAGTAAAAACAATGCAAAGACGCATAAAGAAAAGGTTTACCTCCCCACTCACCTTTCTCTCATAATCTCTCAAAGCCAACCAGCAGGCTCGAATCCTTCCACGCCTTTCCCTTGCTCATATTTATACATTCAAGCATTGATGCACATCGATACGGATTTTTGTCTGTTTGAATTATCTCATACCTATTAACCCTTCAACTTGCTTTTGTTGCTTAATTATTGATCATGGGCATCTTACAAGTCGGTAGATGCAGCTCTAATTGTATATTTTTCCTAATTTCTTTAACATGAAATCTTTCTTGTACAAAAGATCATTCACATAGATTTTTTTAAGTCTTATTTAAGTTTTATTTTTCTTTATGTATGCCTTCCCTTTCTCTCCTTTTCCCACCATACCAAGTTTAACTTCTTAACTGGTATATTTCACTTACATGATTAATACAACAGAGTGCACAGGTAATTATTCTCTTTTTTTAAACGTGGTGAACATATGGCTTTTAATTTGGGATAAGATATAACCACTAAGGGTTTCAAAGCTAAGCATATATTATTCCTGAGATCTTTATTGAATGTGGTAAGGTTGATTGAATCTTGTGTTTTATTCATTCATGTGGCATTCTTCACAAAATGCTAAACAAGATAAATTCTCAAAATACCTGTCAACCTCACATTCTATGATTTATGGTATCAATAAGCTTTTTTATCCCAAGCCTTGGACTTACTATCCTGATTTAAGATAGCCAGTAGAGGGCGAGCTCATACAAAGCATGTAAGAATGTTTAAATGCTATGGTTTGTTAATTTTCTTTTGGTATGATAGGAGTATTTTGGAAGGAATGAAGTTATTTCAGGATATTTGTTTTTCCCATTGTTTTGCTTTATTTTGTTTGGAAATTTTTTATTTGATAAATAAAGTAATTTGAAAATAAAAAACTAAAAGCTACAGGACTGTTTTCAATGCAAGTTTGCTGGGGTGCCTAGCACAGTGTCCTAAATATAGATGAAGTTTTATGAATATCTTTTGAAAAAATGATCTCAATAGAGTCACAATGATATTTCACCTTTCAAAGTCTGAGATCAAGATTCTTAAACTCTACCTGAAGAGGGGATTCTTAAGTAAATGATGTTATATCCATGCCATGATAGAATACTCTGAAAACATGGCAAATCATATATTAAATGATGGTTATTTACATGAGAAAATGTCATTTCAATATCCCATGGCATACATAAGACTCAGAGATTTATCTTATACCTCCAACTCTAACTTCCTTTTTACCATTATTATTTTTAATAGTCTGATGAGTTACTACAAGAAACAGAACTTTGCCAGTCACCCCAGAAGCCCCTCCAGGTACCCTGTCCCCTTATAACCTTCTCCTTTCTAAAGCAATCACTGAATTTCATTATCACTTCCTCATTCTTCTTTATAGCTTTATTACCTAAGTGTGCACCCCTCCTAGATACTATAGTTTAGAATTGCCCATTTTTTAAATCTTTTGTCTTTAAGTCTCTTACAACCTATGAGCTCTTCCTCCATCCCGCATTTTCCCTTATTGTTTAACTATTGAAGAACCTATGGATGTGACCTGTAGAGTGTGCCAGAGTTTGAATGTTGCTGATCGCACATTCCTGAAAATTGGCAGCTGAATGCAGAGGACTGATCAGGTTTCATCCCTTTGGCAACATAAAAAGTGGGTGTGGTGTTCTTTCATCAGAAGGCCATCATGCCTCATTTCTCTTTTCCTGTTGTCAGCAGCTGTAGATTCTCAATGTCTTGACCCATTAATTCACTGTTTTATAAAATGGTCATAGTCTAATTTGATCGTTTATTTTTCACTTATTAGTTGGAAATACTTTTATAAAGAGACAATTCCTCTAGTCTATTATTTGCTTACCCAGTGGTAGTGTTCATAGAGGAAATACAAGATAAATGCTTGATTTTTTCCTTGTTTTACAAGTTTTCAAGAAAAATAAATTGATTTCCTATCATCTTCCAAAGGTATTCAATTGGTCATTTATTTATTAGTATCACTGTAAACTTATGGATTTGAACGTATTTAATGGGATTTAACCAATCACTATTATTTTCCTTTTTGAAGTTCAAATTGTTCAATCTTTGGCCGGTGGAAGCCTTTTCAAGTTGGTTCCTGGAACCTTTGGACATGACCATAATAAACTTTGAAAGCTTCCTCCTTATGTGATATTATCAGATTGTTTAGGGGCATTTTATGCATTTCTTTCCCAAGACCTAGAATCAGCCATTTCTCCAAAAAGTTCCTGGTTTCTTTTAATGGGAAATGCTAATTCATAACCACAGTCTGGGTGCATTAGGGATGCTCATTGCTACTGGGTTAGTCATTGTTTTTAGGCCTTTACAGTGGACAGAGCTAGGAAATATATATATATACACACACACATATATGTGTATGAATATGTATATATATGTATATGTACATGTATGTGTACATATACACATAAATGCATACATATATATACACACAAATACTGACATATACACATGAATACACATATTCATATATGTAAATATTTTTTAAGATAACAGATTTTTTTATTTCATACTAATACTTCCACTTCACATTCAGGACTGGATCAATTTTTAACTTTGCCACTTCCATATTCTATATTATCTGTAACTCTTTTCTTCCACACCAAGAATTCTAGGCTCTCTAGGGTATGCTAAAATTAGACTATCCCATAATTATTCACTTACTTTATCCAGATCACATGCACAACAGTCTCAGTAAAAGACAGCTGATACTACCACCAATAATACAATTATTGAGATGAATTTTAAAAGGCTTTGCATATGCTTTCCCCATTTCTTCCCATTTGAATACTATGCAATGTACTATTTCTATATTGTCTGAGTTTATAATCATTACATTCTCTCTCCCTTAAAATCCTCATTTATTCTTAGTTCTAAAATAAGTATGTTTATAGGTCTATATCTCTCGATTTATTTTGGTTATCTGAAGCCTATTCTCTGTTAGATTTCTCAGAAAGATTCATGGGAATCTCTGAGTTCTTACATGTTAGTAATAATTTGTGCCCTTTATACATGAAGGTTAGTTTTTATGGAAGTAAATCTTTGGCTTACACGTTCTTTGCTTGAGTATCTTAATATATTATTCCATTTTTTTCTGGTATGAGGTGTTGTAAAAAAAGTTTAATGATAATCTAATTTTTTTTTTTACTTTTTAAAGTAAATTTACTGGTTTTTGCCTTTATGCCCAAAGGATTGTTTCTTTTTATTTAAGTTCTAGTTATTTTACTAGACTATGTCTTCATGTTGGTCACTATGAATTGATATTCTTGGGTATGTGGTGTGCTCTTAAAGATGTAGTTTCAAACAATTCTTTACACAGGAAGCTTTCTTGAATTATGGCTTTTAGTAATTTTTATGTTCCTTTTCTTTAGTTTTCTCCTTCAAGGGCTCCTATTACTCCTATATTGGCTCTTTTTTGCTATATTCAATATGCATTCTTTCTATCAAAATTTTTTTATCTTTCACTTTTTTACTATATGTTAAACTTTCCTCCTTTTCATTTTCTATTTCTTTTGATATGTTGTGTTTATTTGTTCCTGAATTCCTTCTACTTCAGCCTTCATTTCAAAAGTAACAGCTATTTTTATTTCAAATTCTTTCCTGAGTTCTGTCCCCTCTTTTCTGAGTTTCTCTAATTCACATTTACATTGCTTTTTTATATCACATCATTTCTTGACATCTTTCAACAATTTTTGAACTAGAACTTTCCAGTTTTGATGTGTTCTATGGACATGATTTTTAAAACATGTTCCACATAAGTAGGGATGTAATTTCACTCCTTATTCTCTTTTGCTTTATAATATATTTGTATGTGATTTAATCTCAATATTTTTCTGTTGATTTGTTTTATGTAACACTGGTTTTACTGAACTTTTAGAAGGGAGAATAGTCCAGTGTGATTTTTTAACCTCATAACATCCCTCTCCTGTGTTATTTTTTCCTATCTCTTGTAGTGCTCAGAAATGTGGTGACTGTGGTAGACTGATTTATGCACTCCAATTTATACACATTCTTAATCTTAATCACATTCCTGTGGGTGTAAACCCACTGTAAATAGGACCTTTTGAAGGTGTTATTTTTAGTTAAGGTGTAGCCAACTAAAGCAGGATGACCCTTAATCGAGATTAATAGAGTTCTTGTAAAGGGAAGAAACTGGAAGCCATGGTCAAAGGAGGTCACAGGGAAAAGCAGCAAATTAGCAGGAACCTGGAAGACAAACGAGAGGACATTGCCATGTGATGGGAAAGCCAAGGATTGCAGCAAATCAGCACCAGAAAGCTACCTACCCTGGGAGAAGTTAGCCTTCTAGCCTCTGAAACTATGAGACAATAAATTCCTTATATAAGCCAATTCATTGTGTGGTATTTGTCACAGCAGCCAGGCAAACTAAGACTGACTTTTGTTATGAAATTTTCTGGCTCTGTCTTCCTCCATTCACTTTTATCTGGAACTTCTTTTTTCTTCTTCTCTATTGTCCCCCTACTGTTTTTAATTCTATGCCCTGTAGAATTTTGATTCTACTCCCAGAAGTTTCTTCTCAGTGTAGGAGCTTGTCCTGGAAGTGAGCCTTCATGCATCGGTTAGTAAATTAGCAAATTTGAAGAGTTCATAAGGCTTTACTGCACCAGCCCCTCAATGCTCACCATGGGCTCCCTGCACTCACCCACTGTTGGAATGGGCAAGCCCTTGCCATTTCAACTGCTGTTCTCAAATTGGTCCACTATACTTTCCAAATAATACAGTTTGTCTGTTTCAGGAGTTATCCTGTCCTTAGTTCCATCAGGCAATCTGTTGGTTCCCTCTGCTTCCTTCTCCACAGACACAATAGCGTGCAGATCTTGTTGTTTGTGGATTGTCCTCACATGCTTGTACTTTGAGGTTTGTGGGCATACCATGACATTAGGTTTTTGTAAATGTAGTCCATGGGTTTTTTTATTTGCTATGTATTTTCTCTATCTATCTATCTCTATATGGGGATTTAAAGAGATATAAAGCTGTTCTCCCCCTACCATCTTCCCAGAATTCCCCTTTACAATTACTTTTTAAGAATATATATCATTTTTTTGGAGGTGAATTTGAAGAGAAGCATCTCATTAATAAGATTGACTGCATTAGAAATTCCTTTGGGAACTCATTTCAAGATATCTTGATCATAAATAGACATACCAAACTTGTAGATAAACACTATAGCTATTTATTTACCTAATTAAAAATATTATGTTGCTAAATTGGGGGGAGTTTTATAGCAATATTGGTCCACCTTGATAAATCTTAGCAACAGTTCCAATGAGTCACAGAAGTCCACCATGAAGAAATTATGTTCCATCACCATAGTCAACCTCTTTCAGATGAGTCTCTAAAGAATTAAAGAGCAGCTAAAGAGATGTGAGAAAAGGTTATCTCTTCTATTTTATCATATAAAATAAAATGTTAAGGCTATATTTCTTTTATTTCTCTTAATAATGTAGAGGCTTACTATTAACATTTATTGGGAGCTTATTATGTGCCATCACTGTGCTAAGCGTATTACATATACTACCTCATTTAACCTTAATAGCAACACTAAAAGATAGGTTGTATTATCATGATGGTTTTTAGCAGATGAGTCCATTAAGTTTATAGAGGTTAAGGACATTACCCAAGATCACACAGCTAATAAACAGCCAGAGCCAGGACCTGAATCCCAAGTTGAAAGTCTTAACCGTTATGGTGCATGGCTTATTTACCACACTCCTGAACTACCTGTCCCTCCAACTGAAGCTTGCAAAGAGAGGGAAAGGAATTGTCAGACCAATGGGAAATCATGTGAAGAATAAAGCTGGGCTATTCAGTTGTGTCTCAAATCCAAGGAATAATAGTCTCTGATACTGGTAAAGACCTTCAAATATTTTCAAGGGCATGAAGATTTTTCTCTTCATCTTTACAGAGAACCAAGCACACACACACCATCCTTAAGTGTTTTGTATGATAAAGAATAACATTTCTACTCTCACCTGGAATTTAGGCATGTACACTGTTTTGACTAGCATGTGAAGAATGAGGGGACTAATGTCTATACCAGCACTTGACACCCAGAAGCAAGGATGTTCAAATATTTGCTGAGTACATTTGGCAAGAACATATATAGTGGATGAGAAAGCTGGTAAGATAGTGAGACGCTACAGAAACTGTCAGAACACATTTGAAGAATATAAAGACAGAATGATCTCCCAAACTAAAAAGTTATCTGCAGGAAGTCTGGGATCATGTCTGCCTTCTCCACCACTAAAGTTCTCAGTGCCTGGACCATCCCACATGCACTACAAATAGTGGCTGAATGTATGAACCAGAGTTATCGATGCCCTTCCTACAACTTCTTATTTTGAAAGGAGATATATATTTTTAAATTCCTAATTTTGAGGTATTTCAAATATAGAGAAAATTTTATACCAGGCATCCAGTTAACCTCCCTCTCAAGTTTGAGCCAGGCTAATGTTGCCGTTTCTACATTTTTTGAATCTGACAATAAATGCCATTCCACATCGAACAACGCCAAAGCTTTAATAATAATCACGTCTTTGGGATGACACTGCCACTCTTCACAATTACACATTCCAAGTTGAAGATGAAGTGAAGAAGTAATTCTGATGATGTTTCGGGGCAAAATTGGAGGTAAGGAAAGCAGAGGGAAACACTGGACTCAAATGCATATGTAATTTCTTCTGAATCAATTTAGTGGGAGCAAATGGCAGTGTGTCTGAATGGCCAGAGTACATCCCCTTGAACCGTTTTCTCATTTGAGAAATAGAGGGGATTGGGTATGGTGCTTTCAGCCAAACAGTTAAGTGCTCATAAAAATAAACAAGATGGTCTGTCATCAGGGTTTTTAATTGGCTGCCTCCCTCAAACTCCTCCTGGCCCACGTTTTTCACCCCTTAATACAGCCTAACAGTTACAAGAGCACTTCCCATATAAGAACAACCCTGACCCAGAAACATCCCCCCAATAAATCTAGGACCCCAAAACTGCAGCAAATCCAAGGACCTGAGCCTTTTGCCCTTCCCCCCACCTCCAACTTCCAAGGGCCTTAGACTGAGAGGATGTGTGTTATTTCCGTCTTATGAAATATTTAGAATAAGCAAATTCATAGAGACAGAAAGCAGAATAGTGGTTACCAGGGGCTTGGGGGGGGGGCGCATGTGGGGAGTTATTGCTTAATATTGTTTGGAAGGATGAAAATATTCTGGAAATATGATGGTGAAAGTTACACAATATTGTGAATATACTTAACGTCACAGAATGGTACTCTTAAAAATGGTTAAAATGACTTTTAAATAAAATGATGTTATGCATATTTTACCACAATTATATATATATTTAAATGCCAACCCATTTGCCAACCAAAAACTTACTGGCCTGCTTCTAAATTTCTATCCCAAGCTGTAGGTGAGGCAAAAAATTAATTATCAAAAGTGAAAGGGATAGCAGAATATAAGGCAGAGCCAAGGAGTAAGAAATTGTTACTACAAATCAGAGCCTTTGGGGGCTTTCTGATTCATTTTAAATTTCCCGTGAGCACCCACGCAGTGCTCCGCCACTCCTGCCCACTCTCCTGCAGACTCATGAGGGTCAGCCACCTGCTTACACCATTTGGTGCTGTTACCTGGTCACCAAAACAAATTAACATAATAGTTCCAAGATCACTGAAGGTCAGCAAAGTTCCTGGAGAGGTGAGAATACATTTTATTAAAAGAACAGACTAGTTTTATGTGGCTATTTAGAAGAACTCCATATTTGCTTCTTTGATCAAGTTTCCATTTTCGAAGCTGTGCTGTAAAAAGGAAGAAAGATAGCATCTGCTTGCAGACGGAGCCAAGGAAATAATATGTAGGAGCTGATGTTGAGTTGAAAGTAATGGTAATGATATTAAGCAAAGTGGATTTATAACCCATTCACAATGACACATTTGTTTCTGATTTAAGTTAATTAAGACCATTTTGGTTCTTTTCTGCTACCACATGCAACCTTTAACAAAGAAAAAGAAAACAGATATACTTTTTTGGAGGGATTCCAGACTTCAGAGTTTTAAAGTCAATGCAAAAGAAAAAAGCTGAAGGTATATCCTGATATGATGATTGCACTTGTCAGCTGTTATACTTACTACAGTTTTTCGGACTGTTGGAGTCACAGAGAGAGCTACCACCACATGAATCAAGGCAGGAATTGTAGAGGCATCTTTGGTCTCCTTCTTGACACGGAGTCTGACCTACCAAGGGGGGGAAAGGAACGTTCACTTTCATCAGCTGCAAATTCCTTACACTGGGATCTAAAGGATCAAGAATGTCTGGTGGAGCTGAGGAATGACACAACTTTAATTTCCTTCCAATTTCTCCAAAAATAGTGAACACATGTTGAATAGGTATTTTCAAGATTAATTTTCCCAGCAACTAAATATTGCATAGTTGTTCCAAAAGGATTCTTTAGGAATGAAGAAATAAAAGACAACCTGCTCTAGAAACCAAGTTATTGTTTTTAATGGGAAAAAAAAAATAGTGTTTTATTTTTCTATGGGTGCATACACTTGATTACAATATAAAATTCAAGTGATTTGAGGGAGAGGGCAATATAAAGATGTTGAAATTCTGAATATTAAATGGCATTTTTCAGAGACTCATTTGCTCCCAAACCTCATCTTCCCTCTAAGGAATATACTTTCTCTAATAACAAATAGGGCATCAACACCAATGCAATAATGATATTTATCATAGTACAAGTCTTATGCAGTTGCTATCAATCTTTTCTATATGTCCTTGGAAAGTATCATCAGCCTAACTGTGATGATCTGAGAACTGGGTTTCTTGTTTCCGAATGAATGACAGCAGTAACATCTGCCTTCTCCTAATCGCTTTTCCTTAAGATATGTGAGGAGGAAACTGTTTTTCCCATTGATTTCCAAGTTATTTGTAGATTAAATGGATAAGGTAATAAATTACTGCCCAATCTCTTTTTAGCTCTCCCCCATCATACACAATTACTTTCAGCCATGTCATCTGGAATCTAGAAAATCTTGCAAGTCATTTTTAAATATGAATGACAGCATGCATAAACATATGATCATTGCTATCTGTAGATTCTAAGACAATGTTTATTATATTAGAATCTTTCTCCTTTCCAGTACCACTAATGAGCAGCACTATATATATTAGCCTTGCAGAAAAAAGATGTCACTCTTGTTTTCTTCAACTGTCAACAGGTTCAAACAAACCTAGGTTAATTTCCATGAGTTTAGGCCTTTAAGGAAATTTTATTGATAGCATTCCTTCATTATTTCAGCAGATATTAAGTGACTGCTATGTGCTAGGCACTGAGTAATAAGAGATTAAAGGGCATGACACCCTCTGTGAAGTAGCTTATACTCCAGGAGGGATATTGTCATGAATAAAACCTTACAATGCCATGTGATGCTATGTTCTAGTTTGCTAATGCTGCAGAATGCAAAACACCAGAGATGCATAGGCTTTTATAAAATGGGGGTTTATTTCACTACACAGTTAACAGTCTTAAGGCCACAAAGCGTCCAAGGTAACACCTCAGCAATCGGGTACCTTCACCGGAGGATGGCCAATGGCGTCCGGAAAACCTCTGTTAGCTGGGAAGGCAGCTGGCGTCTGCTCCAAAGCTCCGGCCTCAAAACAGCTTTCTCCCAGGACGTTCCTCTCTAGCAAGCTTGCTCCTCTTCAAAACATCACTCCCAGATGCACTCACTTTTCTCTCTTTGAGTCAGCTCATTTATATAGCGCCACTGATCAAGGCCCACCCTGAATGGGAGGGGCCACGCCTCCATGGGAACATCTCATCAAAATCATCACTCAACAGCTGGGTGGGGCACACTCCAAGCAAATCTAACCAACACCAAAACTTCTGCCCCACACAAGACCACAAAGATAATGGCATTTGGGGGACACAATACACTCAAACCGGCACATGCTATAATGAGGGTGTTTGAAAAGAGCAGTGGAAGCAAACCAGGGCAGTAATGGGATGCTTCTTAAAGGGGTTTCCTAGGCAAATGAGGAAAATTGGGATGAGAGGGGAGGATGGGTTTCCTAAGCAGACAGCAGTATATACAAAGGTCTCAAAGTAGGAAAGTCACTGAAGTTTAAACCTCAGAGAAGAAAGTGTGAGAAAGGCTACACCAGTAGGCAGAGAGCAGATCCTGAAAGGTTTTAAAGGCCTAAATCTTTAATAGAGGCCAAAGTCCTGGGAGAAGTGGTCCCAGCTGCATTCTGGAGTCCTGTCTAGCATAACAATCCAGCATTCAATTTGACAATTGTTATTCTCCAGCACCACTCTCCCCTTCACTCTTAGCTCTCTAATCACAATGATAATTAAGTTGAATTCATTAGAGTGAATAATATAAAGATGTTATTTTTTTTACATTTTGATCATTTCGTATGACTTTCTTACATCTCACCCATATAAAGAATTCACTTAAAAATCCTGCCATTGCAGAATGAAGAATCCAAAATTATTTCAAAGACAGTCAAATTATGCAGAAAGAAAGAACAATTATGCTTAGAAAAGCGTTCCTTCTAAATTTTAACATTAGTAAAACTAAGCACTCCTTATATATTATTTTTATGTAATCATTCTGTTATTAAAAATCTCTCCCTGTAGGTCTTGCATGCTTTTTCGCTATAGATGTTTTAATAATGAATATTCATAAGATAAAAATAATTTAAAGCTACAAGTGACCAGTCTCATTAGCCATAGAGTCCCCCCCAAATGCTTTAACTTGAGAAAAGATCACATAATAATAGCTAGCATTTCCTTAGTTCTCACCATTTGCCAAGCCCTGCTTTAAGCTCTTTATTTCAGTTGACTAGTTTGGTCCACACAATGACCCCAGGAAATAGTTATCACTATCCCACGTTTACAGACCAGAAAACTGAGACATAGATCAGTTAAGAAACTTGCCTAAACTCAACCAAATAGTAAGCAGCAGAGCTGGGGTTTGAACCCAGGCCCCTGGGTTCCAACAACCACATTCTCAGCAACTAGACTATGTGTGTATCATATAAACAAATGTAGTGATTTTTATGTCTAGGGATATTCTTACAAGCCCCATACACAAAAATAATTTTACACAAACTAGGGCTTTAAAACAATTGGTGTGGAACTTTCTTTTCCTACAGAAATAGTCACATATTAAAAAACAACTTATTTGATATACTTTTATTTTTAAGTTTCACACATGGAAATCAGACTCCTTTTAAAGTATATTTAAGTATATGCTTGGCAATGTGAAGTATTAAACGGCTTTTCCCAACACAGTTTTTTTAGGAAGCTGTCATATTTAATTTCAAGAGTCAATTCCTTCTAATTGGAATCTAATTTAATCAGATTCTATATTCTGGAATTTTCTAATTTTCATGGTGCTGCCTTTCCTCATAAGACAGCTAACTGAATTTGACCATGCTGTTTAAGTGTTTAATCTTTAGCCTTCACCATTAGGAATGATTTTCAGGATAAGTTGCTTGAGAATTACATTCACCACAAGAAAGGGTTTTCAGGACAACCAGAACTATAAGGACCAGTGCATTTGGCAATCTGGAATTATTTATGTTGGAATCCATTTAAGCATTAAGTTACTTCAAACTTTTGCTTTGATCCCAAGGAAAGGTCCAAAGATAAAGGAATGCTTCAGCTGATGCAACACCCACTTACTGTCACCGCAGTTCTCCTCATCACTCCCATCCTTACAGTCTTCATCTCCATCACACTGGAAAGTGCTGGGGATGCATTGTCCATTTCTGCATTCCACCAGACCCTGGCTGTGACAGGCTAGGAAAAGCCAGAGTAAAATATTCACTTTATTTATTAGTACAACTTTCAGTCAGAGAGCTATAAATGATTCCCATTTTTCTGGTATCATCAAAAAATAGTGTTCTGCATATATGAAGCTTCTGCATAAATGAATGAATGTATTTCACAATTCTTGAAAAATTCTGGGTATTTTTGGAATGGAAAATTTTCTAAAACTTTTTAGAGTTTCTCTGTCCTACTAAGTAGCACTTATTAAAAATTCAAGTTTTCCTTGATAACTGCATGGTGTGAAGTGTATTAATGATGACAGAAGTAATACAACTAACAAGAAAAGCTGAAGTTTATTAAGGGATTACTATATGGAAAGAATTAACTATGCTAGGTGCATTGTGTAAATGAACTCAAATCCTCAAACAAACTTGCAAGGTAGAAATTATTCTCCTTGTTTTACAGATGAGGAAACTGAAGCTTCAAGACTTTAGTGTATTTCTCAAAGCCAAATGGCTGTAAGAGGTAGGGCGGGAATGTGAAGGCAAGCTTCTCTGACTCCAAGCCCAAACATTTCATTCCACTCCTACCTGCCTTAATGGGCCAACAAAATAACACATTTGAAAAGACTCACATAGTACACAACATACAACGAACACTTTATTTCAAAACTTGCTTATGACATCTGATATTCAAAAGGAATGGTCTAATGGCCATTTAACATACTGATTCCTGTAGGTTCCCTAAATTCTATCCCTATTGTCTTTTAGAGCACCAGAAAGCCATGTACCATGGCACTTGAGCCTTCATTGAGTTACGGTCTAAAATTAAAATCCTCTTCTCTTGAATCAGAACTCAACACCAGAATGGTATATTTGAGCATCATGTCCTTGCTTTCCCAAGATCTGTCAAGACACAGTCCATTCTGTTACTGTGTCCAAGGACTCAGATGATAAATCCCAGTTCAAATTCAGTTAAGGGAAGGGGAAGGCTTGGCATTGTATGTTAATTAATATATGCCTTTTCTAATGTAAAATATTAAAACCATATAATCCTCATTTCTATTTTTGCCTTGAATTATAGGCAAATTAAATATTTACTCTCATATGCAGCAACTTCTCCTACTTTTGTTAAACAGCAAAAGATGAAATGAAAAGCTTAATTCGTTCAAACATGTAAAAAGTACATCATACTAGCACTTTCAGGTCAACAGCACCTACTTTAATACCTGGCTGCTTCCATTCATGTTTATTGTTCCCTAGTTTGTCTACTATATTTCTAGGGGAAATAAAGAGTTAATAGTCATATTTATTTTTATTAGCTAGGTAGTGAAACAGCTACCTGAAGACTTCATTCACCCAGAAACACAACAGGTTATAAAGTTAGAGTTATTTCACACACTCTCTGTATCACTCTATGGATATCAAAGGCCATTGTCTTCTCTCTCCATGTTCTCTCACAAATGGCCCCTGAGAACATGTTTGAAGGCACCTTCAAGGAAGCTTGGTTACTCTTATATCCTTTGCAGAAGAAAATTCCTCCAGTCCCTGAGAGGGGACCCCCTCTGACAAAGTCCCAGACACACAAAGGACACATATGGAGCAATGAGAGACAAAACACACACCTGCTTGGCCAGTTCACCAAAGTTCAGCTTGGAGTTTCAGGGAGATAGGTGTGGAAGTCAGATACTCTACATTATTATGGTCATTGCAACCCTTGATTTTTATCTTTAGAGGCCAAGAGCAAAGGATATCAATCTTTCCCTTTGACTCTGATTTAGAGAGTGAAACTTCATTTGTCTAAACAGATAGAAAAGGAAAAATAAGTAAAATGATGATACTTGGGACACTCACAGCAATTGACCTCATCAGATTTATCCACACAGTCATGGTCCCCGTCACACACCCACTCGAGCGCAATGCAACGCCCATCTCCACAGCGATGCTCCTTTATGGGACTGCAATCTGGTGAAAACAGAAACTCATGAGAAGGTAGAGAACCAGCATGACAAAGCAGTTATAACTCTATGGCTCATAGATCCATTTGAAGAGGGTCTGTTCCAAAACCTTCAGTGACTTTTCTGCTATGGGTCTGACATAATTAAATTATTTCCCACCCAGATGTGTGCCCTGCTGACCATCATCACGTGGGGTAAGGTATGTTTGTTTTTCACATGAATAACAACTCCTTTCCCAGGACACATAGTTTGTTCTTGTTATTGCTTGCCTTGTTTAGTCTTTGTTTTCTTTCCTTATGAAGTATTTGTGACTTTGTAGATAGCTGACTTGATGTATTTTTGACAACTCTATCATGTTTCCAACAATTGTAATTTACCTCACTCCAGTAATTTGGAAACTCTGATATTTCTTCATTTCATCTCTCCTGATACTAAGCTTAGGTTTTCTATTGAACTGCCTTAATATATAACTCATCTTTGAAATAATGGCTGGGTGAGCAATACGAAATATTTGTGGGTTTTTTTTTTTTTTTTTCATGATTCTTCTTAGCCTGTATTGTACCCTGTCCTAATCTATACAATCCCAGAAAAAGACAGAACTATGTAGTAAGCTTCTTCACAGAGGGAAGAATCCCACAGGATACTATAACAAATTATGTACCCAGAAAAACCAGGTTCTTAATCTTAATCCATTTCTGTGGATGTGAACTCATTGCAAATAGGACCTTCTGGAGATGTTATTTTTAATTAAGAAGTGGCCCACCTGAACGAGGTTGGGTCTTAATCCTAATACTGGGAGATTTATGAAGAGAAAGCCACATAGAGGAAGAGAAACTGGAAGTCAACGGAACCCAAGACAAAGGAGAAAACATCAACATGTGATGGGAAAGCCAAGGAATCCAAGGATTGACAGCCAGCTAGAATGCTTCTGACCCTGGGAGGAAGTGTTTGAGTTTTCTAGGCTGCTCCAACAAACACCATGAAATGGATTGGCTTAAACAATAGGAATTTATTAGCTTACAGTTTTGAGGTTGAGAAAATGTCCAAATCAAGGCATCATGAATGCAATGCTTTCTTCCCAAAGACAAGCTGCTGGTGATCCTTGGCTCCTCTGACACACGGCAAGGCACATGGCAAGTCTGCTGGACTCTCCCTTCTCTTCCAGGTTTTATTGATTTCAGCCCCTTGCTTCCTTGGTTTCTCTCTCTCTCTTCTCTTTCTCTCTCTCTCCCTGTATTTCATTCTTTTATAAAGGACTCCAGTAATAGGATTAAGACCCACCCTGAATGAGGTGGGTCACACCTTACCTGAAGTAGCCTCATCAAATGGTCCTACTTACAATGGATTTACACCCACAGCAATGGATTAACTTTAAGAACATGTTTTTCTGGGATACATACAGCTCCAAACCACCACAGGAAGCAAGTCTTCTAGCCTCTGAAACCATGAACCAGTAAATTCCTGTCTTTCGCCAACCTACTGTGTGATATGTATCTTAGCCTGGAAACTAAGATACTTTGCCATGAGAAGTGGTAAACCTATATATAAAGTGCCCCTTAAAAGATGTATGTAGATTCATGTAACAGATTCAATAATGAGAAACTAATATGTGTTTCCATTTACAGTCCCACTGCCATAGACATTGTTGGTCTGGAAGGATCATGGAATTTAAAGGGTATTTTGGAAGAATAAGGTGAAGATAAGGAAGACATAGTGCAGAGAAAATAAGAAAGGAACAAGAGATGTGATGCTTTGGGCAGGCATCAGAAGGGCTACCGCATGCTCACCCTGCTAAAGATGGCAGCCCAGGTAGAGATGAGTCTAAGTGAAAATCATAATTATGGTGATTAGATAAGGACAATAGTCTCTCTGAGAGTGCAAATTTCATGTTTTTCTACCATAGTCAGTGGAATTATGTTGAGTGGTAAGTCCCTTTGACATATTAATTATACCTTGGACATTTTCACTGACCTTTCCATTTCCATCTCTTGCCCTAGTTATTTAATAGGTAAAAGGAGAGGCTGGATTAGATGATTTCTAAGTCCTCTCCAGCGATACAGTCTATGATGTACATACTCACCAATTCCCTCTCATCTTTTGTTACAGGGAGGACCAAACCCAGAATATAATCCATATCCATCAGTAACCCATGGGATGACTTGTACAAAGGTACATTTTTCAGTGATGGGCAACTAGAAAGGAACTCCTACAAGTTATCTATTTTCCCAGCATGGGGCCATTACTGACAGTTGCCACTCTGAAACATTCCTCTCATCATACACCTGACCCTTTCCCAGCATTCCTACCAATATTTTCTAATGCTGAAAACTGGCTCACATCATTTTCCTAGCCTATTCTCACCCCAGCTGGCCCTTTTGTTCTTATTCCTAAGTTGTAATGTCACTCAATAAATTCTAAAAAATTTAAAAGCTATTCACAAAGTCACAATGATGGATAAGCAAGAATTTTGCTGATTTTAATTCAGAAGATGACACTCAGAATTGAACACAAATCCTTCAAAGTTAGGCTTATTCTTTAAAGGATCAGGAGATCAGCATTTATACTTAACACAAATATGTAGTCATAACTCTAAGTATAGCTATAGTGTGTAAGTAGTCTCTGTAGTACATGGCAATTAAATAAAGGAGGGGTCTTTGGTTATATATAGCAAGGGAGATCAGTAAATATATCCATCTGCAAAGTTTTGCTCAAAGTCTCAAAATTTAAACACAAGCCATTAAATTTAACCAGAGAACACTTTCAACAAGAAAAAAATACTAACATATCAACATTTACCTGTCTTTCCTCAAACCCTTCTTTAATATTTCCTTAGTATGACTGTTTATGAAAGAAATATTATATATATACACATCATGGGTGAGATTAGTGATTCAAAAAATCCCTTCCTTCTAAAAAATAATAAACCAACTACTTTGTAATTTAACCTGCTAATCATATTAACAAACAGGCTACAAGTCATTGGTTATACATCTCTGTGATTTTAAATTAAAACCTTTAGAGAAACAATGCTTCTACTTACCACAGTTTTGTTCATCACTCAGGTCCCCACAGTCATCATATCCATCACACACAAGGGTATAATTAAGGCACTTGCCTGTGTGACAGTGAAACAGATTCTCACTGCAGTCTGCAAATAAGAGAAGACATACCAACATGTCATTAGAGCAGTAAAAATCCTTTTTACTGGATTTAGCAAAAGCATAACATGGGAGATCGTGGGGATTGAAACATGTTCAAGTCCTGAACCCCACTCCTGTGGCTGTGAACTCGTTTGTAAATAGAATCTTTAAAGATCCTATGAGGATGAAGCCAAATCGAATCAGGGTGGGCCTTAATCCAAACCTTATAAGTAGAGGAAATTGGGACATGGAAATAGAAGCCACAGGAGGGGATCAAAGGTGACAGATTGTCATGTAACAGAGACAGAGATTCACTGCCAGCGAGCCACCACCAGAACACTACAGACTTCGGAGAAAGCATGGGCTGCTAAATACCCTGATTTTCAACATCTAGCCTCAAAACTGTGAGACAATAAATCTCTGTTTTCAAGCCAACCAGTCTGTAGTATTTGTCATAGCATCCCTGGAAAACTAGGACAGGAAGGAAACAGTCAAGTTCATCGGTCCACGCGTGTTGTTTTACAGGTGAGGGGACTGCAGCCCAGAGAGGTCCAATGAGTTGCCCAAGCTCGCATAGTCTAAAACCAGGACTAGGACCCTCTGGCTCTCAAGCCAGTGCTTTTATCACTTCATGAAACTCATTATCTGACTTCCACTTTATGTCACAAGAAGGTTCCTTTATAGCTGAAGATGAGAAAAGACATTCTCAATTCACCATAGTTCCTGATGAAGTTCAGGTTCATAAAGAATGAGCAACCTTAACAGGGGATATGGAGTTGTTCTCTGAAAATATTTCTTTAAAGTATTAGTTTACATTTGTAAATGACAAATGTATTAAAAATCATGGAGAGAAAAAGTCATTTAGATTATGAAGTTGTTTCCTACTTTCCATAACGTGACCCTCAAATAAGCAAGTACCATCCCAGATTATTGTGGCAAGATGAGAATGAGTGCTACCTTATCTCAGGAAGTTTATATGTTAATGTTGGAATAAACAACATGCAGAGAAATGGTTTCTCAATCTTAATAAGAAGATGGGTCTTGTACTCAGATAAACTAGAAATCCAATCCTGGTTCTACCATCTACCAGCTGTGGAATTTTGAGTGTTTTACTTAAATTCTCTGAGTCTGTGAACTCATCCATGAAATTGGGATAAAATCAACTACTTACTAGGGTAAAATAACAATGTAGGATGTCAGGACAGTTATGTTAATGGGGAAAGTATAGTTTTTACAACAAATAGTGATGGGACAATTAATATTAATGAGCAAAAAAATGAGTCCTGAACCTTACCTCAAATCTTACACCAAAATTAACTCCAAATGGATCACAGACCTAAACGTAAGAGCTAAAATTATAATGCTTTTTTTGAAGAAAAATATGGAAAAAAATCTTTGTGACCTTGGGTTAGGCAAGAAATATCAAATGCAACATCAAAAGCACAAGTTATAAAAGAAAAAAATTAATAAATGGGACTTCACTAATTTTTTTAATTTGTGCTACAGAATACTCCATTAAGAAAATTAAGACAAGCCAGAGTGGGAAAAAATATTTGCAAATCATACCTGTATATATCAAATATATATAGAATTCTTATACTCAATAAGAAGACAACCCAATTAAAATGGACAAAAAAACTTGAATAGAAAGTTTTCAGCAGAGATGTACATATGGCAAATAAATAAATGAAAAAGTGCTCATCATCATTAACCATTAGAGAAATGCAAATAACACCACAATGAAATATCACTTCTCACCCATTAAAATGACTATAATATAAAAGACAAGACAATAAAAAATTCTGGTGAGAATGTGGAGAAATTGGAACCCTCAAGCATTGCTGTTGGGTATATAAAATGGTGCAACCACTTTGGAAAATACTTTGGTACTTCCTCAAAAATGTAAACATAGTTACCATATTACCTATCAATTCTAGTCCTTGAACATACCCAAGAGAATTGAAAACATAGGATCATGAAAAAACTTTTGCATGAATGTTCATAGCATTATTCATAATAGCCAAAAACTGGAAACAATCCTCATGCCCATCCACAGATATGATGAATTAATAAACAAAATGTGGTGAATGGATAAACAAATGTAGTATTTCCATACAATGGAATACCATTCAGCAACTTAAAGGATCAAGCTACTGATACATACTACAGTATGACTCCATTAATGAAATGCCCAGAAAAGACAAATTTATGGCAAGAAAAACAGAGCATTGTTTACCTGTGGCTGGGGTGGGTTTGGGAGGGTGGAGTGGAGACTTACTGCAAATGGGTTTGAGGGAAATTTGGGGGGGTGGGGAGATGGAAAAGTTCTAAAGCTGGACTATGGTGATGGTTGCACAAAACTATATATTTTTTAAAAATCCATGGGTGAAATTTATAGTATACAAATTATACCTCATGAGAATTGTAAAAAATGTCTAAGAATAATATAAGTAAAGAACCCTGCATTTAATAGAAACTAGATAAAAACATGCTGTATTTCCCTTCTTTTAAAGTTAAGTGCAAGAAGAGGTTGCTTACGGTTGAGTGAGAACATGGAGTATGGAAAGAATTTCAGTAGGATGGTGGAATGAAAAGGTCAATCTGTCTTATGTGCAGGGAATAGTAAGAACAAAACAAAGAGGTGAGAAATGAGGGCACATTTGAGGATTGGTTTAGTTGGATGATGAGGACCAGGAGTCAACAGCCTAATCTACTGAATTCTGGCTGATTATTTTTCCTCAAGCAGAAATCTGCATCTCATGCAACTGATGAATGGGTACCTCTTTATAATAAACATCCTAAATTGGTGATAATTCGTTATCAAAAGTCTTGTACATTGATCAATTAAGCTGTTAGCTGCTTCAAAATAGTTACTTGTTATTTACATTAATCATAAATTTCTATTTCAAAAGCCATTTTCTAAAAATAAACTACTTAAATACTTTTAGAATCATATCACTATAGAAATAAAATGAGCTTCAGAAATCCTGCGTTCAGTCCTCTCATAGACACATACAGACACATAGACGCATACAGACTTTTGTAAGTGCTTTTAAATTTTTATTTCCCCCAGACTGAATAATTTTCGAATGAGAATAATCATCACAAGGGAAAATACAAGAACCGGAAAGAAGTCCTAGCTATCATCTTAACAGTACTACTTCCTCCCATCCAGCAGAGGGCACTAACTCCCCACCCTGCACCTCACTGTGGAAAGGAGCTCACGCACACATGCTATCAGAGTTGAGAAAGGCTATGACTGTTTTTCTGCCAATCAGGCAGAGATGGGGAATTTGTGTATCACGATATATACTTTTCCTTGGGAAGTTTTAAAAAGCCTTTCTGATTTTTGTTTTGCTTTAATCTACATAGTTCTCATAGAGAATTTTTGAATCATTCTGTTAGCAGGAGCACTATCTAGGAAAATTTGGCTTCTTAATTTTAGTGCAAAAGTAGATGGGGGATAGGGGCAGATTTTAAACCATACAAGGTTTTGTTGTTTTCTTTTTTTCTTTTCTTTTCTTTTTTCTTTTTTCTTTTTTTTCTTTTTTTAAGCAGTACACTTCACTTTTTGGGAAAGTAGGATGCTGGAGAATCAGATACCCCTTTCAGAATCTGATTAACCTGAGAATACACCAAAAATTGCAAAACCTTCTTGTATCCTCTGTGAGGCCCATGCTGGGAACCCCAGTAATTCATAGTAAGATGCCTCACTGGAAGATTTTTTTAATGATGTTTTTATTTATTAAATTATCTTATAAATGGAGATGACTCAGGCATTAAGATAAATTCCTCATTATTCACACAGGTGCTGAATCAACTTTCTGCTGTTATGACTTGTTTGGTTAGAAACCATTTTCAGAGGTTAAATACAAAATTAGCTGCATTTGGCAAACAACTTGTTACCTTACTAAGGTCTGCATGATTAGTAAACATAAAACCTTAACCAGAGGCACTGCACGGCCAGTACACAGCACATAGCAAAGATCACAGTGCCCCCTTTTATTGGAAAAACTGTTTATTTGAACTGAAAAGAGATGCTGTCAGCACAATTTGGGGCCAACAAATAAAAATTTTCAAAAGCTGCTTGCTACAATTTTCTTGCTCAATACAAGCATGATTTTGCATGATGTTTTTCTACATATAGATCTTTTTCCTTAATGAGAACTCAATACAAAATGCTACCTCTGAAGTTTTTGGAAGTTAATATTTATTCAATTTAGCATCTCATATACACACCATTAACTTTTTTTCCTCAAAATTATCAAATTAAAGCAGAAAACCAAAGAACAGAAAGCCTTTATCAAAGGCTTCATTCAATTTGCTCAATCTCTGTGACTCTATGAACATAAGTGTGTTTTTGAACTCAAGATTTACATCCAGAGGCTCAATTTCTATTTATAGAACATTAAAGATGGAAGAGACCAAACATCATTTGGTTCCACCCCCTCATTTGACAGATAAGTAGAGAGGTTAAATGGTTTGCCCATTAGTAGCAGGGCTGGGAGAGGAGAATAGGCTTCTTGACTCCCTGGGCTCTTTCTTGTTCTAGAGCAGTTTTTCAACAGCAGCAGTATTGGCACTTTGGACCGGAAAATTCTTAGTTGTGGGATGCTGTTCTATGCATTGTAGGATGTTTAACAGTATTCCCAGCCTCCACCCACTAGATGTCAAAAGGGCCCCCCTCACTCACACACACACACACACACACACATCCCCAGCCCCACACAACTGTCTCCAACCCCCACCCCCTCAGCCACAATCAAAATGTCTCCATGCATTGCACAATGTCTCCTAGGAGGAAATAATACCTACAGCTGAGAACCACTATCTAGAGTATGCAAAGTATCACCTCACTCCAAAGCTTAGCCTCAATCCCACCTTTTCCATCAAATCTTTCCAAACCAACCCAACTCCTAGTAATCACCCCTATCTTTTTTGTTTACCCAATCTTGTTTTGCTTTGTGACCGCTCTTGTATTATATTGTTTTAAAATACTATATTTAATGGTTTCTATGTTTGTTTCTTATTACCCTGATTACAGTAAAACCCATGTAAACAAAGAAGCCATGTCTGAATTTTTATCTTTACTAGGTACTAGAAACTGCTTTTCCCATAGTAAAAATCCAAGAATATTTAATAGTTTGATTGATTCAATATAATTAGATTGCCACTACACAGTGAATTTTCCAGACAGCTGAAGCTTCTTCCTTCAGTGTAGAATGAGATGTTTTTACTTTTGTCATTTTGATGGAAATCTTTCTGGTATTTACTTGCATCCTTGTCTTAGTAAAAATAATATAGTAAATACAGTCATTTCTGATGACTCTGGAAGATCTTTTGGAACAGCAATTTTTATTTTGTGCTGTCCAGATCACCTCCTTTCTAAAATAGCTTCATATGATGCTGTTTTTTTATCATTGTTGTATATATTTTAGTGTTTCTGCCTCCTCTGCTACTTATGACCAGCCTTTATCAGCTGTCCCCATGATTTTGCCTAATCTCCTCTGTTCCCTGGAGGTGCAGGGTGAGGGGGATGACATACGATAATGACAATGAAAACAACCATAAATTCAATGCCTTTTTAATAGTTATTGCAAGCCAGAGACTGGTCTTCTTGCTTTATAACCATCAATTCATTCTGCACAAAAATTCTAGAGATGATTACTATTATTGTTCTATTTTACTGGTGGGGAAACTGAGGTACAGAGAGGTTGAATAACTTGCCCAGGAAGTTGTATAGAACTGCAGAGGCAGGAAGTATTACAGAAGAGACAGGAACCGAGGCAGCCTAATTCAAGAATTTATACTATTAATTGCTGCCCTCTGCTGTAATCAGTATAATTAGATAACCAAAGTCTTCATAAATAAGTCAACCACTTTTACCTCAAATTCAGAGCAAATGATTTCCAAAAGGATTTGATGATAGTTTTATGTGGCATAAAGTGCATGGACTTTGTTGCAGCTATTTTCCTTGTGATAATCATTCCTTGAGGTTTTCTTTGCTTCTTTGTTTGCTAAGCACATGCTATATATCAATCACCGTTCAAGGAGCTGGCTATAGAATAAAAAGCTTATAGAATGTTATCAATCAAAGAGATACCAGACACCTTCTAGTCCAGTGGTTTCAAATCTGGCTGCACATTAGAAT
Source organism: Choloepus didactylus (assembly GCF_015220235.1). Classification (NCBI taxonomy): domain Eukaryota; kingdom Metazoa; phylum Chordata; class Mammalia; order Pilosa; family Megalonychidae; genus Choloepus; species Choloepus didactylus. The sequence goes on from NC_051309.1 coordinate 51,618,378, forward strand.
CACCTGGGGAGCTCTGCAAAAACACTGCTGTCTGGACGCCACCCCTGCCCGCCCCAGACCAACTGAATCAGAATCCTTGCAAGTGGAGCTCCCTAGAGACATAATGTGCAACCAGCCCTGATGATAAGAAAATGGAGGGCTAGAGAAGCAGCCTGCCTAAAATCACAGCTAGATACTTTTTAAAGTAATGATTTTGTCATTTTCAAAAAATCTTTCTACTAACATCGCTAAGATTGTTCTAGGTGGTTGGAAATCTGTTCATTCAACAAATAGTTAGGAAGAGACTGATAAATAATATAAAATTAGGGAGAAAATCAGTAAGCAGTCAGATACCTGGAGTGCTGCTATAACAGCCAATTATCTCCCAAAGCATAACAGAGCATCCAAAATAGCTAAAGCTTTTCCTGTCATAGGAATGATCAGAATATAATCATTCACCCAATCCAAACTTTTTGGGACAAAGGCAAGTCAAAGGCAGCATGGTTTATGGAAAACAACATTAGACTTGAAAGCATTCAATCTGGGTACAAATCTAGTACTCTGAACCACTGGCAAATTTGTCCATGGCTCTAAGCCAGGGTTCTGCCTCTAAACAAAGGGATAACACCTCTTTAACTGATAATGAAATCAAATCGTGTTGGTAAATGCTTCTAGCACAGCTGACAAAGGAATTTGCAAATATGAAGTCCCTTCACCTCCTCCCTTCGAAGATAACTAAAAAAGAAATTAATTAATACCCTGTAAAATAAAAAATACCTCATTTTACCCATGCCACGTGAAAGCAGACAAGTGCTTAGCTAGAGACCATTTTTGGCCCTGTTCCATGGAAGTCCAATCTCCTCTGGTCATATTCCCAGTCTACCTGCCAGAACCTGAAACCATTATTTTCTTCTGTGCCTCTCTGTGAACACACAGCAAAACTTCTTTCTCCCCATGTGAGTATCTATGGGCTCCTTTCACGCTCTGATTTGCATCCAACCCCTAATTCAGACTTAGACTATTCCTTCACCGCAGGGCAGTGACAAGAGTGTGGCACCTTCAGTAAACTCACACGCTGACATAATTAGTGCCCGATATTAAGGCACAGCGGGCAGATGTCCTTGTACCATCAGAAACAACTGCACACAGAGCCTTCAGTGTCTAACTAACCTTTTTCACAGAATGGTTGAGGGAAGCATTCTGAACAGATGTATTTCCTCAAATGGTCAAACCAGACCATTTTTGAGGCATGTTCATGAGGAAAGCCCTTAATAACCTCTCCAGGAATGAGGACATTGCTACACCTTGCAGAATATTAGTACCTTCTTGTTCACTCACTGACTGGGAAAATTTACTCTTTAAATTCAATTTCAACAAGTGCAACAGAAAGTACTTACTATGCTCAAAGTGCAGTGCTCAATGCAATAGAGGAAGATAATGAGGCCAGTGTTGGCCCACCACAAGGAGTAAAGGCATCTATGGAATTTGAATAAAGCATAACATGGGCCATAATTAGGAGATAAACAAGAGATTCCACCACAGTGCCCATAAATTCGATGTTATTCTATTGGACCATTTACAGTCCCCTACAGTGGCTGTCCCGCGCAGTTTTCTGCTAAGTCACCAGCAATATGCTTTGATGCAATTATATGTCCTATAATTTTTTTTCACAGAAAATGGTGTGTCATAGGATTTTTCTGAAGAGAGAATTCCCAAATTACTAAAACAAATGATTTACTGAAAACATTTCCTAAAATATGTATTGCATGTCTAAATTTCCAAAGGATGCTAGGCATTATTATGCGAAACTGAAAGGAAAGAAGGAAGGAATAAAGAAAGGAAGGGAGGGAGGGAGGGAGGGAGGGAAAGAGAGAGGGAGGGAATGGGGCCCTCCTGGAGAAACTAATCTTGAGGAAATACCTAGTTAAGCAAAATTAATATTTTTTGTTCTTTTTTACTGCAGGATATCTCAGAACCTTTAATATACAAATATGCATTGTAACTTTCTAAGAAGTGGATCTGATATATCTAATTTTTTCCTCAAGCATTTTTCAAGGCTTGGGTATTATGAAACACCAGTTTTATAAACACCGACCTGAAATGTGACCATAATATAATTGTCTTTCAAAATTTAGAACAAAAGATCATCCTAGCCCTTCAGATGCAGGAAGAGTTGGTCCACCTGACAAACAGAGCAGAGGAATCTCTCAATTGACGTCAGCAATTGCGAGGTTTTATAAAGCCTTGGCAACTCTTGCAAGGAATAAAATACAGCTTTTCCCATAGTAATTATTGCTGGTTATATAAACCTTAAAAAGCAATTAGAATACAATTGCAAATGGTTCTGTTTTGGATACAGACCGTGCAATGTACTGAGGCTAACTTTTCCCTTTAATTTGGTGCATCAGTGCAAACCAATTTGAAATTCAAATATATATCGACCAAACCACTGGGCAATTTAGTCGAAACAACCAACCAAATCAATGGGGAAGTAAGTTGAAGATGTTTACAACTGAATCTACCAATCGGGGGTTTTAAAACAGTTAATGCCTTTGACTATCCCCAGGTTTAGAGGAATCATAAACAAACGGGGGAATTTGTATTTGTTTGTCATGAATGTTAAGAATCATTGGGGTGCAAATATTTTCACATTAAAAAAAATTTCCCTTTTTAAAAAACATTGACCTTTATATTCATAAAGCTTTAAAAACAAAAACAAAAACCCTTGCCCAAACCAAATAAACAAGAAGCCGTTCCCCAATTTTAAGATACTTTATGCAAAAATGCCTCAGACCCTGATCTGTTCCAAGGCAGCATCTAGCTGCTGAGTTCCTATTAAAATCATGCCTTTGAAAGGTGTGCAAACACATGCCTCTGGCTGTCACACTGGGTTCAGAAGATAAACCCGTCAGCTCTCTTTAGAAAGGCAAACCAAAGGCAATCTATGCAAATGCCAGATGGTTGTCATGATTTCACAAGGGAATGATTTTGGTTTCTGCACCCGTAATGGAATCACTGTCCACCCAGGCAAACCCACAACAGCCCGTCACGTACTGCAGTGAGCCTCATCACTCCAGTCATCACAGTCGTTGTAGCCGTTACACTGCAGTTTCCAGGGGATGCAGATGCCACTGGCACACAGAAAGCTCTCGCCTCCTCCACAGAGCACTAAAAGAGAGCACAGAAAAATAGCGTCAGAATAAGGTGGTCGTTTTTTGTTTCTTTTCAGACTAGGAACAATAAATTTTAAAAAAACAGACGGTCTCCTTGCTCTTCAACAGATTTGTTTCCAAACTACCTCAGTTTCGTTGACACCAGTTTTCCTTTGCCGTGCTGGAGTATTAATTGTGAAATTACCTAGGAATAAATCAAAGAGTACTTGTGTGATAAAAAGCAAGAGAAAATTCACCAGCGGGCTCCAGAGTGAGATAGCCACTGTTCAGAACATAAGAGTGCCTCATAAATTTGACAATTTACCTGAGGAAAATACCAAATGGGAATGTTTTTCTTAATAACTGAAATTTACCTCAAGGTGAAGTACTACTAATTGAACAAACATTAAAAAAAAAGACTCCTTCTAAAATCCTACTCCAGCACAGAGACAGTTGCAGTAAAAATAGAGGCAGTCAATTGTTGCTTTCATGAACACAGGCATAGAGACCCTATGTCCTGTATTTGAAATATGTTTATTTGCCTTTACAAAAGTGCCAGTTAAAATGGCAGAATCTATTTTGGCAATGAGGAATGTGAAATTACATTGGCTAATAATATTTTCATTCTTTTTTTCTCCCTTAATAGAGTTGCAGTTGGGTATATTTTTTTTGCTTTTAGTATTCCATGCTCTTTTTCATCTCAAAATTCACAATAATTCAATTATTTCAAAATTATGGTAAACAACAAATTTAGTATAAAAATAGAAAACATTCTAAGGGAAACTTAATAAAAGTTCAACAAAGTGGATGTTAAAATAAACTTAGATATTTGGTAATGAGAATCAAGTAATGTGCATATATTTAGTCACAGCAATCTTATTTCATGGACTTCTTACAAAAAAATCATTACAAATAAGTACAAGTTTTATTTTTACGTATACTTACACCATCATTATTAATAATGAGAAAACTATGAAATAACAAGTATGCAATAGTAGGGAACTGGTTAAATAAATTTTGGTATCTCTATAATACGGAATATTGTTATAGCCATTGAAATATTGAAGAAAATATTTATTGGCATGATACAAAGTTCAAGATAATTTAAGTGGGAAAAAAACAACAGATTCTATAAAAGGCATAATTCCATTTGGCTTGGAAAGAAGTATATTGAAGATTATCTGGGATTATCCCTGGAATTAGGATTAAAGATTTTTTTTAATTTTCTTTGTGGTGCCTTACTCTGTATTTTACAAATGTTCTTATAATAATCAGGTCTTACTTTCCTAATCAGAAAAATAAAGAAAATAAAAAGCAGCAAATAACTTTTTTTCATGAGCCTTTGATTCCTGTTTCAGAGTAGCAGAAGATAAATAGAATCCCACAAAACCACACACACACACACACACACACACACACACACACAGAGCCATGGCCAAAGCCCCCCATCAGCTGTGTGGTTAGTTGTCTTATCACCACCACCATTCCTTAACCCGAAACCATCATTCCTTGGTGGGACTACTCTTGTTGATTTACTAAAGGGAACCAGAAAATTTGGAATATCTTAACTCAGAATTAGAAATACAGAAAATGCAGACTGAAAGCCTGACGTGGTAAGGCTCACTGCCTGTTTTATTCACCACCACGTCCCCGGGACTCAGCAAAGTGGCTGGCACTCAGGAGGTCCTTAATTAATATTTGAAGGAAAAAAGTCACCTAAATCTCCAATGGTGTACAATATATTGCCTCACAGCAAACGGAAAAAAAATGCATTTAATGGATTATTTTCCAATGCTATCAAGGCAATCAGAGTTTAGATTTGCCAAATATTAAGTCCTAGTTGATTTTGGTAAGTTTCTTTTAATTTGATTTCACTTGCAATCTTCATGATATCGATATCAGAAATCTGGTTTTTAGTTATTTCCCACAATTTCAGTATCAATACAATTGATTACATCTATAGGTTTTAACGACAAAATATAAAGCATGTTTATTGTGAAGAGTGTAGGAGGATTCAACATAGAACTCATAAAGTGTTCACAGAAACCAGCTACAAAATGAAAAACCGAAACACTATGTTTTTACCAGTCTAAAGTTAAGAGAATATTTTAAAGTAATAAGTATTTATCCTACTGTGAGATTGTTTCTGTATTATACTAGAGAGTACAGAAATTCCATGCCTGGTATTTCAGCTGCTGCTATACCTCAGAAGGAATGTTGCATTCCTTCCCTTACAGCTCTGATGATTCCTCAGGAAATGTGGCTGAAAAGTCAACATTAAATGACTCCTGACATCTAGATTTCATCTTTACAACACATTATAGTTTACTGCACTAAAGTCATTTCTTGGGTATGGTCATATCAAATCTGGATCAAATTTAAAACGCAGCACCACATTCATTGTTTTGATTATCGGTATTCCCTGACTTGGCTGATTCAGCAGAAACTGAGTTCTTTAGTGTGGTTCCTCGGATGGAGGAATGGGTGCCCTTGGTTTTAGGACAATAAAGTTTTTTCTCCACTTTATGGCAAATTGTTTATTTATTCTCATTCTTTATTTGAAAGTTCATAGCTTCATTAATCATATTTTCAAGATAACTTTTGTATAATCTCCTCATATGTGATTTCTTCTTAATCTGTGTTCAGAGTTTTTACTTTTATTTTTGTAAAACTGCTCAATTACCATGGTGCTTCAAATGCCTACTATTTGGAATTCTCTAACAACCCCATAAAGTAGCAGGTAGGCATCCTTATCACAGTTTCTTTGCAGGGAGCAGCAGTTTAAAAGTAGAAGAAATGGAGCATAACAAGTGTCAGGGATTGATTACTGTCCCCCACAAAAGGCATGTTCAGGTCCCAACCCATGGTCCTGTGGTTGTGAACCCATTTGTAAAAAGGACCTTTGAAGATGTCATTTAATTAAGGTATGCCCAAACTGAATGAGGGTGAACTTTAATCCAATATGGCTGAAGTTCTTATAAGAAAAGGAAATTGGACACAGAAAGCAAGCCTTGGGAAGCAGCCAGAAGCTGGAAGTCAAGTGAACCCAAAAGAGAAAGAAGACACTGCCATGTGCATTGCCATGTGACAGAAGACTCAAAAAACTACAAGATCACCAGTCAGCTAGAAGATACCAACCCTGGGAAGGAGCAAGCTTTCTAGCTTCTGAAATCATAAGCCAATAAATTCTTGTTGTTTACCCAACCCATTGTATGGCATTAGTTGTAGCAGATAGAAAACTAAGACTCTGGGGTTAAGAAAGTGCTTACCCAAAGACATGCAGTTAGTAAAAAGGGAAAACCAACCCAGAATCCTAAGGTCAGGGTTCCAGGCCAAATCAAACTCCACCACCACCACCACCACAACCATCACAACCACCCACCACAACCACCACCACACACACACACTGCCTGGTACTTGCACATGGACAGTCGTGTAGTCACCTGTTATGTGGCCAGTTCAAGGGTACCAGGTTTGAGTAAAAGTCCAAACTTGCCTTTATTTTTCTCTATAAGAAAATGATAAATATCTGCACTTCAGGTGAATTGGGTCCAGATGAGATGACATTCTATGTCAGCTCTAGATTTTCTGGAGAACCCCTTGAAAGATCTCTTACTTCCTCTAGAAATGTTTTGATAATGAATTTTCCTGCCTTTACTTCACTGTCTTATACAAATCAACTTCTAAGAGGCTTCTGGGTTAGCCCTTGAGCTGATGAAAGGAGATTCCCTGAGAAGTCATGCTATACAAGCTTTATGCCATTTCCACTAACATCATCTATAATTCTAAGAAGTATATGTTGGACTTTAAATCAGTGGAAAATTGATTAATGGAATATTTGCTGAATGTCTACCATGTGCCAACCACTATTCTAAGCCCTTGGAATACAACAGTGAAGAAAATAGAAAAAAATTCCTCACTTTCATGTCCAGATGATGGACCAATTATGAGTCACCTAAACTTCAGGATTCTATGGATTCTGAAGAGTATATAAGCCCATGAGGATGATCAGCTCTTTCTTTTCACTATTCTTGTCTCAGATAACAGACTCCTGAAATGACCTGTGGATTTTCTGCACTTGCTTCCAGCTGCCTCAGTTCTCTGCCTGTGTATTATGAGCAACAATTATACTGACAAATGCTCTCATTACTCTGGGTGCTAACTTTTGGAATCTTTTTTCAGAAATTACCTACCAGTTGCTGACTGTATAGTGTCCTCATTCGCACTGTCCTTGAGCTCTTGTTTAACGTCTTAAGCTCAGCTTCAACTCTACCTCTGAACAGAAAGCTGACCCAAGCCTGCTCTGAGAGCCTGGCAGTGCTGCATGCTACTCAAGCCTCGAAATTCAATTAGCACAAACCACTATTGTTCTTACCTTTTAAAAGCTGATGTGACTAGATGAAAAAGAGTGAGAGTAATCTTTCAGCGGCTGATAAAAGATTTCCTCTTGGGGCAAACACTCCCACTGATCCTTTGATCTTTGAGAGTAACAGGTTGATAGAAGAATTGAGGTGAAAGACAAGAGGTGAGAGAGGTGAGAGAAAACCCAGGCGTATGCTCAAGTAACAAGCCTTGGTCTTTATCCTGTCTTCTGAGGAGGGTGAGTTATGTTAAGTGGAGGCCCCTTCATTGTGTTGAACATTAAGATGCTTTGGGTAGGTATATTTGGGGGTCAGAACAATCTGTGTACGAAAAAATTAAGGGTCCTCATGAGGAAAGAGGAGCCAGTGCTGTTAGGCATTGTGTTAGAGGAGAGATAAATTTTAAAAGGTGGTTGGATACATAAAAAAGGTTGGAGTTCCCTTAGGATACAGCATAGAGAAACCCCTTTGGAAAATAGAAGAATCTAATGGCATATTTTAAGTTGTTTGTGAGGAATAGGAATTATAATCTCCTTCTTTATCCACCATGTGAAATCAGCAAAGCTTATATTGTTCTCTAATTTATTTACTTATTTAGCCAATTTAACATTGTTCTAGGAACTTGGGATACATCACTGATTACAGAATAGGTCCATTGTCTGTGGAGCTTATATTCTAAGGAGATGAACAATATTAATAAACATAAATAAGAAAGTCATATATCACATCAGAATGTAAGTGCTATAATAAAGAAAAGAGTATAACGGGGTAAGGAAGGTAAGAGTATGGAGGTAAGATAGGGCAGGTACCAGTATTAATTGGGGGTCAGGGCAGGCCCCCTGAAAATGAAAAATAACATTTGAGCAAAAACTTAAAAGAGGTGAGGGAGTTAGCCATATCTTAGGGAAGAGTCCAGCAGAAGTAACTGCAAAGACCCTCAGACAGGAGCATGCCTCTCCAGTCAGGAACGGCAAGAAGAAACATGTGGCTAGAGCAGAGCAAGCAAGGGAAAGAGTAGTAAGAGATGAAGCAGGGTGGAAGTGAGAATGTAATAACATAAAGCTTTGTAAAGACTTTGTAACTCTGACAAAAAAAAATAATCATCACAAGGTTTTGAGTAAAAAGTGACATGATCTAACTTACGTTTGCAAAGTGCTCCTCTCTCTATTGTGTTGAAAATAGACTCTAAAGGTGCAAGGAAAGAAGCAGGGATACCAACTAGGAGGCTATTGAAGTAATCCAGAAAGACATGTTGGTGGCCTGGAGTGGGTAGCAGTGGAAGTGCTGAGATGTAGTTGGATGGAGAATTGTGAGAGATACACAGAAGTCAATAAAGACATCGATTTTTCTGTCTGGCTAGAAGACTGGAACTGCCACCCACTGAGATGGAAAAGGCTACTGGAGGAGCAAGATTATGGAGGGAAAAAATCAGAAGTTACATTCTGGATAGGTTGAGTCTGGCATGCATACTAGAAACCCAACTGGAGATGTTAAGCAGTCAAATGGATACATAGGTTCAACATTCAGGGAAGAAGTCAAGGTTAGAAATATAAATTTGTGAGTCATCAGCCTATCAATTCAAAGCCAGTGTGCCTAGATGAGATTACGAAGGGAATGGTTGTAGAGAGTGAAGAGAACAAGCACAAGGACTGTGCTCTACGCATCTCATCTCTAATAGCTGTTGAGAAGAGGAGAAGCCAACACAGAGACTGAGAAGGAATGGCCAGTGCATTAGAAAGAAAACCAGAAGCTGAGTGTGGTATACTGGAAGGCAAGAAAGGAAACTGTATCAGGGGAGGAAATGATCAACTGTGTCAAATGCTGCTGATAGGTCAGGTAAGATGAAACTGAGAAACGACAACCAGATTTGGCCATGTGGAGGTCAGTGAGGACCCTGATAAGAGAAGTTTCAGTAAAGCAGTGGTGGCAAAAGCCTGACTGGGGTGTGTTTAAGAAAGAATGAGAAGAGAAGGAGTAGCTTAGTATGGAAGGACAATTCATTTGCTGCAGAAGAGAACAAACAAATGGGGTGGTAGATTACAGGGCAAATGGGGTTAAAAACAAAAGCATTTTTAATGCTTTTTTGTGGGTGCATTATTTTGGAGGAACATAAAGAGATGCTAGGTTCTGCCTATGTAATGGCTCAAGTCAAATAAACAATGACCACTCTTGAAGATATAGATGCTAGGGGATGGAGGATGATCAACTCAGGGCTGTATTTGCACTTTCAAAATGAAACCAGAATTATGTGTCTCTGTCCCTCTAATTCCATCGCTAAAACATGGCATCCTCAGCACAAGTACCTACCTTCCAAGCTATGGAATCCTTCTCATTTTCTTTTCCATGTACTTCAATACCCTTTGACATAGGACACTATGCTAGTCACTCCTAATATACAGCTATTGCTCACGGCCATTAGAGCTGCAGTCTGCTAAAAAGTTCCCGTCTCATTATGGTACACATACTTCACATTGGCAGAATACATTCATTTGTTTGCTTATAGTCTCTCTCTCCCTTCTAGAATGTCAGCTCCTTCAGGGAAGGCATTTTATCCATTTTTCTCACTGCCATACCTCTTGTCTAAGAGAATATTTTGTATTTATTTATGTATGAAGACTGAGAATATATGGATATATATGAGAATATTATATATGAATATATATGAGAATATTATATATGTGAGATAAATTAACGGTTTTGTTACTTGGTCCTCCATGCTCAAATGCAATGAATATCTTATAATTGTATTAATTTAATTAAGGGATTAAACAGGTGATTAAATACCGAAATCCCTGTTTTATAGAGGGATATTCCCTTAAGCCTGCAGACAAGGCTGGCTTCTGAGCAGGATTTGCTCTTAGAGTTTGATGATAAGTGTGAAAGTCACTTATACCTAAAATAACCTTCCTACTGAACTGTGATGATGTGTTTAACATTCCATTGCTTCCCTCCCACCCCAACCCCCCACCACCACTACCACAAACGCATTACTCATTTCTTGGGTTAAAATGGTGGTTTTCAAAAGAACTCTAGGATATAGGGGATAGTTAAAGGAGCATCTTCAGTCCCCTGCTCCATTTCAACCAGAAAGCTCTACTTTTGTCTGCTTTATACATTTGAGTCCATGTAAAATTTCCTTTGAAAATGGGTTTTTGCTGCCAGAACCAAGTTTGAAAACTCCTTCACCCTTAAGATTCTGTGTTCACTTAAAGTCTGAGCTTATATTTTACTTCTTTTTTGGGCTATGAATACTTGGTTCTAAATTTAATTATGAACTGCTTAGCTTTTCATTATAGTTAGACTTGCGAGAATGGGACATAAAACAAGAAACTCTTGAAGTGGGAGGAGAGAGGTTCAGGAAAGAAAATGAGACCTGGAATCACAAATGACCACAGAATGGCCCTAATTGGAGGGGTGGTGGACATGGATTTACTCTGTCATTACCCACATGCAAGAAATGCAACATCACTGTGGTTTTCTAAATCAAACTGTTCCAAAATTCCCCACTCAAGAAGGTGATGAGAAACATCATCTAGGTATGTTTGGCAGGGCCCCCTCCCTCCTTAGGGTGACACAAGGATCCAAGCAGCTTGTGTGGTACCTGGAAGTACAGGGGAAAGTCTGTAGTTTCCAATTCCTTGGAGGCTTGGCTGAGGGGCGCCATGTGTCTAAGCCCTCAGGGTTTCTGCCAAGACTGAAGGGGCCATAGGTCCAGTCCAAGCTAGGACTTGGTACTCAGTGTCCTGTTGTTTTGGCTGCCCCATACAGCCATTCCCCTCTGAGATCCTGTCTTTCCTCCAAGCAAGTGAGCACTGGTCCCTGCTACATGAAGGAAATGCCAAAACCCAGTCCCTTTCCAAGCCTTAAGAGATGTCTCCTACATGTCCCTGCTCCCATCTCTATACCTCCAAACAACCCCCTTTGTGTGATCCACCCTGATCTTTGCATAACCCTTCTCCTCTCTAGGGAGCAGTCTCCCTTTTCTGGAAAGGCAGAAATGATAACATGCACCCTTTAATTTCAGTGTAGATCACTCTATTACATGGATTTTTCATACATTATGGGGAGAGCAAAGACCTCAATTCATACCTTTTAATTTATGGGGCTTTGTTCCACTGTAACATGTGGTAAATGGTCAGTAAGTTTCTGTTGAATAAATTTACTTAAAGAGCTCTTAACATAGCTGTTCTAAATAACGGCTTCCTCTTCTATGGTCTGTGTTGCCACCTTGCTACAAAGACAAGGTGAAAATGGTGTCTTCACTATGGTACAACTCTTTACTTCTGAGTTCCTTGGTGTCTACTATCTAACATGTTTTAATTAGTGGGAAGCCATCTCTATCAAATAAATGCTCAAAGAAAATCCAAAACATCTCCCCAAATTACTAAGCCTAAGTTACTCCTTGACTCAGCCTTTTCCTTTAAAATAAAGCTATGCTTTGATTCAATGGAAACTTTGCCATCTGGCCTTCAACTTAAATTCTTAAAAACAGGAGCTAAGTGTGCTTGTTGTTTGTCTGACAACATGATTCATGATGGAAGATCTATTGCTTCTATAGAAAAATTAGTCAGTGTAAAATTATCTAAAAATCGTTCTCAGGAAATGAAAACAAACCTGTACCTGGTGGGGTTCAGATAAGAAAAAGAATGTAAATAAGTGTAGAAACACAGACAGCAGTTCCATGTCATCCTTCAACATTTCAAGTAAATCACTGCATAAAACAGGGCTAGACAAAGTCCTGTCCAGTAGAGTTTAAATCTAATTAGGCAGGGTAGAAAGTAAGCAGGAAGTCAAGCTTTAATAATTAACATTTAACAGTACTTTAAAATATTTTTGAGATTTTCTCTAAAATTAAGGCTGCCTCAAATGACATTATTCCATTATTCACTATGAATCATAAAATGATAGTAAAGGAACTATCATAGGCTACCTTTGACAAATGTCAAACAAGTGTAGGATGCCTTCTATAAAAGAGTTAAATGAGTGCATATAAATCTAAAGGAAATAAAGGAGATATACATAGCTTGAAAAGAAAATAACAATTTCTTGACTGCAGATGGTAGTATTCGAAAAGTCATACACATTGACATTTTTCCATACCTTCATTGTACATGTAAATCAATCATAGCATCTACCAAAAGACTTAGGAAAAAGATGAACAAAGAAAAAAATCAGCTTGAAGAGCCATCCCACAGTGTTTTTCTTATTTGTTGGGCTATGAAAATTGGATTGATGCCATTTTATAAATTAACAATTTGTGGATTTCCATTTTCAACTCAAACCAAAATTTATTTTTGTCCCAGGTCCTTTTGAGTCAATTTTATGTATTGACCATCTAAAAACTAGACTAAATTGCCCATGATTTTGCAGTACTGTATGGCATGAGAACTAGATAGAGAATAAACACATATACTTAGATTTTTAGCATTTAATGTGAAAAGAACTTTGAAAAATATCTTTCAAGAACAGATATGCAATTCTACTGTAATAACTGAAAATTCACTCCCTATCCCTTAAAGGCTGTATCATATCACTTTCCCACCTGCTCTGTATTGTTGATTACTGTAACTAGGCATATTCTGAAACATCATCATTCTTAAAATTCATTCATTTCAGGGTACAGGTATGTAGGACCCCACCTATCTTCTGGATCAGATAGCCAGGGCTGGGTGCCACGATTCTGAAGTCCTAGGTTAGAGCTCTGCTTGAGCCCCTCTGTGCTGCCTGTCCCCTTCACTGATCACAACAGACTGCACTCACTTGCTCCCACGGTGACAACAAACATTCGCTGGATTAAAGCAGAGTTAGAAAAGCCTAGACACCTTTAGGCCTCTGACCCTTAAAGCTTCAAACATCCCCAAATAATTAGGTAACTTCAAATTCCGACACTACCTTGATTTAAAAAAAAAAAAGTTAAAGATGAGGAAATTAGTTCATAAATATTTACTTGAATACCCCAATATCCATACTGACTGGATCTACAATCCAGAAAAGTGATTACTGGCAATAATGATCCAAAGATATTAAAATAAAAGTAATCAAATAGGAAAAATACAGTCTTGGATTTAAATTAAGCTATCAGTGTTGTTTTGGCAGGTTACTTAACGTTTCTGAGTTTCAGTTTCCTTATCTGAAAAATGTTGGTGACACCTCCTACCTTGAGATTATCTTTGAGTATTTTAATCAGTAATAGATATAAAGCCCCTGATGCCAAAAGGGGCCCACTATGTTTTGTTTGCTAAAGCGGAGAAGTGTGTAATTCACTTCTGGACCATAGCCATCACAAAGCGGTGGCCTTGTCCTTAAAAGATTAACTTGCAATTAACTGAAGCATCCCATTCCCCCACCTGTAGATAGAGCACTGCCTACTTAGACACAGAAGGTGGGGGTACCTAGATTCTTTGAAACAACAAGATAGCTAGAAAAGAGTAATGGTTCTGAAGAGATCAACATACAGAAACCAACATGTAACATCTAGGGATAGAAGTCCTAACTTTTCCTTGGCTCATACATAGAAAAGGCAGTCAACTGCTCCAGGAAAGTTGACTTTTACTGCTGAACCATTTGTACTCTGTTAAATGATTTACATTCTGGTGGAGCACGGAGATCCCTGAACTCTTTCTCCCAGGCTTCCTCCACTTTTCTACCGCTGCATGCCTGTCACAGCACAGCCACATAAAATCTATTCTAGTGTCCCTAGTTACCAGGATTGTATATAACAAAGCCACACAGACTAAATCTAACATGGAAAATAATCAGCCTTGCCTAAAACTAAATGTAAGCACAATTTAATTAACTTTCATTCCAGACAGAGCTGCTAACATGAAGGGAATGGATGATTGGGTACACAACCCCCAAGGAAGGGCTCAGGAGGGAAAAAAAAAAAAAAAAAAGGCTAAGATACCCACCCCCACATCTTCACAGGCCTCATGGGTAAACAGAAATATTATCTCCTGGGAACAAGAAATAGAAATCCAGTGGGAGAGACAGAATGAGCCAAGGCAACAGGAAGTGAGAAAGTCGAGAAACTGGAGTTTCTGGAAAGGCATACAGGGAATAGAAATGTACAGCAAATAACCTGCAGTAAAATCAGCCCTGAGTCAAGTGGGAAGTGGTCTGCTCCATCCTTGAAAGGAGTTAAGATCTTGCCACAGATAATAGAAAGTCAAAAAACAATGCTAGTGTCTTTATAAACTCTCATAAAGAGTTATGACATCTCTTCCAGAAATACTCTGCTCACCAACCTCATGTGTTTAATCCTGGGAAACTTTGTGACCTGAAGGTCAGTCAATGGAGGATGGGTTGGGGGACTGAGTTCAACATGGGAGTGATGCTGCCAGGAAAAAGTCCATCTTCTCTCACTTGCCAGAATGGTAGGGGAAGTGCAGTTTCCAAGCAGATACCAAGATGGCAGCATACTCAGCCCATACCAAGAAGAATTCAGCCTGAGACCCCACCAGGTGAGGGGCTGTAGGAGACTCACAGTGACTATCACCCGGGAGACATCTTTACTAAAGGACATATTTTGTTTGTGTCTGTAACTGAGCAAGTTTGGAATCATGGAAGCCCACTTCTGCCAACTAATACAACAGAGAAGTTCAAGTCCTACCCAATCAATGCCTAATCATATCGTTTGCACATTTTACTATTGTTTTTTTCCCTATTGATTGATTTATCAGAGCTCTTTTTGTTGAAATTAATTTCTCCCAGCCCATCATTTATTTATCTTATAAATTTACAGTATCTTTAGCTATACAAAAAGTTTCACATACATATGAAATCAAATATTTCCGTATTTATGGTTTTTGTCTTTATAAACTGTAACCATAAGTGTCACAGATTAGAAACTCTATGAGGGCAGGGATTTTTGTCTGTTTTTTTTTTTTTTTTTTCTTGTTGTGGTCATAGCACCTAAAACAGTCACAGATACATACTTTGGGCTAAATAAACTTTGCGTTTAAACTAGAGCCTGTCTAGAGCAGATGGAAAATATTGTGGCCAAAATCAAGAGACACATTCTGGCCAAAATTAGCCCAAAGAGGCTACACATATAGGGAAAGCAGGTCAGATTTCCTATAGTCAAAACTGATTTTGACATGGTCATAGGGAGGAAGGCAACAGATTAATTTATCAATTGAGTTTTGTTAAAATAAGAAAGCTTCCCATGTTGCTGAGATGGTCAAATATAAAATCTATAGCCTGGCCTGGATTTAATGGAATAGAATAAAAGACATCTTTCCAGATCTTTTCAGTGATTTTTACCAGAGGAAAGAAATGTGGAAACATCTTTTCTAGCCAGAATCTTTATTAACATCAACCATCAGAGGGAGACTGCATCATAAACCAAAGCTCAGAGTCCACACATCCTTTTGCGAAGTATACAGACGTGACAGTATTTGAAAACAACTGTATTTTACATGTTTCCAGTGTTTATTTAAAAATAAAATAAAATCATACTTCTTTTAAAAATCCCTTTGTATTTTACATACACACACAAAATATGAATCCTCATAGACGAATGCGTTATGGAATACTAAAATGTACTTTCTGCATTTATCAAAGAATTGATATTTTTATATCCTAACAACAAGTAAATTCAGAAATCCAGTTTTTACACAGCCAGTTGTATTTCAAGGGGTTTTGCATACACTTTTGGAGTTGTAATTTGTACATCACATGATTTTTGTGGACTAAATGTATTTTTTAGCAGGTGATCTCATTACAAGATAATCTCATTATGAGTCCCTATTAGAATTTCTCACCATGGCAATCAGATTGATATGAAACCCTTCACAATGGCCTTCTGAAACTGATGGCATCACAAACTCCAAGCTGCTCCATTCTAAGAACTTCAATAAAAACTGCCAATTTTTCTCAGCAACTATTCTCCTAAGAAGACGTCAGGACAGTCATTCCAGGGCCATTTACAAGGAGACAGAACAGGCAGCCAACTGCTTCTTAAAATATGACTTGATTTGAAGAGGTCCTGAGAGTCTCCTAGCCTAAAATATCTCCCCGATCAACTGAGATGCCTCAGTTTAGATTTTACGCATTTAAATTAAGCCCAAGACCTCAGGTTCAAGACAATTCCTGGGGACTCCTCATTCATCCAACCAAGCAAGATTTATGGAGACTCTGAGCAGAAGTCACCATCCTAGACATAGCAGAAACACAAGGCTTTGCAGAGACCATAACAGAGGAAGCCATTATCAGACACTATTACTTTGGGAGACAGTTCTTTACATATTTATCCTTTTTTTTTTTTTTTTTTTTTTTTTTTTGTGACAAGTAGATATTAGGAAATTAGTATGAGAAATAGGAAAGGGCAGAATCTAAAGAATGGGGTCCTTAGCAAGGCACATACCTGGGTGAAGGTCCTGGAGCACCAAGAATCAGCATCTATACTTTGGGAGCAGCAAGGACAGAAGGAAGACGGGAGGGTGGTAAACCACAAAGGAATAGGAGTGGAGAAAAGTTCTTTGTCTTGTTAAAAATTCCACTTGGGATCAAACTTCCATGATTTTTTTTTTTCAGAGAACACAAACCAAGTGCTTTTTCTTTGCCAGGCAATGGTCTAAGAGATTTCCCTTTATTTTTCCTTTGGAACACCCCTAAGAGGTGATAACCTCCTTTCTCAGAGGAAGAAACCAAGACCCAGAAAATTTAGTAACTTTTCCAGGTGACATAGCTGATAAAAGTGGAACTGTTTACTAGAACCCAAGCAGCTTGACTCCAGAACCCTTGCTTATTAACATAAGCACTCAAGGATGCTGTGTTAGTTTTCTATTGTTCCCATAAAAAATGACTACAAACTTAGTGGTTTGACCAACACAAATGTATTATCTTAAGGTTCTGGAGGTCAGAAGTTTGACATTTGTCTCACTAGAATAAAATCAAGGTGTTAGCAGAGATGTTGGGTTAAACCCCTATCCTTTCCTTTTCCAGTTTCTAGAGGCAGCCCACATTCCTTGGCTCATGGCCCCCTCCTCCATCTTCAAAACCAGTAACATAGCATCTATCTGACCCTGGGTCTCTTCTGCCTCCCTCTTTCATTTTTAAGGACTCTTGTGATTACACTGGACCCACCTACATAATCCAAAACAATCTCCCTACTTTAAAGTTAGTGGAGTAGCAACCTTATTTCCATCTGCAACTTTAACTCCCCACTGCCTTGTAATCTAACATATTTATAGGTTCTTGGGATTAGGATATGGACATCCTTAGGGGCAATGATTCTGCCTACCAGAGATACCTTAATTTTTTTTTTTTTACTCATTTTTATATGCTTTTTACAGATAAATGGCCACCTGCAGGTAGCTGGCTCCAACAGTGTGTTTTGTCTCCCACCTACTAATTGCCTTCTCTGTGTCAGAGATGCTATGGTCTGGAATTTCTCTCCAGCCACAATCCTGGCTCCAGTCTGATTTCACTCAATTCTACTTCAGGGGAGAGTCCAGGGTAGCAGGTATCTGGACATGCAAGAAGCCTAGTGGGGAAAATTGCTGTTGGATCTTGTTCCTATAGCAAGTGTTCAGAAGTCTCATGATTGATACTCTAAAATGTAAATGAATCTGATGTCAGTCCCAGTGCAACTAAGAGCTACCATTATCAGTTTGCACTTTTTATTTTCCAGGAAGCAAAAGCTGAGCAAAGAAACAAAAGAGGACAGTGGCACCTGGAGGAGTTAAGTCTTGACTTCTCTCTCATTTTCATCTGTCATCAGTAACCCAAACCCCTTCAAAACCTCAAAAAAAGCTTTATGCTTAAGTACAGAGAATAAACTATGAGACTTCATGCTGTGCTGCAACAGGCCTAGGAAAAAGCAGCAAAGTGATAGTTGCAGAAAGCTGAGCAGATAGTCTCACCCCTCAACTAGAGCTGGCTACACAATCTGTGGGATTCAAGGCAAAACTGCAAAATGAAAATGCAGCAACCCCTGTAGAAAAAAAACTGCCATTAAAGATACTAAAATACAAACTCTTTTTCCTTTAAAAGTGTAATAATAAAAATGTAATGATAAAAAGTAATAAAAATAATAAAAATTTAATTAAAATAAAAATTAAAAAGTAATAGCAGTAATAGTGATACATGAGGAACAACATAAACATAAAAACCGCACAAAAATATTCTGTCATAATTTACTATGATACAATAAATGATAATATATTATTAACGTGATATCTTGAGTGTTCACAAGATTTTTCTGGCTCACTTTTCTGCAAATTCATTTATTAGGTCATGAAAACTTATACTTTTAGTAAATTATTTCTATGGATGTAATTAAAAGCAACATCAGTTGCAATTGGCAAACACAAGATTGCAAACAATTTTTGTTCATTTTCAATTTTTGAGGAGGCTCTCCTGCTGTTAGATGTTATTAGAGCTATTAAGAGTAGTTTATAGGTGGGACTTCCAGGGAAGATGGTGGAGTACGAAGCTCCAGGACACAGTCCTTCCACCAAAACAGCTGTTGAATAGGCAGGAACTGCCTCTTCTTGGGTTAGAGAGGCCAGAACACCGTACAACTCCCTTGGATGATAAGGAGGAAGAGGCTGATACACTATGGGGGTGGGGAGACAGTGAGTTGCTTTATCCATGAGGCAGCTGCTGGTGCCTATACTCCACTCTCATGGCAGGCCACCTTGGGGTTCAGTCCCTGATGAGTTCACTGGAGACAGAAAGGGACATTAAAATCCTCTTCCCCCAAACACGGCAGGGCACAGCCAATCACAGGTCATGGCTTTTGATTAGCCAAGTAAGATCAGTGGGTCCTGGCTCTGAGCTGCTGTTTCAACCTGGCCCACACAAAGGCAATGGCAGCCATTATTTCAACCCCACTCTGGACAGGGGCCAAGGTAGTAGAGATTAAAGGTGCAGGGTTTCCCTCAGGGCTGTGGGGAACAGTTAGATGAAGGGCTGCATTTGATGAGCAGCCCAGGAAAGCTCAGCTGTGGAAAGCCATCAAAGAGGCTTTGGGTGTCCTCCCTGATCCCCTCCCCAGGGCACTTTGGAGCTGATCTTTGCCCTTTGTGGGTCTCTGGCTCTGTTTTGGCTGGGAAATACTGACTTGGGAAAGTCGTCTCCAGGGTGACCCTCCTCCCAGAATTTGTCCCCCAGGCAAAAGCAGCTGGAGGCAACAAAGGAGCATAAAACAAACTATAGAGGCAAAACAAACAGAACAGGTCAAGATTCTTGGAGAAGGAATAGAAGGAAGCTTTCTCCTGGAGGTGGAAAAATTACATATCTGGGTCAAGGAGCAAATGAAGAAGAGCTGAAAACATTTGATCATTTAAATATGGGCAATTCTAAAGGTCTAGAAAAAGTTGAACCAAGCATTGAAGAAGAACCTTAACACAAAGACAATCAACAATAAAACCCTAGGCAAAAGACAGAAACCAACCTTCAGAATAAAATCATCAAGATAATCAGATGATGCCTAGACATCAGCAAAAAATTACAAGTCATACTGACAAACTGGAAGACATGACCCAGTCAAGGGAACAAATTAAAACTCCACAGGAGACACAGAATTTGGAACAACTAATCAAAGATGTCCAAACAAACCTCTGAAATCAATTCAAGGAGATGAAGGAAAATATGGCTAAAGAAATAAAGGATATTAAAGACAATCTGCAAGTATAAAGAAAATTTGAAAGTATAGAAAGAAATATAACTGAAATTATAGGGATGAAAGGCACAATAGAAGAGAACAAAATACATTAGAGGCATACAACAGCAGATTTGCACAGGCCAAAGAAAGAGTCAGCAAACTAGAAGTCGGGACAATTAAAATCTTACAGACAGAACAGATGGAGAAAATAATGGAAAAAAAATTGACCAGGGTCTCAGGTATTTGAATGACAGCAGAAAGCACACAAACATATGCATCATGGGGGTCCCAGAAGGAGAAGAGAAGGGAAAGGGGGAAGATAATATTTGAGGAAATAATGGCTGAAAATATCCCAACTCTTACAAAAGACATGTACATGTCCAAGAAGCACAATGTACTCCAAACAGAATAAATCCTAACAGACCTTCTCTGAGACACACACTAATGGGAATGTGAAATGTAAAGAGCAAGAGAGAATTCTGAAAGCAGCAAGAGAAGAGCAAATCATCCCATACAAGGGACTGCAGTAAGACTAAGTGCTGATTCCTCATCAGAAACCATGGAGGCAAGAAGGTAGTGGTATGAAATATTTAAGGTAATGAAAGAGAAAAACTTTATCTGGCAAAACTGTCCTTCAAAAATGAGGGAAAATATCACTTTGGATTTCTTGTTGAACAGAGAAATAAAATTTGTTTTCTTTAAGCCACTGCATTTTGGGATCTCTTTTGTTACAGCAGCTTAGTCTTCTCCATAACAAAAAAACAAGTGATTTGAATCTGGGAGGTTGCATTCTCATTGTCCATCTATCCATCTGGCAGATCTGAGAATAAAGTCAACTCCCTGGTACGAAAGTTAGGACACCAGGAAAACAGTGGGTCCTTCACATCCCAATGAGAACCTTGGATACACCTTCTGTCTTAGTTTCCTGGTTGCTATGACAAATACAACACAATGATTGGCATAACAAAAGGAATTTATAGGCTCATAGTCCCAGAGTCTAGAAGACTTGCTTCCCCCTGGGTCAGTAGTATTCTGGCTGGCCAACAATCCTTGGGCTCCTTGGTTCTTCCATCACATGGTGATGTCCTCTCCTTCCTCGTCTGGGTTTTGTTGACTTCTGACTTTCAGCTCCTCCCTGTGACTTCTTCTCTGTGTCCAATTTCCTTTGCTCATGAGAACTTCAGCCATATCACATTAAGGCCCACCCTCATTTAGTTTGGGCACAACTTAACTAATAATAACATCTTCAAACGTTCTATTTACAATGGCTTCATACCCACAGGAATGAGATTATGATTAGGAACATGTTTTTTCTTAGGTAGATAATTCAACCTACCATGCCTTCCTACAGAGACTACGGCTATGAGTTTAATAACACTGCCCAGCTTAGAGTTGCATGCACAACATTGCTTCTATGAGAAAATGCCTTCATGTTTGAAATAATTAATATGTAAGTATATCTTTAAAATGCCACCTGCTTATTGGCCAAAGGGCCTGTAATGCCAGTTCTACCTCATAGAGTTGTAGTGAAGATTAATTGAGATAATATATGTAAACCATTAAGCACAGTGTCTGACACCATGTGAGTTTTCAGTGAATTTAATTTTCTTTATTATATTAACATTATTAAATATATTATTATAGTAAAATACAGCCAGCAAAAAAAGTGTATGTTTATTTTAAGGAAGTATCCTGCATCAGGCTTGGGATATTAGTGGGTGTTATGGATTGAATTGAGACCCCTCAAAAGATATATTGAAGTCCTAACCCCTAGTATCTCAAAATGTCACCTTATTTGGAAATAGGGCCTTTGCAGATATAATTAATTAAATTAAGATGATATCATACTGGAATAGGGTGGACCCTTAATCCAATATTACTGATGTCCTTATAAGAAAAGGAGAAAAGAGATGGGGCAGGGGGAGGCTGTGTGAAGGTAGAGGCAGGGACCAGACTGATGCAGCCACAAGCCATGGAAACCAAGGGTTACCAGCCGCTGCCAGACGCAAGGAAAAGGCAAAGAAAATTCTTCCCTAGAACCTTTAGAGACAATATGGCCCTGCTGACACCTCAATTTTGGACTTCTAGGTTCCAGAATTGTGAGAGAATAAATTTCTGTTGTTCTGGCAGGTTTGTGGTATTTTGTTGCTGCAGCCCTAGAGAACTGGTACAGTGGGTAGCCACCTCCCTGCCACTACTTACTTCCAGAGCTATGAGGAATAAGTTAGTTAAATGTCCTAAACCCTTAGCTTCCACAGCAGTATTAGCATGTCTTTCTGAAAATAAACTGCATGAAATGCTAACTCAAAAATACATGAAGTTTTAACACATTTCCCAAAGCGTAGACAAGTGCAAGTGGTGGGTTAGAGAATCAACATGGAAGGAAATGCCTGTGCCTAAGAATGAAAAAAAAAAAAAAAAAAAAAAAGAATTGAATACATGAGAGAAATGCAAAAGGAAGAGCCACCCAAAATAGAGAGTGGACAGTATTCCCACTGAGGATAACTGGGAGGCTTCTCCCCAAAAGTCTGGCAGTCCACAAAATAAATTTGGCTTTTCCAAGACAAACATTACAATCAATACTACAGAATGGATCAGGGCGAAGTGGTTTTTAAAAACTAAGGAAGAAAATAGGTTTCAACTTTGAAAAAAAAAAATAATAAAAGGAAAACAATAAAACATTCTTAAAAGCTGTAGGGAATGAAAAATATAAGGGAAAATCTTAAGGCTTAATTACAGAATTAAGAGTAAAATCTGGTAACAGATGAAACCGGGAAGTTGGACTTTTAATCACTTCTTTATCTCTAGAGCACTGCCTTCAGAATGTGAACAATGAATGAAACTGAGATGAAAATCTGGAGAAAGATTTCTTAAATAATCTAGACTTGGCAGTATTTCATTTGTAAAGGACATATTCTGCACAGGGAAATATTCAAATAATTGAGCCCTATTTTCTTTTATAAATTTATCAAGAATTTGTTAAATAGCTCACTAATTCTCAAGCTTCTTAAATTGAGAATGCTAATTTTTAATGCTTCCTTGCAGCTCCAGGCTTCTTACAACTAGCAGCAGTAATTTCCTAAACACCGTTCAGAGGTTCCCTTGGAGAGTCTGGCCTCATGCTAATCTGCCCAAGACTGCCAACTACCTTAGGTTCTTGCCTTCTAGAGTGTATCATTTCCCCCTTTATATGCAGTCTCGGCAGTCACCATTTATACTGGCATCAATATACCTGCACCGGAAGCTTTATCCTCCCCCATTTCCAACTTGACATCCTTTTCCAAATTTTTTATTTTTTTCGAGTTAAAAAAAAAAGTAAATGAACAATGCGGAGAGGAGGGGAATGGAATGCCCTGGATCTTCTTTTTTATTTCAATTTATTTCAATTTATTTAAATTTTATTTTATTTTATTTTTTGGAGTAATGAAAATGCTCAAAGATTGACTGCAGCGATGAATACACAACACTATGAGCAACTGATTGCACACCCCAGAGGACTGCATGCCATGTGAACACATCTCAATAAAACTGCATAAAAAATAAAATTTAAAAGATATAAAAAATCAGTGCAGCTGTGAGGGACATTTTGAAGAGGAGCTACAGCCAAGAGGGACACTTTGAAGAATGCACAGAGCTGAGAGAGGAGCTGCAGCTTACAGAGACATTTTGAAGACAGCCGTTGAAAGCATTTTTGTTCCAGAGAAGCTAAGAGAGGACAAATGCCCCAAGAGCAGCTGAGAGTGACATTTTGGAGAGAAGCTGAAACCTAGAAAGGAACGTCCTGGGAGAAAGCCATTTTGAAACCACAACTTGGAGCAGACACCAGCCACATGCCTTCCCAGTTAACATCGGTTTTCCAGACGCCATTGGCCATCCTCCAGTGAAGTTACTCCTCCAGGAAAGTAGGTAGAAAGCCAGGAACTGCGTGGACTGGACACCACAGAGCAATCTGACTTTGGGCATACTTCATACAACACTCATGAAAATGTGGAACTGCTGAGATCAGCGAAATCTAAAAGTAGGTAAAAAGCCAGGAACTGCGTGGACTGGACACCACAGAGCAATCTGTCTTTGGGCATACTTCATACAACACTCATGAAAACGTGGAACTGCTGAGATCAGCGAAATCTGTAAGTTTTTGCGGCCAGGGGACCCGCGCCCCTCCCTGCCAGGCTCAGTCCCGGGGGAGGAGGGGCTGTCAGCTCCAGGAAGGAGAAGGGAGAATTGCAGTGGCTGCTCTTACCGGAAACTCATTCTACTGATTCAAACTCCAACCATAGATAGACTGAGGCCAGACACCAGAGACTCTGAGAGCAGCCAGCCCAGCAGAGAGGAGACAGGCATAGAAAAAAAACAACACGAAAAACTCCAAAATAAAAGCAGAGGATTTTTGGAGTTCTGGTGAACACAGAAAGGGGAAGGGCGGAGATCAGGCCTTGAGGCGCATATGCAAATCCCGAAGCAAGGCTGATCTCTCTGCCCTGGGCACCTTTCCTTAATGGCCCTGGTTGCTTTGTCTATTAGCATTTCAATAACCCATTAGATCTCTGAGGAGGGCCGGTTTTTTTTTTTTTTTTTTTTTTTTTTTTTTTTAAATCCTTTTTGCTTTTTCTAAAACAATTACTCTAAGAAGCTCAATACAGAAAGCTTCAAAGAATTGAAATTTGAGCACGTCAAGTCAAGAGCAGAACTAAGAGAGCTCTGAGACAAAAGGCAATAATCCAGTGGCTGAGAAAATTCACTAAACAACACAACTTCCCAAGAAAAGGGGGGTGTCCGCTCACAGCCACCATCCTGGTGGACAGGAAACACTCCTGCCCATCGCCAGCCCCATAGCCCAGAGCTGCCCCAGACAACCCAGTGTGACGGAAGTGCTTCAAATAACAGACACACACCACAAAACTGGGCGTGGACATTAGCCTTCCCTGCAACCTCAGCTGAATGTCCCAGAGCTGGGAAGGGGGAGCAGTGTGAATTAACAGAGCCCCATTCAGCCATCATTTGAGCAGACTGAGAGCCTCCCAACACAGCCCAGCAGCCCAGAACTGCCCTGGGGGGACGGCACTCACCTGTGACATAGCACAGTCATCCCTCAACAGAGGACCCGGGGTGCACAGCCTGGAAGAGGGGCCCACTTGCAAGTCTCAGGAGCCATACGCCAATACCAAAGACTTGTGGGTCAGTGGCAGAGACAAACTGTGGCAGGACTGAACTGAAGGATTAGACTATTGCATTAGCTTTAAAACTCTAGGATCATCAGGGAGATTTGATTGTTAGGGCCACCCCCCCTCCCCGACTGCCCAGAAACACGCCCCACATACAGGGCAGGCAACACCAACTACACACGCAAGCTTGGGACACCAATTGGGCCCCACAAGACTCACTCCCCCACTCACCAAAAAGGCTAAGCAGGGGAGATCTGGCTTGTGGAGAACAGGTGGCTCGTGGACGCCACCTGCTGGTTAGTTAGAGAAAGTGTACTCCACGAAGCTGTAGATCTGATAAATTAGAGATAAGGACTTCAACTGGTCTACAAACCCTAAAAGAACCCTATCAAGGTCAGCAAATGCCACGAGGCCAAAAACAACAGAAAATTATAAAGCATATGAAAAAACCAGACGATATGGATAACCCAAGCCCAAGCACCCAAATCAAAAGACCAGAAGAGACACACCTAGAGCAGCTACTCAAAGAACTAAAGATGAACAATGAGACCCTAGTACGGGATATGAAGGAAATCAAGAAGACCCTAGAAGAGCATAAAGAAGACATTGCAAGACTAAATAAAAAAATGGATGATCTTATGGAAATTAAAGAAACTGTTGACCAAATTAAAAAGATTCTGGACACTCATAGTACAAGACTAGAGGAAGTTGAACAACGAATCAGTGACCTGGAAGATGACAGAATGGAAAATGAAAGCATAAAAGAAAGAATGGGGAAAAAAATTGAAAAACTCGAAATGGACCTCAGGGATATGATAGATAATATGAAACGTCCGAATATAAGACTCATTGGTGTCCCAGAAGGGGAAGAAAAGGGTAAAGGTCTAGGAAGAGTATTCAAAGAAATTGTTGGGGAAAACTTCCCAAATCTTCTAAACAACATAAATACACAAATCATAAATGCTCAGCGAACTCCAAATAGAATAAATCCAAAAAAACCCACTCCGAGACATATACTGATCACACTGTCAAACATAGAAGAGAAGGAGCAAGTTCTGAAAGCAGCAAGAGAAAAGCAATTCACCACATACAAAGGAAACAGCATAAGACTAAGTAGTGACTACTCAGCAGCCACCATGGAGGCGAGAAGGCAGTGGCACGATATATTTAAAATTCTGAGTGAGAGGAATTTCCAGCCAAGAATACTTTATCCAGCAAAGCTCTCCTTCAAATTTGAGGGAGAGCTTAAATTTTTCACAGACAAAGAAATGCTGAGAGAATTTGCTAACAAGAGACCTGCCCTACTGGAGATACTAAAGGGAGCCCTACAGACAGAGAAACAAAGACAGGACAGAGAGACTTGGAGAAAGGTTCAGTACTAAAGAGATTCGGTATGGGTACAATAAAGGATATTAATAGAGAGAGGGAAAAATATGGTAAACATAATCCAAAGGATAAGATGGCCGATTCAAGAAATGCCTTCACGGTTTTAACGTTGAATGTAAATGGATTAAACTCCCCAATTAAAAGATATAGATTCGCAGAATGGATCAAAAAAAATGAACCATCAATATGTTGCATACAAGAGACTCATCTTAGACACAGGGACACAAAGAAACTGAAAGTGAAAGGATGGAAAAAAATATTTCATGCAAGCTACAGCCAAAAGAAAGCAGGTGTAGCAATATTAATCTCAGATAAAATAGACTTCAAATGCAGGGATGTTTTGAGAGACAAAGAAGGCCACTACATACTAATAAAAGGGGCAATTCAGCAAGAAGAAATAACAATCGTAAATGTCTATGCACCCAATCAAGGTGCCACAAAATACATGAGAGAAACATTGGCAAAACTAAAGGAAGCAATTGATGTTTCCACAATAATTGTGGGAGACTTCAACACATCACTCTCTCCTATAGATAGATCAACCAGACAGAAGACCAATAAGGAAATTGAAAACCTTAACAATCTGATAAATGAATTAGATTTAACAGACATCTACAGGACATTACATCCCAAATCAACAGGATACACATACTTTTCTAGTGCTCACGGAACTTTCTCCAGAATAGATCATATGCTGGGACATAAAACAAGCCTCAATAAATTTAAAAAGATTGAAATTATTCAAAGCACATTCTCTGACCACAATGGAATACAATTAGAAGTCAATAACCATCAGAGACTTAGAAAATTCACAAATACCTGGAGGTTAAACAACACACTCCTAAACAATCAGTGGGTTAAAGAAGAAATAGCAAGAGAAATTGCTAAATATATAGAGACGAATGAAAATGAGAACACAACATACCAAAACCTATGGGATGCAGCAAAAGCAGTGCTAAGGGGGAAATTTATAGCACTAAACGCATATATTAAAAAGGAAGAAAGAGCCAAAATCAAAGAACTAATGGATCAACTGAAGAAGCTAGAAAATGAACAGCAAACCAATCCTAAACCAAGTAGAAGAAAAGAAATAACAAGGATTAAAGCAGAAATAAATGACATAGAGAACAAAAAAACAATAGAAAGGATAAATATCACCAAAAGTTGGTTCTTTGAGAAGATCAACAAGATTGACAAGCCCCTAGCTAGACTGACAAAATCAAAAAGAGAGAAGACCCATATAAACAAAATAATGAATGAAAAAGGTGACATAACTGCAGATCCTGAAGAAATTAAAAAAATTATAAGAGGATATTATGAACAACTGTATGGCAACAAACTGGATAATGTAGAAGAAATGGACAATTTCCTGGAAACATATGAACAACCTAGACTGACCAGAGAAGAAATAGAAGACCTCAACCAACCCATCACAAGCAAAGAGATCCAATCAGTCATCAAAAATCTTCCCACAAATAAAAGCCCAGGGCCAGATGGCTTCACAGGGGAATTCTACCAAACTTTCCAGAAAGAACTGACACCAATCTTACTCAAACTCTTTCAAAACATTGAAAAAAATGGAACACTACCTAACTCATTTTATGAAGCTAACATCAATCTAATACCAAAACCAGGCAAAGATGCTACAAAAAAGGAAAACTACCGGCCAATCTCCCTAATGAATATAGATGCAAAAATCCTCAACAAAATAACTTGCAAATCGAATCCAAAGACACATTAAAAAAATCATACACCATGACCAAGTGGGGTTCATTCCAGGCATGCAAGGATGGTTCAACATAAGAAAAACAATCAATGTATTACAACACATTAAAAACTCGAAAGGGAAAAATCAATTGATCATCTCAATAGATGCTGAAAAAGCATTTGACAAAATCCAACATCCCTTTTTGATAAAAACACTTCAAAAGGTAGGAATTGAAGGAAACTTCCTCAACATGATAAAGAGCATATATGAAAAACCCACAGCCAGCATAGTACTCAATGGTGAGAGACTGAAAGCCTTCCCTCTAAGATCAGGAACAAGACAAGGATGCCCGCTGTCACCACTGTTATTCAACATTGTGCTGGAAGTGCTAGCCAGGGCAATCCGGCAAGACAAGAAATAAAAGGCATCCAAATTGGAAAAGAAGAAGTAAAACTGTCATTGTTTGCAGATGATATGATCTTATATCTAGAAAACCCTGAGAAATCAACGATACACCTACTAGAGCTAATAAACAAATTTAGCAAAGTAGCGGGATACAAGATTAATGCACATAAGTCAGTAATGTTTCTATATGCTAGAAATGAACAAACTGAAGAGACACTCAAGAAAAAGATACCATTTTCAATAGCAACTAAAAAAATCAAGTACCTAGGAATAAACTTAACCAAAGATGTAAAAGACCTATACAAAGAAAACTACATAACTCTACTAAAAGAAATAGAAGGGGACCTTAAAAGATGGAAAAATATTCCATGTTCATGGATAGGAAGGCTAAATGTCATTAAGATGTCAATTCTACCCAAACTCATCTACAGATTCAATGCAATCCCAATCAAAATTCCAACAACCTACTTTGCAGACTTGGAAAAGCTAGTTATCAAATTTATTTGGAAAGGGAAGATGCCTCGAATTGCTAAAGACACTTTAAAAAAGAAAAACGAAGTGGGAGGACTTACACTCCCTGACTTTGAAGCTTATTATAAAGCCACAGTTGCCAAAACAGCATGGTACTGGCACAAAGATAGACATATAGATCAATGGAATCGAATTGAGAATTCAGAGATAGACCCTCAGATCTATGGCCGACTGATCTTTGATAAGGCCCCCAAAGTCACCGAACTGAGCCATAATGGTCTTTTCAACAAATGGGGCTGGGAGAGTTGGATATCCATATCCAAAAGAATGAAAGAGGACCCCTACCTCACCCCCTACACAAAAATTAACTCAAAATGGACCAAAGATCTCAATATAAAAGAAAGTACCATAAAACTCCTAGAAGATAATGTAGGAAAACATCTTCAAGACCTTGTATTAGGAGGCCACTTCCTAGACTTTACACCCAAAGCACAAGCAACAAAAGAGAAAATAGATAAATGGGAACTCCTCAAGCTTAGAAGTTTCTGCACCTCAAAGGAATTTCTCAAAAAGGTAAAGAGGCAGCCAACTCAATGGGAAAAAATTTTTGGAAACCATGTATCTGACAAAAGACTGATAACTTGCATATACAAAGAAATCCTACAACTCAATGACAATAGTACAGACAGCCCAATTATAAAATGGGCAAAAGATATGAAAAGACAGTTCTCTGAAGAGGAAATACAAATGGCCAAGAAACACATGAAAAAATGTTCAGCTTCACTAGCTATTAGAGAGATGCAAATTAAGACCACAATGAGATACCATCTAACACCAAAAAAAAAAAAAAAAAATCATACACCATGACCAAGTTCATTCCAGGCATTTCCAACTTGATATCCTTTAATTATAGAGATCTAGGAAATCAAAAAAGTAAGTTTGTAGATTTATGTCAAAAGCAAAAGGGAACAGGTTATGAAAGAGGATCTGAGAATCTTCTTTTTTTTAAAGACAGAAGTGAACATATATTTGGTTGTTAATTTTTTTTCTTTTTTAACAGTTTAATTATTGGTTGTGCTCTGAATAATTTAGGCGGCAATCTCTGCATAAGTGCGATGCTACCATATGTTCAAATGACTGAATTAAATAGAGGTAGCAGATAAAAGAGAGGCAGAGTTGCTATAGTGGAAAGAGCATGGCTTTACAATTAGAAGTAGGTTCAAATCCCAGCTCTGCCTCTTGCCGGTAAGTAAGTCGCTGAGTCTCAGCATTCTCATCTTTAAAACGTGAACAGTAATACCTACTTCGAAGAGTTATATTGAAGATTAAAAGAGATAAGGGAAAGTGCCTGTTTTCCTACTTGGCACACAGAAGAAATCATATGGCAAACTCCATTATTTTTATTATATCCTTGAATATGGGAATTTGGAAGTATGCCTAATATACTCAAAAGGGATTACAGCATGAAATTTAATCTGTAAGAAAAACATTGAATTTAAATTAATTTAGGTGAAACAGAGTTAATTAGACTTCTGGAATTTAAAGCTGGAAGAGTCTGGCGAGTCTTCAGTTCTGCTTGGCCATTTTATAGCAGAGGAAACCATGGCCAGACAAAAACATGACTGGACCACGGTCATACAGCTAATTGGAAAGTAGAGGCAGCACTGGAATCTAGGTTTCCTAACGTGTCCAATCCAGTACTCTTGAACAAATATGAATTAAAATTTAGAACAGAGGTTGGCAAAATTTTCTGTAAAGGGGCAGAGGTGAATATTTTAAGCTTTGCGACCCAAACTGTCTGCTGCCACTGCTCGATTCTGTTTCCGTAGCTCGAAAGCAGCTATTGACAATACATAAATGAATGAGCATGGCCATGTTCTCATTGAATTGCATTCACAAAAACAAGTTGCAAACTGGATTTGCCCTGAGGGCACTGCTTTGCCAACACCTTATCTAGAACAAGTTGACAGATTTTCAGCTAAAGGAAACATGATGGGTATAATGTTTCTTTTATCTATTGTCAACACAGAAAAACCTGACAATAAGAGAACTCAGAATTTTTTAAATTGTGCTATTGTGACCAATGTTTTAAAATAGTGTTCAATAAAGTTCAATCAGGCCTCAACATTATTTTACTTTTTGGTAGTAACTAGGATAATGTAATAAAGAATCCCTAAGAATACAGAAGGAAGCCTGAAGAATAGGAATTCAAAATTATATTGGCTAAATAAGAATAAAAAGAAATAAAATAGTATTGAAAATTAAATGCAAGGATATATTTTAGTTAGAATAACTAAAACACTAAAGAAAATAACAAAGTGCTCTAACATAAAGAAGTAAGTAAATATTACTATCCAAAGCTACTGATTATATAGATAGCCACAAACCAGAAAACATCTTATCTATCAAAGCAGTACTTTTACATTTGTAGCACTTCACCAAGGGAACATCCTTAAAATCAGTAACAAAGAAGATGCTCCTGGAACCGGGAATAATCTACAAGAAATAAGAATACACCAAACAAATATGGCTTTGTGCCGGGACCTTGCTGTTGTTCTCAGCTCCATAATCATAATCTTCACAACTTCTTCAGACACGTAGAGAGATTTCATGGAGGAAGATGCCTAGACAACTAACTTCTCCCCTCCATCAAGAACAAAACATGAAGAAAGTCTGTATGTTGCAATACGAGGGTTTTACTCAGAAAAAGGGATAAATTTCCTGTTCCTAAAATGTATGATAGATTGGAACAGGTTTAGCAAAGAATATTGTCCAAACCTCTTCCAGGGAAGCTTTGAGAGAAGACTAAACTTTGTATCTGTTTAGCATGATGTATCCTCCCTGAAGAGAAAGGAAAAGAACTAGGAGGCCTTTCAACATCTGAATTTTAAGAGAGCCATTCAAATTGGCATCTGCCATACTCAACTGAACCAAATGTAATACTCTATTTTCCTAACGTTTATGTTTCTCCCTAGTAGCAAATTGGTTGCTTAAAAGGCACATCCACCCTTTGAGGCACTAAATTGTAACATGATGATATATGATGAGAATGAGGCTCAGTAAATAGTGCCAACTTTCTCCCAACATCTGTTCAATTTATACAATGACTCATTCAGAGTATTCAGTACTTAGTGCAAACAACTATGATCTTCCAAATATTTGATTTATCCTTGGGCTTTCACACACTTAAATTTTGGTTTCACTGCATGATTTTGGAAGAGCAGAGGCATAAATTGACTCTGTACCCATGAACAAGACATTGAGTTATAACTGTGAAAGTTTTATGTATACAACTTCTGCAACTCACAGGACTATGAGTCAATATGATGGTGCTACCCAAAAAGCATTTAAACACCTTTGCCCTCCGTCAGAAACAGAATTACAACTGTTACCTACGTTACACAGCACCATTACCATTTCCTGTATCTTTTTCTCTATATGGTAAAGAAAAATCGTAATTTAATATATACAGTATTACAATCCAATATAATTTTGAATCATAGAATTTTTCAAATATATATGCAAAATTGTACTTTTTCTACTCACAGATGCTTATCTATAACTAAATATAGTTGTTAGAAAAGCCTCATTTTTTTCAATATAGATAATAGGCATTTTGTTTCTGGGCATTAATTTTTAAAAAGACAGCATCAATTATCACTCAATAATGTGATGCTTTACTAATATTACCAAAAAGTCAATGAAAGTGAAGTCACTTTCATACTTGTTAAAAAATAAAACATAACTGAAAGAATATGTTGCAATATACATAAATAATAGATAAATAATATCTTCATTGCAATGAGAAATAGACAAATACCTACTACTTGTAACTGTCACTATAAACAAAATTCCTATAGAAAAAATACCAGGAAAATCAGAACTAAAGCATCCTTTTAAAAATTAAATTGGCAAGACCACAAATATGCCTACCCCTAAATAAGAAAAGGTGTGTTTAATTTACTTAAAGGAAAGGTGACATTTGTGTGGAAACTTGGAAATCTCAGAACCATGGATTTTTTTCTCATTTATTTTCCATTGTGATGTCCCTCAGGGTTTTTCACAGCAAAAACAATGGATCAAACAGACAACTCAGGCATGCAAAAACAGTCCATATTCAATTTTATCAGTTGGTAAAAAATGTTTTTTTCTCACCCACAGCTTTGACCAGTCACTCTCCCCTACCGTGGCTCAGTATATTACTCCTTATTAAGCACTTGCTCCTCCATCTTAGCTTCAAAGGCCTGTTTTCCCAGTTTCATTTCCTCTCTATTTCGTTTCCTCTGTCGGTATTCTTCCCGCCAAGAAATCCTTCAGTTAGACCTTTTATTCCCTGCCTCAGTCCCTCAACCATACCGTCTCTTACACTTTCAACACTTCGAAGCTACCCCGGCCACTTTCAACACCATACAGATCTCCTGAAGTCTTATTTGAGCCTAAGTGCATTAGGTTAAATGGCCAACTGCTTTTTGCTTTTTGTTTGTTTGTTTATCTAAGGGTATTGGCATGTACAAAAGAGAATGCAAGGAGGGACCGGGACTCCTGTAACAAATTTCTGGAGTATTTTAGTCATTCACGTTCAATGTACTAGACCCTACATGATGAACTGCATAGAATAAAAAGTAAAGCATTTACATCACATTCAAATATAGAAAAACAGACATTGTGTTACATTTTATCCTTGCTGATTGTAGGAATTTCAGTTGGTATCGCTTCTGGAACCATGCCAAGAGCCAAAAGAAAGTGGGCGTGTTAGGCACTAGATATGGGACAAGGACACAGACGGCCCCACATCACATCCCTGAAATGAGTAAATTGGCAACAAGAGCTGAGAAAGAGCAACAGAGGCAGGGAACAGGAGGGGAAACTGGACAGCAAATGAACACAGCAAAGGTATCCCAAGTAAGAATAAAAATAGATTGGAGTTCAGCCTGCCAGAAAAAACTGCCTTGTTCCAAACTCCAAAATAGACATGCAACATTAGTGACGCTAATCGCTATCTCGTTAGACTTAGTTTCTGAAAATCCATTCCCTTTCCTGCCATAAACCTTACTGTCAGCTTACTTATTTTGTTATTTCAAATATTATTTTTAAGGAGACTTCCAGTTGCAATGCAAAAAGTCAGATTAATCTAATTCTCTTTAGGATACTTTACTCATTGCTAAAAGCACCTTCATTCATTCTTTCAAAACTATATTGAGTATCAAGGAAGTATCCTGAAATAATGAGCCTTGGTTTCCTCATCTATAAAATGAAGATAAACCAATTAAGTCATGTTGGAAATTAAATGAGATAATGTATGTGAACCACTTACACAGTAATCGTAACCATGCAGTAGAAGTTAGCCATCATCATCCTGGTCCTCCTCCTCATTATTATTATAAGAACCCTGTTTTTCACATATGTCAGTTGCCAATGTCACCTAATTTGTGCCATATACTAATAAAATTTAAATTTTAACCAAACAATGTTTACTTCCTATAGAATATTATGAGTAACATTGTTTCAAACAGTTTTCCTGGGTCCCATGCAACTCCCTTCCAAATCTCCAGAGCCTAATAGGGTGTCTGACTGCTTCCTAATCAACAGCTCTGGGAAACAGCCATGAGAGAAGAAGGAGAAACACCAAGGAAGATTTGGTATTTCTTAGTCTGGGTGTAGCTACAAGGTGAGTCGACTGAGCCATTTCCTATAAATCCTGTGGGTCTCAGAGGAGAACAGATGTCATCAGGAGCTGCCTTTGTGACCAGCCCTTTAAATCTCCTCAGGTCCTAAGGTTTGGTCCTCTCTCCTCTTGTCTCCTTTCTTTGCACTTCACATTCCCTCTCCATAAGCTCTTCTATTACTTTGATTGCAGCCTAGAATATAAACAGATTTCTCCCAAACTCTTGCCTCACCTCAGCTCAAACCTCTCTCCGACCTTTCAGATAGTTACATCCAACTCATGTAACCAGGAAATTCAAGTGTCCAAATGATTCTTTCTCCCAAACTCTGTCTCTCTATGGTCTCTACTTTGGTACATGACACCACTATCACCTTTCCCCCCTTCCCAACCAAACCCCTGGTTTTCATCATTCCTGCTCCCTTTTCTTTCCCACAATGGATCACCAAAGTCTCCAATATGTGCCTATGGGAACAGGGACTTTGTATGTCTTGTTTTCTCCTGAATTCCAAGTACCTGAAACAATCTCCAGCACACAGTAGGCACTCCATGAGCACTGGCTGTATGCACAAATGGGGACAAAGCTGCTGCTCAATAAATGCTAGCTGAATGAAGGAATGAATGCGTTTCTTTAGGCAGAGTTCTCAGAAAACAAGAAGGTAAAGGTAATACTCCTTTACTGACATCTTGCCGATGTCAAGCCTACTAAATCACACGAAACGGTTTTGTCTTAGATCAGGAAAATGGCAGTTTCTTCCTACGTTCAAATGTCAATCCTCTGCTGTTGAGTTTCACAGTTAAGCAAGAAGATTTTCAGTCTTCAGGTTTTGTCCCATAAAAATCTGTAAAAGTCCTCGATTCAATAGTTAGACTTAGCAGGAAGTCTTTTGAAATGTCAAATTCAGAAAATTAGAAACAGCTTAACAACCCAGAAGAATAATACTTCATAGAATCCTATCAAGTAAAAAGCCAGATCCTGTGGGGCCACTCACTGGATGTGTTAGGCAATTGCAAAACAACATTAACTCTTTCAAACCTTCTACTGTTATCTGGTGGACAGAACCAACTTGTCAAATGTTTCCCAAGCATCTGGAGGAGCCAACCTCACTTTTCATCTAAAGCATCCCATTGCTTCTATTTGAATTGGTTTTAGTAGAACAGGCTCCCAAAGGACAGATGTGCATTCTTACTAATAATTATGAGGTCTTGGATTTTACTCTGAATCAAGTTTCCAGTCAAATCAACTTGCATTGCTTTACTTCACAAAAATAGCAAAAATGTGGTACAAAAAAACTTAAATAAATGAAAGGTCAGTACATTCATGGCTACACCTGTATTTGACTCACAAAATAAGAGGTTCCATGAAATAAAAATATTTTAAGGCTCTTTTATTTTTATCACTACAATTCTATATTAGGCTGATCTGGACATCTCATGTTTTCCTCAATTAGAAGATTGCCAGGAGGCAGACTTATTTTCAGTATTAAATCTTAGCCTAGATTCAGCCAGACTTTTCTGACATCCAAAACAAGGAAGGAAACAGGAAACATAGGAATGAAAAAAAGAAAGCAAAAACAGAAAACACAGACAAAGGCCACTCTCAGCTCCTGGAGGCCACCAACAATTTTTACCACTTGCACATTTCCATCTTCAAAGCCAGAAAATGGAGAATCTCCCTCAAATCAAATTTCTCTTACTTTGAATCTCTCTCACCAGAGAGAATCAGGTTAAGGGCTTACCTGATTATGTCAGCCCTACCAAGGACAATCTATCTTTCTGAAAGTCAACTGTGCCATATAATATAACCTAATCACAGGAATGACTACCCCATCATATTCATAGTTTATGTCCATACTCAGAGGAAGGACGATTATAGGTGAGTGCACTAGGAGACTGGAATCTTGGGGACCATCTTAGAATTCTGCTTACCAAAACAACAAGTGGACAATCGGAAACCAATATTTAAAAAACAGTACTTTTTACAATAGCTCATAAGGTATCTAATAAAATATGTACAAAATCTATATACTGAAAACTATAAAATGCTGATGACAGAATCAAGCAAAACCTAAATAAATGAAGAGACAACTGAATTTGTGGACTGAAAAACTCAATATGTTAAAATGCCATATCTTCCTGAACTGATCTGTACATTTAACTCAATTCTAATAAAATCCTTGCAGACAGATTAATTAACAGACAAGTTAATTCTAAAATTTATATAAAATGCAAAGAACTAGAAATGAAAAAGAATCTGAAAAAGAACACAATTGAATGACTCACACTACCAGATTTTAAAACTTACTGTAAAGCTACAAATTGAAACAGTATGGTTTTGATGAAGGGATAGACACATGGACTAATGGAAAATTATAGAGTCCAGAAATAGACCCACATAAATACAGCCAATTGATTTTTGACAAAGTTGCAAAATCAATTTTAAACAAATAGTCCAGGAATAATTGAACAACCACATGCAAAAGAAAAAAAGGAAGAAAAAAAGAAAAGATTTGACTTGTATTTCACACTATTATACAAAACTAACTCAACATGGATCATAAACTTAAATGTAAAATAAAACTATAAAGTTCTTATGAGAAATTATAGGAGAAAATCTGTGCATGTGAATTAGGTTAAGAATTCTTATATGATATCAAAAGCATAGTCTATTAAAAACACTGATAAATTGGACTTCATCAAAGTTAAAACTTTTGCTCTGTGAAAGACACTGTGAAGAGAATGAAATGACAAGCTACAGACTGGGAGAAACATTTGCAAATCATATATTCAACAGAGGACTTTGTTCTGGTTTGCTAAAGCTGCCATTATGCAAAACACCAGAAATGGATTGGCTTTCATGGGATCTTATTAAGTTACAAATTTACAGTGCTAAGGCCATAAAAGTGTCCGAACTAAGGCATCAACAAGAGGATACCTTCACTGAGGAAAGGCTGATGGCATCCAGAACAACTCTGTCAGCTGGGAAGGCATGTGGCTGGTGTCTGCTGGTTCTTTGCTCCCAGGTACTGGTTTCAAAATGGCTTTCTCCAAAATGTCTCTGGCCTCTGTCTCTCTTAGCTTCTCTCAGCCCTCTGCTTGGTTCTCCTAGGACATTTCTCTCGAAGCATCTGGGGGTCCTCTCTTAGGTTCTCCGGGGCAAACTCTGGGCTTCATCTCTTAGCATCTCCAAACATCCTTCTGCCTGCATCTCCCAGCATCTCCAAGCATCTGGGTCTGTGTCAGCCCTTAGCTTCTGGATTACATATCTTAGCTTCTCTCCAAATGTCTCATTCAGCTTCTCTGAGCTTCTTGTTTCCACGAGCTCTCTTAAAGGACTCCAGTGATCTAATTAAGACCCACCTGGAATGGGCAGGGTCACATCTCCATGGAAATAATTTAATCAAAGGGTCTCACCTATAGTTGAGTGGGTCACATCTCCATGGAACCAACCTAATCAAAAGTTCCCACCCTAATCAAAAGAGGAATAAGTCTGTCCCCACAAGACTGCATCAAAGAACATGGCTTTTGTGGGGACATAGATTCAAACCAGCATAGACTTTTATCCAAAATATAAAAAGAACTTTTGAAACTCAACAATAAGAAATCAAACAACCCAATTAAAAAATTGGGCAAAATTATGACCAGATACTTCACTAAAGAACATATATCAACAGCACATAAGCACGTTAAAAGATGCTCATCATTAGTCATTAGAGAAATGCAA
The DNA here is from genome assembly GCF_015220235.1 of Choloepus didactylus. NCBI lineage: Eukaryota > Metazoa > Chordata > Mammalia > Pilosa > Megalonychidae > Choloepus > Choloepus didactylus. Next base: position 51,657,001 of record NC_051309.1, read on the forward strand.
ATTAAAATCACAATTAGATAACTCTTCACACCTATTAGAATGGCTAACAATAACAACAACAACAACAAAAAAACAATGTGACAATACCAAGTGCTGGTGATGGTGAGGTTGTGGAGCAATGTCCCTCTGATACATTGCTGTTGGGAATGGTACTCAGGAAAACAGCTTGGCAGTTTCTTACAAAGTTAAACATATACTTACCAATCTACGTATTAATCTTAGAGAAATTTGCTGCAGAAAACTGGAAGCAATCAAACTGTCCTTCAATGGGAGAATTAATAAACAAACTTGGGCACATCCACACACTGGATTACTGCTAAGGAGTAAAAGGAACAAACTGTTGGTACATATAACAACAATGATAAGTCTTAAAGGCATTATGCTAAGGGAACAAAGCTAGTCTGAAAAAGTCACCTACTGTGAATAATGATTCTATGTAAATAATATTCTGGAAAAGGAAAACTGTAAGTTTGGAGAGCAGATCCAGGGTTTCCAGGGGTTTGAGGAGGAGGAAGGGATTGACACAAAGGACAACATGACGATAAATTTTGGGTGATAAGACTATTGAGTACCCTGATTGCATTGATGGTTACAGGACTTTATACATGTTAAAACTCATAGAACTGTATTTCAGAAAAAAGTGAATTTTACTATATGTAAAATTAAAATTAAAAAAGTAAAAGTGAGATTCTTGTCACAGAAACACATATTAACACCCTCATGTAATCTGAAAAATAAAGACAGCCCATTTCTGTAAGAAATTAACTCTGATTTGGCAGATCAGTTTGACATTGAAGACTGGCTTTACTGATTTGGTAAATTATACATAAATTGAGTGGATAAAATTGACAGCTCCAAAGTTTTGGTAAATAAATGTTTAAAGCACATAATAACATGAAAAACATTTTATCAAAAATATTGAATTAGCAAAGACTAGTTGAAATTAACAATATTTTCATTTTTACGATCATTTCTAAGTATATAGGGTTAAAAAGTGCCTCTAAGTAAGAGTAACAAATAGATTTGATATATACTGATAAAGCTTTATAGTGACTTCCCAGAAGTTGAGAAAGTGAATGACTTTAATGACTAGATAACAAATTCATTCGCAAGTCAGCTGTTTTCCAACATTTTGCTTTTAAAACTGAAGGAGAACCTAAGCAAGTTGTCATCAACAAAAAATAAGTTTAATAATAGACATATTGCTGTGTGATTTTTTTGACATAAAACTGGGAAGTTGTTCAAGGAATTGGTGCCATTGTTATAATAAAATTAATTCTATTCCCATGAGCTTAATTATGTAAGTCATCAGGGCACCACCATTGAGGAAAAAAAACGATAGAACTGATGCCAAACCCTGTTACATTTTACATAAACCTGTTTGAAAGAAAAAAAAATCCCATCTAATGCATCAAAAGATGCACTTTCAACAGATATCAAATTTAAGTTTAGTAATTATTTATGAAAGTTTATAACAGATTTAAATAGCAATTATTAATTATGATAAATTAATCAAAAAACAAATTTTTTACACTCAGTTTCATGATTGAGGGAAACTTTTAAAGGTAATTTCCACTGTATAGATATTTTTTTAGAGATGTATGATGGGGTGATAAAAATATCCTAAGCATTATAAAGATATTACATCAGATGAAATTCTGTGAAAGAAGGGGAATAGAAATAAAATGCAGGAAGAAAGGAACAATATAAAGTTCAATGGATGTTAAGAGTTTTTATATGTAATTTTTAATGGTTGGTGGTTTACAAATTACTATGATAATTAAGTTCCATTGGAAACATGCAAAAGAGTGATGTAAGTGTTTGTTTTTAAATGTTAGTTATTAGAATATACCTAAAATTGTATCCTTTGTGACTATTTATATTCATGATTAAAAATTTTTAGATATTAACTTCAATGTGTGCAAGGGGTATACAGTTTCTCAATCCTTTTCGGGGTACACAAACAGAAATATTTGAAAGACTACACCTTTAATACATTATGCTATACCACCTCTTCAATAAGTACTTTGCTCATTTTGTTCAAGTGTGTGTAGTTTCAGACACAAAATAAACATATGGATTGAGCAGATGAAAATGGAGACTGCAATCATTTCCCAATTGCTGAGCCCAACGGAATAAGAGTCATGAAGATTGCAATGCAATTTGGCATAATGACGTCACAATGTCAGAGAGCTTCACAGATTTTTATGTGATGATTTTTGAATTATGCATTAGTTTCAGTGGGCAGCCCAGAGTCTACAGTTCAAACTAGGATGTCTGAATCACCAGGCAAGTGCCTCATCATTGCAGTTCAATGTCAAGCATGATTGATTGAATGTAAGGAACTGTGCCCAACAAAAAGATATAAATAGCATCCTATCCTGGGAAATTTGGGAGAGGAAAGTATGAGACTTAGAACTAAGCTAAATTTCCTAGTTATAAGGAAAAAAAACAACAATTTTTACAACTACCTGGTTTTGTTAAGATATATCTTGCTATAATTTAAATGATCACTGTGGGTGATATAAAGTTGGATTTAGAATTAAAATAGGTGATGTTTTAGATCATTTAGGGTATGAATGATCACATTCTTGTTGGTGTGGTCAAAACTGATCACTGACCAAAGTAGTCTTCGATTGAAAAACTAAGAATTATTTTGGTTTTTTTTGCTAAAATTGTTTATTTTTAATTGCAATCTGTAAGAATGCAGATTTGGATATTTGATTGTGAGGCACAATGCTGAACAAAGTGTGGATATTCTCGGTCTTCATCAATGAACAAAATAACTCTCTGTAAGCACAGGGACCATCCTGTGATGTTGGGCTTCTGAGTTATTAACGTCAAAGCCATGCAGCTAAATTGTAAAGAGTGAAAAGAATGAATGCAGGACTCGAAAGGCAATCTCGATATTTCTGTTTTAGGAACCACTGTGCCACTTCAAGCAAAGCAGTATTTGGCAAAGAATAGAAGCCTAATCTCAAGTGATCTATAAACAAGAATTATTAAGCCCGAAGAGAACAGGTAGTATTTAGGCTCAACACGAAGCCAATTTTGTTTGGCATTGCTTCATTATGCTGGGTTTGTGGCACAGACAAATCAAAACCAGACGGTGATGCTCATGGAAAAACAGTGGAAATACACAAGAGTATTCCCTGTGGTTCAAGGATCAAAAGTAGTTGTTAGGAACTTCAAATGATTTAAAAACTCTTAGTGCCGATTCACAGCAAAATGAAATTCAACTATCAGAGACACGATTAATGAAGTTTATAAAGAAATCTTTAATGTCCTTGGCTCTATAACTACTGAAATAATAACAATAATTATAACTGTTGCTCATATCACTTCTTTTCCTCATTTTATCTTTGACTACTCCCTTAATATGCCCTACTTTCAGGCCTACAAACACGTGCTGTGCTTGCAGCTAGTGAAAAGAACTGAGGGAGGAATCTAGGGGAAGAGCTTTGCAGGCAGAGGAAACAAGTGCAAAGGCCCAGAGGCAAGCATAAGTCTAGTACATTCAAGAAATATCAAGGAGGCCAGAGAAGCTGGGCCTAGAGAACAAAAAAGTAAGTATTGAGAAAGATGGCAGAGGTCATGGGGACCAAACAATATAGGGCAGGAACTCTCTGTTGCACAACTCCAAGAGGCACTACTCATATCGAATTCTGTGTGATTTGTCCTCTCCTGGAAACATGCAACACGGCAGTGCTAATGGAGAGCCCTGAGGGTTGTAAGGATGGTGGCTTTTATATTGATTGAGCTGGGAAGTCTTCAGAAAACTCAGAGGAGAGATGTGAAGGTTTACAAGATCCCTGTCCCTGCTGTTAGAGAAAAGCCTGCAGGGGCACAGAAAGGCAGAGAGGAGGTGGCTTGGACTGAGTGATGGTCATGGAGGTGATGAGCACTGGTTGGATTATGTATATATTTTGACAGTTGAGCCAACAGGATTTGCTGACAAGTCAGGGATGGTGTGGGAGAGAAAGAGAAGAGTCAAGGATGACCCAGGGTTTTGGCTCAGGCAACTGGAAGAATGACGTTATCATTTAATAAGATGGAGAAAGCTGGGAGAAGAGCAAGTTTGGGACAATTTCAGATCAGTTTCAAACTTGTATTTGATATGCTTTTTAGACACTCAAGTGGAAATAAATAGAAGGCAGGTGTGTGTGTACATACCACAAACACACTTAAGCATACTGGCCCAGAGTTCTGGGGAAGATGCACGCTAGACATACACATTTGTAGTTGTCAGTGTATGGATGGTGTTTGAAGCCTTGAGCCTGAATTAAATCACTAAAAGAAAAGAGATCTAAGGACTAAGCCCTGGGCACTCCAATAGTGAGAGGTGAGAGAAGTGAGGAGAAAATGGCAACAGAGACTGAAAAGAAGTAGCTAAAGAAGGAGGAAAACCTACCTGGGAGCCAAGTGAAGAGACTGTATCAAGGAGGAGGGAGTGAGTAACTATAGCAAATGCTGCTAGATGTCAAGTAAGAGAAGAATTGAGAGCTCACTGTGAGATCTGGGAACGTGGACAGAGGCTTTTGGAGACCTGAAAAAAAGTAACTTAGGTTGAGAGGTGGGAGGAAGGACAGTGCAATATGGGTCTGAAGGTTAAGAAAGTGGAATAAAATTAGGGATGAACTAGAGGTTTAAAACCATCATTACTTATGCGCTGTAGGCAAGTATGAGATTTCCCAAAGAAAATATATTGTATATATTGAGAGAAGAGGGTTGAGAATAGAACCCTGTGGAGTATCAACATCTGAGGGGCTGGTAGAAGGAAAGGAGAATGGGGTATAGTCAGCCTGGTTGGAAGCAGACCAAAACAGAGCAGTGTTCTAGAAACCAAAGGCAAAGGAAGAATCAACAGGTTCCAGTAAAGTTTAGTACTTCCTCCTTCCGAATCCCACACTTCTTCTCTTAAAGCACACTGTAGTTTGGGGATGGAGCAGATGCCATTATTTTCAAAACTGAGGGAAGGGAGTACATACCCCAGGCCCCTCACTCCTGTAGTGGGATAATTCTAAGCCATGTATTATACCCTAGTTCCCAGATTTTTTCTGTGGGATTAAGCTCTAGTTGCCCGCTATGATAGCTGGTTTAATACATTACCCTTTATAGGCTATCTTCCCTTCCCTGAATCACCTCCCCACTCCTCCACCACTGTCCCCTGCCTCCTCCAAATATACCACTTGGGCTCAAATCCTTGTCTTGGGGTTTGTGCACTCCTTTAAAGGATGTATATCACCTTTTCTTTTCCAGTTTACCTGGTACATAGACTATGCTTAATAAGTGGCTGTTGAAGTAAGGCATTTATTATATTTGCATGGTGCCTTGTGGTTTCCAAAATGCTTTTAAACACATTAACTCATTTAGCCCATAAAACAGTTTTACACTTCATATATCAGTATTCCTATTGTGAAGTTGAGAAAAGAGGTTTAAGTGGTTTTAAAAACTTGCTCAAGGCGCCACTGTTATGAACTGGCACAGTCAGGACTTGACTACAAGTCTCCAGACTCTGAATCTGGTGTCTACGATGAAAGAAATTTCAACAAAGAAGAAAGAAAATACTTGAATAATTTAAAGTTATAAATGTAGGAAAATTTGAGGCTCCAGGAAAACCTCATTTTATATATAAGACTGGTCACTGTAATGGAAAGCGTACAGCTAGTTCTTAATACTTACATGACCCTATTTATAATCATCTATCTCTGGGAGCAGTGATACTAAGTAGCTCAAAGAAATAGCTGGTGTTATTTCTCCCAAATGAACTAGCAATTCAATGGAAAAAAATCAGAGTATGCATTTAACCAAGATTCTGAAATTCCAATTTTGCTACTAAAACACTGAAATGGTTGCTATCAGCAACCAGAGCTAGACAAAGCAAATAAGATACTAGGAAAAGGAAGAGGCAAATAAATGGCTGAAGTTCTTTTATGGCAGGGGAGATCTACTTCAGACCCACAGAAATGCCATTTAAAAACTACTTTCCATATACAATTACAGCCAAGGTAAAGGATTAGTCAGAGATCTCAGAATGATTGATGAACCTTGACCTTTAGTCCTCTGAGTTCTCACAACTCAACTGTGGAAACACAACAATGTTTATTTTAAAACCTCTGAATAACAGTTCCCACAGCATTATCGCTTTAGCACATTATTTGCCTTAGCTTCGATACAAGAGAGAAAGGCTAAGACGACTATGTGTCTCTCTATACGAAAACAAAATATCTTAGGAGTTATGACTGATTTAAAGGATGCTAAGAGACAATAAATTAAACTTACAGGGCTGTACTTGGGGGAAAGCTGCTACCCACAATGTGTGAGTTTGGGCTTGATTTAGTCTGAAAAGACATTTGAGAGCTCTAGTGAGAAGTAACTGTAATCAGGGTAGGAGTCAAGATTTAATAATCAAATCCCAGGATGGTTCCAGGATGGTGGACTATTTGGTAGAGGATAGAACCTGGGAGCTGGATTTAAAAATAACCTTGGAATGACATCCTTGAACTCATTTTCCTAATTTATAAAATGACGATGATAAGACCTCAGAGATTTGCTCTGGAGGCAAAAGGAGCTAACATCTGTGAAAGTACTTAGGAAAGAAGAAGCGGGTACATAATTAAAAGGGGGATTACTATTATGTTGGGGTGAATGACTCTACAATGGAGAAGGAGAAGACTGAGATGGGTAGCCCTCTTGAGTCATCACTCATTTCTTGGGCTAAGCAGGAACCTGATGCCCAACACAGGTTCACAGTGCTGAACACCTGCACCAGCACACATTCTCTCTTCCTCTTTGCCTGGTGGGACCCTTTCCCTTTTAAAATCTTCAGGAATCCTTTACGTAACTGACTCCACTCTATTCCATTGACGTTTAGCCTATGTCCTTTTATCCCTTCTGTGTGCTAGCATGTTTACATATAGTTATTCATGTTTCTTTATAAATATTATTATGTTTCTTACATGTGGGTGCCCAAGTTAAATTTAACATTCCTTAAGCATAAGGAGCATGTTAATTTTGTTATTATGATTATGATTACAATCATTATTTTGAGAAAGTACTTCACGAAACATAAAGTCCTAGACCAGGGTTTCTCAGAAGTAGCACTATTGACATTTTGGGCGAGAAAGTCCTTTGCTGTGGGGAGGTTGTCCTGTGCACTGTAAGACGTTTAGTGGCATCTCTGACCTGTAGCCAACAGAAGCCAGCACTATTCCCTATACCCCAACAGAGGTAACAAGCAAAAATGTCTCCAGATGTTGCCAAATGTTCAAGGTTGGGGTGCAAAACCACCCCGTTTGAGAGCCACTGCACTAGATGCATATAAATTAATATTATGACCATTGTAATTACTGATTTTCTCAGAGTACCTGGAAGAATTCTCAGCACAGAGTAAATACCCAATCAATATCTGTTGAATGAATGACAGAATGAGAAAAGAACATCATTAATTGTATTTATAAAGGGGTACCATAGCATAAGCCCTTAAATGATTAAGACTATATTATATAATAAATACTTTTGTAGTTGGCATAGAGTGTATTCTTAATAAAGAAACATGTTTTTAGTGACTGTGCGTATTTTAGAAATCATATTCTTACATATTTACAAATATCATAGCCAGCAGGAGCTTCCTCCTTAGCACATGAACTACAAAAACACCAATAATGACTGGCATCCTTTTCACTCCTCAAGCTTGAGACAGAATAATTAAATTCTAGGGAAATAATGCATCAATATTGCATCAGACCTATTTTCAAAGCAGTAATTCTGCAGGAAAAAAAATTATTACAGCCAGATATTCTAAAAACAAGTAGAGGATCTCAGATAAGTATACTTCGAAAATCTCTGTTCTCTTTAAACATGAAATTTTAAATTTAAATGTTTCATCATTCTTTCTAAGATCTTCACTAAGATCACCAATCTTTTCCAGTATCATCAGTCTTCTCCAATATTTGTAGAACCAATATTAAGCAGCATTTCAGTTTGAGCTATTAAAGAATAATGATAATAGTATTTTGAGTTAAAGAACTGAGTCTTGTTTTGATTTTGACAATCAGTGTTAAAGAACACTGATGATGTTTTGATTTTCAAATTTTCTCCATGGGTTTTTAAATCCTGTATCAACAGGCTACATTTTCCAAATGGCTATTAAAAACAACCATAGTTTTCTTATCAGAACAGGAGCAAATGCAGCTGTAAAAGAGAAGACTGAGAAGAATTTTTTTAGATATTTCCACTTATCCTTCGGACCATATGACATCTTTTGGAGGGAATCCTAATGCAGCAGCGAGCCTCTACTCAATAGTGTGTTAAAAAGAAATAAAACAAAACTTCCACTTCTGACTACAATGCAGTACATTGACTACTTGTAGCAGGTCAGTGCTCCCATGAAGTACAACTAGAAAAGCCAGATAAACACAAGAAACATTTGTTCAAGGGCATCCGGGAGCTGACAAGACAATTAGGATGTGAGGGGCCAAGTTCCCAGAGAGAAGATTTCTTATGGAACAAAGAGCCTACATTCTGTGGGTGCTTTTTCCCTTGTGGAACTTGCCAATTCTTGGCGTTGTGCTAGAAACAGAATCTGAAAATGGGGCCTCTGCAAACAGGCAGAGAAGCCAGCCAAGCTTTTGGTGATACACAGGGACGGAGAAACAAAAATTAGAGTTTGTTGCTGCTAAAGCAGCTTGGTATTAAGGGGCCAAGTATACAAGGAGAAAAGAAGGTCTGAGAAATGAGCCCACCATTTGGAAGGATTTCCCCTCAAGGCATTCATCACTGATGACAAAGGGCTAAAAAGTTAAGAAGAAATCATTGGAAAAGCAACTGGAATTTCCAGCAGTCTCACTTGCTCTGCAAAAGAAAAAAAAAATAAGGATTTGGGACTGTCTAAGAAGGACAGGGATGTAGTAAACACCCCGGTTTCTCAGTTGGGATTACTGGAGAACTGCACCCTAGGATTGGAGACAAACCAGAGGTGGATGGTGCCTTACAAAAATGACAAACCAGCAAAACTAGCTAAGCCTCTGTTTGGATTAAGGTAATCTGGCCCCTCTGTGTGCCTATTACCGGGATTGTCCTTCAAGGAAGGACTTGTTGTCCCAGCTGTCAGCTCCTTCATGCTTTGCCTCAGCAGCAGACAGCTGCAGAGAGCTGCCTCTCCCAAGGGCAAACCATTTCCCTTGGACCATATCTGACAACTGATTAAGGTGGGTATATAAAAACCCAGCTATTTTGTCCCAAAATGGAACAACTCTTATAGGCTCCAGGGCTCCGCAAGGACTTGGCCAAAGCTCTGATGGGCCTGAATTGCAATTTAATTTCTCAGTTTTCCTGATCCTGCTTTCTCTCCACTCCTATACACAAGTGCTGGTACTTAATAAATACCTGGTACACCAAAATCCCCTCAGTGACCATTTCCAGAAAACCCATCTTGCAGCAATCCCAGGAGTGGTCCTAGAAAGCAGGTGATAAGATGGGGTAATTGAGCTGGATCACTCACTGCTGGGCTGGTAGTGAGGATGCCATCATTGGTGGAGACAGACATTCCCTGGCAAAGGGGTCCAATTATTAAAATACACACCAGAAGTGTTCCTATGGAGAGGAATGCACTAGGTGAGGTAATTAATCAGATATATGAGAAATACGGGGGACATAGTAACTATAAGGACAATAGGGTTGGATGACTTATTGCTAAGTATCAATGCCCTAGAAAAAGATAACTAAAAGCTACAGGCAATTAACAGGAAATTAAAAGCCACCTGTGAAAGCCAAAGGACCTCCCTAGTCACTTACAAAGAAGTTCTTATATCCTTTAGCAGGACCTAGAAAACTAAGGAATGAGCTCAGGAATTAACAGTTTGAGTGATGCAGCATTCAAGACCAGTAAGGAAGGTCTTTTATGCCAAGGTCAAGCCCTGTTTGGGAGGGAAAAGAAGTAACACTGACACTTAGTATAGGAAAAACTGGATGTCCCCCAAAACTTTGAACCCTATTAGATTAAACCCCCCAAAAATTAGAAACAAAGAAATAACAAAGATGCAAGTATAAATCAAGGAAATAGAAACTACAACAGAAAAAAACAACAACACTGAAAAGTATTTCCTTGAAAATACAAATACAATTGATAAACCTAAAGTAGGACTATCTAGAGGAAAGGTGTATATTACCAATATCCTACAGATATTTAAAAAAATAAGAGCATATTAAAAATACCTATATGCAAATACATTTGAAAATTTAAATGGAAGCAAATTTCTTGAGTATACAACTTAGCAAAAAAAGAAATTAGAAGAAATAAAAATCTAAACAAACTTCTACCCTTTGAAGTTATTGAATCTTTAATTAAAAATTTTCCCACAAAGAAATCTTCAGATCCACATGGTTTCACTAGTAAATTCTTTTAAACATTTAATGAAGAAATAATACCAATCTTACACAAACTCATCTCAATTCTTTTTATGAGGCCAGCAAAACCTTAATATGAAAAACAGACAAGGATATTAAAAAGGAAGGAAAATCACAGGTCACTTTTTCTCATAAACATGAATGCAAGTATCCCAAACAGAACATTCAAAAATCAAATCCAAAGATAAGTAAAAAGACTAAATATCATGAACAACTGGGGATTATTGCAGGAAAGAAAGAGCAGATCAACTTTCATAAAGCAATCAGTATATGGGAAGTGCTACCAGATTGGAGAGTAAGAACCTTGGAAAATCCTCTCCTCCATAGAAGCAAATAGAACACTGGCAAAAGTTGGCAAAATCAACTTTTTCTGAACCCTGGAAATTAACCAAACACTTACAACAATACAATGATCATATATTCAAGAAAAATTGCTAAATTTTGGTAAAAACAGCAAGTTTTGCATCATTTTAACTTGCCTTATTCCCATCCCCTGTCCCCACTTCTGGGGTAGCCTTGAAAACCAATAATCTTCCAACTATAGTATCCGTGAAAAACAGCAGCCAAGCAGCCAATGAAGGGGACAGAATAAGTTTGGCATCCCCAAAGACCCTCATTCTCAAAGAATCGTAATTATTTGACCTGTCTGACATCTCCCTGGAAATCTACAGTAAGAAAAACTATCTTTATTTAATCTGACACAGGGTTTGCTCAGGGTGAACAGCCTTCTCCCCCAAAGTGTTTGTCAAAATGATATCAGCAACAATTGTTGAAATCACAACTGTCTGAGGAAGAGATTAGTGTTTGGAGCAAATAAGATTCTAAACAAAAAAATTAAAAGAAAAATCTGGGGTATAGAACATCTATCAGGGGTTTTGAAGAGCTGTAACATATTCTGGAGACTATATAAGGCCATGTAAATGTGCAGTGATATGCACATACCCAAGAAAGACCTGAGAAAGCCCCAATATCTTACCTCTGGCTGACACTGAGGCTCAGCACAAGTGGGAATGAAGGCTAAGGCACAGTTGTAAACTGCCTGCCAAAACACTGACATACAAAAAAAAGCCCCTTGGTCCCCCTGAGGAGCTGGGGGAGGATGCGGAGGTGTTGGACTTCCTCACCTAGATTGTTGCTGATGTTCTCACAAACACTGGAGACTGATGACTTGACATGCTGCGCTCTCTGTCTTGGGGCTGGCCCCCATAAAGTTTGTTACTGCAAAGGAAAGGCTAAACCTGCTTATAATTGTGCCTATGAGTCTCCCCCTGAGTGCCTCTTTGTTGCTCAGATGTGGCCCTCTCTCTCTAACTAAGCCACCTTGGCAGGTGATCTCACTGCTCCGCCCCCTACATGGGACCTGACTCTCAGGGGCGTAAATCTTCCTGGCAATGAAGGATATGACTTCTGGGCATGAATCTGGATCCAGCATCGTGGGATTGAGAACATCTTCTTGACCAAAAGTGGGAAGCAAAGTGAAATGAAATAAAGTTTCAGTGGCTGGGAGATTTCAAATGGAGTTGAGAGGTCACTCTGGTGGACATTCTTACACACTATATAGATAACACTTTTTAGGTTTCAATGTATTGGAATAGCTAGAACTAAATACCTGAAACTACCAAACTCCAACATGGTAGCCTTGACTTTTGACAACTGTATAAAAATGTAGATTACAAGGGGTGACAGTGTGATTGTGAAAACCTTGTGGATCACACTCCCTTTATCCAGCATATGGATGGATGAGTAGATAAATGGGGACAAAAACTAAATGAAAAATAAAGTGGGATGGGGGGAATGATTTGGGTGTTCTTTTTTATTTTTAATTCTTATTCTGATTCTTTCTGGTAAAAGGAAAATGTTCAAAAATAGATTGGGGTGATGAATGCCCAACTATATGATGGTACTGTGAACAGTTGATTGTACACCATGGATGATTGTATAGTATGTGAATATATCACAATAAAACTGAATTAAAAAAAAAAAGAGCCCCTTGGCACAGGCTTGGAGATATATTGGTTAAAGGCATTAAAGAAAATCTCTGTACACTCTTTAAGTGACCATATATTATTTAAGCAGAGACTTCAGTGGCCAAACACAACAAAGAATAGAAATTTTACATAATTATTTCAGGTAAACAACTAAACAAATAGCAACAACAACAAAAAAAACAACAACTAGCAAAAGCAAGAACAAATCTAATTTTCAGAGTTGTCACTTTAAATTATTTAAAATGTCCAAATTTCAACAAAAAACATTATGAGTGGTGCAAAGAGACAGGAAAGGATGACACATATTCAGGAAAAAAAGCAGTCAATAGAAACTGCCTCTGAAGAATATCAGACATTAGACTTACTAGACAAAGACTTTAAGTCAACTATTTTTAAAAAGGTTAAAGAATTAAGAAAACTATTCATAAAGAACTATATGAAAATGATGTGTCAACAAGTAGAGAGTAATAAAGAGATATAAATTATATTTTTAAAAGAATCAAATAGAAACACTGCAGTTGAAAAGTATAATAACTGAAATGAAAAATTCACTAGAGAGGCTCAATAACAGATTTGAGCTGGAAGAAGGAAGAATCAGAAAACTTGGAGATAAGTCAATTGAGATTATCCAGCATGAAGAATAGAAAGAAAAAAAGAATGATGAAAAATTGAGCAAAGTCTCAAGGACTTGGGGAACACCACTAAATGTACCAACATATAAATAGTGGGAGTCTAGAAGGAACAGAGAGAAGAAAAGGGTCAGAAAGAGTATTTGAGAATTAGTAGCCAAAATTTTCACAAATCTGATGAAAACATTAATTTACACATTCAAGAAGCTCAATAAATTCAAATAGGATCAACTCAAAGATATCCAAAGTTAGACACATCACAATCAAACTATTGAAAGCCAAAACCAAAAAAAAAAAAAATTGAAAATTGAAGATAGCAAGAGAGAAGCAACTCATTAGGTAAAACAAATCCACCATATATTAGCAGCTGACTTCTCATCAGAAGCCATGAATACAGAAAAAAGTGGAATGACATATTTAAAGTACTGAAAACAAGACCATCAACCAAGAATTCTATATACAGTAAAACTATCATTCACAAATGAAAGACAAATTAAGACATTCCCTGATAAACAAAAATGGGGGGAGAAATGTCTCACTGGCAGATCTGCCCTATAAGAACTACCAAACTACTAAAGGGAGTCCTTCAGTATGAAATGAAAAGATACTAGACAAAAATTTGAATCCACATGAGTAAATAAAGAACACAAGCAGAGGTAACTAGATAGGTAAAAATAAAGACATAAACATGTATTTTTTGCTTATAAATCTTTTCTTATTTTTCTGATTTAAAAGATGACTGCATAAACAATAATCATAAACTGCACTGATGAACCTATAATGTATAAAGATGTAATTTATATGGCAATAATAGAACAAAGAAGGGGCTAGGGAATGAAGCTACATAGAAACAGAGTTTCTGTAAATATTGAAATTTAGTTGGTATTAATATTAATATTAATTTTAATTCCCAGGGTAACAAATAAGAAAACATCTCAACAACTATAGTAAAATAAAGAACAAGAAATTAAAATAGTGTACTAGAAAATATATATTTAACACAAAACACAAAAGAAGGCAGTAAAGAAGGGTAGAGGAACAAAGAAGGCATAAGATATATAGAAAACAAATAGAAAAAATGCAGATGTAAATTCTACCTTGTCAGTAATTACATTAAATAAAAATGACTTAGTCACTCCAATCAAAAGGCAGAGTGACAAAATGACTAAAAAATATATGAATCAACTATATGCTACTTATAAGATATACTCTTCAGATTCAAGTACTCAAAGAGGTTGAAAATAAAAGGTTACAAAATGTTTTACCATGCGATTAGTAATAAAAAAAGAACTGAAGTGGCTTCACTAATATCAAACAAAATAGACAATACAAAAATTGTTAGTAGACATAAAGAAGATATTTTATAATGATAAAAAATCAATCCATCAGGAATACATAAAAATTTCCAAACTTAAATGCATCTGACAGCAGAGACCAAAAATACATGAAACAAAAACTGACAGAATTGAAGGGAGAAACAGAAAATTCCCAATAATATTTGGGGATTTCAAAACCACACTTTCAAAAATGAATAGTACAACTAGGCAGGAGGTCAACAAGGAAATAAAAGACCTGAAAACCACTATAAAACAACTAGACCTAATAAACATTTGTAGAATACTCCACCCAACAAAGGCAGAATACATGTAGTTCTTAATGCACATGGAACATTCTCCAGGTTAAGCCACATGTTATGCCATAAAACAATCCCTCATAAATTTCAAAGCATTTAAATCATAAAAAAAGTTGTCTGACTGCAATACAATTAAATTAGAAATAAGTAACTGAAGATATTTTGGAAATTTTGAAATATGTGGAAATTAAACAACATACTCCTAAGTGACCAAAGGATCAAAGAAGAAATCACAAAGGAACTTAGAAAATTTTTAAGATAAATGAAAATGAAAACACAACATACCAAAACATAAGGAATGAAGCTAAAGCAATACTCAGAGGAAAAGTTCTAGCTATGAATACCCATATTTAACAAGAAAAAGGATCTTAAATCAATAACATAAACTTTTACTTTAAGAAACCAGAAAAAGCAGAACAAAGTAAACCCAAACAAGTAGAAGGAAGGAGATAATTAATATTAGAGTGAAAATAAGTGAAATAAATAATAGGAAAACAATAGAGAAAAATCAATGAAACTAAAAGTTAATTGTTTGAAAAAATCAACAAAATAACAAACCGAGAAAAAAAAAAAAGGACCCAAATTACTGAAATCAGGAATGAAAGATGTGACATTACTACCAATTCTACAGATATGAAAAGGATTATAAGCGAAAACTATTAACAATTGTATGTGAGCAAATTAAACAATCCAGATGAAATTGACAAATTCCTACAAACACACAAATGCCAAAACCAATGCAAGAAGAACAGAAAATCTGAACAGACCTATAATAAGAAACAATATTGAACTGGGAATCAAAAAAATTCTCACAGAGAAAAACCCAGGACCACATCCCTTCACTGGTAAATTCTACCAAGTGTTTAAAGGATATTAACATTCCTGTATCAAATTCTTCCAAAATATAGAAGAGAATAGAACTTTTGCAAAAACATTCTATGAGGTCATTTTTACTTTGATACAAAAATCAAAGAAAGATACTACAAGAAAAGAAAACTACAGACCAATATTTCTCATGATTATAGACAAGAAATCATCAACAAAATACTAGCAAACCAAAACCAGCAACAAAGAATAAGTTATATACACAATGACCAAGTGGGATTAATCTCAGGAATGCAATGTTGGTTTTACATGCAAAAAGTAATGAGTGTAATACATCATTTTATTAGAACAAAGGGCAAAACTGCATTATCATCTCGATAGATACAGAGAAAGATTTGACAAAATTTGACACCTTTTCATGATAAAAATGCTTAACAACCTAGGAATAGAAGGGAACACCCTCAAATTGATAAAGGGTATTAAAGAAAACATCACAGGTAACATCATTCTTTTTTTTTCTATAAATCTCCAATTACATAATCAGAAGAGTTTAATGAAAGACCCATTTATATCCATGGAAATTTCTAAAATTATAAAGTCTAACATCAAATATTAGTAGGATATGTATCAAGTGGAGCTCTCAATGTTGCTGGTTGAACCTTAAAATGTTACAGCCACTCTGAAAACCTTCCTCTGAGTTTCTTCTGAAGTTAATCATGCACTTTGTTTGACCATATTCCCTGCTGACTTCACTCTATCCAAGAGACAGGAAATTATATGTCCATGAAATGGGTTGTTTTTGGATGTTCATAGCAGTCATATTCATACCAGCCCAAAACGAGGTCTGGTGTCGGGGGTCGCAACCACCGCCAAACTCCTGGCATTAAGGCCTGTGACGCTCCAACAAACAACGCCTCTGGGACTGAGCATCACAGGAGGGAGAGAAGAGGTAACATCATTCTTGATGGTAAAAGACTGAAAGCTTCCTCCCAAAGTTCAAGAACAAGACGAGGATGCCCACTTTCACCACTGTTCTTCAACACTCTACTGGGGAACTTAGCAACAGCAATCAGGTAAGGAAAAATAAATAAAAGTCATCCAAATTGGAAAGGAAGAAATAAGATGATCTCTAGTAACAGATGATATGATTTTTGTATAGGGAAAATATTAAGGAATCTACAAAAATGAAACCTATAAGAACTAATAATGAATTTAGCAAAGTTGCAGGATACAAGATCATTATAAAAATATCAATTTTATTTCTATACACTAGCAATGAAGTAACCAAATATGAAATTAAGGAAACAATTTCATTTACAATAACAGCAAAAGAATGAAATACTTAGGAATATATTAACATAAGAAGTTTATGGTTTGTACACTGAAAACTACAAAACCTTCAGTATTACAAAATTAAAGAAGACCTAAATAATCCCATGTACAAGTATGGGAAGACTTAATATTCTTAGGAAGGCAATACTCTAAATTGATCTACAGATTCAAATCAATCCTTATCAAAATCCCAGCTGGCTATTGTCATAAATTGAGAAACTAATCCTAAAATTCATATGGAAATGCAAGGGATCCGGAAGAGTTAAAATGATCCTGAAAAAGAAGAGCAAAATATTTGGAGAACTCACATTTCTGGGTTTCAGAACTTACTACAAAGCTACAGTAATCAAGACAGTTTGGTACCAGCATAACATAGACATACAGATCATAGGAATAGAATTGAGTGTCCAATGATAAATCTTTACCTTCATGGTCAATTGATTTTCAGCAAGGGTGCCAGGACAATTCAATGGGAAAAAAATACTTTTCAACAAATGGTGTTTAGAAAACTGGATATCCTATCCAAAAGAATGAAAGTAGACCTCTTTTTCATACCATAACAAAAATTAACTCAAAATGGATAATAGATTTAAATGTGAGAGATAAAACTACAGAATTCTTAGAAGGAAACTTAGGAGTAAATATTCAAGATCTTGAGTGAGGCAATGATTTCTTAGATATAACACCAAATGCAGACGTGACAAAAGGAAAAATAGATAAACTAGACTGCATCAAAATTAAAAACTCTTGTGCTTCAAAGGCTATCATTAAGAAAGTAAAAAGATAATGAATAAAATTGGAGAAAGTATTTGAAAAGTACATATTTGATAAGATACTTGTTTATAGAATACATAAAGAATAAAAGGACAACATTCCAATTTAAAAAAATGGGGAAAGTATTTGAATAGACATTTTCCCCTAAAGAAGACATACGAATGGCTAATAAGCTTATGAAATGTTGCTCTACATAGTCATTAGCAAAATGTAAATCAAAACCACAGTGAGATACCCCATTACATTCATGAGAATGGCTACAATAAAAAATATGGGCAAAAAGTGTTGACAGGGTTGTGGAGAAACTGGAACCATCATCCATTGATAGCAAGGTTGGCAGTTCTTCAAAACATTAAATATAGATTTACCACTTGTCCCAGCAACCCTACTCCCGGGTATGAATCCAAGAGAATTGAAACAAAAGTGTATACATGAATGTTCATAGAAATATTATTCATAACAGTCCAAAAGTAGAAACAATCCAGTGTTCTCTAATTTATGTACGGATAAGCAAAATATGGTATGCTCATACAATGAAATACTACTTGACAATGAAAAGAAAAGAAGTACTGATTCAAGCTCAACATGGTTGAACAATGAAAACATTATGCTAAGTGAAATAAGCCAGTCACAAAAGGCTCCATGTAATATGATTCCATTTATATGAAGTGTCCAGAATAGTCAAATCAATAGAAACAGAAATAGATGAGTATTTTCCAGGGCCTGGGGGGAGGGGAAAATGGAGAGTGACTGATAATGGGTATGAAGTTTATTTACAGGGTGATGAATATGTTCTGGAATTAGATAGTGGGGTGATGGCTGCACAACTCTGTAAGTATACTAAAAATCACTTAATTGTACACTATAAAAGTGAATTTTATGGCATGTGAATTATTTCTCAATAAAGCTGATAGTTTTAAAAATCAATTGATATAATTCACCTTATAAACATAATATGAAGAAAATCATATGACCACCTCAATACATGTAGAAAAAGCATTTAATAAAATTCAAAATTCATTCATGATTTTAAAAACCACTCAGCAAAGAAGGAATAGAAAAGAGCTTTCTTAACCTAACAAAAAGTATCCATAAAATTCTTTCAGCAAACATCATAATTAAAGATGAAACATTGAAAACTTCCTCTCTGAGTTGGAGATACAAAAGGCATAGGTTAGGAAAGAAAGAAATAACTTCATTATTTGTAGATGACATGATAGTGTACTTAGAAAACACTAATGAATCTACAGACAAAATATAAAAATAAATAAGTGATTTAGCAAAGACGGATATAAACCACGAGAAAATGAAATTATAAAAAGTAATACTATTTAAAATAACATTAAAACATACCAACTAAAAGAATCAACAATTTAGTAATAAATTTAACCACAGACTTGACATGGAAAACTACAAAACAATGTTAAAAGAGATCAAAGAAGACCAAACAAATGGAAGGACATTCTGTGTTCAGGGACTGGAAGACTAAATATTGTTAGGATGTCAATACTACCCAAAATGATTTATAGATTCAATTCAATACCCATCAAAATTCCAACAACCTTCTTTGCAGAAACGGAAAAGTAAATCATCAAACTTATATGGAATGGTAAATGTCCCCAAATAGCCAAAAACAAATTAAAAGAGAAGAACAAAATTGGAGGACTCACACTGCCCAATTTTAAAACTTATTACAAAGCTACAGTAATAAAAACAACACGTTACTGGCACAAGGACAGACATATAGACCAACAGGGTCACGTCTACTCACTGGGGAAGGAATAGTCTCTTCAACAAACGGTGCTGGGAAAACTAGATGTCCATATGCAAAAGAATGAAAATGGGTTCCTACCTCACACCATATACAAAAATTAACCCAAAATGAATCAAGGACCTAAATATAAGAACCAGAACAATAAAATTCCTGGAAGAAAACAAGGAAGCATCTTCAGGTCCTTGTGTTAGGCACTAGTTCCAAAGACTTTATATCAAAAGTAAAAGTGATAAAAGATAAAATAAATAAATCAACTTCATCAAAATTAAAAACTTTTATGCATCAGCCTTTATCACGAAAGTAAAAAGACAACCTACAATATGGGAGAAAACATTTGGAAACCATATATCCAATATGGATATAAGGAAATCCTACAACTCAAAAACAAAAAGATAAACAACTCAATTTAAAAATGGGCAAAAGGCTTGAATAGACATTTCTACAAAAAAGATATACAAATGGCCAAAAAGCACATGAGAATGCTCAACATTATTAGCCATTAGGGAAATGCAAATCAAAACCACAATAAAATAGCATTTAACAACCACTAGAATGGCTACTAATTGAAAAGATAGAAAGCAGAAAATAACAAGTATTAGAGACTATGTGAAGAAATAGGAACATTCACTCTGTTGGTGGAAATGTAAAATGGTGTAGCTGCTGTGGAAAAGTTTGGTGGTTCCTCAGAAAGTTAGGTATAGAATTACCATACGATCCAGCAATCCCACTTCTAGATATATACCCAAAAGTATTGAAAGTAGACACTCAAACAAATATTTGCATACCCATGCTTATGGTGGCATTATTCACAATTTCTAAAAGATGGAAGCAATCTAAATGTCCATCAATAAATCAATGGGTATATAAATATGGAATATTATTCAGCTGTAAAAAGGAATGAAGTTCTGACACATGAAACCACATGGACGAACCCTGAAGACATTACGTTAAGTGAAATAAGCCAGACACAAAAGGAAAATACTGTATGTTCTCATTGATATGCAATAGTTAAAATAAGCAAATTCATAAAGTCAGAAACTAGAGCCAGGTTACCAGGGACAGGGATCAGGGTAGGGAATGGCGTTAATGCTTAATTAGTACAGAGTTTCTGTTTGGGGTAATGGAAAATTTTTGGTAATGGGTGGCAGTGATTGTAGCACAACCCTGTGAATGTAAATAACAGCACTGAATAATGTATTTGGAAGTGGTTTGAAAGGGAAATCTTAGGTGCACATACGTCACTAGAATAAAAGATAAAAAAAAAAAAGGACTGAACAACACAAACAGTGAACCCTGATGCAAACTACGGGCTATAGTAAATAGTATAATTATAATATCATTTCATCAATTGTAACAAAGTTACCATGCTAATGCACAGTGTTAATAATAAGGAAAATTGAAAGGGTGATGGTGATGGGGAGATGGTATACGAGAATTCTGTATTTTCTGCATGATTTCTCTATAAGTCTACAGCTTCTCTAGGAAAAAAAATTATAGTATAAAACTACAACAACAATAAAAAGAAACCAAAACCTAAGAGGTGATCAGCTAGATTCTTGTGCTTTTAGAAAAAATATTTGATGCATATGTGCATCTATATGAACACGTATCAGCCAATTTTTTTTCCAGTGGAAAGACAATGTTTTGTTGGTAGGAGGCTGATGGAAATACATTCACACTTTAAAAAGAAATAAAATTAAAAATGCCAGATACTCCAGAATAAATCTGAGGTAAGATGTGCAAGAGATATACAATCTAAACTACAAAACATTATTAAGAGAAATTAAAGAATACTTAATTTAAAATACCTAATTAGAGATTACCATATTATCATTTTCACCTGTTGGAAGACTCAATATTGTAAAGCGGTCTTCCCCAATTTGATCTATAGAGTTAATGCAATTCCAATTTTAATAAACAACATTTGTGATATTGTAAGCTGATTTAAAAATTTATATAAAATGCAAAGGGCTCAAAATAGTCCAAACAATCTTTAAGAAGAACAAAACTGGAGGACTTACAGCATGAAATACCAACAATTATTATAAAGCTATCTTAACCCAGACAGTGTGCTATTGGCTTTATTCTATAGCAAAGAGGCTCTAGAAGTAGATATACACATAATCTCTTGATTGATAACAAAGGTGACACTGCAATGCAGAAGGATAGGATAGTTCTATAAATAAATAAATGAGTGGGTTGATTGAATATACACAGAAAAAAATTAATCCTTATCAATCACCATATAAAAAATCAATACCAGAATTATGAAAACAATAAAACTCCTAGAAGAAAAACTTACATGTTTAGGGCTAGGCGAAAATTTCTCAAACAAAACACAAAAAATAATGAACCATAAAAGAAAGCATTGATAATATGGCTTCACTAAAATGAAGACTTCCTATTCCATAGGAGAGTGAAATGGCAAGCCACAAAGTAAGAGATTTTTGCAATAGATATATCCAACAGATGACTTGTATCCAGAATTCATAAAGAACTACAAATCAATAGCAAAAAGACAGACAAAGCAAGAGTAAAATGGACAACATACTTGAACAGACACTTCACAAAAAAAAGGCATACTCAAATAGACCAAAAAAATGAAAATTTTGATCAAATTCATCAGGAAACTGCAAAATAAACCAGCAAGTGGTAACAATACTCCCACCAGAATTGCTAAAACTGGAAAAAAAAAAAAAAAAAAAAAAAAAAACTGACAATACCAACATTTGAGGAGAATTTGACACAACTGCAACTTTCACTCATAGCTGGTAGGAATGTACATTGCCACAACCATTTTTAAAAACTTTTTGGCTGAACAAACATATAACCATGTCCAATCAAAGATATATATGAGAATAATCATAATATCACTATTTATAATAGTTCAAAACTGGAAACAATTCAAATGTCTATCAATGGTAGAGTGGATAAATATATAGTGTAATCATATATTAGATACAACAATGACAATGAGTGTCCCACAACAAGATGAAAATGTAATGAATCTCTCTAACATACTGTTGAGCAAAAGAAGTCAGATACAAATAGAGTACTTCCTTGTTCCGTTTGCTAACGCTGCCATTTTGCAAAACACCAGAAATGGATTGGCTTTTACAAAGGGGATTTATTTGGTTACAAAGTTACAGTCTTAAGGCCATAAAAGTGTCCAAGCTAAGGCATCAACAATAGGCTACCTTCACTTTAGAATGTCCAGTGGCATCTGGAACACTTCTGTTGTCTGGGAAGGCATGTGGTTAGCATCTTCTTCCTTTGCTCCCAGGTTGTGTTTCAAATGGCTTTCTCCAAAATGTTGCTCTTGGGGCATTTTGTCCTCTCTTCGATTCTCTGGAGCAAACTCTGTGCTAGCATCTCCAAAGGGTCAGCAAAAGTCTGCTTTCAATGGCCGGTTGCAAAATGTCTCTCTTAGCTGCTGCTCTGAGGTCCTTCCATTTGTAAGCTCTTTTATAGGACTCCAGAAATTAAATCAAGATCTACCCTGAATGGGCAAGGTCCATATCTCCATGGAAGTAATCTAATCAAAGGTAATACCTACAGCTGGGTGGGTCATATCTCCAGGGAAGCATCCAATCAAGAGGTCACACTCTAATCAAAAAGATTAATCAATCTGCCCCCACAAGATTGCATCAGAGAATATGGCTTTTCATGGGGGACATAATATATGCAAACTAGTACATTCCTATGTAATTCCTTTTATATGAAGTTCAGAAACAGGGAAAACTATCTAGAGATAGAAGTCAGGATAGAGGTTTCTTTGTAGAGAGAAACCCAAGGGGGTTTCTGGGATACTGGTTGTCCAGGTTTGTATATTTTATGTCCCCCAGAAAAAGCCATATTCTTTAATGCAGTCTTTTGGGAGGCAGATTGATTAATCTTTTGATTAGGGTGTGACCTCTTGATTGAATGTTTCCATGCAGATTTGACCCCACCCATTCAGGATAGGTCTTGATTAGTTTACTGGAGTCCTCTAAAGGGACCTCTCACAGAGAGCAGAGGGAGAAAAATGCCCCAGGATGTGCTAAGCCAGGACACGCAGGCATGTCAGACACTTGGAAGCTGACAAAGTTACTTGCTGATGCTTTGAGATGCTAGCTCAGAGTCTGTTTCAGAGAAGCGAAGAGAGGAAAAAATGCCCCAAGAGATGCTTCCTGACACTTAGAGATTCTTGGAGACACAGACAGAAGGCTGTTCAGAGACGCTAAGCTAAGAGAAACCCAGGGACATTTTGGAGAAAGGCATTTTGAAACCAGAACTCGGGAGCAAAGAATCAGCATACGCCAGCCACGTGCTTCCTGGCTAACAGAGGTTTCCTGGACAGCATCAGCCATCCTTCAGTGAAGGTATACACATGTTGATGCCTTACCTTGGATGCTTTATGGCCTTTGGACTATAAATTTGTAACCAAATAAACCCCCTTTATAAAAGCCAATCCATTTCTGGTATTTTTCATAATGGCAGCATTAGCAAACTGGAACACTGGTGATCTTCTGCTTCTTGATCTGGGTACTAATTAAATGGGTATGTTCACATTATTAAAATTTGCTTAACTATACAGTTATCATTTATGTGTGTTCATGTATGAATGGTATTTCTCAATAAAAACTTTTAAAAATGAAATGAAACACTAGCACTTACATTGTTTTCCTTTCTCTTGTTGGGGCAAGAAGCAAATCCTGCTGGCGTTTATACTTTCAGTTTGGTTTCTAAATTGGGAGCATTTAAGGAAATTGGGCCAGGAGGAGTTTATCATCTCCAGAACTGATTCACAACCCTCTTTTGCAGCCTCACAGAAAGACCTGCAGGGTAGAAGTCCATGACTAGAAGAAAAAAGAAAGGTGAAAAATGAATGTTTTTACAGAATATTCTCCAAACAATTAAGTTAAAGAGTGTTTTAGTACTATAATCTTAATTTATATTTACCATATTGAATAAAGTAAATTTCTACATTCAATACTATAAGGATTTCAGCTACCCTATTATCTTGATCCTAGAAGGAATAAGCTAGTTCCATAATGTTATCTACCTACCTTTTGTAGACGCATTTATCCCAAATGATTTTTTTTATTTCCAGTGTTGAAATATATTCATCAACCAAAAATAAACCTCTATTTAATATAAAAAGGGGAAAATTAACATGGAAATGAAAGCTCTGATTTAGAAAGCAGAAGTAGGTCACAAAATAGGTTACTCTCATTATTTTTATCTTCCCTTTGAGAAAGTCAAAGTGTCTTGCCAATATCTCTGAGAAACAGACAGAAAGCTATTCCTTACCCTCCCCAGTCTTCTGGAAGAAAAACATTATTCGGACAAGTGGCAACTCAGAAGGTCTTACACAGTTATTTATCTTCAGATCTCTATTTTGTCATCTTCAAAATTAGAAAAATGCAAGTAATTGCTCATTAATAGTAGGTGTAATGATGTCCCTGGGGCTTGTCTTTATTTACCTAAAGTGCAATCAAACATTCTCGTGTCCCTGGCTCCATACTTAGGGACTAGGATACTAACAATGGCAAGGCCATGGACTTGTTTCCCTGGAGACACAGGTGGCTTTTTCTACTTTACAGTGATAGATTCCATCTCCCACCCTGGCTGGCGGGCTGGCAAATGTATTTCAAATGGTTTTAAGGAAACTGGGGAAGATAATGTAACACATCAGGCAAATCAAAGCTCTCACTATTCAAATGTAGAGTCAACAAAATATCACAGAATCATACAATATTAGATCCGTAAGAAACCTCAAACAGCATCTCATTCAAATCCTTCATCTGAGACAGGCCCAGCAAAACTCTGGATGGATTTGAAGTCACACAGCTTCTTCCTGGCAGAGGCAGGAACAGAATCCAGTTGTTTCAACTTTCAGGCCATGCCTTACCTGCCTTCCCGTATTGCCTATTCCTATATAAAGACATAATAATTGTGCTTTATGAACTCCTTGGTCAAACAAACACATTTACAATACCCCATTATTACTTCTTCAAATTACAAAAACATAATGGGATACGCCAGCCATCGAGTTAAAATGGAAATGATCAAGTCTGTAAAAGAATTCTGGGAGAGAGATTTTGCTATATATAAAAAATGTGAAAGGGGTATTCAGCAATTACATCCACATACAAATGCTTCTGACTTTCCTCTCAGAAGCTTGCCTTAATACTAAATATCTTTTAGAATGCTAATAGTCACAGAGTCATTGACACATGGTAATAGGTAATTAAGTTTAATAGTGCAGATGTGGAAAGAGAGGTTTCGCATTTGGAAGAAGAAGCTTCAGGATATATAAAATATGAATTGATCCAGGCAAGTATTTTAGTGTACAGAAGACACCTGACCACCATTCAGGAAATGTATCAGGTATTTATAGGACTAAGAAAAAAATCACTTAACATTTTTTAAAACTTTTTATTTTGAAATTAGTAATAAAAGAATACAAACCCCATACAGAGAACTGTGACATACCCCCCACCCCTCAAATACCCAGATCCACCAATTTTAACTTTTTCTCACCCTTGCCATATCATTCTATCTGTCTGTCTGTCTGTATCTAGCTATTTTCTGAATACTTGAATGTAGATTACATATACAATTCTCCTTGAACATTTAACACAGTCATGTACATTTCCAAAAGACAAGGATATTCATTTATGTAACACCTTTAATGCAGCTAGCAAGTTAAAGCAATTTAATATTGATATAAAGCTTATAGTCTATATTCCAATATTTTCATATGTCCCAATATGTCCCTTTAAGCCTTTTCTCCTCCCTTGCTAGATCCCATCCAGGATGATGTATATTGCATTTAATTGTCATTGTCTCTTCAGGTGTTCTTTCTTACTTTTTTTTAATTGTGAGAACATACATACAATATAAACTTTCCTGTCTCAACCACTCCCAAGCATTCACAATATTGCAGTACTCTCATTATCTTCATTCACTGAAACTTTCATATCTTTCCAAACAGAAACCCTATATCCATTATGCATTGAATGACCCATTCCTCCTGCCCCCTGCCCCTGACTCTATGAGCTTGCATAGTCTCCAATATTTTTGTTCTAGTTACCATGGGGCTTAAATTTGACATCCTAAATCTATGACGATCTTGTTTGCTTTGCTACCAACTTTGCATATACAAACTATTTTCCAATATCCCTCCAATCCACCCTCTTTTATGTAGGTCTTGTCACAAATTGCATGTTTATACATTAGGAGTAAAAAACTACGGATTTATCATGTGCCTTTTAGATATTGTAGGCAATTAAAAGTGGAGTTACAAACCAAAAATACAATATTACTGGCATTTAAATTTACCCATCATTACCCTCACCAGAGCTCTGTATTTCTTCATGCACCTACAATCTGAGGTCTATTGTCCCTTCAACCTGCAGAACCCTCTTTGGCAACTTTTTGTAGGGCCGATCTAGTGGTGACAAAGCCAGGCAGCTTTTGTTTATTTGGGAACATCTTAATCTCTCCCTCATTTTTTGAAAGACACTTTTGCCAGATATAGAATTCATGGCTGACAACTTTTTGTTTTCAGCATTTTAAACACGTCACCCTACTGCCTTCTTGCCTCCATAGTTTTGATGAGATATCTACACAATCTTATTGAGCTGTCTTGTACATGACATGCTGCTTCTCTCTTGTGGCTTTCAGAATTCTCTCTTTATAGTCAGTATTCAACAGTCTGATTATAATATGCCATGATCGGGTCTATTTGGGTTTAGCCCGTGAGTTCACTGAGCATCTTGGATGTGTATATTCATGTCTTTCACTAAATTTGGGAAGTTTTCAGCCACAATTTCCTTGAATATCCTTCCTACCCCTTTCCCTCTTCTCCTTCTGGGATTCCCACAATGTGCATATCAGTACACTTGACGGTGTCCCATAGGTTCCTTAGGCTCTGTTCACTTTTCATTATTCTTTCTTCTTTGTGCTCCTCAGACTGAATGATTTCAATTGTCTTAAGTTCACTTATTCTTTCTTCTGCCAGCTCAATCCGCTGTTGAGCCCCTCTAGGGAATTTGTAATGTCTGTTACTATGATCCTCAGCTCTGTTTGGTTCCTTTTCATAATTTCCATCTCTCTATTGATATGCAATTTGTATTGCTGTATCATTGTCCTGACTTCTTTTAGTTCTTTGTCCATGTTTGCCTTTAGCTCTTTGAGCAAATTTAGGATGTTTTTTTTCAAAGTCTTTGTCTGGTATGTCCCAGGTCTGATCCTCTTCATTCACAGTTTCTAATGCTTTAACCTCATCCTTTGCCTGGGCCCATTGCTTCCTGTTTATTGTATGTTTTGTAACCTTTTGTTGAAACCTGGACATTTTGATATACTAATATGTTATTGCTGAAATTTAGACTCTGCTGTGTCTATTCCTCAAGCTTAGATCTAGTTAGTGTTATGAACAAGTTTTCCTTGAATATCAGGCACTAACAAAAAAAAAAAAAAAGGAAAAAAGAAAAAAACACTTTTCCTTGTTTTTACAGATAATAAACGGGTTGTATGAGAATAGCCCCAGGCCAAAGTGTAGGGGCCTCCCTTATCCTTTTCTGTGTATGTCTTTTGTCTGGGGCATGCATGTGTGACTGTAGGAATAACCCAGTTTACACAGTTACAAATGTCCCTTCTTCCCTAGGGAAGTTTCCTCACCATCCAGGCACAGCTACCTATCTCTTGCCCCAGGCAGCATAAATTGACTACTCTCCCACAGCCTTCTGTAGCAGAGCTCTCTGAGCTGCCTTTTGTACAGAAGGCAAGTTCTGGGATGGTGAGTACCTCAGGCCACCACCAGACAGATTGGGCCAGACATACACACTTCCAGCATGAACATGAGAGCCACTCTGCTCCCTCCAGCAGCCCAGCTATCCACACCAGGCTGGTAAGAAGAGGTGGAGGGCCGCCCAAGACACCAGGAGATACCACTGTTAAAAAGGCATTTTCTTGATTCAGCTCAGCTTGTTATTGCAGTCCTTTAATTGCTTTCTGGAACTCTGCAAAAAGGTGTGTTTGCCAGTTCTGGCTGGTTGTTTCAAGCTTCTTTCCATGGGAAAGAACCATGAAGCATCTTACTCTACCATGTTGATCAGGGCTGGGGGGTGGGGGGGGTGGTTGGTGACAATAACATCTTTTTTAAAGGTTACCTTTTCTAAACCTTATTCTGGGGAAGTCAGAGAGTATAATTTCTCAGACCAAACTGGTTGAGGAACGTGAAGAAAATAGAATAATTTTTACTATGCAATTGCTTACTCATTAATAGGCCCTGTTCTATGCTTCACATGTATTAACTCATTTAATTCACGTAACAGTCCTATATGACAGGTATTGTTATTATTATCACTAACAAACAAACAAGAAAACTGAGGCACAGGCAAGATAAGAGACTTGTCCAAGATCACCAAGGTAGTGAGTATTAGAGCCAGGATTCAAGCTCAGGCACATAGATCCAAGAACCCTTTCTGTTAAATACTTTATTACATTTAAGTCCCTACTTCCAAAAGCACAATTCAAGGTAGATTTAAAACTTGGCATGCACTTTGTCAGTGGAACATCATATACACAGTGGTTGGGTTCTTCATTACACAGAAGTCGAATTAATCTGCAATGAATCGTAGTAATTGCCAAAGGGGCCGAGATGATGCTCAAGGAAAGGGTAAAGGTTTCTACTTTCTTTTCTAGGTGTGAGGCAGCCCACGGTCAAGTTGTAAACCAAGCTAGGGCTGTCTTTGGCATTCTTCCTCCACCTTTAGTCCTTGACATGGGCACCAGTGTTTACCATCCTGACTACCCCACTCCAGCATCCAACCCAAGCCACCACCTCCGCCAAAGCCCTAAAGCTTCTTCCTCCCTTCCTACAAACAAACTACATTTCCCAAATGTAGCTGATCTCAACTAGACTTGCAAAAAGAGGAAACAGATTTTAAAATAAGTCAAAAGTAATACATAATGATAGATGCACATGTAACCCTCCCTGAGGTTTTTGCATCATTAGAAGACTGTTTGCTGGAGCAAATGTATCTCAAATTGATGGAATTCCAGGTACCATTTAAAGAGAAAATTTTTTATCCTGCATTCTGGGGTAGGGAAGATCACTGAAAAGCTGACAACACTCTGGGGCCCAACTCTTCCAAGTGGTTCCTGGGCTTTTTCTCACTTCTGAATCCACATATTTTTTGATCACTCCATATTTTTCTCAGAGTCTTCTTTGGCAGCAGCAATGGAGTTTCGTGCAGAGGCCCAGGAGACTGTTTTCATGTTCTAAAGCCTCTTTAACTCAGAAATTGACTTACTGCCATTGACTCACTATGGTCATTTTTCTGCAGGAAAGCATTCTGCAACTTCCACATGTTCACTGTCTGATCTTGGGCCAGCAGTTCACTCACACCAGACTCAGTTTCCTCATTTAAAAAGTGAGAGGTTTGGAAGAGCCGATCTTTCATAGTCCTTTATCACTAGCATTCTGTACAGCAAAGTCCATTCTTTAATGCAGTGCTTCTCAGAGGAGCTCTGATAACCCTACCCGCTTTGTTCAATTTGAAAAGGTAACAGACGTTTTTCTCAAGATTTGTTCTGGGAATATATAGAGACATTAAAATACCATTAGGCCTCCCTTCTAAAAATAGGGCCTAAGAAAAATGTCTAAGGTGTTTCTGAATAGATTTAAGAAGCATAACCAACCAAGACCCTTAAACTTCAAATTGCTATACCAGGACACATGAAATCGTGATAGAGTATTAATAATTAGCAGCCCTTTCCAACAGTGAGGGAAATAAGGGACCATTTGTTCTTGTTTCGGAATCACTTCAACCACCTATCAGGAGTTGAAGTATTTTGCTTTTCATCACATGGAACAGTGCAGTGATACTGACCACACTATTTTGGATTATAAGTGCCTATATCCAAGCAACAAATGGAGTGACAACTAAAAAGCAATCCTCCATACAAGGAGGAGTCTGTTTTAGCCATCAGAATACTACTTTAGAAATGAGCATTATTTTAAATTGATGTAAGAAGGTGCTGTACAAATGTCTCTGACACATTTCAACTAAAGATAAAGCTAAATCTCTTACACCACCTCGATAAAGTTCTAACAGGGACACCTTAGAGTCTACCCGCCACAAAAGAGTATACTGTTTTCCATGAGTTTTAAATTCATTTTGAATTCTGAGCTCTCCTAATATATTTAAAAGTTAGTTTATTTTTCAAAAATAAAAGCAATGGGGATCCTGGAACATAAAAAGGGTATTAGTAGACTGGTGATATTCGAATCGGTCCTTAGTTTGGTTGAAGGTATTTTACCAATGTCAAGTTCCCGGTTCTGATAATAATAATAATACTATAATTATATAAGATGTTAGCAGGGGGGGAGGCCAGGTGAGGGATGTATGGAAACTTTCTGTGTCATTTTTGTAACTTTTCTGTAGTTCTAAAAATAGCCAGCTAGGAACTGAGGCCCTCGGTCAACAGCCCTTGAGGAACTGAAATTCTTTCAAAAATCACAGGAGCTTGGAAGAGGATCCTTCCCAGGTTAAGCCTTCAGATGAGCTCCCAGTCCTGGCTGACACCTTGACTGCAGCCTTGTGACAGATCCAGAATGCAGAAGACCCAGGAGAGCTGTACCCAGAGTTCATATCACAGAAATTGCCAGATAATAGACGTGCATCGTTTGAAGCTGCAAAGTTGTGGTAACTTGTTACACAGCAATAGATAACTAGTAAACTTTTTTTTGAAATATCCCTTAATCAGAAATATACCACTGAGGTAGGTTAACTATCCACTGATGAGACCTATACAATCATTTAAATAAATAAATATAAATGTGTGTGTATATGTGTGTGTGTATTCCTCAATCTGTCTATGTTATGTTGAGCTGTCCAGTGAACAATGCTCACAAAGTCATCATCACAGGCAACCCCTGGTGCTGCAGACTTTACTTAGTCACAGAAAGAACGTTAGTATTGGAAGGGACTGGGACGATCATCTACTACCAGTTCCTCCTTTTACACTGTGATGAAACTGAAACCTAAGATCTCTTATCCAGATGCTGTGACTTCAGCCCAGTCCTCCAAAATGTCTCACCAAGGTGGCCTTCCCTCACAAACATGAGCCACAGATAACACAGGACCATAAATCTATCACCATGACTGGAAACAAACAAACAAACAACGCCCCAACACACACACACCACCACTACCACCAAAACAACATTGCTCTCTTGATGATGAGAACAGCCTCAGCTTCCTATGACAGCACATTCTGGTGACCTCAAGAGACCTCATAAGTGGTATGGCCTAGGTGGGGTATGAGAGGCGCAGGATAGAAGTTTCCTTGATTCCTCGCACTACAGACTTGGGAATGAAAAATTCTGCAAGCGAATCTTTATATATTTTTTGTTGCCTCACGTCAGAAAAGAAATAATGGGAGAAGTAATTTTTTGGTTACATCAGTTTAAAACTCTTCGGACACCAGGACTGTGTCATCATTTGTAACAGGTTCCAGCAGGAAGGAGATGGCCGACTAGAGCAGGACCACTGCAGAGCTTTACTGACAAGGCCAATTACTAAGGAATAGAAAGGACTTCAAAAAAACCATTTAGGCCTAGTATGAAAGGCCGGGACAGGGAATTGTTAGTGAAGGGGAAGGAGCAGTTACTGGAACTTGGAGGCAGCTGTTGTATCCCTGGTATACACAATCAGCGCCCCATAAATATTTATTGAAGGGAGTAAATGAATCATGTGCAAAGGATGATTTGGTCACTTGCTTGGAATAAAGCTGTCAATAGCAGAGCTGGGAGTAGAACCATCACCACTTAACTCCCAACTTAACGTGTTGTACAAGAGCTCATGTGTCCCCTGCTCACATGATCCCTCCCCTAAGGCCAGCAAGTTCTACAAGTGCTATTCAATCTTTAAATAATTTCCATGTAAGTGGAAAACATTAGTAAAATTTTACGAATGGAAACCCTAGGCATTAACGACCATTGGCATTGACAAGAGAAACTTCAGAGAAACTTCAGAAACATTAATGGATAAACACAGCTGGAATTAAGATGGGTGTGGATAATATAAAACCAACAACAGCCTCTGAAAAAGAATATAAAATTCATACCCTTCTGACAAACATGAACCTGATTCTCACTACTATTTGGCATCCTTTCCAGGACTTATGGGATAGAGGATTAGCAAATCACAAAAGAAACTGCAATATTTTAAAAGTTATTTTTACAGCTGTTTTGATTTTTGTACATCACAAAATGATGTCTTAAAAACAGATCTTTGAATGAATTGAATCACAAGTATTATTTCTATGTTCTAGTCACATCCATATGATACCAATGAATTATTGAAGAGAAAAGTAACCAAACTACTCCACTGAGCTCAATGAGATATGTTTGCCTGAGGCAGTCAGTAACATGACAAGACATTTTCAGAAAGATTTGATCTGCCTTGGGCTAATTCTCTAGCTTTACATCTTTGTAAAATAATGGTAATCTGAATTATGTGACTGGGTATTGCCCATATTTTGATCCTTTTGTGATTCACGAGATGAAACCTCACCTATTATTTAATATTTTATATGTAGTGCCAACAAGCAGACTAGATCACCAGTGTTTCCTAATGTTGAAAATGCAACTGTGATATAATTGATCACCCGAGCTAAAGCATGTCTGGAAATATCATCGAAGTCACTGTAATACTGCAATCCATTTACAACACATACAAAACCTTGTAAAACTACGTAATCAACATATTTTGAACTCCTATTTACCTAGACATTTACAAGAGCCCCCTAACTGAAGAGTTTATTCATTTCTTCATTCCAACAAATACTTATTGAGCACCTACTATGTAGTTAGCACCGTGCTTGATACTGGGTATACAAATGTATTGAGCTCCCTATCATTGTGGAGCTTATGAAGTAAGGCAAATAAATATAAATAAGCAAAAAGGGCCATAGCCATGCTGCAGTTAATGATAATAACAGATGGAGGATGACTTAGGGTGGTCAGAGAAGGTTTCTCTGTGTAGATGTCTTTTGAGCCGAAGGCTCAGAGAGAGGGGAAAGATCCTTTCAGGCAATGGGAACAGTATATGCAAAAGAAGTCAGAATTCCCAAGTAATAGTGTATTGTTATTTTCATTTTAGAAATGAAGAAAGTGAGGATCAAGAAAACCAAAGTGCCCAAGGTCTTATAACTGGCAAGTGGCAGAACTGTGATTTGAATCAGGTTTTATCTGGCCCCAAGACTCTCAAAAGCATTCTCTGCAATTGCCATATTAGAATAATTTTTTTTTTAATATCCAGTAAACATATTAAATATATGATTGGGAAAAGTATAGTGCTTTTAAAGAAGCTCATTTGATGAAACTCATTTGAACTCCACCACAACGCTATAAAGATTGCATACACCACTTAACAAGGAAACTGTCCTGTAGTTTCCAGGTTTGAGATATAATCTTTAATCTCTAGTTGTCCATCTTGATAAAGAATTTTTATTTTATTATCCTAGATATTAAGAATTTCTGCTAAGGACTTAGTGGTAAATAGATACTCTGAGAAAAATAACCAATAGTCAACATATCAAGTTCTTAATGTTATGATCTCATTTCACAGCCACAGGTACTTCTCTGCAAATTATTAGAAGATATGGGTCACGACGGGCAACAGGGTTTCATGAGTATCTTTAAGAAAAGACAATGCTGGACCTTCCAGGCTGAGTTAGCCCCATTTCAGATTTTGTAAAGTTACAATTTATCTTAGTTTTCTGGAGCTACTGAAATAAAGTACCACAAACTGGGTGGCTTAAAACAACAGGAATTTGTCTCCCAGTTTTAGAGTCTAGAGATTTGAAATCAAGATGTTGGCAGGGCCAGGCTTCCTCTGAAGTCAGTAGGGTTCTGGCCCACCCTCTGGCCCCAAAGAAATTCATGCCCTTCAAATCTGCAAAATGTATTCATCCCATCCCAACATCCCAAAAGCCCTAAGCCATCTAGCATCAACTCTAGCCCAAAATCTCATATAAATCAGTTATGTTTATAGTCCATCCTGGTATAAAATTCCTCTCCATCTTTGGACCTGTGAAATTGTAAAACAAGTTATCTGTTTCCAAAATTCAATGAATACAATGATGGGATAGGCATAGGATAGAAATTCCTTATCATTACAGAAGGAAGAAATTGAAAGGAAAAAAGTGGATCATGGGTTCCAAGCAAATCCAAACCCAGAAGGGCAAATTCCATTAGGTTTTAGGTCCTGAGAATAATCTGTAGCTCAAAGCTCTGTCTTCCAGGCTGCTGAGGAAGCAGCCACACCCTCACCTAATGCTGAGCCTGTGATCATACCTTCTTTAAACACTGGAGCAGTGGCCCTATCCATTTGGCCCAAGAAGGTCCTTTCCACCCAGATTTTGGCAGCTATCGTTCCACCATTGGAGCCATTTATCCTCCATTTTTCTGTCTCTGTCCCCTTCAGTCCAGGCTGGCAGTGTTTTGGCTGATATAAAATTCTCAAAAAAAAGCTGTCAATTTTCCATGAAATACACAGCTACCCAAGCCATAAGACAGGAAGCTCCTCCATAGATCTTTCCTGCATAGTTACATCTCCATTTCTGGCTTTTTCCTAGATGGTTCATGAGAACCAGGAGTAACATGCCTAATCTCTTTAGCAAACAATTGTCCAGTCACACTCTTGGCCCTGTTTTCAGAACACACTATCTGGATAGGCTGAGAATTTTTCAAATCGTCAAGTAGCCATTCCTTTGTGCTTAAAAATTCATTCCTCAATTTCCCTCTTTTCTCTTGCATTTTACTACAAGCACCAAAGAGAAACCAGGCTGCACCTAACACATTTTGCTTGGAAATCTCCTCATGGAAATATCCAAGTCCATCATTTCCAAGTTCTGTTTCCCATCCAACATTTGGACATAATTCAGCCAAGTTTTCTGCCACTTTATAACAAGGACCACCTTTCCTTCAGTTTCCAATAACACTTTCATCATTTCCTTCTAAGGCCTCAACAGAAGTACATTTAACCTCTATATTTCTACCAACAGTCTCTTCAAGGCAGTCTTGGCTTTTATGATCAAGCACTTCAAAATTCTTCCAGCCCCATCCATTACCTACAACATATATATTGTAGGGGCTGGCAAGTCTGAATTATGCAGGGCAGGCCAAATGCTAGAAATTCTGGCAAGAGGGATGTTGAAGTTTTGAGTCCAAATTCCTTCAGCTGGAAATTCAGGAAGGAGTGGAGGGTATAGTCTTGAAGCAAAATTTCTTCTTCAAGGAACTTCCAGTCCTTTGTATCTAAGGTCTCCAACTGAGTAGAAGAGGTTCATCCTCATTATTGGGGGTAATATGCTTTACAATCTACTGATTGTAGATGCTAATCCCATCTACAAAATATTTCCACAGCAACACCTAGGTCAGTGTCTGACCAAACAACTAGACACCATAACCTAGCCAAGTTGACATATAAAATTAACCATCACACAGACCTATTATTTAAACATGGGAAAGGGTGATGGTTATAGATGAAAAGCATGTGAGTACAATATCCGCTTCCTGTTCTGAATGCAGAGACTTTGAATATATATTGTATAACTAAAAGGCATCCACAAACTTCTGTTATTCTCCCAGCCTAGGAACTGTGAATTTCTCCTTAGCTACCTTCTGATATTCCTTCCAACCCACATATCCCGGGGCGCTTCCCAAATGGATTACCAGTTAAATCTCTACATTTTGAGATATCTTTCACTGAATCCATATAGGTTATACTCTACTTCAAGTAGCCTGAAGTAGAGTACAAATGATACTTATACATTAAAAGCATCTGCAATCTTAATTAGAAACTGTTAAAGTTCATTCTTACATAATATAGTTAATGAGTACCCGAGAGCTCAAAGGAATCAAGTTTAAAACTTTGCCACTTATGTATCTCACTCTAACCTTTTTAAATTAAATTTTAAATGTTATTAACTATTATCTCTAGCAATAGATACAAGCAAATTCTCCATTATTTGAATAGTTTAGGAACTAGTATTATGCATGATTCAAAATATTGAAAAACAAGAAAAATGTCTGACAGAATTATTTTCTACAATACATTTTACCTTTCTGAACTTATTTTGCTTATTAAATTTAGCTTTACGTTTCCATGCACACACTAAATGACTAACAGGAAGCACTGGTCTGAAAGTTTAATTATAAAATTAAATGTAATAATAAATATAATAACAAAAAATTGGATAAATACCCAAAGGACACCTGAAAAAATTGGCTATAAATTATTATTCATTATAAGACTAAATGGAAAACTCTCATATTAGAGTACATCTCAGAATGAACCAAGTCAGGAGAAAAACACATTTTACCTAAAAGTTCCCTGAAGATTATTACTAGAATTCTTCCACTGACTTAACTGAGAATAGAGAGTGAATTATAATAAGGAAGATGATCAAAATGAACTTATAAAGTGAATCCTGAAAACTGAATGTGCTTTATTATTGTATTATTTATGCACAAACATGAGCCCATAGGGAAATCAAAGTGAGAGATGTAAGTGAAAATGTTTGAAATTATGTAGCTAGTCAGAAGCAGAAATGGAACTAGAATCAAGTTCCAACAGCCTTAGGTATTCCACCTAATTTTCTTCCAATCCAGTTATTATTCTACATTTTTGCAATCTTTCCATATGCAGCATATGTTGTATAAGAAATACTTTTTGTGGTCCCAATTCCATTAACATAATGGCTCCTTTTCAGTCTACTCTTTTATAACTATTGATGGCATTTATTGAGCTCTTTATACAAGCCAGGCACTATTCCAAGCCTTCCATGTCTTCATGTTAACTATGTACACCTATTGTCTCCATTATACAGACGAGGAGGCTGAGACACATGGCTCATAGCCTGCTCTCCCAACCTCAGTAGTGGGTTGCATGGTGGTCCCCAAAAGATATAATGTCCTAATTCCCAGAACCTGCAAATGTAGCCTCATTTGGAAAACCAAGATCCTTTGCAGATGTAATTAAGTATCTTGAGATGACAAGATCATCCTGGATGGTTTGGGCTGGTCTGAAATCCATTACCAAGTGTCCTTGGAAGAGAAGACAGAGACACACAAGGAGGAAAGGGCACGGTGAGGATGGAGCCAGACACTGGAGTGCTGTGGTCACAAGTTAAGCAATGCCTGGAGCCGCCTGAAGCCACCAGAAGTGGGAGGAGGATGAATTCCTCCCCAGGGGCTCTGGAGGGAGTGAGGCCCTGCCAAATTTTGGACATCTGGCCTCCAAAACCATGAGAGAACAAACTTCTGTTGTGTTAAGCCACCCAGTTTATGGTTTGTTATCACAGACTCAAAAACTAATATCACCACCGTGCCCTACTGCCACCATTCTAGGAACATAAAGGGCCTCTTGACTACCATCCCATGTTTTATACTCATGGAGCAAACTAAACAGGGATTCTCTCTTTTTTTAAAATGACTCTTCCTGGTGAGACATTTTCCTGACTGCTGTGCCAGCTAATACTTTTTTTACTTACTTCTACAACTTAGATTCTATTCTACCTAAAAGCTATGATAACAGGGGCTTTTTCCACTCAAAATAATAAATGGCTTTGCCCTCTTCAAGGCATATTTTCCACATTAATTAGATCAGTACAAATAACAAGGAATGAATGCAATTCATTTGAAACACTACTATTCTGAAAACATTTTACATTTACATTTACATTTTAATTTAGAAAATAATGATGCTATATAAGAATATGTATTTATTGTATGCTTTGAAATGAAAAAAAAAAAGTATACTTAGCATTTCAGATACTCCGTGACATACTTTTCATTGATTACTCTTGTTGAAAATTATTTCTAATCCTATTTACTATAGCAATGATATTCTCTTTTTGTCCATCTCTACCTACTCTTCACCCTCCTTGCCCTGCTCTGGGTCTAAGTGCTGAGCTGGAATAACCCCTAGAGTCTCACCCATATCTCATTTAGATGACAGAGATGATGAGATTTGGGACTTCTGAGCTGACGATATTTAGATGCGATTCCGGATCTCATCTATTGCACTCAACGTCAATCGTGCGCACATCGCCCTCTAGTTGTGAGTGAGTTTAGTCAAGGGGAGGCACTGGCAGATGGGGGGGGGGGGGCAGATAGAGATGGAGGTCAGGGTATTTATTCTTTCCTCTCTCCCCCTGCAAGACTGCAGGGTGGGCAGTGGCTGTGCTTCTCTACCTAGAGTCACAATGTCTGTTGGAAGACCCCTTGCTCATAGCTATACCCTCTCCAGGTGCCACTGACTCTTTTCCCCTTCAAGCCTTGGATGGAAGTGTACCCCCCTATTGCTACTCACTGGTGCCTCCACATCATTTGTTCTCTTAATCCTAACCACCCACCAGACACTCTCTTCATTAAACTCTCTTCAATCCCTCAGTGTGTTGTCTGTTTCTGCCACACCCTCACCAAAACAGCTACTGGGTATCCCCAGGTGACAGCATCAGTTTAACATACTGAACAATTTCTTCCCATAAATAAAATTATTCAGGGTTTTCAAAAAAATTCTAGTTTAGAAGAATTACAACTAGCTATGACTGATGCAGGTTGTTTGGTTTTTCCTCCCCTTTAACAACAACAAAAAGAAAGGTGGTAGCTTGGAGCTATTTCATTTCTCTCAAACACTTGTGCTACAACTAACCCTTAACACTGAATAACTTGGGCTCCAAAATACCTGTCGTCGCCATCACTGATGCACTCAGGAAACGCGAGGCTGCAGCCAAAGAGCATGATATGTTGATAGCAACTGAGGCGATGGAGGTACGAGAAGAACTTGAGGAACTTCTCCATTTCTGTGCTTTTGACAATTGAGAAGAGAGGAGTTCGAGTGGTGTGGTAAGGCAGCAGCATCTGACACTGGCGGTGGGTGAGATTCATGCAGACACCTGGGAAGTCAAGACAGCAACATTTAGGAGCAGACACATCAGCACTGTACAGTTATAAACTCATTTGATATGATAGGTTAACTTATTCAGAAGATAAAATATATTCTGTAAAGAATGATTTTATATGTCTGTGTATACAATCATACTTATATGTATAAGTGTGTGTGTATGCACGTGTGTGTGTATTATAATGAAAGCAAGCTACTAATATTTATAATCACAAATGCTTGGGAAAATGTGTAGAAAAATAGGCACTCATATATAGCAGGTGAGAATATAAATTGTTAATCACATTTTTGGATCACAGCTGGGCAGGGCAATATGTACCAAAAAAAAAAAAATCTTTAAAACATGTATACCCATTGACACTGTAGTTTTATTTCTGGACATTTATCCTAAGGAAATAATCATTGTATTGAACATAGATTTATATACAGAGTTATACATCTCCTCCTAATTTACAATTTTCAAAAGAAAAGATATCACCTACGCATTCAACAAAAGATAATTGGTTTAGAAGTTATAGAACAAACAACAGAATATTTAAATCAGCTCTATTAAAGATGCCTTAGAAGACTATTTAATCACATGGAACAATACTCATAATACAATAAATCAAAATAACAAGTCACAAAATAATTTGTATTCTCTGATTACGTTTTTAAAGACATGTAGTTACACAAAGATTTTCAACTCTTCCTACTCCAACATTCAGGATCAGCTCAGAACTTCTGACTTCCTTTTCTTTCGTAGCATCTCTTCTCCTGCACCCACCACATCTACAACTTTCCTTCTTCTTTATTCTAGAAACATGGATGATCGGTCTGACAGAAACCAAAATGTTAACATGGGTCCAGATGATGAGATTTTAGTTGTTACTTTTTTTTTTATTTTTTATTTTCTTTTTGGCTTAAACAAAGACATTACTTTTGTAAAAAGGAGATAATTAAAATTTTGTTATTTTTGTTGTTGCTGAAGCAAGCTACTATTTAAAAGCAGAATCTTCAGGCTTTGGAAACATGGAGGAAGCATAGATTCCAATCATTTAAAAAAAATAAGAAGGAAAAGAAGTTCAGAACATCTCTTCTGATGCCTATATAATTTCCAGTCAAAGAAATGGATGGATAAAAGATCTCACCAAACATAAGACTAACTCCACTCTAGTAAAATTTTTAAAAAAGTAAGGCTATATCTCTGACAAAATAACCAACATAACTCTTGGATCTATAATATAAAGCAAAAAGTTTGAAGACATCGTATTACAGCAGAATTTTCTACCCTTTCTGCTTCATTCATTCAGATAGTACTTCTGATCATTCACTGTCTTCTCCAGGTCTCCTCCAAAGCACAACTCCCAATTTCATTTTTCTCTCAAACTTCTCTGAAAATCCCAAGTCCTGTAGGAAGCTTTTTGCCAAATGACCAGATTGTAGCCCTTAGCTTTAAGAATTTCACACTTCATGAGAAGACATAGTTCTCTACTGTTAGATAATATTTATTGATCACTCAACATGTGCTGAGCTCAGTGGGGCATGATCAAAACATGGTTTCCACTTTCAAAGGCAACCACTGGCATTTGGAATTTTCTCCATATGCTAGTTCCTAGAATAGATGAAGCAAAGACTCTCAGGGCACAAAACTTTCTTGGATATCATCAAATTCAAAATATAAAGTGGGAATGGAGGGAATTCAAGAGGAAGATAATTCCAAATAAAAATATGCAGACAGAATACAAACAGACACATATATACAAGGATTCAGCTTCACATAAGTACTGGTGTGGGGGGTTTTAATAGATAGTGGCTGGTGCGGTTAATGCTATTCTGGAAAGCTTCATAGAAGATGACACTCAAGTCATGTAATAAGGGAGAGCATGATAGATAGGGAAAACAGTACAGACAGTAGCTTCAAAATGACACAATTGTGTGCATGGTACTACATTCAGGGAAGCTTCCTTATACAAGCTGAGAATAATTTTTTCTCTGTGAATCATTTGTGTAAAATTCTGTCTCAAGAAAACATTTATTGAGCACCAACCTTATTCCAGGTACCAAAACAGATACTCAGATTCTCTCATTCACAGTTATCTCTTTCTAAAAATGCAGTGAAATGATATCATATCTATTTTATACATGAGGAAACTCGATTTCAGAAAGGTTAAGAAACCTGCCAGGGATGCACAGCTATCATGGAAATTCCAGACCGAAACTGATGTCTTCTGAATAATTTCCATTTGGAGCCATCCTAAGCTACTGAAAGGGGAATTATGTTAAAAACAGTTCTAAAAGAAGATAAGTTCTTACACTCATGAAAGAAAGAGGCTAAAAACATATAGTAATATGTCACAAGGTCTGTATTTATGGGAATACAAAATACACACACAAATACTGACCACATTTGATAATTAGCTTTACATTACATTGTTTTCTTTAAGGGTGTTTTTGTTTCCTTGGCTGCTCAGCAAATACCATGAAATGGGTTGACCTAAACAATGGTTTTGAGGCTAAAAGAAAGTTCAAATCAAGGCATCATCAAGGCGACGCTCTCTCCCTGGAGACTGGTGTTCTGAGGCTGGCTACCGGTGATCCTTGGTTCCTCTGTCACATGGTAAGGCACATGGCGGCATCTCCTGGTCTCCTGCTTCTCTTCCAGGCTCCATTTCAGCTTCTTGCTTCCTTTGGCTTTCTCCCTCTCTTGGTCTGAATTTTATTCTCTTTTAAAGGACTCCAGTAATAGGATTAAGACCCATCCTGATTGAGGTGGGCCACACCTTAACTGAGGTAACATCACCAAAAGGTCCACTTACAATGGGTTCACACCCACAGGAATGGATTATCTTTAAGAACATGTTTTTGGGGGGTACATACAGTTCCAAACCATTACAAGAGGTTATCAGCTTTTGAGTTTATACACTTGACAGAAGAAAATATTTGAAGCAATTAGACAATCGAAAAGCTGATTCCTCCCACCTAGCCCAAGAAAACACTGAAGAGTGAGAGATCATGTGAAAGAAGATAAAGAAGAAAAGCATATTTGGGTTAGCTGTACTATTTTCATGGCAGCATATGTGAGTTACACAAAAAGAAAAAGGATATTTCCCTCCCTAATAGTTAATTTCCTTGGGAAGAGAGAACCTATACTCAAGAAATGATAAAATAATAGTATAAAACCTTAAAAATAAGATCCAAAATAATTAGTATAGACTTAAATACTATACTAATTATTTATTTGTCTTTATTTGTATAATAGTTTACAGTTTTCCAAAGCACTATCACATATTATTATAAAATTTAATCCTAATCCTATTAATATACTCTCACATTAGTGATGAAACTAAGGCACTCTTAGGTAGATGGATGGGTAGATGGAAGAATGGATGCAGGGAGGGATGGATGGATGGATGGATGAATGGATGGAAGGATGGACAGACAGACAGAAGGATATATTGATGGATGGATGGATGGATGGATGGATGGACGGATGGATAAAAAAGTAGGTAGATTTTCAGAAGCACACATAATCAGTGAAAAAAACTGGGGCTGATACTCAGTTCCTCTAGCTCTTAGGACAACATTCTTCTCCCTACACCATAGCTGTCAACAGCATAGCAAACACCAACGGAATTCAGAAGAACAAGAATTCATATAGGGTGAGTGATTAGGGAAGAGTTTAATGAAGAAGAAAAATTCATTTTGGTGGTTGAAAGATAGATAGTCTGGATGGACAGAAGGAAAAAAAGGGCACCCCTGGTAGAGAAAAATACACAACAAAGACTGAAAATCATAATCGCATATGGCAACAAAAGACTGAAAAAAATTGATTATGGGCACAAGAGTTCAATAAACTTAGCTGAGAATTTGCTCATAGCCAACAAACATGAAAGAGAGTAACACTTGAAGAATCTTGACTTCATAGCCTTTTATATTCAAGTAATTGTGTTATCCCTCCTGCCTCTACCTGTGTCAAATATTATTTTTTCCTAGAATGATCCATTATCTTTGACACATGTAATTCTAGTATTGTACTTTGCACATTTTCACTGTGGACAATGAGTTTTCATAAGCCAGCTACATGCTGGCTTACATGTGAAGTCATTTCTCTGTGGGGGAGGGAAAGGGCACTTTTGGAAATGGGCTCATTTATTGTTACTGTTCCATCTAACTTGGTTTTTACAGGACAGAAGAAAGGGGGGAGGGCAAAGTTTATGAGGGCAAAGTTTATTTTTCTTCCCTAAGAACTTACTACGGAGATTAATAGAAATTAGAAGTCAAGGTCGCTATGTAAGAACATGTAAAAAAATACAGACAAGTAGTATACAAAAGGATATTACAAAAAGTAATATAGTGTTCCTACAGATGTCATTATTCAATTAATGTGGGGTTGTTTTTTTTTTTTTTTTCTTAAATAACTGCTACATCAGGTTGGTGAGTGAGGAGTAAATCAACAAATAGGTCTGAAGGAGAGCAAAACATTGTAAGGTCTGGCAAAATAGAAACACTTATTCTTATTAGTTCCTCAATTCCAAGACAACATTGCTACTAAAACATCCACTGATTTAACAATAGATTTTCAGGGAATACATCAATTACAAGACACATTACAATTTGAGAAAAAAATGAAATTATGAAAAAAAAAAGTGCTGCTTGGAATTCAGGCAATGTATTACCAACTTTTTGTGTTGTTTTCTTAACCTGACTCAATAGTTTTCTAGATCAATCTAGGGCTTTCTCTACTCATTACATTGCCAATATTTCTAGATCCCAGAATTAGGGATGAAAGATGCGTCTGTTGTAGGAAATTTTTATGTTCATTTGGAAGTCAAGAAAATGTCTGTTTGTCCATCTCTGGGATTAGATAATGTGGAGGTAAAAATTCTTACTTACACAGTTACTTTTTAAATTCCAAATTAACTTAAGAATAAATGGCTAACTTCTAAACTAACATAACTCAGTTGAAGGTCCTAAGTAGCTAATACTAAAATGATTATGCTGTAACCAATTTTATTTAGCAAAGTACCTTGGTAGTAGTTAAGAAAAAAAAAGTGCAACTTCACTTACTGGACATTTCTGCAGAGTTTTTTAACTAATGATTTTTACAACAGTCACATTCTCTATTATACCTTACTTACTAATGATCCCATTTGCAATTAGTGCAATATATTAAATGCAATGTAATATACAAATTTATATAAATAAATATATATTTTATTAAATAAAGTATTTGCTGCCTTTTGTCTAACATCCTAACAAGAAACCTCA
Source organism: Choloepus didactylus (assembly GCF_015220235.1). Classification (NCBI taxonomy): domain Eukaryota; kingdom Metazoa; phylum Chordata; class Mammalia; order Pilosa; family Megalonychidae; genus Choloepus; species Choloepus didactylus. Next base: position 51,701,583 of record NC_051309.1, read on the forward strand.
GTAACCTTTCTGACTTCCTATACACAATAGCACATTTAGTTGAAAGGCTGTTAGTAAGGATTCCATTGCTTCAGAAGGTAATATTCTATTAGAAAGCAGTTGGTTGCCCTAACTTAATTAAATTGACTCATTTTAATTCATGAATTTGCCTTCACAGGGCACACCCGTGGATCCTTCTGCATTTGTCTCTCTTACTTCCAGACCCTGAGAATTCTGTGTGATTATAAAGGGAGAGCTCTTTGTACAAAACCCTTTTCAGTAGTTTATGAAGGAACTTTATGGCAGGGTTGTCCTTCTCAAGTTTTCCTTTTTATTTTTCTCATCCAGTTTGTCATTAATTTTGTTGCTGCTTTGCGTACGATATCTTTCATTACTATCTTTTTAGTTTAAATCCTAGCCTTTTTCTGGTTACTCTGTTTGAACCTTCTCACATTCACCACTTTCGTCTGCATATTTTGGTCTTCAGTATTTGCTGACCAACTCTAAAACTCCTGGCATTGTTCTCAGTCCTTTCACATACATTAGTTCATTTAGCCCTCCCTGAAAGACATTATCCCTGTTTCACAGCTGAGGAAACAAGGTTAAGTGAGTTCCCAAGGCTCACAAGGAAATAGCAAAGCTAAAATTCTATTCAAGTCATCCCATCCCAAGCCTAAGTCTCTTTCTACCAACGGCTGTCCCCAGAATCCAAATATTGCAGTTAAGTACATTTTCTCACTTGCGTTTATACCACTACTATGAATGGGACCCTGAGTTTTGTCTTAGTTTGCCAAAGCTGCTATCACAAATACCATAAACTGCAGGAATTTATTGGCCCACAGATTAGAAAGCTAGAAATCCAAAATCAAGGCATCAGCAAGGTGGTGCTTTCTCCCCAGTGTCGCAGCATTCTGGGGCTGGCTTGCTGCAGTTCTTGGGGTTCCTTAGCATGCATCTGTGCTCCTGTCACACAGTGATCTCTCTCTCTCCTTCTGTCTGCTCTTCTGATTTCTGCTGACTTCTGGCTTCTTCTGTGTGGCCATCTCTGACTTCTGGCTTCCAGTTTCTTCTCTTTATAAGCTCTCCAGTAATACGGATTAAGACTCACCCTGATTCAGTTGGCCACAACATAACTAAAAATAACATCTTCAAAAGGTCCTATTTACACATAGCTTCACACCCATGGGAATGGAGATGATTAGGAACGTGTCTTTTGAAGGGTACATAATTCAACCAACCACAAGTTCTGTGGAGACAAGTGGGGTCTTCCTTACTGCTCAGTCAACCAATGTTTATTCAGCAACCTATGTGCCAGGCACTGCTCTAGGTACAAAGCACTGGACACAAAACAAAACAAAAACCCTGAACTTGTGGAATTTATAGTCTAGTGGGGGGGCGGGGGAGAGACAGAAAGCAAACAAACACAAACAAACAAATAGATAATCTGTATGGCATTGATACACCTAGTCATAATCCTAATGCTAAGCAAGAACCAAGCTATGACTCTTTGAGGGGAAACTAACATCATGATAAACCAGTTGAAAATAAATTCCTCCTGTAAGAAATATACCAGAACTAAATATTCAAGCAACATAAACATAATAAAATCCAGTTCCAAGAAGCAAACTTGATCCAACCTTCCGATTTTTCAATAATTCACATCAACGCTCAACACTATGCTTGTTTCATCCTGTCTTCATGTTTCTTATTGTAATATTTAAGTTGCCATCATTTCATATTTAATGAGGACTCACAGCCAACAAACAGGAACATCAAAGGGAAGCAACTCCCTTCTTTCCTTTGCATCAATTATAGCAGCTAAATTGCCCTGCAGGGACCGGGAGCCACAGCAGAGGCTGCTTTAGAAAGTCAGCCTTCTCCAGGGATAGCAAGAGTTCCCTAAAAGAGTCCCATGCAAAATGCTCCTAGGTCTTTTTATAGCATCATCTGTTTTATTTGCTTAGAGTAGTAACAGTACCTGATATTTTCTTCTTTATTTATTTCCTTGTTCTCAGTATCCTCTGTTGGGTAATCAAGTGCCCCACAAAAAGACATGTTCAAGTCCCACCCCCCAGTCCTGTGGATGTAAACTCAGCAGTAAATAGAACTGTTGATGTCATTAGTTAAGGTACGGCCAAACCAAATTAGGGTGAGCCTTCCCAATTTTGCTGAAGTGCTCATCAGCAAAGGAAATTGGACATGGGAATAGAAACCAGAGAAGAAGACAGAAAGAGACAGATGTCAAGTGACAAAGCAGAGATTGAGCCACCACCAGAATACTAGAGACTTTGGAGAAAAGATGGCCTGCCAATACTTTCATATTGGATTTCCAGTCTCCAAATCTGTGAGACAGTAAACTCCTGTTTAAACCAACCAGTTTGTGGAACTTGTCACAGCAGTCTGGCAAACTCCAACATCCCCCAAAGTGTGAATAGGGAGTTTTTCTTATCACTAGAACAATGCTGGGCTACTGAATAATAGATACCCAATGGTTATTTATTGTATGGATGAGGAGATTTAATGGAACAAACTCTTCCCACCAAAATGTTTTCTATTGAATGATATGGAAATAGATAAGAAAGAGCCAGGATAGCTAAGAATCAAGGGCACTGGTACTGACACTAACTACTATTGCTAGCATCTATTGTTCCCTAACTCCTTGAAGTCTCTTAATCTGTGAATTGAAAATAATAACAATAATGTTAATCATAAGGTTGTGAGGATTAAATCTGGTAATGCAAGTAAAGCACTTATGACCATGTTTTTGTATCAATGATGTTCAACTGATGTTAGTTGAAGATGTATTTTCTGCAAAGAGAAAATACAGGGTTGGGAGAGAGGACAGGGTGAGATAAGTTTACTTTGCAGTAAAAACCAAAAAAAAACTGTTAGTATTTCTTTAAGTTGTCTGTAATTACAAAAGCTATTTTCAGTTTTGATTCCATTTATTATTTGTATAATGAAATGAAACAATTTAAAGATATGGGAATAGATAGATTTCTGAGTGCCCTCTAGGCTGCATGGTTGTGAGGAACTTTATACATAGAATCTTATTGAATCCTCCCCACAACTCTATATAAAAGTTCTTTTTGTTCCCATTTTACAGATGATGAGACAGATTCAATGAGCGTAAGAACCTACTGAAGGTTACACAGATGGTAAATAATAGAATTGGAATGGAAGCCTGATCTTTCTGATTTCATTGCCTTTTCTCTTTCTACTGTATCACACTGCCAAAGACACTACTCCACTTTAAGCACTGTAAATTTACTTCATTCATTTAAATTATTTTGATGAATGTCTTTGGGTTCTGGAACTAGAGCTGCTTCCTTGTGCCTGGTAAAAACTAATGATTCTAAAAGGGAACAATGAATCTGCAATTAAAAACAGGTTACAAGAGGGTGGGGCAAGATGGTGGTGTAGGGAGGTGTGGAATTTAGTTAGTCCCCTGGAACAGCTAGTACATAACCAGGAACAGTCTGAAACAACTGTCTGGGGGACATCTGTGACTGGACAGACATCGTACACCAGTCTGGAATGGGTGGAAGGGTCAAGATCACTGCAGAGAACTCTAAGTAAAGCCCCTAAACTGCTGAGGCTGGCACCCCTTCACCACTGGCACAGCAGGCTAAGCTGAAAAACTTCCCTGCAGGAAAAAGAAGCAGTCACTACTAGGAGCAAGGGAGGTGGCTCAACCAAGCTCCAACTGCAGTTTTAATTAACAAATTTTAACTACTGAATACAAGCTATGAGCACAGATAAACCCAGAACAAGCAGGAAAGGAACCATGAGGTCTCTCTCAGCAGAGAGGAGGCAGAACTGAAGGGAAAAAATAAATAAATAAATAAATAAATAAAAACAAATGTTTTTGGAGTTGGCTGAGCTCAGAATACTGGAACAGGGCTGTGCCCCAACAAAAGGGGCACATACAGCCATGTACAAAATTTGGCTTTTGACTGCTGAAGCTTGGGGGCTGGGGACTGAGTCTGAAAAGGGAATATACTTTTTTCTTTCTTTCTTTTCTTTTATCCATTTTAAAAACATTTCTAAATACTTCACTAGCAAAAGCCTCAGGCATATTCAAATGTTAGCACTGACCCAGGCAAGGATGGAGTTAAGATAGGTCTGAGAGACAAAGTAAGGAGTCAAGGGAAGGAGATAATTCCCTAAAGGGCAAATCTTCTACAAGAAAAGAGGGTGTGGGGGCTCAGTTCAAGTGGTGGCCCTCCTTCAGAGAATTCAGACCTCAGGGGCCAGAAAAAAAAAAAAACAGAAACACTTAAGCTTACCTTCTACCTCAACCTCTGTCTCAACCACACCCCTGGCAGGGACAGGATCTGCTTAGAATTAAAGGCACCACACCTCTTTACAACAGTGAGGAGATGCAGGCTGAAAAGTGCTACCTGCTGAGCAGGATAGGTAAAGCAGAGTCTAGAGGCCTCACAGGAACATCTGACAACATTCTGGGTCGCACCCTCAGAGAAACTTGGTACTGATTATGCCCTCCTCCTGAGACCTGAGCCTGTCTGGTCTGGGAAAATCTGACTGGAGATTGATCATATCTGGGTAGACCCTCATCATAAGAAAAAAAAGTTTCCATATATGCAGGGAAATAACCAGAATAACAAAAACTGAAAAACTCTGATCAGTTTGAACTGAATTCCAAATAACAGATAGAGAACAAAGCCAACTGACAAGAAAACCCTAGGTAAAAGAGTGAAAACGACCTCTAGAATAAATTAATCAAGGAAACCAGATGCCTAGACAGTAACAAAAAATTACAAGTCACACTAGGAAAAACAAAGATATGGCCCAGTCAAAGGAACAAATTAACACTACAAATAAGATATAGGAGTTGAGACAACTAATTAAAGATGTTCAAACAAACATGCTAAATCAATTCAAAAATCAAATCAATGAGTGGAAGGAAGATATGTCAAAAGAGATGATGGATATAAAGAAGATACTGGGTGAACATAAGGAAGAACTTGAAAGTTTGAAAAAACAAATGACAGAAATTTGGGGAATGAAAGGCACAATAGAAGAGATGGAAAACACAATGGAGACTTAACAACAGCAGATGTGAAGAGGCAGAAAAAAGGATTAGTGAACTAGGAACAGCACAACTGAAATCTTACACACAAAAGAACAGATAAGGAAAAGAATGTAAAAATATAAGTAGGGTCTCAAGGAATTGAATGACAACATGAAGCAAACAAATATGTGTCATAAGTGTCCCTGAAGGAGAAGAGAAGGGAAAGGGGGCAGAAAGAATAATGGAAGAAATAATCACTGAAAATTTCCCATCTCTTATGAAAGACATAAAATTACAGATGTAAGAATCAGACTGTCAAATGTCAAAGACAAAAAGAGAATTCTAGAAGCAGCAAGAGAAAAGTGATCCATCACATACAAGTGAAGCTCAATAAAAATATGTGCAGATTTCTCAGCAGAAGCCATGGAGGCAAGAAGGCAGTGCTATGATATATTTAAGATACTGAAAGAAAAAACTGGAAAACAAGAATTCTATAGCTGGCAGAATGGTCCTTCAAAAATGAAGGAGATTTTAAAATATTTTCAGACAAACAGACACTGAGAGAGTTTGTGAACAAGAGGTAGGCTCTACAAGAAGTACTAAAGGGAGCACTACAGGCAGACAGGAAAAGCAAGAAGAAAGATGTTTGGAGAAGAGTGTAGAAATGAAGACTATCAGTAAGGGTAAAAAGAGAGAGAGAGGAAAAAAGATATGACATAAAATCCACAAGACAAAATGGTAGAAGAAAGTACCCCCTTTACAGTAATAACATTAAATGTTAATAGATTAACTCCCCAATAAAAACACATAGACAGGCAGAATGGATTAAAAACAGGACCCAACCTATATGCTGTCTATAAAAGACTCATCTTAGACACAGGACAAAAATGGGTTGAAAGTGAAAGGTTGGAAAAAATATATTTCAAGTAAACAGCCAGGAAAGAGGGGGGAGGGGGAGTAGCTATACTAATATCAGAAAAATTAGACTTCAAATATAAAGCAATTAAAGAGACAAAGAAGGGCACTATATGTTAATACAAGGGACAATTCATCAAGAAGACATAAAAATCATAAATATTTATGCACCAAGCCAGAGGGCCCCAAAATACATGAAGCAAACACTGACAACACTGAAGAGAGAAGTAGACACCTCTATAATAATATTTGGAGACTTCAATCCACTGCTCTTATCGATGGATAGAACATCTAGACAGTGAACCAAATGAGGAAATGGAGGTTTTGAATCGTAGGATAAATGAACTAGACCGAACAGACATTCGCAGAACATTAAACCCCACAACAGCAGGATACACATTTTTCTCAAGTACTCATGGATCATTCTCCAGGAGAGACCCCATGTTGGACACAAAGCAAGTCTCAATAAATTTTAAAACATTGAAATTATACAAAACAGTTTCTTGGATTCTGGGAAGATGGCAGCATAGAGAGAAGTGGAAGACTTAGTCTCCCCCAGAACAATTCATAAATGAACAAAAAAACAGTAAATAACCTGGAATAACAGCAGGGAGACAACTGTGACTGCCCACTCATCATCCACCAACCTGAATTGGGAGGAATGCCTGAGATCACAGCATAAAATCTGTAAGTAAAACTGTGGACCCATGCTGAGAGCAGAGAGCCTAAAGCTGAGAGCCCCTCCCTCACGGAAGCCACGCCATGCACTCTCTCAGCCCAGCTCCAAGTGAGGTTTTAATATTAACTGCTCAATACAGACAGCAAATCCTCAACAAGCAGACAGAGGCTTTTGGTGACAACTGACCTTGGGAGAATCAGGGGACATATCTGTCTCAGGATAGGGAGCCCAGAGGATTGGGTGCTATCTCTGGCTGATTGATGAACCTGGGAGTTTTTCTGTCCCTCTCTCTCTCTCTCTCTGGAGAAAACCTCAGCTGTTCTCAGTCCGCAAGGCATTGCAGTAAAGACAGCCTCAGACATTCTGCATTCTGAAACGAGCTGAGAGTGCACTGCAGCACCACCCAGCAGCCCAGGGCTTCCCTTGAAGGACAGCACACACTGGTGACATAGCACGGCATTCCCTTGGCTGAGCTCCTGGAGGATCACGGCTGGGAGGGGGGACCTGCTCGGAGAACCCAGGGACACTACGCCAAGTCCAGTGGTTTGCGGAGCAGCGAGAGAGAGGGTCTGGGGCTGAACTGAAATGAAGGCTTAGACTCTCACGGTGGCCTTGAATCTCCTGGAACCTGGGAGATTTGAACAATAGAACTGCCCTTCTTCCCTGGCCACCCTATACACACGCCCCACATTCAGGGCGGACAGCTCCAGCAACACACCCAAACTGAGTTCTCCAACTGAACCCACAAGAATCATTTCCCCACACACCGCAGGAACAAGGTTGTGAACTGACTTGAGGGATATAGGTGACTCACAGACGCCATCTGCTGGTTAGTTAGAGAAAGTGTACGTCACCAAACTATGTCTCTGAAAAATTAGATCGATATCCTTTTTTTTGTTACAACTTGAAAGAACCCTATCAAGCAAAACAAATGCCAAGAGGCCAAAAACAACAGAAAATCTTAATGTATATGATAAAACCAGACAATATGGAGAATCCAACTCCAAACACACAAATCAAGATTTCAGAAGAAACACTGTACCTCACACAATTAATCAAAGAACTACAATCGAGGAACAAAAACATGGCAAAGGATTTAAAGGACATCAAGAAGACCATGGCCCAGGATATAAGTGACATAAAGAATACCCTCGAAGAGCATAAAGAAGACATTGCAAAAGTAAATAAAATAATAGATCTTATGGAAATAAAATTAACTGTTGGCCAAATTAAAAAGACTCTGGATACTCACAATACGAGACTAGAGGAAGCTGAACAACATCTCGGTGTCCTAGAAGCCCACAGAACAGAAAATGAAAGAACAAAAGAAAGAATGGAGAAAAAAATAAAAAAAAAATTGAAATAGATCTCAGGGATATGATAGATAAAATAAAACTTCCAAATTTAAGACTCATTGGTGTCCCAGAAAGGGAAGAGAAGGGTAAAGGTTTAGAAAGAGTATTCAAAGAAATTGTTGGGGAAAACTTCCCAAACCTCATACACAATATAAATACACAAAGCATAAATGCCCAGCAAACTCCAAATAAAATAAATCCAAATAAACCCACCCCAAGACATATTCTGATCAGACTGTCAAATACTGAAGAGAAGGAACAAGTTCTGAAAGCAGCAAGAGAAAAGCAATTCACCACATACAAAGGAAACAACATAAGACTAAGTTGTGACAACTCAGAGGCCACCATGGAGGTGAGCAGGCAGTGGCATGACATATTTAAAATTATGAGAGAGAAAAATTTCCAACCAAGAATACTTTATCCAGCAAAACTCTCCTTCAAATTTGAGGGAGAGCTTAAATTTTTCACAGACAAACAAATGCTGAGACTTTGCCAATAAAAGACCTGCCCTACTTCAGATTCTAAAGGGAGCCCTACCAACAGAGAAACAAAGAAAGGAGAAAGAGATATAGAGAATTTTAACAGACATATATAGTACCTTACATCCCAAATCCCCAGGACACTCATTTTTCTCTAGTGATCACAGATCTTTCTCCAGAAGGGACCTTAAGCTGGAACATAAAACAAGCCTCAAGAAATTAAAAAAAAAAAAAAAAATTGAATATACTCAAAGCGCATTCTCCAACCACAATGGAATACAAATAGAAGTCAATAATTTTTGAACTGTAACTCCACTATTTACTTCCTACATGATAAAAAATACACAAACTCTAAGGACAAATCAATGGTTTTGAACTCAATGTAAAATATGTAATTTTAGACAACTATATAAAGGTGGGGGTATGAAGGAGTATAGGAACATAGTTTATGTGCCCTATTGAAGTGAAGGTGGTATCAAAGAAAAACAAGATGGATAGGGATTTAAGAGGTTAATTTTAAGCCCCACAGTAAACACAAAGAAATTATCAGAGAATATAACCATAGAGATGAAAAGTAGAGTTTGGGTTAAGAGAAATGGGGGAAGGGGCAATGGGGAGTTAAGAAATGAGTATAGAGTTGCTGTTTGAGGTGAAGGGAAATTTCTAGTAACGGATGGTGGGAAAGAGCATTACAACATTCTAAATGTGATTAATCCCACTAATGGAAGGCTAGGGAGGGGGTGGAATGGGAAGATTTAGGCTGTATATATGTTTCCACAACTGAAAAAAGAAAAAAAAAAAAAAGACAGTCTAACTAGACGACAATTGAATGCTAAGGATGAACTTGGATGGGATTGGAGGATAGAGGACAGGTGCCTCAAAGGGACACAGTTGAGACATAAGGAAAAGGAAATACAGAATGTAAGCTTTGTATCAATGTTGAATCTCTTATACTTCTTAGCTGCACTTAATGGAATTACATAAAAGAATGTTCTTGTTCATGGGAAATATATACGTGAATTATAGTGTATGTTCAAGGATGTGTGCAGCTAACTCTCATATGTTCAGAAGACAGAGCAATAGATGATGGATGATAGATACGGAGGGAGGGAGGGAGGGAAAGAAGTAGCGATGTGACAGCATGTTAAAGTTGGTGGATTGAGCTATCAGGGGAGGGGGGTCAGGGTATGATGAAATTCCATGTATGGGGCTAGTATTGTTTTTGCAACTATTCATGTAACTTTGAATTTATTTCAAAATTAAAAAAAAAAAAACATTCTCAGATCATAATGGAATGAAGTTGGAAATCAATAACAGGCAGAAGGCCAGTAAATTCACAAATATATGGAAGTTAAACAACACACCATAAAACAACCAGCGGGTCAAGAAAAAAATTACAAGAGAAATCAGTTTATATCTTAAGGCAAATGAGAATGAAAATACAACATATCAAAACTTATGGGAGGCAGCAAAGGCAGTGTTGACAGGGAAAATGTATTGCCCTAAATGCCTATATTAAAAAAAAAGAAAGAGAAAACAATCAAGGAATAAACTGTTCACCTGGAGGAACTAGAGAAATAACAGCAAACTAACCCCAAAGCAAACAGAAGGAAAATAACAAAGATTAGAGCAGAAATAAATAAAATTTAGAACATGAAAACAATAGAGGGAATCAACAAAACAGAACGTGGTTCTTTGAGAAAATCAATAAAATTGATGGACCCTTAGCTAGGCTGACAAAAAAGGAAGCGAGAATGCAAATAAATAAAATCAGAAATATGAGAGGGGACATAACTACTGACCCCACAGAAATAAATGAGATAATGAGATGATACTGTGAGGAACTATACGGTAATAAACTAGACAACATAAATGAAATGGACAACTTCCTAGAAAAGCATGAATAGCCAACACTGAGTTAAGAAGAAATAATCAAACTCAACAAGCCAATCACAAGTAAAGAGATTGAATTAGTCACCAAAACGCTCCCAAAAAAAGAAAAGTCCAGGACCAGATGGCTTCAAAAGTTAATTCTACCAAGCATTCAAGAAAGAATTAGTACCAATCCTGCTCAAACTCTTCAAAACAATTTGAAGAGGACGGAAAGCTATCTAACCCATTCTATGAAGCAAATTTTCTTTTCTTGTATTTTCTTTGTCTGGCTTTGGTATTAAGGTGATGTTGGCTTACAGAACAGTCTGTTCAACGAATATAGATGCAAAAATCCTCAACAAATACTCACAAAGCAAGCCCAGGAGCACATTAAAGGAATTTTACAGCATGACCAAGTGGGATTTATTCCAGGTATGCAAGGCTGGTTCAACACAAGAAAATCAATTAATGAAATACACCACATCAATAAATCAAAGGGTAAGATACACATGATCATCTTGATTGATGTAGAAAAGGAATTTGATAAAATTCAACATCCTTTCTTTATGAAAACACTTCAAAGGATTGGAATAGAAGGGAACTTCCTCAACATGATAAAGAGAATATATGAAAAACCCACAGCTAACATCATACTCAATGGGGAAAGACTGAAAGCTTTCCCTGTAAGATCAGGAACAAGACAAGGATGCCCATTGTCACCATGGGTATTCAACATTGTGTTGGAAGTTCTAGGTAGGGCAATTAGGCAAGAAAAGAATTGAAAGGCATCCAAATTGGAAAGGAAGAAGTAAAATGTTCACTGTTTTCAGATGACATGATACTATATGCAGAAAATCCTGAAAAATCTACTGCAAAGCTACTAGAATGAACAAAAGAGTACAGCAAAGTGGCAGGGTACAAGATCAACATGCTAAAATCAGTGATGATTCTGAGGAGGAAATCAAGAAAAGAATTCCATTTACAGTAGCAACTGTTCCAGATTGCTAAAGCTGCTGGAATACAAAATACCAGAAATGGATCGGCATTTACAATGAGAGTTTATTAGATTACAAATTTACAGTACCAAGGCCATAAAAGTGTCCAAACTAAAGTGTCAAAGTGAAGAAAGGCCAATGGCATCCAGAACACCTCTGTCATTTGGGAAAGCATATGCTGGCATATGCTGGTCCTTTGCTCCCAGGATGCATTGCTTTCAGCTTCTGATCCCAGTGGCTTTCTCCTTAAGTATCTGTGGGTTCTCACTTAGCTTCTCCAGGACAAACTCTGGGCTTAATCTATTAGCTTAGCATCTCCAAACATCTTTCTCTCTGCATCTCTGAGCATCTCTGTTTGTGTTGGCTCTCTTAAACCCTCCAGAAAACTAATTAAGACCCACCTTGAATGGCTGGGGTCACAAGAGGACCTTTACTCACACTTTATTAAAAAATAGCTCAAATGGATCAAAGACCTAAATACTATTGCTAAGAATGTAAAACTTTTAGAAAAAAATGTGGGGAAATGTCTTAAAGATCTTGTGATAGGAGATGGTTTCCTAGATCTTACACACAAAGTATGAACAATGAAAAAAGAAGTAGATAAATGGTGTTTCCTCAAAATTGAACACTTTTGTGCATCAACAGACTTTGTTAGAAAAGATAAAAGGCAGCCTATGCAACAGGAGACAATATTTGGAAACCACATATCAGATAAGGTTTTAATACCCAGAATAAATAAAAAGATCCTACAACTCAACAACAAAAAGACAAACAACCCAATATAAAAATGGGCAAAAAACATGAATAGACACTTTTCTGAAGAGGAAAACATATGAAAGATGCTCAACTTTACTAGCTATTAGGGAAATGCAAATCAAAACCACAATGAGATTATTATCTCACACTTACTAGAATGGTCATTATCAGAAAACAGAAAACTACAATGCTGAAGAGGATGAAGAGAAAGAGGCACACTTATTCACTGTTGATGGAACAGCCACTCTGGAAGGCAGTATGGTGCTTCCTCTGGAAGCTAAGTATAGAATTGCCATATGATACAGCAATCCCATCACTAGGTATATATTCAGAGGAACTGAAGACAGGGACATGAAAGGACATTTGCACACTGATGTTTATAGAGGCATTACTCACGATTGCCAAGAGATGGAAACAGCCCAAATGTCCATCAATGGATGAGTGGATAAACAAACTGTGGTATAGACATACAATGGAATATTATACAACTGTAAGACAGAATAAAGTCATGAAGATATAACAGCATGGATGAACCTTGAGGACATTATGTTGAGTGAAATTAGTTATTTTCTATTTGGATGCTAGAAATTTTAAGAACCTTGGAGTTTCTTATTGGAATCCTTCTGCGTGTAATCCTGGCTGCAAATTTTAAAAAGTTACATTGCAAAGATAAATATTACTCTACCTGTGGAGAATGCAGGGGTATTCGCCTACCCCACCTCCATGGTTGCTAACATGACCACAGACATAGGGGACTGCTGGTTTGATGGGTTGAGCCCTCTACCATAGGTTTTACCCTTGGGAAGACGGTTGCTGCAAAGGAGAGGCTAGGCCTCCCTATATTTGTGCCTAAGAGCCTCCTCCCGAATGCCTCTTTGTTGCTCAGATGTGGACCTCTCTCTCTAGCTAAGCCAACTTGAAAGGTGAAATCACTGCCCTCCCCTCTACGTGGGATCAGACACCCAGGGGAGTGAATCTCCCTGGCAACATGGAATATGACTCCCGGGGAGGAATGTAGACCCGGCATCGTGGGACGGAGAACATCTTCTTGACCAAAAGGGGGATGTGAAAGGAAATGAAATAAGCTTCAGTGGCAGAGAGAGTCCAAAAGGAGCCGAGAGGTCACTCTGGTGGGCACTCTTACGCACACTTTAGACAAACCTTTTTAGGTTCTAAAGAATTGGGGTAGCTGGTGGTGGATCCCTGAAACTATCAAACTACAACCCAGAACCCATGAATCTCGAAGACAATTGTATAAAAATGTAGCTTATGAGGGGTGACAATGGGATTGGGAAAGCCATAAGGACCACACTCCACTTTGTCTAGTTTATGGATGGATGAGTAGAAAAATAGGGGAAGGAAACAAACAAACAGACAAAGGTACCCAGTGTTCTTTTTTACTTCAATTGCCCTTTTTCACTTTAATTATTATTCTTTTTATTTTTGTGTGTGTGCTAATAAAGGTGTCAGGGATTGATTTAGGTGATGAATGTACAACTATGTAATGGTACTGTGAACAATCGAATGTATGATTTGTTTTGTATGACTGCGTGGTATGTGAATATATCTCAATAAAATGAAGATTAAAAAAAAGAAAAAAGAAAAAAAAATTACTCTATATTTATTAGTTTTGCTCACTTGTAAAATAAAGCAATGCTGGGTACTGTATTTAAAAATATTCACTAAGAGTTTGAAAACATTAGTTATTCATTAATAAAATATTTATTTACTCCCTACTTATTAAAAGAAAAGCACAAGGCTTGGTGCTATAGAATTTTTTAAAGAATTTAAAATTACACCACATTTTCTTTTGTTAGTCAAAATGTACTTCAAAACATATGAAAATTGTTTTTTATGCCAAGAATGGCATAGTGGTTTGGAGCTATGTACCCCAAAAAATGTGTTCTTAAACTTAATCCATCCCTGTGAGTGTGAACCCATTGTAAGCAGGACCTTCTGATGAGGTTACTTCAGTTGAGATGTGGTCCTACCCAATCAGGATGGGTCTTAATCTTATTACTGGAATCTTTTATAAGCAGAATGAAATTCAGACAGAGAAAGAGGGAGAGAAAGTCATGGGAAGCAAAAAGGTGAAGGAAACGGAACCTGAAAGAGAAGGGAGAGGCCAGCAGAGGCCGCCATGTGCATTGTCATGTGTTCTAGTTTCCTAGGCTGCTTAAATCACATACCGTGAAATGTGTTGGCTTAAAAAATGGGACTGTCCAAAATAAGGCATCATCAAGGTGATGCTTTCTTCCTGAGAACTGGCTGCCAGAGATCCTTGGCTCCTCTGCCACAGGGTAAGGCACATGACAACACCTATAGGTCTCTCTATCTCTCCCTTCTCTTCTGGGTTTTGTTGATTTCAGTTTCTTGCTTCCAACTTTCTATCTATCTATCTGTCTATCTATCTATCTAATCCATTCCTTTTATAAAGGATTCCAGTAATAGAATTAAGACTCTCCTGAATGAGATGGATCACACCTTACCTGAAGCAGCCTCAGTAAAAGGTCCTACTTACAATGAGTTTATACCCACAGGAATGGATTAGATTTAAGAGCATGTTGTTTTCTGGGGTACACACAGCTTCAGACCACCACACTATGTGGCAGAAGAGCCCAGGACAAAGGATCACCAGCAGCTAGCCCCAGAATGCCAATCTTTGGGAAGAAAGCACCTTGATGACACTTTCATTTAGACTTTTTCCTAGCTTTAAAATTGTGAGCTAATAAATATCCATTGTTTAAAACAATTGCATTGTATTTGCTTAAGCAGCCAGGAAACTAAAACAATGGTAAAAATAAATTATATAATGATGAGAGAATAACTTACATAGAAGAACAATGTATTCATTGAGGGTAAGGTTTATTGGAAAATCACTACTTGACTTGTGGTTATTTTTAATTTCCATCATTCATGAAGGCAATGGGATTTTAGTGGTGTTTCCATCCCTGTGTAGTTTTATTAGGAATTTCATTTTAGATTTAGCAATTGTCAAAGTTTGAGTACTGAAGGAATGAATGCTAGGACCGACAGGGCAGCACAGCATACTACAGACTAGATTATATTAGCCAGGTCTTGTCATCCTTATTGTATTTGTAAAGTGCTTATTTATATAATACTCTTTAATTTCAAATTCCCAACACCTAAAATCAGGAATCATTCAAACTCAAGCTGAGCTAATGTTTACCTTTTTATTATTTGACTTTGCAAAGGAAGGTTTTACAGGGAAGGTTTTCAAGAAGACATTAAACAGGGTATAGAGTATTAAGCATAGGGCCCTGTGCAACTGCACAGATCAGGCACGCTTATGAAGCTAGCCCTGACTGGACGCTTATCCCATTATTGGGGAAGGATTCCTCCTCCTGGAAACCTATAACTCTCCACATAGGGACATTGATCAGCAGTCTACAGCACTAGTAAAATCTAGAGGAGACCAGTGTAAGAACAATTGGAGCCTCCAATTCAGTTAGAGTTCTCCTGCCTTTCCATATGACTCTAACATGTCAGAGGCAGAGATAAGCAAACACACAAGAATCCCCAGCATTACTGACCATTAAAACATTCCAGAAGAGTAGTGCTTTTTCCTAGGAAACTGGATCGCCTGCACATTGCAATCCGTCTCCTGTCTGGAGAGTCACACAACTCTCCGGGGAAACTACCTATTTTAGTTTCCTTGTTGCTAAAAATGGGAATCTATTGGCTAATGGTTTTGAGGCTAGAAGAAGTCCAAACCAAGGCATCATCTAGGCAATGCTTTCTTTCAAAGACTAGTGTTCAGGGACTGGCTGCCAGCAATCCTTGGTCCTTGGTTCCTCTGTCACACAGCAAGATACAAGGCAGTATCTCCTGGCTTCCTTTCTCTTCTGGTTTCCTTTGACTTTCAGCTTCTGGCTGCTCCTTCTGTGGCATTTTTCTCTCTGTGTCACCTCCCTATAAGGTTTTGGTAATAAGATTAAGTTCCATCCTGGGCCACACTCAACTGAAGTAACCTCATCAAAAGGTCCTATTTACAATGGTGCACACCCACAGGAATGAATTAAGTTTAAGAATATGTTTTTCTTGGGTTCATAGCTCTAAACCACCACATGGCCCAAGGAGCTCCTGTCCTGACTTGAAAGAAGTCCCTCTTCTCCAAAGGATCAGCCAGGAGTGGAAACATGATCTAATGCCAGTGTGCCAACCACTATGCTAAAATGTTTGCTGCTTCATTTCTGTTTCCAGATTATAACATCCATAAAAAGGTCAATTCACCAAGAGTCAGTCACTGAGTCCTTGAAACACAGGGAGTTTCTCAAGCAAATCTTAATGATTATGTTATATCTCTACCAAGGGTAGATAACAGGCCAAATTGTAACTCAACAATTTGTTGGGCATTAAGAAAAACTTTTCTTCTCTATCAGGAAGACACTAACAGGAACTTTTGGCACAATTCTCTCCTACTTGTTACCAACTACTGTAGCTACTAATGTCAATTCATTTGCCACATGACAGAAAATTGGACTTGGTATGTATGAATGCTGGCCTTGAGACATATAAATTCTGAAACAGCTCCACTTCCTGCCTTTTTCCTGTTGCCCAAGAGATGTAATGGAAGTAACTAGAATAGAGGGCTCTTGGATAATAAAGCCAAAAACAAACATGGGAAGCTTAAACATGGGAATGGAGATAAGAGGTAGAACAGCAAAGAAACAGTGTTCAAGTTAGCGAGACTGCCCCCAACTCCAGTGGAGATCATATCCTAGTTAATAGGGGCAGATATCATGGTAACCTAGGGAGTGGGGCCTGAAGGATGCAGTAGAGGGCACAGAGCAGCCAACACAGAAAATCTAAGAAGGGAATATGAAATCAAATTTGTTTCTGAAGAGATTTTTACTTTTCCCATAATTGCAAAATTATGTCATATAAATTTTAATAATGATGCAATAAATGTTTAATACAGAGTTTGACATATTTCTGTAAGAATTTGCTTTTGCTAGGTGAAGTCTAAAACCAAAAGTAGGATATTTTATTTGAAAACTAGATAATATCAAAATTCCTCTGTGCAGATAAAACAGTGTAGTCCAACTCTCAATTATGCGAGCAAGTTTAACTTCTGCCTCAAAGAGGTACTGGGGGAAATGTTTAAGAGATTCTAAGAAAATTGATAAAATTGATCAAATATTCATAAGCTGGGAAAGGACACATTGGTATTCACTGTACTATTCTTTCTAAATTTGCATGTGATTGAAAATTTCAATGTTGCAGACTAAATAACCTGAAAGCCCATTGTGGTAGATTGCATTATGTACCCCAGTGTAGACATGTTCTTAATCCACATTCTTATGAGTGTGAACACATTGTAAATAGAATCTCTTGAAGACATTATTTTAAATTGAAGTGTGGCCCAAGAGAGAGAAGGCCACAGGGAGATGGTGGAATTCAGAGGGAACATAGAAGAGGAAGGAGAGGACAACACCATGTGACATGAGTCTGAGATGCAAGCCAAGGAACTCCAAGGAGCGCAGCAAGCTAGTATCAGAAGGCTACTGTTCTAGTTTGCTAATGCTGTAAGAATGCAAAACATCAGAAATGGATTGGCTTTTATAAAAGGAGGTTTATTTGGTTAGAGAGTTACAGTTTTAAGGCCATAAAGTGTCCATCAACAAAGAGCACCTTCACTGGAGAAAGGCCATTGGCATCTGGAAAACCTGTTAGCTGGGAAGGCACATGGTTGGCATCTACTTGCTCCAAGGTTGGGTTTCAAAAACAGTGTTCTCCAAAATATCAGCTTCCAATAGCTGTCTTCAAAATGTCTGTCTCAGCTCCAGCTTGCTAAGAGCTCCTTCTGTCTGAGCTTATATAATGCTCCAGTAAACTAAACAAGGCCCACGCTGAATGGGCAGAACCATGTCTCCATGGAAATTATCCAATCAGAGCTATCACCTACATTTGGGTGGGTCACATCTCCATGGACACTGAGCCGATAGGTTCCAACCCAATCCACACTAATATGTCTGCCCCCACAAGAACACATTAAAGAATATGGCTTTTTCTGGGGGACATAAATATACAAACTGGCACAACTACTGAACCTAGAAGAAGCAAGCCTTCTAGCCTCAGAAACCAGGAGCCAATAAATGCTTGCTTAAGCCAATCCATTGTGTGGTATTTGTAATATCAGCTCAGATAAAACTAAGACATCCACCCATTATAAACAGTCAGAAATACTTGGTAAAATAAAACAAACTTCATTTTCATGAATAGGCAAGATCTCCATAAAGAAAAAGGAAATCTCAAGATTCCAGAAATAAAGTAGGAATGGGAAACAAGAGCAGAAGGTACATGAGCAGACATCCATTAGCTGATATTCCAATGGCCCTGTCTTACAGGAAGTTTTCAGTCTCAACAAACCAAGAGCTTGTGTTTGGAAAACAGATGAAGGCTTGGATCTGCAAGAAGTACAAAGATGAACTGAAGCCCCTACATAGAGCAGGGTCCCAAGCTCGGGCATATGACAAGGAATTGTAAAACATCCAAAGACAAAATGCCAGTAGCATAAAAAGGAACAAAAATTAAATTGGAAGTATAATTCCTGAGTATCATAATAATCCAGAAAGCTGAAATAAAATTTTTAGATATACTCTCAACTTCAAATCCTATTGCCTAGATAAACAATTATGCCATATTGAGGGTGAAATAAAGATATTTTTAGATGAACAAAAACTAAAATAGTTTCCCCTGAAAGAACTAACAAGGGCTGTGCTTCATTAAATAGAGAATTGAACCCAGAGGGAAGAAGTAGTTTGCAAGAAGCCATGTTGGTAATTGTATTATGTATATTGAAGCCATGCATAATACTGAAAGCAAGAGAGAAACAGCATTCTCTGTTTAGAGGTTTCTTTAAACCGCCTCCGAGATTTGGAAGTTGAGTAGCATGGGCCAAATTTTTTATTTATTCCTATAGAAACCAAAAGCTTAGAGCATATTGCCTTTCTTGTCTAAAAGCAGAGAGTGTCTTAGCTTGCCAGGTTTGCTGTGACAAATACCACACAGTGGGTTGGCCTAAACAATGGGAATTTATTGTCTCACAGTTTGGGAGGCTAGAAATCCAAAATCAAGGTATTATCAGGCCATACTTTCTCCCAGAGTCTGAATCCCAGCAATCCTTAGGATTCTTTGGCTTGTAGATTCACCTCTGCCTCCATCACATGGGAGACCTCTCCCTCCTCTGTTTTCTTCTAACTTACTACATCCAAATTTCCTCTGCTTAGAGGGTGTACCAGTTTGAAACTGTTACGTACACCAGGAAAGACTCTGTTCCTTAATGCAGTCTTGTGGGGGCAGACTTATAACGGGTGAGGTCTTTTAATTAGGTTGTTTCTATGGAGATGTGACACACCCCCCACCCCAACTGTGGGTGAGAACTTTTGATTAGATTTTTTCCATTGAGGTGTGACCCCACCCATTCAAGTCGGATCTTGATTAGTTTACTGGAGTCCTTAACAGAGTTCAGGGGCTGACACAGACCCAGACACTTGGAGATGCAGGCAGAAAGACGTTAGGAGATGCTAAGCTAAGAGATGAAGCTCAGAGTTTGCCCTGGAGATGCTAAGAAAGGATCCCCAGAAGCTTAGAGAGAAATGCCCTGAGAGAACAAGAAAGGATGCACAGGAGCTGAGTGAGAGAAGCTAAGAGAGACAGAAATCCAGAGACATTTTGGAAAAAGCCATTTTGAAACCAGAACTCAGGAACAAAGGACAAGCAGATGCCACCAAAGTGCCTTCTCAGCTGACAGAGGTGTTCTGGATGCCATCAGCCTTTCATCAGTGAAAGTATCCTCTTGTTGATGCCTTAGTTTGGACACTTTTATGGCCTTAGAACTGTAAATTTGTAACTTAATAAATCCCCTTTATAAAAGCCAATCCGTTTCTGGTATTTTGCATAACGGCAGCTTTAACAAACTGGAACAGATGGACTTCAGACATATTGAATTAAAGTGCACCCTGAATTAATCTGGTCTCATTGAAATAGGCTCTTCAAAGGTCTTATTTACGGAGAGTTCACACCCACAGAACTGGGGATTAGAACCTGAACATATCTTTTGTAGGGGGAACATGATTCAATCTACCATGAAGAGAAATAAGAGCACCCAAAAGTTTTTGAAGTTTGGAAAAAGAAATTTGTTCTTTCTGATCCTGCATCCTTGGAAGGGATGCTCAAAGGAACTGGGAGGGAGAATGATGTATTTTATGTTAAATTATGTTATTGAGTTATTCCGATTTCAGAATTTTAAATTCTATAATTCTTGACTATATTTCTATATCCGACATGTATCTTACCACAATTTTTAAAAGGTATACAAATTACTTATTTAATTTAGCAGTGAAATAAGATAAGCAGAAGTGGGAATTTATTTTTAAATAATTAGAATGGTGATATTATTAAATCTGTACATGCTACTGTTTACAATCTATAATAGTTATTTATTTGATTACAAAAGTCATATAAAGTGTTTGTAAAAGATGAAAGATGTGGGCAATATAGAATAGCACAAATTAGAAAATAAAAAAGTGGCCCGTTGGACCATGACTCAGAGATAATCATTGTAAGCATTTTGATATATATCATTCCTGGAGTCAAATGGCCTACACTCAAATTCCACCTTCCTTATTCACCAACCTGAAGATGATACAGAAATTCTATAAGCCTTAGTCTCCTCATCTGTAACTTGGGGATGCTATTAATACCTACTTGATGGGATTTTTCATATGAAGTATATTACACAGTACTTATATATAATAAATTTAAATGATTACTATTGTTTTAACCGTTTTCCTGCTAAAAGATATAATGCATTACATGCTACATTTTTATATATTACAATATATAAAACATTACAATGAATTATACATATATCCTATTGATTTTGTTTCTCTGGAGAAAACTTACATACCACATTATTATTTTTTCCTTTCCTTTAGAGGACACATTATATGGTAACATAGCCACTATGACTTAACAGCATCAAGTCATCATGAGTCAGTCTCCTGAGATGCAGAGCCTAAAGGTCTTTATCCAGTCCACATCTATAAACATATAACCAAAGCAAAGGCAAACTTTCTGAACTTCATCACTTAATAAACAGTGGAAGAATTGGAAAGTAATTCCAGGGAGGGAATTGTAAAATTCTAGACCTCCAAGTTCCTGAGGTGATAAAATTCCCACTAATACCTATGAGAGCAAGGTTGGCTTTCCCATATTCTATAGACAATATTGAAAACCAAAGCCTCTTTTCAATGATCTATGATGATTATATAATATGTAAGATATTTTTTAATTTAAGAAGGAAATAGTTTAATTTGTTAAAAAATGGATGCTCCAAGACAGACCTTTAAGCTAAAAATTTATTTTTAGAATGTAAATAAAACTTAATGACTTTTAGAAAAAATGATGTATTTATTGTAGCAAGAAAAAAATGGTGTGAATTGGAAATCTAGTCTTTTAAAGAAAGGAAAATAATATAAATGGATCATGCTTTCTTCCTCCTTTGAACCTCTTTTGTAGGATTTCTTGCATGATTCCTCAAGTTATAAATGTTTAGGTCTCAAGGCCATGCCTAGAAAATTGGCTGCTTGGGGACAAGATTTCTATCTGACCCATCTTATATTCCACATAGCCAAGCCCCAGGGCCTAGCACCCAATAAACAGCTGATAATGAATGAATGGTGATTCCAGAATACTAACCTAGGCTTTCAGAAATTGCAATATCTCATAAAACTTGGAAGAGTACGTAGGCATCGGAATGGGTTTACACAGCTTAAAATAATTATAAACAAGCACTGTAACGCTTATCAACTCAAAACACCACATGCTAATATCAGGTTAATGATTTGGAGCAGCAAAATGGAAGAATAAAATAAGTTCACACTAAAACACAAGGAATGGCTTGCATCAAATATGAACTGATGTATAGATTTTGGTTAGGAAAATGCATTACCATACTCATTTCAACTATGAGTGAATGAAAAGGCTTATTCTCCAAAGGCACAAGTAACAGCAAACAGATTCTGAATGATGGGCTTTTGTTCTCTGTATAAAGCCCCAAAATCTGAGACATTTGGTAAACTGAATGATTCAGGCAAAGGGGCTATGTACAGTGCCAATTTTCTTTCAGAACAAGAAGGCAGAGCAAATTCAGTTCTTTGACTTTTATCTGCCAGTTTGGCTTTGAAAAGATCATTTTCATCCTTGAATTTGACCGGGACTGTTTTTGCAATGCTGTTATCAGCATGCTGCTGTTTTTATTCCATGTGGATCACGGGTATCGGGCTGTTCCTTCTGAAGCGGAAACTGTGATAATGAATCTGAAGTGGAAAATTCTGAGCCACAAGCCTTTGTGACATGACTGCTTAACCAGACTCTCATTTGCTGTGCCAATGTGTAACAGGCACATTACTTCTGGGGGCACATGTCACCTGGTGGGGGGGAGGGGCGGGTATGGCTGGATTCATTTAGGAGAGAGGGTCAGGAAGTGCTGTCCAGAAATCTTTAAGAGGGGAGGAACAGGACCACAGCCAAGAGAGAGTGAAACAGGCACCATTCCATCACCCCTTCAGATAAGCCCAGCTCTGCAATTGATTGAGTTTGCTCTCTCTGGAAGGAACCCAATATACCCCAGGGACAGAGTCATCTAAAGTCATCTGAAGAGGAAGGAAAGGCAAGAGAAGGAAAAAGAAATATATTCCGATTTCCCTTCTCTCTTTCCCAAGAACTGTGCAGGCCTTACTAGAATGCTAACAATCAAGACAAGCAGGCAACAAGTATTTAAATGCTTCATTTGTTTTGCTTAGGTATTGATGTTAGCCAAAAGCCCATGTTTGAATGTCATAGTTGTTCTTTAAGCCTGAAAAATGTGATTTAATATATAGGAGAGGGCAACAAATCTGATTTTAACATCATTTGGAATCAAACAGCGGTGTCCAGCAGAGCACATGAGGGATGGTGTTCAGAGTTTATGACTGCAGTAACTTTTAAAGTAGCATGAAAACATAATGAGACAGCTTGGGCCTGCCTCAGACCCTCCAAGATAGCAACAAAAGATTCTTTTTCTCTAGAGGCTATGTCCTTAACCAGAGCCCAAAGACCCCAATACATAGAAATTAGGGTGTCTGTGAACTTGGATGGGGGTAAATAGCATCTTCATTTCCATTAACCTCCAATGGAAATTTAGCATAATTAAATTATCAATGTAGTCCACCAACCTACAAAAACAAAATAGAAATCATAGGTATTTTCATATCAACTTGGAGTTGTTACAGATATTTCAAAATATCATTTATGCCCCTATTATAAAATTAAAACTATTAGACCAACTGCTAGGCATTATTTAATGTGTTAATAAATAAGCACATACATTACTATTTTATATTATTTATATATGCTATTATATATTATTTCTATATCATGTATTTTAGATATTTATATATTTTATATTATTTATACATTATATATTACTATTCATATTTCTAATATTTTGATAATTACATTTCAATCTAATTGGGTTTCCTTGTA
This sequence comes from Choloepus didactylus, assembly GCF_015220235.1. Lineage (NCBI taxonomy): Eukaryota > Metazoa > Chordata > Mammalia > Pilosa > Megalonychidae > Choloepus > Choloepus didactylus. Next base: position 51,725,201 of record NC_051309.1, read on the forward strand.
ATTTTGTGTAATGTATTTTGAGCAACTAAAACATTACTCTGAGAAAGGATCCATAGGCTTCAACAGATTGCCAAAGGAGTCCTTGGCACAAAAAAATTAAGATGCTTTCCTACTGAGTATCACTGTTGTGATGATTAATGTCATGTGTCAACTGGGTTAGGTTATAGTGTCTAGTTGTTTGGTCAAGGAAGCTCTGGCCTGATTGTTACTATGAGGTAATGTCTTAGACGGATTTGTATCTATAACCAGTTGATTGCGTCTACAGCTGATTACATCTCAAGCCACAAAGGAGATTGCCCTCAGCAATGTCAGGAGTCTCCTCATCCAATCAGTTGAAGGCCTTAAAAGGCAGAATTGAAGATTTCAGAAGTCAGAAAAAATTTCTGCCTCTACTTCAGTCAGCCAGCTTCCCCTGGGGAATACGGACTTCCCAGACTTTACAATCACTTGTTTCAGAGTTTCTGGCTTTTGGACTGCCCTATGGAATTCAGATTTTCCAGCTCCCATTGTTGTGTGAGTCAGTTGCTCATAATAAATCTCTTTAGGTATAAACATAGATGATAGAAAGATAGATTTGATAGAGAGAGAGAGAGAGAGATCTCCTGTTGGTTCTCTTTCTCTGGAGAACCCTGCCTAATACAATTGCTTTTTCCAGGAGTATGACACTGACACAGTCAGCTAGAACCCAGGTATCCTACAACAGTATTTCTCAGACTGAAGAATTGTACAAGCTTCATTAAAGGAAGAAAGTCTTTGCAGTGATATATAAAATTAAATATGAATTCCTTTATGCCTATAGGTCTAACACATTAATTAATTTGCACAAATTAGTTTGCACAAATTAAATAGAAACAAAACTAATAAAATTTAAATTAATCATATTAATGAATTAATATTAACATTGTTCTTCTAAAACTATGAGTGTGGTGCTCACTGTTGCAGGACAAATTCGTCTGCATTTGAGAAGCTTCTACTACAATATATCCCAGGTGAGCAAGCCCGCCACTGCTTTTCTCTATTTGAACTACCTTGGAAGCATGCTTTGTGTAGGATACCAGGAAATACTTTGTTCTCCGATTGGGAAGAATATCTGTCAAGTCTGCCTCTGTTTTTTTCTTGATAACCAGCAAATATCTAAGTAGTACAACTTACTAGCAACATAATCACAAATAGAAACTCAAAGACATAGCAGTACTTCTCATAAATTGTTATCCAGATGATATCATTTGTATTATTACTGAAATGAAATCACACAATTAAGAAATTCTTACAGAGAATTCTTGGATTCCCCAGAATATATCTGAGGTCCCTGAGGCCCCAAATGGAGAAGTACGGTGCAACAATGTAGCAGAAGAATGAATGGATACAATTCTGGACATATCTAAATCACTCATGCACCCACCCCCACACATACAAATACAGACTCCCACTCTAACAGCACAATAGTCTACAGTCAGGAATCTACATAGGTAGGTACATGATTCTAAAGGCAGCCAAACTGATTTTTCAATAATAAAATGAAGAAATCTTAGGTTCCATTTTCGGTAGGATTAGAAAATGACAGGAAAAAGGGAGAAAAGACTTTATCTGATTTCAGATGCCTAATTAGACTCCCTCTCCTTAATCTCTTCTTGGATAGATGCCTAATGAGCGGTGATCCAGGAAAAACTAGGACTTTCTGTGATCCACTTAGATGCATATTCTTACAGAGCTCACTTTGAAACTAGTGGGAATACCACTTGTCGAAGACATAACTATGAAAAAAGAATAACCTTCAAGTCTGGGCCTTGGTGCATAAGCTTTCTCCACCTAGCAACTTTTGAGTGTGTGTTTAGGGCACTGCAGTACATATCTAATTAGCAGATCAGTGTTAATAAATCACTGCTATTTAGACAGCACCACTGTCATGATAACAGTCATTTTATCTTCCAATAAGACACTCTATAGAGTTCATTATGAAAAAAGGAAAAAGGGCTAGATATAAATGAATGCCCCTTATTAGGGGAATGGATGAGATAAATTATGGTATAATGATGACATGGAATGCTATTCAGCCATTAAAAACAATGAATTTGAGGTAAGCTGTTGCCTGGGAGATATTTTCATGAAGTATTCTTGAAAGAGAAAAAATTGTATAAAAAATACATGTGATAAACATGATCCCAATTTTTGAAAAACAATGATAAAACACCTCTATAGGTATAGGTATTCTGTATACATGTATATGTATATATGTTTACACATGATTGTATGAGCATGGAGAAAACTATAAAATCATATACATTAGGTTATTAACATGGATTTTAACTGAGGTTATTAACATGGACTTTAACTGAAGGCAAAGATAGGTTAATACAGATACAGAGGGAAGGAGAAACAATAAGACAATATATGCAAAAAAGGAAAAAAATTAAAAGACATGAAAAATAATATGTATAATATCACATTTATGTATTTTAAATAGAAGAATAAATTGGAAAAAACTTAAAGAAGCAATATTGTAGATAGGAAAGGTAAAAGTGATTGAGGAGGAGTAAACACTTCTGAAATGGCAAATAAGGATCTCCAAAAATCTCCTACTCCAAAAAGGTAATAATGAGAACACTCACAGAAATTATCCAAGATCAATTTTTTCAGAACTCTAGAAATTAACCAAAGACTAACACCAATCAAAGGATTATTTATTCAAGAAAAATGACTGATTCTCAGTAAGAATAGTGAGCTTTGTGGCATTTTAATTTGTCCATTCCCATCACCCTCTCCTCAGTTCTGCAGTAGCCTTAAAAACGAACAGCCTCGCCAGTCTGGTAGCTGTAAAAATCAGCAGCCTAGAAGCCAATGAAAGAGACAGAGCAGAGTTAGAGATTCTGTAAAAAGCCCCATCATCAGGGAATTGTTACCATTCTGCTTATCTGAAAACTCCCTGGAAAAGAGCCATTCTCAAGGATTGTCTTTATTCAGCCTGATTCAGAAATTGCTCTGTGCAAACAGTTCCATCCCTGGGGCATTTGTCAAAAATAACCTGTAGCAATTGTTTAACAATTAGCTACCTGAGGTAGTAGACTGGCCAAAAAATTTAAAGGAAGAAACAGTGAATGAAATGCTTGGACATATATGCAGGGCTCTAGAGGACCATATGTATGTGCAGGATTGTGTACATACCTGAAAAAGAACTGAAAATGTTCGAATTTCTCATCCCCAGCTGATCTTGAGGCTTTCCACAAGTAAGAAATGAAGGCTAGGGCATAGCTGTAAACTTCCCACTGGAGCATTGGGCACATGCCCCAGCAAACACTGAGTCCCTTGGCAAAGGCTGGAAGATGCATTGAATCAAGACATTTAAGAAAATCTTGCTTCAGTTATTAACTGACCACTAGGCTATCTGAGCAGAAACTTCAGTGGCCTCACATGACAAAGATTACAGAAGAGTCATAGACAACAACAACAACAACAAAAAGAGCAGTAACAACAAACCATGAGGAGGAGGTACACCTAAAATCCAGAGTTACTAGATTTTAATGTTTAGAATGTCCAATTTTCACAAGTAATTTCAAAACACATAAAGAAATAAGAAAATAAGGACAAAATAAAGGGAAAAAAATCAGTCAATAGATAACGTCCCTGAGGAAGCCCAGACATTGAACATACTAGACAAAGACTTTAAATCAGCTTTTATAAATATGTTCAAAGAGCTAAAGAAAATTACATCTAAACAACTGAAGGAAAGTATGAGAACATGTCTCACCAAATAGAGAATATCAATAAAGAGATAAGAATTATATTAAAAAGATCCAAGCAGGAATTCTGGAGATGAGAATTACAACAACTGAAATGAAAATTTTACTAGAGGGGCTCACAATAGCAGATTTGACTTGGCAAAAGAAAGAATGTGTGACTCTGAAGATAGGTCCATTGAGATCATCCAGTCTGAGGAATATAAGATAAAAAGAATAAATTTAAATGAACAGAGCCTCAGAGACCTTGAAGACACCACCAAGAGGTAATGAAAATGTCAAAACTTAATTTTGTGATGAATGCACAACTATATAATGGTACTGTAAACAACTGAATGTATGCTTTGTTTTGTATGACTGCATGGTATGTGAATATATCTCAATAAAGATGAATTAAAAAAAAAAAAGACACTACCAAGAGTACCAACATATGCATAATGGCAGTCCCATTGAGTTAGAAAGAAAAGGGCATAAAGAATATTTGAAGAAGCGATGGCTGAAAAATTCCCAAATTTGATGAAAACATTAATTTACACATCTAAGAAACTCAAAAGGATAAACTCAGTAGGATAAACTGAAAGAGATCCACAACAAAACATTTCATAGTTAAACTATTGAAAGAAAACAAAGCAGCAAGACAAATGACTCATCATGTACAAAGAATCCTCAATAAGATTAACAGATGATTTCTCATCAGAAACCATGGAGACCAGAAAGCAGAAGCATGACATATCCAAGTATTCAGAAATACTACCCTTACAAATAAAGGAAAAATTAAGATAGCCCCTGATAAACAAAAACAGAATTTTTCACTAGCAAACCTTCTCTAAATGGAGTCTTTCAGTTGAAATGAAAGGACATTAGACAGAAATCTGAATCCACATTTTAAAATAAAGGTAAGTTAAAAACAGGCTATAAAAGAGATGGAAACAACCCAATTGTCCTTCAACAGATGAGTGGATAAATAAAATGTGGTATATACACACGATGGAATACTACGCGGCAGTAAGAAGGAACGATCTGGTGAAACATATGACAACATGGATGAACCTTGAAGACATAATGCTGAGCGAAATAAGCCAGGCACAAAAAGAGAAATATTATATGCTACCACTAATGTGAACTTTGAAAAATGTAAAACAAATGGTTTATAATGTAGAATGTAGGGGAACTAGCAGTAGAGAGCAATTAAGGAAGGGGGAACAATAATCCAAGAAGAACAGATAAGCTATTTAACGTTCTGGGGATGCCCAGAAATGACTATGGTCTGTTAATTTCTGATGGATATAGTAGGAACAAGTTCACAGAAATGTTGCTATATTATGTAACTTTCTTGGGGTAAAGTAGGAACATGTTGGAAGTTAAGCAGTTATCTTAGGTTAGTTGTCTTTTTCTTACTCCCTTGTTATGGTCTCTTTGAAATGTTCTTTTATTGTATGTTTGTTTTCTTTTTAACTTTTTTTTTCATACAGTTGATTTAAAAAAAGAAAGGAAATTTAAAAAAAAAAAAAAAAGAAAAACAAGGAAAAAAAAAAAAAAGATGTAGTGCCCCCTTGAGGAGCCTGTGGAGAATGCAGGGGTATTCGCCTACCCCACCTCCATGGTTGCTAACATGACCACAGACATAGGGGACTGGTGGTTTGATGGGTTGAGCCCTCTACCATAAGTTTTACCCTTGGGAAGACGGTTGCTGCAAAGGAGAGGCTAGGCCTCCCTATATTTGTGCCTAAGAGTCTCCTCCTGAATGCCTCTTTGTTGCTCAGATGTGGCCCTCTCTCTCTGGCTAAGCCAACTTGAAAGGTGACATCACTGCCCTCCCCCCTACGTGGGATCAGACACCCAGGGGAGTGAATCTCCCTGGCAACGTAGAATATGACTCCCGGGGAGGAATGTAGACCCGGCATCGTGGGACGGAGAACATCTTCTTGACCAAAAGGGGGATGTGAAAGGAAATGAAATAAGCTTCAGTGGCAGAGAGATTCCAAAAGGAGCCGAGAGGTCACTCTGGTGGGCACTCTTACGCACACTTTAGACAACCCTTTTTAGGTTCTAAAGAATTGGGGTAGCTGGTGGTGGATACCTGAAACTATCAAACTACAACCCAGAACCCATGAATCTCGAAGACAGTTGTATAAAAATGTAGCTTATGAGGGGTGACAATGGGATTGGGAAAGCCAAAAGGACCAAACCCCACTTTGTCTAGTTTATGGATGGATGTGTAGAAAAGTAGGGGAAGGAAACAAACAGACAAAGGTACCCAGTGTTCTTTTTTACTTCAATTGCTCTTTTTCACTCTAATTATTATTCTTGTTATTTTTGTGTGTGTGCTAATGAAGGTGTCAGGGATTGATTTAGGTGATGAATGTACAACTATATAATGGTACTGTAAACAATCGAAAGTACAGTTTGTTTTGTATGACTGCGTGGTATGTGAATATATCTCAATAAAATGATGATTAAAAAAAAAAAAAGTGGAGTTAAAGCAGTAAAAATTAAAGCAGATTTTCTTCCTATGAACCCTGATTAAAAATTAGCTGAGATTAAAAAAAAAAAAAAAAAAAAAAAAAAAAAAACAGGCTATAAATGTATTTTTATGATTCTTTTCTCTTCCTAACCGATTTTTTGCTGTTCTATTGACTATTTATTTAATCTACTTTTTATCTTTTTATCTTAGAACTCTTTTATATTTACATAATTATTGTGAAGATAGTAAAGACAGTTCCCATATACATCACCCCAGTGCGCTATTAACATCTTACATTCGTATACTATCATAATTAATGAACCAACACTGATACATTATTTTTGGCCAAATTCTATGTTTTATTTAGATTTCCACTGATTTTCTCTCATGTCCTTTTTCATTCCAGGATCCCATCCAGGAAACCACTTTACATTTAGACATCATGTCACCTTAGGTACCTCTAGGCTGTGACAGTTTCTCAGACTTTCCTTGATTTTAATGACCTTGACATTTTTAAAGAGTATGACCTTGACATTTTTAAAGAGTACTGGTCAGGTATTTTGCAGAATGTCCTTCAATTGAGATTTGTCTGATATTTTTCTCACGATTGAACACAGATTATCAGTTTTGCTGAGAGAGATCACAGAAGTAAGGTCCATTCTTATCACTGCATGAAAAGGGTATATACTATCAACCTGACATCTCTTGATGTTACCTTTGATCCCTGGCTTGAGATACTATTCATCAGGATTCTCCACTATAAAGTCACTCTTGTTGTTCTCCTTTCCATACTGTACTCTTTGGAAGAAAGTCACCATGTGCAGTGACTTAAATAGTGACTTAAAGCACTTAAATAATGGGGAGTTATGCTCCACCTCCTAAAGGGCAGAGTATTTACATAAATTATTTGAAATTCTTCTGTATAGGAGATTTGTCTATTCTCCCCATTTATTTTTTTTTATATAAGAATGGACTTATGGATATTTATTTTATCCTTTGGGTTCTAATACAGTACTACTGTATTTTGTTACATAAATTTGGCCACTGGGAGCTATTTCAGTTGACTTCTGTTTTCTTTAACATACCACCATCATGTGATAGTATTTTGTTGGTTTTTTGGTTTATTGGCTTGTTTTTTAGCACCTCCTTATTTCTGGCATTACATGGTGCTATTTTCCTGCCACAGTCCAAAATCAGCCACTTCTGAAAGAGCCCTTGTTCCTTTAATTAGAATATGATATTAGAAACCAAAATCTGATTTTTAAAACAACTGCATAAAGCAATAATTTTAAAGCATTTTGATGAGCTTATAAAAAAAGATTACTGTACAGTGTATAAGTATAAAACACAAAGGAAGAGGAAGATAATGGAGCTATATTGGAGCGGCTTTTGTACATGGTAAGCTTAAATAGGTATTAATTTGAGCTAAATTGTTTTCAGTTATGATGTTACTAGTAATTCCCAATGAAGGCACTAAGAAAATAACTCAAGAAATATATTAAAAGGAACAAGAGAATTACCATGGCATACCAGAAATATCTACTTAACATAATAAAAATCAGTAATGAAGAATAGAGGAATAAAAAAGACATGAATTATAGAAAACAAATAGAAAATATTAGACATAAGCCCTACTTTATCACTAATTACATTAAATGTAAATGAATGAGACACTCCAATCAAAAAGTGAAGAATGGCCAAGTGGATAAAATATGCTGTCTACAAGATACATTACATTCAAAGACAGAAGTAAGTTGAACATTTTAGAAATGGAAAATATATACCATGAACCAAAAGAAAGCTGGAGTGTCTACACTAATAGCAGACAAAGTAAATCTAAAACAAAATTGTGACCAGAGACAAAGAAGAACATTTTATAATGATAAAAGTGTCAATCCATCAGGAAGGCATAGCAAATATAAACATACAAGCACTTGACAAAAAGCCCAGGCATGAAGTAAAAACTGGCAGAAATACATGTAGACTTCAATACTCTGTTTTCAACAATGGGCAGGGCATTCAGGAAAGAAGAAAGAAGATCAAGGAAATAGAAGACTTAAAAATACTATAAACCAACTTGAATTAACTATCTGTAGGACATGCCACCAAACAAAAACAGAATTCACACTCTTCTCAAGTGCACATAAAACATTCTCCAGAAAAGACCACAAGTTAGACCATAAAACAAGCTTCCATAAATTTAAAAGGACTGAAATGAAACAAAGTATGTCCTCAGACAAAAATGAAATAAAATTAAAAATCAGTAACAGTAGGAAATTTGCATATATGTAGAAATTAAATACACTTCTAAATAAACAATGGGTCAAAGAAGAAATCACATGGTGTTCTAGTTTGCTGATGCTGCTGGAATGCAAAACACCAGAAATGGATTGGCTTTTTTTTTTTTTTTTTTGGATTGGCTTTTATAAAAGGGAGGTTATTTGGTTACACAGTTACAGTCTTAAAGCCATAAAGTGTCCAAGGTAAGTCATCAACATTCAGTACCTTCACTGGAGGATGGCCAATGGTGTCTGGAAAACCTCTGTTAGCTGGGAAGGCACATGACTCCAGAGTTCTGGTTTCACAATGGTTTTCTCCCAGGATGTTCCTCTCTAGGCTGCAGTTCCTCAAAAATGTCACTCTTAGCTGCTCTTGGGGCATTTGTCCTCTCTTAGCTTCTCTGGAGCAAAAGTCTGCTTTCAAAGGCTGTCTCCAAAATGTCTCTGTAAGCTGAGGCTCCTCTCTCCAATCCTATGCATTCTTCAAAGTGTCCCTCTTGGCTGTAGCAAGCTTGTTCCTTCTGTCTGAGCTTATATAGTGCTCCAGTGTACTAATTCAGACCCACCCTGAATGGGTGGGGTCACACCTCCCTGGAAACTATCCAATCAGAGTCATTACCCACAGTTGGATGGGTCGCATATCCATAGAAACACTCAAAGAATTACAATCTAATCAACACTAATACATCTGCCCACACAAGATTACATCAAAGATAAGGGCATTTTGGGGGACACAATACGTTCAAACCAGCACACGTGGGAAATCTTAAAATATTTTGAGAAAAATAAAAACAAAAATACAATGTTCAAAAACCAGGGGGATACAGCTACATCAGTACTCAGAAGAAGATTTAGGTGTAAATGCCTATGTTCAAAAAGAAGAAAGAACTCAAATCAATAACCCAACCTTCCACTTTAACAAACTAGAAAAAAAGATGGGAAAACTAAACCCAAAACAAGGAGAATGAAAAATAATAAGTATTAGAGTGTTAAAAAATGAAATAGAGAATAAAAAATTACAGAGAAAAGCAACAAAACAAAAGTTGGTTCCTTGAAGATTGATAAAATTGACAAACTTTCAGCTAGAATGACTGTGAACAAAAAAAGAAGACTCATATTACAAAATCAGGAATGAAAGTGGGGCATTACTACCAACCTTAGAGAAATAAAAGTAATTGTAAGAGAATCCTTTGAATAACGGTATGCCAACAAATCAGAAAACCAAGATTAAAGAGAAAACTTACTACAAAGACAGAAACTACTGGAATTGACTCAAGAAGAAATAAAAAAATCTGATTCGTAAATGTTTGAATTAGGAATCAAAACATTTCCCTGAAAGAAAAATGTAGGAACATGTGGTGTTACTGGTGAATTCCACCCAACATTTAAAGAAGAATTAATACCAGTCCTTCCCAAACTCTTCCAAAAAATAGAATAGAGAGGAACCCTTCCCAAACCATCCTATGATGCCAGTAATACTCTGATATTAAAACCAAAGAAAGACATCACAAAAAATAATAATAATAATAGAAAATCACGGATAAATACCCCTTATGAATAAAGATGGAAAAATTCTTAACAAAATACTAGCAAACTGAGTCCAGCAACATATAAAAAATGTTATACACTTTGAGCAAGGGGGATTTATCAAAGGAATGCAAGATTGGTTCAAGATACAAAAATCAGTCATCAATGTAATATACTACATTAATAAAATAAACAGTAAAAATACATGATCATATCAATAGACACAGACAAATCATTTGACAAATCCAAAACCTTTTCATGATTAAAAGAAACACTCAACAAAGTAGAGTAAAAGGGACTATCCTTAGCCTGATAAAGGGCATCTATAAAAAATGCATACCTGACATGATACTTAATGGTGAAAGACTGAAAGTGTTACACCTAAAAGTATGAACAAGACAAAGATGTCTGCTTTGCCCACTTGCACTTTATATTGTACTGGAGGCCCTAGCCAGAGAAATTAGGCAAGAAAAGAAATAAAAACATCCACATTGAAAAAGAAAATACAAAACTATCTCTTTTCACAGATAGAATAATCATATATATTAAAAATCCTAAGGAATACATACACGTAATTAGAACAAATAAATGAATTCAGCAAGGTTGCAGGATACAATATCAATATGCAAAAGTTAACTGTATTTCTGTACATTATAATAAAAAATCCAGAAATGAAATTAAGAAAACAATTCAATTTAAAATAGCATCAAAAGTAATAGAATATTTAGAATGAATTAAAACTTGTACCTGAAAACTGCAAAACACTGTTGAAGGAAATTAAAGAAGCCCTAAATAAATGGAAACATATCCATGTTCAAAGATTGTAAGACAATATTAAGATGTCAGTGCCCCCCCCCCAATTGACCAACAGATTCTATGCAATTCCTATCAAAATACCAGTTGGCTTTTTTTGCAGAATCTGACAAACAAATCCTACAATTCATGTGGAAATTCAAAAGACCCAGAATAGCTAAAACAATTTTGAAAAAAAAATGAACAAATTTGGATGATTCACATTTCATAATTTCAAAATTTACTAAAAAGCTATAGTAACACAGACAGTGTGATCAACGGAATATAGTTCAGAGTTCAGAAATAAACCTTTACATTTGTGGTTCAGTTCCAACAAAGGTGCCAAAACAATTCAGAAAGGAATGGTCTTTCAACAAATCATGCTGAAACAACTGAATATCTATATGCAAAAAATAAAGGTGAACCACTTCATCCCATCATATACAAAAATTAACTCAAACTGGATTGAAGACCTAAATGTAAAAACTTAAACTATGAAACACTTAAAAGAAACATAGGTATAAATCTTTGTGACCTTGTATTAGGCAATAGTTTCTTAGATGGGACACCTAAAGCACATGCAACAAAAGAAAAAATAGATAAAAATTGGACCTCCTCAAAATTAAGAACTTTTGTACTTCAAAGGACACCATCAAGAAGTGAAAATCAGCCCACAGAATGTGAGAAAATATTTGCAAATCATATATCAAAGGAACTTGTATCCAAAATATATAAAGAACTCATACAACTCAATGACAAAAAAACAACTCAATTATAAAATGGGCAAAGGATTTGAATAGACATTTCTTCAAAGAAGATATACAAATAGCCATTAAGCATATGAAAAGATGCTCAACGTCATTAGTCATCAGAGAAATGCAAATCAAAACCACAAGATACCACTTCACATCCATTAGAATGGCTAAACTAAAAAGGACAAGTATTGGTGAAGATGTGGGAAAATCCAATGTTTGTAGGGGTATAAAATAATGCAGCTACTTTGGAAAATACTTTGGCAGTTCCTCAAAATGTTGAACATGGAGTTACCATATTACCTAGAGATTCCTCTCCTACCATATAACCTAGCAATTCCTAACCATACACAACAAAATTGAAAAATTTTTTCACATAAAACTTGTACTTAAATGTTCAAAGAACCACCGTTTGTTACAGGTAAAAAGTAAAAACAACCCAAATGTCCTTCAATAGATAAATGGATGGTATATCCATACAGAGGAATATTATTTGGCTATAAAAACGAATGACATATTGGTACAAGCTACAAAATGGATGCACCTTGGAAACACTAAGCCAAATGAAAGAAGCCAGTTACAAAAGACCACATATTGATGATCCCATTTTTATGAAATGTCCAGGATAGACAAAGCCATACAGACAAAAAATATATTAGTGTTTGTATACTAATACAATAATTAGTATACAATGTAATACAATAATTATAATTAGTGTTTGTATCCCCAAATATAATATAATATTTTATATATGTATTTGTATCCCCAACATAATACAATAATAATAATTCGTGTTTGTATCCCCATCAGGGGATGGGAGAGAGGAGGGAAAAGGGAGTAATAGATACAATGTTTCATTTTATAGTGATAAAAATGTTCTAAAATTAGATGAATTATGGAATTCTGTGGCTATACTAAAACCTGCTGAATTGGGCACCTTAAAACAGTGAATTTTATGGTAAGTGAATTATATCTGAATAAAGCAGTTATCAATCAAAGTGTGTGAGAAGGGTAATGCATTTTGGTCTCATATAGAAGACTTGGGAGTTGGTTATCAAACAGCATGATGAGAAAACAAGACACTTTAAGTTTTCAATACAAAATCCATCTCTCTCTGTCACCTTAATTCCTGATTCGAATTTTTAGGTAATTTTATTGCGTGCCCTACTATCTTTAATCCCCAAAGCTCCTGGTTGGCCAAGGTTGCCTATTTCCCTTTCCTTAAAGTGCAACATATGTTTAAATGTTTATAAAATCTATAAGGAGAAATATGGGAAAATAAAAATCCAGATATGACCTAGAAAAATCCTTTGCTAAAACACAGTATGAAAGCTAACCATGGACCTATTCCCCTTCCACATTACAATTGGTTTTCAAAATGCAACTAATGAAACTCCAGGAAGTACCAGATGTCACATTAAGGATACTTCACATTCACAAAGCCCAGCTCTGCCTTTATCCTTTGACGTTAAGTATATTAAATGCAACATAGTGTAAATATGAGGGGAATTGTAGTTAAGACTTTATAAACTGCAATATTCTGTGCCTTGTCATGGTATGAAGGACCCCCCAGAGGAGATATCTAAGGAAAGGGTATCTTCTGGTACCCTTTAGTCAGGAATTCCCCCTTTGGTTTCCTACCCAGGAGGTCTGTGTAGGAGAGAATGTCTGGAAAACTGCATTTTTGGAATTAAGTGGACTCAAATCACTTTTATACATGCCAGGAATTAAAAATACAATTTTAATTAGAGAATAATTTAAAAAGGATAAAAGCAACTTCTCTGCTAAGTGTTAGTACAGATACAAGGCATTAAATAACTTAAGTAAAATTGGATTAATAAATATCAACGGGCAGAAATGTGGTCAGGCATTTCTAACAAAAGTGATGTCAAATATTAAAATTTAAAATCACTGTAGCTCATTTATTTATTCATTCAACAAGTGATTTATTGAGGACTGGCAATACAGCATGTATAAAACAGAGCCCTACTCTCCTGGAGCTTAAAATTTATGTTCCTATTACTGCAAAAAAAAAAAAAAAAAAAAAAAAAAAGCAATAAAATTAAATGAGGAAGTGTGAAATATTTGAAAGACCACTGGGCTAGGAATCCCAAGATCTGAATCACAATTCCAGGTCTACCAATTACTGGGCAAGTGATACTGAACGTGTCTACTTGACTTCTCTAAGCCTCACCTTCATACCTTGAAAAATGGCATATGTTATTATCTATACTGCAAGCCTTGTCAGTAAATTACAAGAATCACAAAGAGAAAATATTCAAATATGCCTTGCAAACTATCAAAAGCTCTGCAATCACAGGTTGGCGCTATTACTGAACTGCATGAAAAGCTATCAAATTCCTTTCAATAAATAGTTTTGGTTGATATAGATGGACTGCTAAGATCTATGTGGTCAGACAATAAAGCTCAATGCTAAGTGGCAAGTACACTAACAACAGTAATCAAAGGTTGCAGCCTTTCTCCTTTTAATCATTCTAATTTCACCTGGATTTCCTCTACCTGTCAAATTAAGCTCATATTCTCAAGTAATGTTCCAGCCATAGGACGAGAAAAATGAGTCAGACTTTCATCAAATTCCCAAACTCACAACAACTATACCACATGTTTCTTTACTCTTCATTATATGCATAAGTAACCTCTATTTGAATCTTAACAAATGACAGAACTTTCCAAATAGAAACAAATCCACTTAGTGAAAGAAAATAACAGTTGCGCTAATTGCAACCACATTAACTGGACTGAGTAATTATATAAATTATTTCTGTACTTCGGAGGGAAAACACTGTCCTTAAGAATAATGAAGTGCTTAAGACATGACCAAAATATAAATCTCAAAACTAAGCTCATGAGGTAAATGAATTTTACATGGTATAATTTTGGTTTGCAGTATTACTGTCAGGTAATAAACACAAATCAGCAAGAATCACTGGTGAACCCTAAGCATAAGAAACAGTTAATACCAATACCTATAGCTGCTCTGTGAAACAATAAAATCCAGTCTGTCTCTGTTGAGCTGGAGACATAGAATAATCCTGCTTTTCTTCAAACACTGACAAATACATACTATGAAAGCTAAAAGTCAACTTAATCCTTCCCTTCCTGGCTCAAAATAAAAATAAATACTCTGTCCTAGACCTAAGATATGATCTCCCTTTGTGGATTTTCGTGAAAGAGGTAGGAACAAACAAGAATCTGATCATGGATGGATGGGCTTTGTATATTTTTCAACCATATAACCTTATTTTAGAAAGTTGAAAGTTAGAATTAAGACAACTGATGAGAATGTTCTTACAGCGACTGCGCTCTGATTATTCTTTGTCAGCACTGATTGGATCAGAACCAAAGCTGTTTAGTACTTTCTACGCAAATCCACTCCCACCAAGCAATCTGGGAATTTGGTAGCCTTACTAAAGATCTGAGAGATAATGAGGATATGCCCCATCCCCACACTTTCTTTCTTCTTCTCTCTCTTCAGCACTTTCTCTGAATAAACTAACATATCCTTTTATTTGTCCCCCTGCAGAAGAGTTTCTCACATACCGGTTACTTCAAGATCTGAGTATCTGTCAGTCACCAAAAAGTAAAATAAACTACACAGAGAATAAAAGAGGGAGAAGAGAGAGGTAAGGGAGGGGGAGAAGGATCACGTGACACCCCCAAAACAAATGGGAGGATAGTTCCCTACTAACTCACTAGGTACTAGGTATTATGGTATAACTGGGAACCTACCAAGAAACTGACCAACACAAACTACCATCTCACGGTAAGTAACTTAAAATGCCAAAACAAAGGCACAAAATTTTATATGTGAACTACAATAAAATCAATACCATTATATTGGTAAGCAGTTGGCAAGCAGGTAAAATTTTTAACCTCAGAAATAATGAATGACATTTCCATTTCTTTACTCTTTTCCATTTCTGGATGGCTGAGCTGATGAGATTTCATGTTTAAGAATAGGGCAGTGGACTAGACTTAACAAAATAGCTGAGTAGAGCTTTTCCAGAGTAAACAGGAAATGACTGTGAATTAAGAGCTCTGGTCGCCACACTTAAAAATACAGCATGGATTCCACAGACATTAAAGGGCACTTGCCTTCAGCACCTTCAGACGTACTTGGGTTCTTGTGACTTTGATCCCCTGGGAGAGAAGCATCTGGGGTCCAAGCTGGAATGTGTTGGTTGGGATGTTCAGTTGATAAAACTGTGTTCTCATTATAAATGTTATTTGTAAGAAAAACATCAAACACTTGGACTTCACCATCAGTGACGAAAGGTTCACTCCAATTTGATTTAAAATAGGACTTTTTTAATGTTCCTGAAAAAAAACAAACAAACAAGTATTTGTTATAAATATACACATTAAGGAAACCATACAGCTACTTTCCCATGTCTCATTCTATCCAGGCAAGCACAGAGAGATAGCCGCCAGCAGCCCTGCAAGGGGACACCCAAGACAGTTTCCATTCTGCTGCAAATCACATGACACTGTGATGAAAATGCTGCTTTCTCAAAAGCTTAAGGTTTATAAACTGAGTCTCCCAACTATGTTTCCTAGTACCCAAAGAATTTAGGACAAATCCACCTTAAAATGTGGTGACTTTACCCGGAACTCATCATAAATAAGTAAAATGTGGTGCATCTTACAGCGTCTCCTTCCTGCTTTCTCAATTTCACCAATCATTTTATGCTAGTTGGTACCCAGGATGTATACTCCATATATCACCATTTCTGCCACCAAAGGACACATGTCTGCCTGATTGACTTCAGCCTTATATTTCCCTATATTTTGCACTAAATTTCAATGACCTATACATAACATAAAATTAAAAACAATTGGGCTCATACATTTACCAAGATTTACATCATAGAAGCCAAAAAAGTAAAACCCTAATTATAGCACAAACTAAAAGATGAAGCTAAATTATCATCTTTGATCAGAAGTTATAAAATATAATTAATAACAAGAAATGAGAAATAGTCATTAAACTAAGATTATCAAATGGTCACTTTCTCAAAGTACTCATTCATTGACAAAATAAAGAGCCATCCTAAGATTATTGGGAAACACCTAGCTTTGTCTATAGGCAGAAACTTGAAAACTCTGAAAAAGATCATGTATTTTTAAGTCAGTCAAAGTAGACAGTGGACTGTTTTTCCAGAATATAGCACTTACTTGAGCATGCCACAAAAATAAATGAATGTGATGATGATCCATCTATAGAAATACCCAAAGGAAATTTTTTTGTCTAAAGATATGGTGAATGCTCTAATTTGCTCTCACTTTTCTAAACAGTCTCATGGACCATTAAAAATAAAAGAAATATAAATAAAATGTTTAATATCAGTCTATGGAAAAAATTTCTGTACATGTGCTTGACACTTGGAAAATATTAACAACAAATCAAAATAGAAAAGCAGCTGTTTTCTGGCTAACTAAGGTCAACAGTTTCATCTGCCAAAGTATTCTAAATAAAACATCGGAGAGTCGAAGCTAAAAATCATGAACATGTGATACAGGTAGCACTCTCCAAACAGCCTGCATGAGTGTGAGTAAACACCAGATGTAGGAAGGTGAAATGAAGGTCTTCATTGAATTGTTCTTGATTTTCAAGATGATTTATAAATTACCCTAAATCAAAATAATGCATGTGACAGGTTTGAGTACTATATGAAATGTATTTGATTCATAAGGGGAAATTTGCTAATCAATTAGATATAATTTTACTTTGGTGAAGATCTGTTGATGGGTCTGTTTTATTATTTGTTTGGCTTATTATGATTTAAAGAGATTTTCCACATAGCCTGCTATTTCCACTAATGTGGCTGTAATGGAGATATAAGGACAACAAAGTAGATTTATTTATCTTATGAGTCTACATCCAGCTCTGTTAAAATACTTGTAGCCAATGCTAATTCCTCATGGTTTTACTCCTGAGTAATTCACTTTAAAAGGGGTTCTCTTCCTTATCGTATAAAATATTTCAACAACTGTTGGTTCTTAACAGTTTGTTTGTAATGACTGGCCTCATTAATAATCTTTCCTTTACTCTTTTTACCTAGTCACAGTGCTGAAAGTGTTGTAACATCTGTTCACACTAAGTTCTCCAAAACATTGACTTTCTTAGCTATCAGGCACTGACTTGGATAACACCTTTCAAAAAAAGATACCTTCCTTGCTCTTAAACCCTGTGTATCAAAGCAATATGGCAGATGGAGAAAAGGATAAAATATGATAGTTGCTGCAGCTATTGTTCCTGAAGTATATTTCGGTGAGAGAAAGAGAAAGAGAGGGATCAATCTAAATGACCTGTGTTCCAAAGCCCTAATTCATTGGACAATTTGTTTTCAAGCATCTCTGGAAATTGACCAACTCACAGTTAGTTGGCTGTTATGCATTTTCTAAACACTACAAAATTTAGAAGTCAATAATATTAAACACTCTCAAGCTGCAATGCAGAAAGCAGTTAACACAAAGTACAATGTTCATTCTTTCAGTGTCACTCAATCCTTTTCCACATTCCTATTTTTATACTGCTGTGGTTAAAAGCTCAGGTTCTAGTACCTGACCACCTAGATTTAAATCCCATCTCTACCACTTACTAGTCCTGAAACTTTGGGAAAACTCTCAAGTGCTACAAAATAAGAAAAATAAAATTTCCTACCTCATGGGACTGGCTGTTAAGATCAAATTAGTTAATACATATCTAAACACTTGGAACAGTGCCTGGCACACAGGAAGTTCTCAATAACTGTTAGTCATTACTATACAATGATAGTAATGATAGGAAAACTGTCTTCCTTAGGGCTACTAAGGTACTTTTAAATAAATACCAATTTCCTTTTGTTATAAGTGCATCCCAGCATCACAAAATGGTCCATGAAATTTCTAACAGTGAATCACTTTACCCACTTTTAGAGTGAAAGAACTATAGCTCTTCAACAGTAAGTTAATAATAGAAGGTCACATTGTATCAAGGTTTTATGGCTCAAAGTACTTCAGCTCTGTAATAAAAAACCATATAAAATGTTTAAGAAATATAAAAATGTCTAAAATTCCAATAATAGCCAAACTTTGCTGATTATTTACAGTGGTTCAGTCCCTGTGGTATAAACAGAATGATTGTCCCCCAAATGATTGTCCAAGTGCTAAGTCCCAGAACTTGTGAATCTCTTGCCTCAAATGCCTTATGTGATGGCTAAAGGGATTTTGCAGATGTGATTAAGGATCTTGAGATGCGGAGGGTATCCTGGATTTTCCAGATCAGCCCAATGTAATGAGTCCTTATAAGCAGTAGAGGGGGGCAAGAGAGTATGTGTCAGAGTGATGCAGCATGAGCAACACTCAGCGGGCCACTGCTGGCTTTGAAGATGGAAGGGGCCATGAGCCAAGCACTATTGGAAGCCTCCAGAAGCTGAAAACAGCAAGGAAACAGATTCTCCCCCTGGAGCCTCCAAAAGGAATACAGCCCTGCCAACATCTTGATTTTAGTCCAGTGAGACCCCTTTTGGATTTGTAAGCTACAGAACTGTAAGATAAATTTGTGTTGTTTTAAGCCACTAGGCATGTGGTAATTTGTCACAGCAGCCAATAGGAAACTAATGCAGGCACCATGCTACATGCCCTCACTATAGACATCAAATGAATTAACTTTCCAACCATTGTATTAGGCAGGTGCTGTAATTAAGCCTCTTTTAGGGAGTTGTAGAGAGGAGGAAACAAAAACTTAAGAGGGTTAATTAACTTGCTCAAGAATTGAGTTGGGACATCACACATACACAACACACACACTTTCCTCCCTGGATAAAGTATTCAGGTTAAAAAATATTATCAACTGTTGGGAATTGAATCATGTCCCCCACAACAGGCATGTTCAGGTCCCAAACTTCGGTCCTTGGGTGTGAGCCCATTTGTAAATAGGACCTTGAAGATGTTATTAGTTAAGGTGTGCCCATGCCGAAGGAGGATGGTCCTTAGCCAAACATGGCTGCAGTCCTTATAAGCAAAGGAAATTGGGCATAGAGAAGCCAGGGGAGCAGCCAGAAGCTGGATGCCAATGGAAGACAGAAGAGAAAGCAGGTGCTGTCATGTGCATTGCCTTGTGATGGAAAAGTCAAGGAACCCCAAAGATTGCCACCCAGTCAGAAGACACCAACCCTGGGAGGAAGCAAGCCTTCTAGCCTCTGACACTGTGACCCAAAAAATTCCTGTCAAGCCAACCCATTGTATGATATTTGTTTTAGCAGCCAGGATGTGAATATATCAACTATCATATGCTTCTAGAACTTATCTTCCTATGATGTGATTTTTAATAATTTCTTATATTTGTACCTCTGGCCATGTGGTAACACATCTACTTTGCATCTTCTATGTGCCAGGAACTTTGTATTTACTCTCTGCTAAGAACACAACGTTTAGCGGGAAGTTCTTACCAGTAGATGTTTATAGATTAGCTGGGGGATATAGGCATGTAATATAAAAAATATGAACATGCTACAAGTACTTTGAGAATGATATGCAAAAGGCACTTTGATGACAAGAAGTAGAGATATAGCAGTCATTCCATTTGGAAAAGTCAGGAAAGATTTCTTAGTGGAGACTGATCCTTGACTTAAATCTTAATGATGATTAGACATTTTCTAGATTCATGAAAAGCATTGGTGGGGAAGACAAGGGTGTGGTAATAGGAAATGAAGTATTTTCTAGAAAGAGCAAAGGGAGGCAGAACCTAGTACCAAGTGAGTAAACACAACTAGCTCACAGAGGACTGATGGGACAAAAAGCTGGAGAGTTAAACCCAAATTGTGAAGGATGGGCCCTGTTAAGAGTTTTGGATTTATCTTGTTGTGATGGGGAACATTTGAAGGGTCTTAAGTAGGGCAAAATGTTGTTAGAATAAACACTCTGGAAGCAGGGTAACGCTGGAAAGAGGTCAAATCCAGATGAAAGTAAGAAGGCTACTGCAATATTCCAAGTGAGAGAGCAGTAAGACAAGGGAAGTGAAGACAAAGGAACATTTGGGAGGGAGTTTGTGGAGGTAAAATCATATGGATGAAAGAGAAAGTGTTAACAGTCTCTTCAAGGTTTCTGGCTGGAATGACTTGGTAAATGAGCTGTCCCCAGCTGAGAGCAGTGTGGTAGACATTAATGACATTTATCATATATTTCCAATTCTTTCCCATTCTATTGGCACACATGCTTGGATTGCATTTTCTGATCTTTTGAGTCAGCCCTTGTGACAGTTCAGGTCAATATGCGAAATTAAAATGTGTCACTTTTAGGCAGATGCATTTAATTGCTGATATAAGAGCCTCCAGAGCTCTTTCTTTTTCTGTGGTAAAGAGACCACAAAAGGTCAAGATGGTGGCTTGTCCAAGAACCTGGTCCCTGAATGACCTTGATGAGCAAAGAATCCTCTCTGCCATCTTGCAAAGGACATGTAGCATGAGTGAGAAATAATCCTCTACTATTTTTAAACCACTAATACTTTGGGAATGTTTGTTACACAGCATAACCTAGATTACCCTGGCCAATACAATAGATAATAATGGAAAGTAGTATTTTAGTTTACTAAACTGCTCAAAGCAGATACCACAAAATGGGTTTGTTTTTAACAATGGGAATTTTTTTAGCTTATAGTTTTCAGGCCATGAAAATATTCAAATCAAGGCCCCATTAGGCGGATGCTTTCTTCCTGAACACTGGCTGCTGGCAATCCCAGACTCTTCTGTCACATGGCAAGGCACATGGCAGCATCTACTGGTCTCTCCCTTCTCTTCTGGGTTTCATTGCTTTCAGCTTCTTGTCTCTGTGGCATTCTTTCTCTTTGTCTGAATTTCATTCTTATAAAGGACCCCAATAAGAGGATTAAGACCCACTCTGAATGAGGTGGCTCACACTTTAACTGAAGTAGCCTCACCAAAAGATCCTACTTCCAATGGGTCCACACCCACAGTGATGGATTAAATTTAAGAACATATTTTTTCTGGGGTACATTCAGCTTCAAACCACAACAAGTAGATTTGTAGGAACTTAGTTTTCTTGTTGCCATTGTGATTATTATCAATAAATTGAATTTTAAATGCCTGTGAAACATTCAGGAGAAAAAAAATCTGGAGGCCAGAGGTAGATCTAAACATTTTCTCCAGAATGCCTTGCCAGACTCCCCAACAAAGTTGTCCCTCTTTTATGCTCCCAAACTTACACTGCTTATATCATAATGCATATACATGCAAGTGGAATTGTCTGTTTGCTTGCCTGCCTCCTGGAAGGTGGGAAGTATATTTTGCATGTCTGTACCTCAAACACCCAGCAGAGTGCCTGGCACCAATGTAGACCTCAATAAGTGTTTGTGGAATGTGTGAATGATGAATGAAGCCATGCGTGAGGGTGAAACCCCTAAGAGAGGTAAGGGTGTAAAGTGAGAAGAGAGCTTTAGATGGTACCCTAACATTTAATGGATGAAGACAAGGTAAAGGAGACTGGGAATGAACAGCCAAAGAGACAGAAGGATACCTAGGAGGGATAATATGTAGATAAGGCAGAAGAGTGTTTCCAGAAGAAAGGAGTATGAACCCTGAGCAAAAGCATATCTGGGTATCACAACTGAAAGGAAGAAAACATAGCTGGTACCAACTGACAATGAATGTGCTCATCATGAATCAATATAAACAAACACACAGAAAGCACAGTTCTTCATTTTAAAGTGTTCGAACAGGCGGGAGGCGGGGCAAGATGGCAGACTGGTGAGCTGTATGTTTTAGTTACTCCTCCAGGAAAGTAGGTAGAAAGCCAGGAACTGCGTGGACTGGACACCACAGAGCAATCTGACTTTGGGCATACTTCATACAACACTCATGAAAACATGGAACTGCTGAGATCAGCGAAATCTGTAAGTTTTTGCGGCCAGGGGACCCACGCCCCTCCCTGCCAGGCTCAGTCCCAGGGGAGGAGGGGCTGTCAGCTCCGGGAAGGAGAAGGGAGAACTGCAGTGGCAGCCCTTATCGGAAACTCATTCTACTGATTCAAACTCCAACCATAGATAGACTGAGACCAGACACCAGAGAATCTGAGAGCAGCCAGCCCAGCAGAGAGGAGACAGGCATAGAAAAAAAACAACACGAAAAACTCCAAAATAAAAGCGGAGGATTTTTGGAGTTCTGGTGAACATAGAAAGGGGAAGGGCCCTGAGGCGCATATGCAAATCCTGAAGAAAAGCTGATCTCTCTGCCCTTTCCTTAATCTCTCTGGACCTTTCCTTAATGGCCCTGGTTGCTTTGTCTCTTAGCATTTCAATAACCCATTAGATCTCTGAGGAGGGCCCGTTTTTTTTTGTTGTTGTTTTTTTTAATCCTTTTTTCTTTTTCTAAAACAATTACTCTAAGAAGCCCAATACAGAAAGCTTCAAAGACTTGCTATTCGGGCAGGTCAAGTCAAGAGCAGAACTAGGAGAGCTCTGAGACAAAATGCAATAATCCAGTGGCTGAGAAAATTCACTAAACACCACAACTTCCCAAGAAAAGGGGGGTGTCCGCTCACAGCCATCAACCTGGTGGACAGGAAACACTCCTGCCCATCGCCAGCCCCATAGCCCAGAACTGCCCCAGACAACCCAGTGTGACGGAAGTGCTTCAAATAACAGGCACACAACACAAAACTGGGCGTGGACATTAGCCTTCCCTGCAACCTCAGCTGATTGTCCCAGAGTTGGGAAGGTAGAGCAGTGTGAATTAACAAAGGCCCATTCAGCCATCATTTCAGCAGACTGGGAGCCTCCCTACACAGCCCAGCAGCCCAGAACTGCCCTGGGGGGATGGCACTCAACCGTGACATAGCACAGTCATCCCTCAACAGAGGACCCGGGGTGCACGGCCTGGAAGAGGGGCCCACTTGCAAGTCTCAGGAGCCATACGCCAATACCAAGGACTTGTGGGTCAGTGGCAGAGACAAACTGTGGCAGGACTGAACTGAAGGATTAGACTATTGCAGCAGCTTTAAAACTCCAGGATCACCAGGGAGATTTGATTGTTAGAGCCAGCCCCCTCCCTGACTGCCCAGAAACACGCCCCATATACAGGGCAGGCAACACCAACTACACACGCAAGCTTGGTACACCAATTGGACCCCACAAGACTCACTCCCCCACTCACCAAAAAGGCTAAGCAGGGGAGAACTTGCTTGTGGAGAACAGGTGGCTCGTGGACGCCACCTGCTGGTTAGTTAGAGAAAGTGTACTCCACGAAGCTGTAGATCTGATAAATTAGAGATAAGGACTTCAATTGGTCTACAAATCCTAAAAGAACCCTATCAAGTTCAGCAAATGCCACGAGGCCAAAAACAACAGAAAATTATAAAGCATATGAAAAAACCAGACGATATGGATAACCCGAGCCCAAGCACCCAAATCAAAAGACCAGAAGAGACACAGCACCTACAGCAGCTACTCAAAGAACTAAAGATGAACAATGAGACCATAGTACGGGAGATAAAGGAAATCAAGAAGACACTAGAAGAGCATAAAGAAGATATTGCAACACTAAATAAAAAAATGGATGATCTTATGGAAATTAAAGAAACTGTTGACCAAATTAAAAAGATTCTGGACACTCATAGTACAAGACTAGAGGAAGTTGAACAACGAATCAGTGACCTCGAAGATGACACAATGGAAAATGAAAGCATAAAAGAAAGAATGGGGAAAAAAATTGAAAAAATCGAAATGGACCTCAGGGATATGATAGATAATATGAAACGTCCAAATATAAGACTCATTGGTGTCCCAGAAGGGGAAGAAAAGGGTAAAGGTCTAGGAAGAGTATTCAAAGAAATTGTTGGGGAAAACTTCCCAAATCTTCTAAACAACATAAATACACAAATCATAAATGCTCAGCGAACTCCAAATAGAATAAATCCAAATAAACCCACTCCGAGACATATACTGATCACACTGTCAAACACAGAAGAGAAGGAGCAAGTTCTGAAAGCAGCAAGAGAAAAGCAATTCACCACATACAAAGGAAACAGCATAAGACTAAGTAGTGACAACTCAGCAGCCACCATGGAGGCAAGAAGGCAGTGGCACGATATATTTAAAATTCTGAGTGAGAAAAATTTCCAGCCAAGAATACTTTATCCAGCAAAGCTCTCCTTCAAATTTGAGGGAGAGCTTAAATTTTTCACAGGCAAACAAATGCTGAGAGAATTTGCTAACAAGACACCTGCCCTACTGGAGATACTCAAGGGAGCCCTACAGACAGAGAAACAAAGGACAGAGAGACTTGGAGAAAGGTTCAGTACTAAAGAGATTCGGTATGGGTACAATAAAGGATATTAATAGACAGAGGGGAAAAATATGACAAACATAAACCAAAGGATAAGATGGCTGATTCAAGAAATGCCTTCACGGTTATAACGTTGAATGTAAATGGATTAAACTCCCCAATTAAAAGATATAGATTCGCAGAATGGATCAAAAAAAATGAACCATCAATATGTTGCATACAAGAGACTCATCTTAGACACAGGGACACAAAGAAACTGAAAGTGAAAGGATGGAAAAAAATATTTCATGCAAGCTACAGCCAAAGAAAGCAGGTGTAGCAATATTAATCTCAGATAAAATAGACTTCAAATGCAGGGATGTTTTGAGAGACAAAGAAGGCCACTACGTACTAATAAAAGGGGCAATTCAGCAAGAAGAAATAACAATCGTAAATGTCTATGCACCCAACCAAGGTGCCACAAAATACATGAGAGAAACACTGGCAAAACTAAAGGAAGCAATTGATGTTTCCACGATAATTGTGGGAGACTTCAACACATCACTCTCTCCTATAGATAGATCAACCAGACAGAAGACCAATAAGGAAATTGAAAACCTAAACAATCTGATAAATGAATTAGATTTAACAGACATATACAGGACATTACATCCCAAATCACCAGGATACACATACTTTTCTAGTGCTCATGGAACTTTCTCCAGAATAGATCATATGCTGGGACATAAAACAAGCCTCAATAAATTTAAAAAGATTGAAATTATTCAAAGCACATTCTCTGACCACAATGGAATACAATTAGAAGTCAATAACCATCAGAGACTTAGAAAATTCACAAATACCTGGAGGTTAAACAACACACTCCTAAACAATCAGTGGGTTAAAGAAGAAATAGCAAGAGAAATTGCTAAATATATAGAGACGAATGAAAATGAGAACACAACATACCAAAACCTATGGGATGCAGCAAAAGCAGTGCTAAGGGGGAAATTTATAGCACTAAATGCATATATTAAAAAGGAAGAAAGAGCCAAAATCAAAGAACTAATGGATCAACTGAATAAGCTAGAAAATCAACAGCAAACCAATCCTAAACCAAGTAGAAGAAAAGAAATAACAAGGATTAAAGCAGAAATAAATGACATAGACAACAAAAAAACAATAGAGAGGATAAATATCACCAAAAGTTGGTTCTTTGAGAAGATCAACAAGATTGACAAGCCCCTAGCTAGACTGACAAAATCAAAAAGAGAGAAGACCCATATAAACAAAATAATGAATGAAAAAGGTGACATAACTGCAGATCCTGAAGAAATTAAAAAAATTATAAGAGGATACTATGAACAACTGTATGGCAACAAACTGGAGAATGTAGAGGAAATGGACAATTTCCTGGAAACATATGAACAACCTAGACTGACCAGAGAAGAAATACAAGACCTCAACCAACCCATCACAAGCAAAGAGATCCAATCAGTCATCAAAAATCTTCCCACAAATAAATGCCCAGGGCCAGATGGCTTCACAGGGGAATTCTACCAAACTTTTCAGAAAGAACTGACACCAATCTTACTCAAACTCTTTCAAAACATTGAAGAAAAGGGAACACTACCTAACTCATTTTATGAAGCTAACATCAATCTAATACCAAAACCAGGCAAAGATGCTACAAAAAAGGAAAACTACCGGCCAATCTCCCTAATGAATATAGATGCAAAAATCCTCAACAAAATACTTGCAAATCGAATCCAAAGACACATTAAAAAAACATATACCATGACCAAGTGGGGTCCATTCCAGGCATGCAAGGATGGTTCAACATAAGAAAATCAATCAATGTATTACAACACATTAACAAGTCAAAAGGGAAAAAGCAATTGATCATCTCAATAGATGCTGAAAAAGCATTTGACAAAATCCAACATCCCTTTTTGATAAAAACACTTCAAAAGGTAGGAATTGAAGGAAACTTCCTCAACATGATAAAGAGCATATATGAAAAACCCACAGCCAGCATAGTACTCAATGGTGAGAGACTGAAAGCCTTCCCTCTAAGATCAGGAACAAGACAAGGATGCCCGCTATCACCACTGTTATTCAACATTGTGCTGGAAGTGCTAGCCAGGGCAATCCGGCAAGACAAAGAAATAAAAGGCATCCAAATTGGAAAAGAAGAAGTAAAACTGTCATTGTTTGCAGATGATATGATCTTATATCTAGAAAACCCTGAGAAATCGACGATACAGCTACTAGAGCTAATAAACAAATTTAGCAAAGTAGCGGGATACAAGGTTAATGCACATAAGTCAGTAATGTTTCTATATGCTAGAAATGAACAAACTGAAGAGACACTCAAGAAAAAGATACCATTTTCAATAGCAACTAAAAAAATCAAGTACCTAGGAATAAACTTAACCAAAGATGTAAAAGACCTATACAAAGAAAACTACATAACTCTACTAAAAGAAATAGAAGGGGACCTTAAAAGATGGAAAAATATTCCATGTTCATAGATAGGAAGGCTAAATATCATTAAGATATCAATTCTACCCAAACTCATCTACAGATTCAATGCAATCCCAATCAAAATTCCAACAACCTACTTTGCAGACTTGGAAAAGCTAGTTATCAAATTTATTTGGAAAGGGAAGATGCCTCGAATTGCTAAAGACACTCTAAAAAAGAAAAACCAAGTGGGAGGACTTACACTCCCTGACTTTGAAGCTTATTATAAAGCCACAGTTGCCAAAACAGCATGGTACTGGCACAAAGATAGACATATAGATCAATGGAATCGAATTGAGAATTCGGAGATAGACCCTCAGATCTATGGCCGAGTGATCTTTGATAAGGCCCCCAAAGTCACTGAACTGAGTCATAATGGTCTTTTCAACAAATGGGGCTGGGAGAGTTGGATATCCATATCCAAAAGCATGAAAGAGGACCCCTACCTCACCCCCTACACAAAAATTAACTCAAAATGGACCAAAGAGCTCAATATAAAAGAAAGTACCATAAAACTCCTAGAAGATAATGTAGGAAAACATCTTCAAGACCTTGTATTAGGCGGCCACTTCCTAGACTTTACACCCAAAGCACAAGCAACAAAAGAGAAAATAGATAAATGGGAACTCCTCAAGCTTAGAAGTTTCTGCACCTCAAAGGAATTTCTCAAAAAGGTAAAGAGGCAGCCAACTCAATGGGAAAAAATTTTTGGAAACCATGTATCTGACAAAAGACTGATATCTTGCATATATAAAGAAATCCTACAACTCAATGACAACAGTACAGTCGGCCCAATTATAAAATGGGCAAAAGATATGAAAAGACAGTTCTCTGAAGAGGAAATACAAATGGCCAAGAAACACATGAAAAAATGTTCAGCTTCACTAGCTATTAGAGAGATGCAAATTAAGACCACAATGAGATACCATCTAACACCGGTTAGAATGGCTGCCATTAAACAAACAGGAAACTACAAATGCTGGAGGGGATGTGGAGAAATTGGAACTCTTATTCACTGTTGGTAGGACTGTATAATGGTTCAGCCACTCTGGAAGTCAGTCTGGCAGTTCCTTAGAAAACTAGATATAGAGTTACCATTCGACCCAGCGATTGCACTTCTCGGTATATACCCGGAAGATCGGAAAGCAGTGACACGAACAGATATCTGCACGCCAATGTTCATAGCAGCATTATTCACAATTGCCAAAGATGGAAACAACCCAAATGTCCTTCAACAGATGAGTGGATAAATAAAATGTGGTATATACACACGATGGAATACTACACGGCAGTAAGAAGGAACGATCTCGTGAAACATATGACAACATGGATGAACCTTGAGGACATAATGCTGAGCGAAATAAGCCAGTCACAAAAAGAGAAATATTATATGCTACCACTAATGTGAACTTTGAAAAATGTAAAACAAATGGCTTATAATGTAGAATGTAGGGGAACTAGCAATAGAGAGCAATTAAGTAAGGGGGAACAATAATCCAAGAAGAACAGATAAGCTATTTAACGTTCTGGGGATGCCCAGGAATGACTATGGTCTGTTAATTTCTGATGGATATAGTAGGAGCAAGTTCACAGTAATGTTGCTATATTAGGTAACTTTCTTGGGGTAAAGTAGGAACATGTTGGAAGTTAAGCAGTTATCTTAGGTTAGTTGTCTTTTTCTTACTCCCTTGTTATGGTCTCTTTGAAATGTTCTTTTATTGTAT
Organism: Choloepus didactylus; assembly: GCF_015220235.1. Taxonomy (NCBI): domain Eukaryota; kingdom Metazoa; phylum Chordata; class Mammalia; order Pilosa; family Megalonychidae; genus Choloepus; species Choloepus didactylus. The sequence continues at coordinate 51,754,279 of NC_051309.1, forward strand.
GTTTGTTTTCTTTTTAACTTTTTTTTTCATACAGTTTATTTAAAAAAGAAGGGAAAGTTAAAAAAGAAAAAAAAAAAAAAAAAAAAAAAAAGGAAAAAAAAAAAAAAAGATTTAGTGACCCCTTGAGGAGCCTGTGGAGAATGCAGGGGTATTGGCCTACCCCACCTCCATGGTTGCTAACATGACCACAGACATAGGGGACTGGTGGTTTGATGGGTTGAGCCCTCTACCACAGATTTTACCCTTGGGAAGACGGTTGCTGCAAAGGAGAGGCTAGGCCTCCCTATGGTTGTGCCTAAGAGCCTCCTCCCGAATGCCTCTTTGTTGCTCAGATGTGGCCCTGTCTCTCTAGCTAAGCCAACTTGAAAGGTGAAATCACTGCCCTCCCCCCTACGTGGGATCAGACACCCAGGGGAGTGAATCTCCCTGGCAACATGGAATATGACTCCCGGGGAGGAATGTAGACCTGGCATCATGGGACGGAGAACATCTTCTTGACCAAAAGGGGGATGTGAAAGGAAATGAAATAAGCTTCAGTGGCAGAGAGATTCCAAAAGGAGCCGAGAGGTCACTCTGGTGGGCACTCTTACGCACACTTTAGACAACCCTTTTTAGGTTCTAAAGAATTGGGGTAGCTGGTGGTGGATACCTGAAACTATCAAACTACAACCGAGAACCCATGAATCTCAAGACAGTTGTATAAAAATGTAGCTTATGAGGGGTGACAATGGGATTGGGAAAGCCATAAGGACCACACTCCACTTCGTCTAGTTTATGGATGGATGAGTAGAAAAATAGGGGAAGGAAACAAACAGACAAAGGTACACAGTGTTCTTTTTTACTTCAATTGCTCTTTTTCACTCTAATTATTATTCTTGTTATTTTTGTGTGTGTGCTAATGAAGGTGTCAGGGATTGATTTGGGTGATGAATGTACAACTATGTAATGGTACTGTGAACAATCGAAAGTACGATTTGTTTTGTATGACTGCGTGGTATATGAATATATCTCAATAAAATGAAGATTAAAAAAAAAAAAAAAAAAAAGACATAAATGCTGAGCAAAATAAGCCAGGCACAAAAAGAAAGATATTGTATGTTACCACTAATGTGAATTCTGTGAAAAATGTACAATGTTTATACTGTAGAATGTAGGGGACCTAGAGATACCAATTAGTGGAGGGGGAATGATAATCTAATAAGAACAGATAAACTATGGAGGGTAATCTCAATGTTATGGGAATGCTCAGGAATGATTATGGTTTGTAAACTTTCTTGGATATAGTAAGATCATGTTGGAAGCAATAGAGTTATTTTAGGTTTTTTTTTCTCTTATTCCTTTGTTTTCTTAGGGGTTGTTAATTTTCTTGGGGTATGGTAGGAACATGTTGGAAGCAATGTAGTTATTTTAGATTATTTGTTTTTCTTACTCCTCTGTTTGGACATGGTTTATTAATTTTCTTGGGGTATGGTAGGAACATATTGGAAACAAAGTAGTTATTTTAGGTTATTTGTTTTCCTTAATCCATTGCTTTGTTTGAAATGTTGTGGGGTTTTTTTGGTTGTTGTTTGCCTGTTTGTTTTTAACTTTTTGATAAACAAAGTTAAAAAATTGAAAAAAAATCAGTAGAAAAATGGGAGTAAAAACTAAATGACAAATAGGGTGGGATGGGGGGATGGATTGGGTATTCTCTTTCCACTTTTATTTTTTATTCTTATTCTGATTCTTTCTGATGTAAGGAAAATGTTCAGAAATAGATTGTGGTGATGAACGCATAACTATATGATCATACTGTGAACAGTTGATTGTATACCATGGATGACTATATGGTTTGTGAATATATTTCAATAAAACTGAATTAAAAAAAATAAAATAAAATAAAGTGTTCGAACAGACATTACTTTCAGATGCTGCACGATGGATAAAAAGACATTGGTGGCTTTGGTAAAAAAAAAAAAATAATAGATTTTGTAGCATGAAAAGAAAGCAAAAGAGGGGATATCAGATTATAGTGGGCTGAAGACTGAAGGGAACACAGGAACCACCTGGGGATTTTGGTAGAAAGCAGATTCAGCAGGTCTGATTGGGGCTGAGATGCCACATTTCTCACAACCTCCTAGGTGATACTGATGCATCTGGTCCATAGACCACACTTTGAGTACCAAAGCTGTAGGCTACAATTTCAAAAAGTGTTACAAGTAGCACATAACCTCAGATCTGAGAAGTTAAAGAAAAAATACCTGTAAGTTTGAGGACCCTATGTTGTAAAGGACAATCTGCACTGAAAAGCCAGATTTATTAAGAGAATTTGAGGAGTTAAATGACTAATGTGGCGTCAGATCAAGAAAGAACATAAAAAATCTTAAATTTTTGGTATAGGACTTTAGACTTTATTCTCTGGGAACTAAGGCTCTGGGAGGTCCTCCCTTTAAAACTGATATTCAAAATACAATATTGCAAGTTAGGGAGTTAACATTCTTATAATTCCAAATTCTTCTGAAAGTCACAAGCTGCTAAGAAATTTGTTAAGAGAAAAAACTATATTTAAGTTCGATAAGCTCCAGCTCATCTAGCGCTTTTCAAGATGAATATTTCTCTTGGGTTCCAAAAAAAAAAATGGACTGTTTACCCTATTTTCTATATTCCTCTGACTATAATTTTTCTTTCTTCTTCATAGCAAAAATAAAAATTCATAAGTCACATGGTATTAAGAAAACTAGAAAGGTAGGCTTAGACTATTCCTTATAAAGTTTATGGCTAAAACAAAGAAAAGTAGAAGAACCTTTTAAAACCAAGTCTTTAACAGCCTGGAAAAGAAGTTAGGAGTATTCTAATAAGATTTGGGGCCATAACTTGGGTGAAATTAAATTGAGATGAACAATAGCTTGAAAAGGTCAGTGGAGACCATACCCCAAAGCTCCACGACTGTAAGACTCTTGCAATAACCCCTAATTTTTCCTCCCTGCCACATACTCTACCCATTTCAACCATATCCCCACATAGCTGCCAAAGGCATCTTCTAAAAGTCCCAGCCAGACCCTGTCATTCCCTTGCTCCACCATCCTCACTGTGGATTTCATGTTTAAAGGGTCATTCTCTCAGGGAAGGCTTTCCTCACTTCAGAGCAGTTTAGGTCCCCTGTCGTAAGCTGTCAGCACACTGTCTGTTTCCACATAGCAGTTACCTCGGTAGCAATCAATTAACGATGTGATCATTTGTTTAATGCTTTTCTCCTATACTGGACTGTGGAGTCCATGCGAGCAGGTCCAACACCTGCTTTATTCAGTGCTGTACCCAATGCCCACAGCATGCTGCATTGCATTTAACGGGAACTCGATAAATATTTGTTAAAGGAAAGAAAATATCAAATTATATCTATAACTTTATTTCTCTTAAATGTTTCCCAATATATCAAAATAATCTTACTTTAAATGTTGCATGCATGTCATATATAACATACAATATATGTGTGTATGTGTGTAGACATACTTAAGGCAGGTATCAGTTCAACCTCTGGTAAAGCACATCATGGCATAAGCTGACTCCCACAGCCACATGGTGGCAACAAAACCTGCTGCAGGTTTAGTTCTTAAAAGAAATGAATAAACCTCTGGAAAATGACTCTTAGGTCTTCACATAAATCATGGGAAACTAGCCGCCATGTTGCAAATCCAACAGGCAATTTTATTCTTTCTTAGCTACTGTTTGGGCAGTTAGAATATTCTGCAGCAATGGCTCGGTTATGGGGTTACTATGACAAAGGGTCATAGTACAAGGTTTAGTTCTAACGGATAGAGTTATAATGAGCAATTTTTTAGTCAATTGTTATTTGGGTGTGATAGAACTGTCTGTTAAAATAATCACATAATATTCGTAATCATTATACTCATAAGCAAATAAAAACCAACTCCTTACTTTCATAATGAACTTTATCATCTATAAAAACATTTTCACAAATATTATTTCATTTGACTTCCACAATAGCATGAAATGAAAAACAGTAATATTTCCCATCTCACAGATGAAGTATCACACATTTAATAAATCAAAGAATGAGACCCTAAACCCAGGCTTTCTAGTGCTGAATTACATGTTCTTTTTTTCTATGTCATATGGACCATCAGTAATAGACTATAAAGAAATAAACACCTAGATATTATGTATCTTTCTCACTTTTCAGTTTTCTTTCAATTTCTTTCAAAAACCAGAATCCTTCTTTTAGAGTCCAGATCTTTGGAACCACATATAGACAGCTCGGACTATCTGTCCAGCTTAGAAATACAAAACAAAACTAAACCAGACTAAGCTAAACTAAACCTTTGAAGCTCCAGCTTCAGTTTACAGAGGTGGGCTGAGATAGGATTTGCCCCTGCTCTCACCTATTGCCTGCTGCTAAAATAATTATTCAAAAAGTCCAATTCTCTTATCTTCAGAAATCTTTTTACCATCTTAACTTCAGTCATGAGAGGAGCCAAAAGAGACAAAATTAGACACATAATGCATCTTTGTTTGTTAGCCTAAGGCTGTATGACCTTTTCCTAATCAATAATCCTCTCACTATGTCTTTGCCCTTTGAAATTAGACCTCCTCTTATTTATACACAATCAACATCCCAGCATCCCTTGGCAACTAAATACAAAACCTTGAAAGAGCATGGTGTTACAAATGCGGACCAAACAACATTTTCAAAGTAAGCAGAATGTAACAAGGTTTTTAAACAAAGATATAAAATGGTTTTATTGCTCTTAGCAACAAACATCTCAGATATAAAAAAGCAAATGTCTATTTGGGCAGATACTTCTTCAGTATGTTTATATCAAACAATATGGTGCAGAACCCACACAAAGAATGCTTTTTTAAGAAGATGTGTGGGGAAACCTCCACTTTCTAAAGGTTACCTGGATAGGTGCCAAAATGGCATTTACTTGTGGTTATAAATTGGCAACCTTCCTAATCCCATACATAGTGATAAAAATAACCTGCTTAAACCACTGGCTTAATAACATCCCCTGTCTGCTCTGAGGCCTCTCAGTACAAGGTACTTAAAAGTGTATTTTAAACTTGTTAGCATTGGACCCTGAGAATGAAAGGAAATATTCTTCAATGCATGTGAACCATGGAGCACTGTATCATGATACTTTTAAAAATAACAATTGGTGGTATGCCTGAAAAAGCTCCTACCAGGCAGCCCCCTCCATAGATAACTATAAACTCTGAACAAAATACAAAAAAAGCATCTAACAGAAGGCACTGGAGAGGGAACAAAAACAAGCAGACTCTGAAAGGGAGTAGACTCTTGGAGGAAGAGAATGGCAGAGGTGAGTTTGTTTTGTTCATGGCCTTTAGCCAGAGAGCAGACTACACTTGGCAGGATGTGGGGCAGTGACAAAGCTCCAATAGAGAATCTGCAGCCTTCCTATCCTGAGGCACTTTTTCTGTCCTCCTCTTATGTGGTCACCCTCTGACCTCTGACCTCTGACCTGCCTCTCCTCCCCTGGCCTCCATGACACCCACCATGACCAGGCTCCTTTCCCTCCTCTTTGACCACTCCTCCTGTCTCTTGCTTCCTCCTCTTTCTCTGGCTACACCTTCAGTTGTAGCATCCTCCTGGGCTTTGTCCTCACCTTTTAACCCATACATTTTGTCTGCACAGCTACTCCTCCTGCTTCCTCTGCCACCGAGACTCCCAGATTCATGACCCTAGCCTAGGACTCTCTTCCCCTCTTTCCTTCTGGATACCTCTAACTGCAGACCTGCAACATCGAGGTGGGAGTTAGGTTCTAAAGTCAGCACCTAAGGCAAAAATCATACATATGCACAATTTCCCCAGAAATTCCCTTAGAAAGGAAACATGTTGGAGTTCTTCTGTTCCTCCATATATCTGCCCAGCCTACACTGTTGAATTTGGACAAAATAAAGGCATACAACATATGATTCCCTAAACTTGGTTTTCTCACAAGTATCTCCAACTCAATATGCCCAAACCAAACTCAACAATCTGCCCCCTATCTACCTGCATCTTGCTTCTCCACCTTTAAGTCCAACATTAACACATGGCACCAAAATCAACCTGGTTACCCAAGTCACAAGTCTTATTCAACCTGGACTCCTTCCTCTCCCTCACACCAAAATCCAATCAGTCATGATTTCTGTTAATTTTAATCCAGCAAATGCCTTAATTCAAACCTTAATCATCTTTACTTAGACTATGTTCAGAGTCCCAAGCTGGTCTCCCTGCCTTCATTTCTTTCTACCTCCATTCCTCTATAGTGCATCCAGACCTATTATCTTCCGCAAATATAAACCTGATCAGTTTTCTCACCACTTGGAGAAATCCTCCAATGGTAACCCACCACCCATAGCAGTAGTAGTTTCCAAACACTTTTTAGCAGATAAATATTATTTTCCAAAAATATCATATAGGAGTCTACTATCTACAAATAGATAAAAGCTGTATTTCATTGGAATTAATTTGTTATGAGATATATAACATATACACATATATGTATAACTTATAAGCCAATCAATGATAAAAATAATAGGTAATATTGCTAATTAGTAATGCAATTAGACCAGCATTGTCTTGCTCTTTATTTCTCTATTTTTTTATTTGATTGTACAGGTTCAAAAAAATTTTATTTATACTGATAAGTCATTATAAATGGTAATAGTTTTTTTTTTTTTACCAGCTCACCTTTCCAACTGAGAATATTATCCATAAAGACAAGTAGCACAATCCATATATAAATGAAGTAAACTGTCAACATAAATTACTGAGTTGCTGGCCTCCAGTTTGTTCAAATATGGTATCTAATATTTAGTTTGAGCATATATTTGAGATCTACTTTTTTAAATGAGCATCAAAACAAACATTTGTACATTCCTGGAGTCTCTTCCTCAGAACCTTGAGTTCCACGGGATAGTGTTTGAAAATCAGTAACCTAGATACTAAGCCCAAAGCCTTTAGTTTGGCATGCAAGGCCCTGTGTCATTTCGACTTTATCTAGCTGCATTTCCCACCACTGCCAAGCTTTCACCCAGTTTCCTAAGTCCATCTCCATATTTTAACAGGGTTGTACTTTTACACTTACTATTTTCTCTGCAAAATGTGACCTCTGCACTACTGCCTTCTAACCTGAATGTAGATTAACTCTGTGGAGCCTTCCTTGCCCCCAAAGCACCCCTATATACCTCCAACATTAACATGTGTGGCCTTATATAATACTTATCTCTTCCTCTCAACTGGGAGCTCCTAAGAAAGGACTCATTTAACCATCTTGAAATTCCCAGGATGTTTCACAATGCCTACTACCTCATAATCACTCTGTAAATATTTCCAAATTAATTGATCCATTAATTAATATTAATACTAATAACTAGTAAAGTGATTACAGTGGCTGAGACTGCAGATATGTACAAGATAGTCAACAGATCATCCTCTTATCAAATTGACGTTTAGGTTAAATAAGTGGTAGGAAGGAATCACTCCTATAAATCATGCTAATTTTAATTTTAACCTCATTTTTCTTTAATGATGCATCACCCACCAACAACAGAAAGCAGGATCACCAGCAGGACGACAAGAGCACAGATACACGGAATCAGGACCAGCAATAGGAAACGGAGAAGTTTAGCAACTGTCACCTTCTGCGCACAGCCATCACCCATCTTGTGGTCATCAGCTCCCAACACCTAACATCAAAGAGGAAATTGAAACAAGATTTTAATGTTACAAAGCAACACAATACATGAAATGAAACTTTAATTACAGCTATCCATTCAGAAGAGCAATATTCTAATAGATTTTTACTGTGTGTACTTCAGGGCATGAAATGTGGTTGTTAAGCAAATCAAGCAAATAAATGAAAAATAGTAATTACATCCCATGCTTAGAACAGAGCAAATCATCTATTTCTAAAACATTTCATAGAAGTTCATGAACATTTAATGATATTCTGTCTAGGTTTTTTAAATTATATTTGCCAATTTGGTATTATTCACAAGACTGTGAATTAACGAGGTGAGAACCCACTTCTGCCCAGAGTTGTAAGTGAAGATTGCCAATGCAGTGAAAGAGCATTGGTGAGTGGGTGTATGCAAGACAAGATCCAGGCATCATTTTGTTTGTCCCATTGGCTTTAATCTAAATCTGCATGAATCAGGATAAATTCAGTTTTAGCCTTTACTCCATTAATAACTCAGCAGAGTTGAACATTACTGAACATATATTTAGTGACAAAGTTGAACAATGAGAAGGAGCCTGTCCTGTTGGCCAGTTAAAACCTGGCAACCTCTCAGGATCTCCTTGGCTGTCTTCACTTCTCCTGCAGCCCCTCCATTTGGACAGGATGATGAGGGTGCAACAGTGACAGTTCAGATAAACTTCTTGTCTTCAAATGCTTTAAATTTTGCTTAGTTCAATCCCTTGCCATAAATGATGTCTGAAAATTCATTTATTGCAAATGACTGAGAGCAGTAAGTTTTTCAACAGGAGTTTGAGATGATACTGTAAGTGCTTTGAATCATTATGTGCAATTCCTCTGGTCCTATTTGGAATAATTTATGACATTAGCTTGTGATTGGCATCATTTCCTAAATTAATTTCTCTGCTGACCTATACCCTTTGTCCCTGGATTAAGCTACCAGCCAATTTGAGATCATTCAGAGTTAGTTTTCAGTTTGAACTACAAGAAGATATGGCACTGGCACAATATATGACATCTGTAATAGCACATTTATTACAACACCAGCACTGGACAGGTGGTGCCCTTTAAGGCTTGTAGATAACATTTATCAATAAAAACAGAGTGTGGGACTGCAGCCCAACAGGGATAGTAGCATAACAGACACATTTCATTTACTCAACAATTAGTTACTGAATGCCTACTATATATATAGATAATTATTATAAGCCTAGTGATGGATATAACAATGATATCAGACCAAGCATCCCTTGAAAACCACACATGCTGCTAGGAGAGATAGGATATGTATATAAATAATGTAACTTATTTCAAGGTTGCAAATGACAAGCATCATGAGACTTATAGCTAAAGGGCCATGGGAATTCCAAAGATTGGATATGGTTTTGCACCAGGGGATCAGGTAAGACATTGTAGAGGGAGGAGCACTTGAGCCCGATTCTGATAAAAGCACCCCTAAAAAGGCTTTTAATAGTTTAAAAGAGTTGTAAAATACATCCAGCGAGGTAAGGAATTATGAGCCTTCTTTGACTTCTACAACAACACAAGGAGTTTCTTTGTTAAAGTGGTTACAGGAGCATTATTGGGATAATCTTCTTGGGTAGCAAATTCACAATGTCCTCAGTGCTAACTGGAATCCCATTAAGTATTAGAATCAGCAGAGAAAATCTACCACTGCAAGTTTTTGATCACCAGAATCTATACTCATGATTAATCCAAGTCGTTTCTCCAGTGCCTAGAAAATTGATTGCTTTTTTCAGGGAGAGAGAAGGAAGAAATAACTTGGAGGAAAAGCAATAGTTCAGCACTTTCCTCTTGAGCACAGAACTTTCCTCTTGCACTCATAGCAACATATGACCATGCTGCAAATGCTGCAATATTCAGAGGCCCTTTGAGATTCCTCTGAACATAGTGCAACTTTCTATCCAGTGAATAATGTCAGATGAGATAAACTACTAGGAAAATCCCTAAACTTTGTTTCAATGACTTTGAACAACCCTCTCTCCAGATGGCACCCCTCTTCCAGAGTCTACCCTCCATATGCTAGGAACTGTAACCCAAGCAGAGACAGAATATTCCATGGTTTGGGCAGGAAATGATGCATCTGATTGAACCTGCACATATTTCAAAGCATATACTTCTTATGCTAATCCTGTTGGCAAGAATTTGCTTCTTGTATCTTAAGAACTACATTTATTTTTAAAGCTGCCATGTTGGTTTATATAACATGTACTGATACAATCTCACTAACTAGGATATTTTCTTGAGCCAATAGAAGTGTTGAATTTGGTTTCACTGGGTGGTCTCAACTCTCTCTTCTACACCTTTCACTGTAATATGCTTGCCTCCCAGCTTGCTAATTTAATAATGTCCATGACAGTCATTCAGGCTCTTTTGGGACCTAATGTCCATTGATCTATCTTTTTTCCAGTCTATCAACCTACTCCTTGTTTCATTTCCTTGCATATTGTGCCAGTTTGAGTGTATTGTGTCCCCCAAGTGCCATTATCTTTGTGGTCTTGTGTGGGGCAAAAGTTTTGGTGTTGGTTAGATTTGCTTGGAGTGTGCCCCACCCAGCTGTGAGTGATGATTTTGATGAGATGTTCCCATGGAGGCGTGGCCCCGCCCATTCAGGGTGGGCCTTGATCAGTGGAGCTATATAAATAAGCTGACTCAAAGAGAGGGAACTGAGTGCAGCTGGGAGTGATGTTTTGAAGAGGAGCAAGCTTGCTAGAGAGGAACGTCCTGGGAGAAAGCCGTTTTGAGGCCGGAGCTTTGGAGCAGACGCCAGCTGCCTTCCTAGCTAACAGAGGTTTTCCGGACGCCGTTGGCTGTCCTCCGGTGAAGGTACCCGATTGCTGAGGTGTTACCTTGGACGCTTTGTGGCCTTAAGACTGTAACTGTGTAGTGAAATAAACCCCCGTTTTATAAAAGCCTGTCCATCTCTGGTGTTTTGCATTCTGCAGCATTAGCAAACTAAGACACATATCATCCTTAGTGTCTGTTCCATTACTGCAATATTTCTGCTAAGACCCTGAACCTCTTTACTCCTCTGGACTTCTTCTCATTCATCTGGTAAAACCAACCCCAGATGAATACAACAATCTGCTATCTCTGTGTCTGCACCTGGGCAGTTGAATGTGGCAATAAAAAGTTAGCCAACAAGGCTAAATGACTTCTGATTTCGAACCATCTCCACCCTCCTCAAACTACCTCCTCCCACTCTTCTGCTCTCATTCTCATAAGAGAACTTACCCCAATTCCCACCTTACTGTGAGGATAAAAACTGTCAGATGGGAATTCCCTTCCCTAGATGAATCTGAACATACAGACCTGCCCATTTCTGCACCCAAACTGCCTTGCCTCCCTTCTGTTACAATAGAGAGACACTATCCCTCCTCCTATTCAAAACCAATCCTTGCTTTTTGTTAGAGACTTCATCTTCTTCCCAATTCTCAGAAATCTTACATTCTCCTTTCTTATGTACACATGCTTGGAGATGCAGACAGAAAGATGTTTAGAAATGCTAAGCTAAAAGATGAAGCCCAGAGTTTGCCCCAGAGAAGCTAAGAGAGGACTCCTAGTTACTTAGAGAGAAACACCCTGGGAGAACAAGCAAGGATGCACAGAGGCTGAGACAGAGAAGCTACAAGAGATAGAATTCCAGAGACATTTTGGAGAAAGCCATTTTGAAACCAGAACCCAGGAGCAAAGGACAAGCAGACACCAGCTGTGTGCCTTCCCAGCTGATAGAGGTATTCCAGACGCCATAGACCTTTCTTCAGTGAAGGTATCCTCTTGTTGATGCCTTACTTTGGACACTTTTATGGCCTCAGAACTGTAAACTTGTAACCTAATAAATCTCCTTTATAACAGCCAATCCATTTCTGGTATTTTGCATAAGGGCAGCTTTAGCAAACCGGAACACATGCTTAAGTCGCTCCAGTTATTTTCTTATCCACTCTCAAGCCTATATCCAACTTTAACCACTGTCCCATCTTTCTCATTCTTTCCCATCCAGAACACTCTAAGAGTTGCAGATGTTGGTTGAACAAATGTCCTCACTTACCTCTTTCCCCTGTGGCCACTACAATTTGGCACCAGTTTCTGTCACTACATGAAAAGAGCTTTTGCAACATTCACCCATGACCCCCATGAACCTATAAGCAACTGGAATTTTTCAGTCTTCATTGGAATGACTTCTCAATAGCATTTGAGAGGTCAAATGCTCAGTTGCCATGTCCTCTTTCTTGAAGCATTTTCTTCCTTTAACATCTCTTTCTCCTAATTCTCTGGTCATTTTTTGTCTGTCTTCTTTGGAGGCTTTCCCCAGGCAACACGTAGCTTCAGTTACCAGCTCTGCACAGGTGACTTACAACTTTACATAGCAAGCTTAGTTCTTTCCTCCATGCTCTGAACCTTTACATTTGACACCACCTCACTGATGCTGAAAAAGCACCTCAAATCCAACAGGTATGAAACCAAAACTACATACATAATCTTCTCCCCCATATCTAGTATTCTTCCAGGGTTCCCTATCTCAGGAAAAGGTAATTGAGCACATGTCATGTGCCTGGCACTGTTTGTGCACTGGGATATATCAATGAACAAAGCACAAGTCTCAGGCCTCACAGAGCCTTGTAAAAACATAGATTCATGTAAAAACAGCCATCATGTCTCACCTGGAATAATGCAAAGGCCTTCTCCTGACTAGTTTATCTACATCCATTCTTGCACCCTTTTAGTCTGTTCTTTACACTACAGTCAGAATGAAAATCTGGGTATCACGGGATGTTGAGGAGAGACAATATGCAAAATGATCCAAAACCTGAGCTGATTCAGACTAAAGCTTGAGAAAGAGGAGATCATGAAAACCATGCACCCAGTGGATTGGTGGAGATCTGGGGAGGACTTTGGAATTCCACAGGGTGGAACAGGGTTTCAAGTCCATTTTTAAAAGTGCCATAGTTGGCATTTTCAAGTACATTAGTCATTATCCTCCTGTATCTTCCTGCATTTGACTTTTTCAACACATGGTGCATTCTTGGCGATTCTTCCACAGCTACAAACAGCAGAAATTGCTTGAGAACAGGAAGGTACCTGACCATCAGTCCCTGAGAGGGGAAAATCACTCCTGAAACCAGGGCTAGGACTTACCAATGAACCAATGAGCCAGAAATATCTGACTGGGAGATAATGGATGCCTCTGTAGGCAGGTTCTCCCAGAGAATTCTCAGAGGTGGGAATAGCTGCTAACAACCAGGTCACAACAGAGCAGTTCAACCCAGAAGGAACCAAGAGCCTCCTCAGGCACTGACAGCCTTACTCCCTCTCATAACTCCCCACATTCAGAGTGGGGAGAAGTGCCTGAGAAATGTCCACCCTTATTTCTCACAGTTACTGTTAGATTATGTGAAAATTGTTTTACTCTGTTGGATCCTCCCACATGATAAATTTTAAATTTTAAATATATAGAGGGAGAGGCGGGGCAAGATGGCGGACTGGTGAGCTGTGTTTTAGTTACTCCTCCAGAAAAGTAGGTAGAACGCCAGGAACTGCGTGGACTGGACACCACAGAACAATCTGACTTTGGGCATACTTCATACAACACTCATGAAAACGTGGAACTGCTGAGATCAGCGAAATCTGTAAGTTTTTGCGGCCAGGGGACATGCGCCCCTCCCTGCCAGGCTCAGTCCAGTGGGAGGAGGGGCTGTCAGCTCCGGGAAGGAGAAGGGAGAACCGCAGTGGCAGCCCTTATCGGAAACTCATTCTACTGATCCAAACTCCAACCATAGATAGACTGAGACCAGACACCAGAGAATCTGAGAGCAGCCAGCCCAGCAGAGAGGAGACAGGCATAGAAAAAAAAAACAACACGAAAAACTCCAAAATAAAAGCGGAGGATTTTTGGAGTTCTGGTGAACATAGAAAGGGGAAGGGCAGAGCTCAGGCCCTGAGCCGCATATGCAAATCCCGAAGAAAAGGTGATCTCTCTGCCCTGTGGACCTTTCCTTAATGGCCCTGGTTGCTTTGTCTCTTAGCATTTCAATAACCCATTAGATCTCTGAGGAGGGCCGTTTTTTTTTTTTAATCCTTTTTTCTTTTTCTAAAACAATTACTCTAAGAAGCCCAATACAGAAAGCTTCAAAGACTTGCAATTTGGGCAGCTCAACTCAAGAGCAGAACTAAGAGAGCTCTGAGACAAAAGGCAATAATCCAGTGTCTGAGAAAATTCACTAAACACCACAACTTCCCAAGAAAAGGGGGGGTGTCCGCTCACAGCCATCATCCTGGTGGACAGGAAACACTCCTGCCCATTGCCAGCCCCATAGCCCAGAGCTTCCCCAGACAACCCAGTGTGACGGAAGTGCTTCAAATAACAGGCACACAACACAAAACTGGGAGTGGACATTAGCCTTCCCTGCAACCTCAGCTGATTGCACCAGAGTCGGGAAGGTGGAGCAGTGTGAATTAACAAAGCCCCATTCAACCATCATTACAGCAGACTGGGAGCCTCCCTACACAGCCCAGCAGCCCAGAACTGCCCTGGGGAGACGGCACTCAACCGTGACATAGCACAGTCATCCCTCAACAGAGGACCTGGGGTGCACAGCCTGGAAGAGGGGCCCACTTGCAAGTCTCAGGAGCCATACGCCAATACCAAGGACTTGTGGGTCAGTGGCAGAGACAAACTGTGGCAGGACTGAACTGAAGGATTAGACTATTGCAGCAGCTTTAAAACTCTAGGATCACCAGGGAGATTTGATTGTTAGAGACACCCCCCCCCTCCCTGACTGCCCAGAAACATGCCCCATATACAGGGCAGGCAACACCAACTACACACGCAAGCTTGGTACACCAATTGGACCCCACAAGACTCACTCCCCCACTCACCAAAAAGGCTAAGCAGGGGAGAACTGGCTTGTGGAGAACAGGTGGCTCGTGGACGCCACCTGCCGGTTAGTTAGAGAAAGTGTACTCCACGAAGCTGTAGATCTGATAAATTAGAGATAAGGACTTCAACTGGTCTACAAATCCTAAAAGAACCCTATCAAGTTCAGCAAATGCCACTGGGCCAAAAACAACAGAAAAGTATAAAGCATATGAAAAAACCAGACGATATGGATAACCCAAGCCCAAGCACCCAAATCAAAAGACCAGAAGAGACACAGCACCTAGAGCAGCTACTCAAAGAACTAAAGATGAACAATGAGACCATAGTATGGGATACAAAGGAAATCAAGAAGACCCTAGAAGAGCATAAAGAAGACATTGCAAGACTAAATAAAAAAAATGGATGATCTTATGGAAATTAAAGAAACTGTTGATCAAATTAAAAAGATTCTGGACACTCAAAGTACAAGACTAGAGGAAGTTGAACAATGAATCAGTGACCTGGAAGAACAGAATGGAAAATGAAAGCATAAAAGAAAGAATGGGGAAAAAAATTGAAAAATTCGAAATGGACCTCAGGGACATGATAGATAATATGAAACGTCTGAATATAAGACTCATTGGTGTCCCAGAAGGGGAAGAAAAGGGTAAAGGTCTAGGAAGAATATTCAAAGAAATTGTTGGGGAAAACTTCCCAAATCTTCTAAACAACATAAATACACAAATCATAAATGCTCAGCGAACTCCGAATAGAATAAATCCAAATAAACCCACTCCGAGACATATACTGATCACACTGTCAAACACAGAAGAGAAGGAGCAAGTTCTGAAAGCAGCAAGAGAAAGCAATTTACCACATACAAAGGAAACAGCATAAGACTAAGTAGTGACTACTCAGCAGCCACCATGGAGGCGAGAAGGCAGTGGCACGATATATTTAAAATTCTGAGTGAGAAAAATTTCCAGCCAAGAATACTTTATCCAGCAAAGCTCTCCTTCAAATTTGAGGGAGAGCTTAAATTTTCACAGACAAACAAATGCTGAGAGAATTTGCTAACAAGAGACCTGCCCTACTGGAGATACTAAAGGGAGCCCTACAGACAGAGAAACAAAGACAGGACAGAGAGACTTGGAGAAAGGTTCAGTACTAAAGAGATTCGGTATGAGTACAATAAAGGATATTAATAGAGAGAGGGAAAAATATGGCAAACATAAACCAAAGGATAAGATGGCCGATTCAAGAAATACCTTCACGGTTATAACGTTGAATGTAAATGGATTAAACTCCCCAATTAAAAGATATAGATTCGCAGAATGGATCAAAAAAAATGAACCATCAATATGTTGCAAACAAGAGACTCATCTTAGACACAGGGACACAAAGAAATTGAAAGTGAAAGGATGGAAAAAAATATTTCATGCAAGCTACAGCCAAAAGAAAGCAGGTGTAGCAATATTAATCTCAGATAAAATAGACTTCAAATGCAGGGATGTTTTGAGAGACAAAGAAGGCCACTACATACTAATAAGAGGGGCAATTCAACAAGAAGAAATAACAATCATAAATGTCGACGCACCCAATCAAGGTGCCACAAAATACATGAGAGAAACACTGGCAAAACTAAAGAAAGCAATTGATGTTTCCACAATAATTGTGGGAGACTTCAACACATCACTCTCTCCTATAGATAGATCAACCAGACAGAAGACCAATAAGGAAATTGAAAACCTAAACAATCTGATAAATGAATTAGATTTAACAGACATCTACAGGACATTACATCCCAAATCACCAGGATACACATACTTTTCTAGTGCTCACGGAACTTTCTCCAGAATAGATCATATGCTGGGACATAAAACAAGCCTCAATAAATTTAAAAAGATTGAAATTATTCAAAGCACATTCTCTGACCACAATGGAATACAATTAGAAGTCAATAACCATCAGAGACTTAGAAAATTCACAAATACCTGGAGGTTAAACAACACACTCCTAAACAATCAGTGGGTTAAAGAAGAAATAGCAAGAGAAATTGCTAAATATATAGAGACGAATGAAAATGAGAACACAACATACCAAAACCTATGGGATGCAGCAAAAGCAGGGCTAAGGGGGAAATTTATAGCACTAAACGCATATATTAAAAAGGAAGAAAGAGCCAAAATCAAAGAACTAATGGATCAACTGAAGAAGCTAGAAAATGAACAGCAAACCAATCCTAAACCAAGTACAAGAAAAGAAATAACAAGGATTAAAGCAGAAATAAATGACATAGACAACAAAAAAACAATAGAGAGGATAAATATCACCAAAAGTTGGTTCTTTGAGAAGATCAACAAGATTGACAAGCCCCTAGCTAGACTGACAAAATCAAAAAGAGAGAAGACCCACATAAACAAAATAATGAATGAAAAAGGTGACATAACTGCAGATCCTGAAGAAATTAAAAAAATTATAAGAGGATATTATGAACAACTGTATGGCAACAAACTGGATAATGTAGAAGAAATGGACAATTTCCTGGAAACATATGAACAACCTAGACTGACCAGAGAAGAAACAGAAGACCTCAACCAACCCATCACAAGCAAAGAGATCCAATCAGTCATCAAAAATCTTCCCACAAATAAATGCCCAGGGCCAGATGGCTTCACAGGGGGATTCTACCAAACTTTCCAGAAAGAACTGACACCAATCTTACTCAAACTCTTTCAAAACATTGAAGAAAATGGAACACTACCTAACTCATTTTAAGAAGCTAACATCAATCTAATACCAAAACCAGGCAAAGATGCTACAAAAAAGGAAAACTACCGGTCAATCTCCCTAATGAATATAGATGCAAAAATCCTCAACAAAATACTTGCAAATCGAATCCAAAGACACATTAAAAAAATCATACACCATGACCAAGTGGGGTTCATTCCAGGCATGCAAGGATGGTTCAACATAAGAAAATCAATCAATGTATTACAACACATTAACAAGTCAAAAGGGAAAAAGCAATTGATCATCTCAATAGATGCTGAAAAAGCATTTGACAAAATCCAACATCCCTTTTTGATAAAAACACTTCAAAAGGTAGGAATTGAAGGAAACTTCCTCAACATGATAAAGAGCATATATGAAAAACCCACAGCCAGCATAGTACTCAATGGTGAGAGACTGAAAGCCTTCCCTCTAAGATCAGGAACAAGACAAGGATGCCCGCTGTCACCACTGTTATTCAACATTGTGCTGGAAGTGCTAGCCAGGGCAATCCGGCAAGACAAAGAAATAAAAGGCATCCAAATTGGAAAAGAAGAAGTAACACTGTCATTGTTTGCAGATGATATGATCTTATATCTAGAAAACCCTGAGAAATCGACGATACAGCTACTAGAGCTAATAAACAAATTTAGCAAAGTAGCGGGATACAAGGTTAATGCACATAAGTCAGTAATGTTTCTATATGCTAGAAATGAACAAACTGAAGAGACACTCAAGAAAAAGATACCATTTTCAATAGCAACTAAAAAAATCAAGTACCTAGGAATAAACTTAACCAAAGATGTAAAAGACCTATACAAAGAAAACTACATAACTCTACTAAAAGAAATAGAAGGGGACCTTAAAAGATGGAAAAATATTCCATGTTCATAGACAGGAAGGCTAAATGTCATTAAGATGTCAATTCTACCCAAACTCATCTACAGATTCAATGCAATCCCAATCAAAATTCCAACAACCTACTTTGCAGACTTGGAAAAGCTAGTTATCAAATTTATTTGGAAAGGGAAGATGCCTCAAATTGCTAAAGACACTCTAAAAAAGAGAAACGAAGTGGGAGAACTTACACTCCCTGACTTTGAAGCTTATTATAAAGCCACAGTTGCCAAAACAGCATGGTACTGGCACAAAGATAGACATATTGATCAATGGAATCGAATTGAGAATTCAGAGATAGACCCTCAAATCTATGGCCGACTGATCTTTGATAAGGCCCCCAAAGTCACTGAACTGAGTCATAATGGTCTTTTCAACAAATGGGGCTGGGAGAGTTGGATATCCATATCCAAAAGAATGAAAGAGGACCCCTACCTCACCCCCTACACAAAAATTAACTCAAAATGGACCAAAGATCTCAATATAAAAGAAAGTACCATAAAACTCCTAGAAGATAATGTAGGAAAACATCTTCAAGACCTTGTATTAGGCGGCCACTTCCTAGACTTTACACCCAAAGCACAAGCAACAAAAGAGAAAATAGATAAATGGGAACTCCTCAAGCTTAGAAGTTTCTGCACCTCAAAGGAATTTCTCAAAAAGGTAAAGAGGCAGCCAACTCAATGGGAAAAAATTTTTGGAAACCATGTATCTGACAAAAGACTGATATCTTGCATATATAAAGAAATCCTACAACTCAATGACAGTAGTACAGACAGCCCAATTATAAAATGGGCAAAAGATATGAAAAGACAGTTCTCTGAAGAGGAAATACAAATGGCCAAGAAACACATGAAAAAATGTTCAGCTTCACTAGCTATTAGAGAGATGCAAATTAAGACCACAATGGGATACCATCTAACACCGGTTAGAATGGCTGCCATTAAACAAACAGGAAACTACAAATGCTAGAGGGGATGTGGAGAAATTGGAACTCTTATTCATTGTTGGTGGGACAGTATAATGGTTCAGCCACTCTGGAAGTCAGTCTGGCAGTTCCTTAGAAAACTAGATACAGAGTTACCATTCGATCCAGCGATTGCACTTCTCGGTATATACCCGGAAGGTCGGAAAGCAGTGACACGAACAGATATTTGCACGCCAATGTTCATAGCAGCATTATTCACAATTGCCAAGAGATGGAAACAACCCAAATGTCCTTCAACAGATGAGTGGATAAATAAAATGTGGTATATACACACGATGGAATACTACGCGGCAGTAAGAAGGAACGATCTCGTGAAACATATGACAACATGGATGAACCTTGAAGACATAATGCTGAGCGAAATAAGCCAGGCACAAAAAGAGAAATATTATATGCTACCACTAATGTGAACTTTGAAAAATGTAAAACAAATGGTTTATAATGTAGAATGTAGGGGAACTAGCAGCAGAGAGCAATTAAGGAAGGGGGAACAATAATCCAAGAAGAACAGATAAGCTATTTAACGTTATGGGGATGCCCAGGAATGACTATGGTCTGTTAATTTCTGATGGATATAGTAGGAACAAGTTCACAGAAATGTTGCTATATTATGTAACTTTATTGGGTTAAAGTAGGAACACGTTGGAAGTTAAGCAGTTATCTTAGGTTAGTTGTCTTTTTCTTACTCCCTTGTTATGGTCTCTTTGAAATGTTCTTTTATTGTATGTTTGTTTTCTTTTTAACTTTTTTTTCATACAGTTGATTTAAAAAAGAAGGGAAAGTTAAAAAAAAAAAAAGAAAAACAAGGAAAAAAAAAGATGTAGTGCCCCCTTGAGGAGCCTGTGGAGAATGCAGGGGTATTCGCCTACCCCACCTCCATGGTTGCTAACATGACCACAGACATAGGGGACTGGTGGTTTGATGGGTTGAGCCCTCTACCATAGGTTTTACCCTTGGGAAGACGGTTGCTATAAAGGAGAGGCTAGGCCTCCCTATGGTTGTGCCTAAGAGCCTCCTCCCGAATGCCTCTTTGTTGCTCAGATGTGGCCCTCTCTCTCTGGCTAAGCCAACTGGAAAGGTGAAATCACTGCCCTCCCCCCTACGTGGGATCAGACACCCAGGGGAGTGAATCTCCCTGGCAACATGGAATATGACTCCCGGGGAGGTATGTAGACCCGGCATCGTGGGACGGAGAACATCTTCTTGACCAAAAGGGGGATGTGAAAGGAAATGAAATAAGCTTCGGTGGCAGAGAGAGTCCAAAAGGAGCCGAGAGGTCACCCTGGTGGGCACTCTTATGCACACTTTAGACAACCCTTTTTAGGTTCCAGAGAATTGGGGTAGCTGGTGGTGGATACCTGAAACTATCAAACTACAACCCAGAACCCATGAATCTCAAGACAGTTGTATAAAAATGTAGCTTATGAGGGGTGACAATGGGATTGGGAAAGCCATAAGGACCACACTCCACTTTGTCTAGTTTATGGATGGATGAGTAGAAAAATAGGGGAAAGAAAGAAACAGACAAAGGTACCCAGTGTTCTTTTTTACTTCAATTGCTCTTTTTCACTCTAATTATTATTCTTGTTATTTTTGTGTGTGTGCTAATGAAGGTGTAAGGGATTGATTTGGGTGATGAATGTACAACTATGTAATGGTACTGTAAACAATCGAAAGTACGATTTGTTTTGTATGACTGCGTGGTATTTGAATATATCTCAATAAAATGAAGATAAAAAAAAATACTTGATTTCCATTAAGACGATAATGAGTAAGCCAATAGAAAAAGTGGATAAAGGATAGAACAGTGAAAAATCAGTTCACAGTAAACACACTACAAATGGCAAATTAAAAAAGTACAGGGATGTTCATTGTAGTGTTGTATATAATAGCAGAAACTGGAGATTGCCCAACTTCTTCTTCAGTAAGGAATTAGTTATATAAATTATAGAACAGTAGAATAAAATAGAATGCATGTAGAGTTAGGTCTGTCTATGCTAAAGTCCAAGATTCATTAAAAGAAAAAAGCAAGTCTTAGGCTAGTTTGTATATTAATAAAGATAAAAATATTTATGCTTTCATATTTAAAAATTGTGGTAGGATACAAGATAAAATGTTAACAATTACCTCTGAGCAGTAATATTGCATTTTGATACGGAGTTTGAAGAATGGAGCAGAAACTTTTTTCCTTTTCCTTTTAAATCTTTATGTATTTTGTGAAAAAAAATATATACATGGACACTAAAAAAAAAAAAATATATATATATATATATATAGAGAGAGAGAGAGAGAGAGAGCAGGTGTTAGCAAACTACAACCAATGGGCCAAATCCAGCCTTGCCTATTTTAGTACAAAAAGTTTTACTGGGAATAGAGCATGTTTGTTTGCTTATATATTGTCTATAGCCGTTTTCCTGCTACAATGGCAGCATTGAGTAGTTGCAACAAAGCTGTATGGCCCACAAAACCTACAATATTTACTCTCTGGCCCTTTACAGTAAAAGCTTGCCAACTCCTGATATAGAGTATCAGTGTATATCTGCATATATAGGTATTTGTAAATCTATATATTTAGTATGATGACAAACCTAAAACATATATCCCCTTAAGAAAATTGCATTTTTATCTTTTTATGAGGGCCCTTATGAAACCTGATATAATTGTACAAATGGCAAATTGACAGACAAAACTGACTGCTGTAATGCATGGTTGCAATGCATTTGTATATATAAGGTTCAAAATAATCTCCAAAATAGGAAAACATAGATCAAGATAATATGTGTTACATTAGAACATATGCTTCAGGGGTATTTAAGCTGAAATAGACTGCAACATGTGTTATAAAATATGAGAATCAACAAATCCTAAGACCATGGAGATAGGAAGTAGAAATTTATCTCTGCTTCTGTAAAACTATAATCATAGTATAAATAATACTAATTCAATTGTATCTCTCTCTCTCTGTATATATATATGCAAATATTGCCCTTTCTCATAGCATATACCCAGCAACTAGAAAAGCATCTGAACACAGTCAGAAGCAGGTTAAACGCCTCTTGAAAAAATGGATGAAGTTAATCACCTAAAAAATTCTCTGTACATAATTATGCAAATAACTACTTCATTTTTAATAATATATGTCTAACAAAGTCTATTCCCAAATCACCCAAAAATTCTTGGAGTAGAAAATGTATTTTGCAAAACACATTTTTAAAAAAGAAATATTACAATATTATAATTAGGTGAAATATTTCAATACAGGACATATCATACTTGATTATTTTCAGGGAAAACAAACACACAAATTAATAAATCAATTTTTCCTAGGATTATCTGTCCAATTTCAAACTCACTTTCCTTTTTAAAAGCTGTGAACTCAGGAAGTTTTATGTTTCTAATAAGTGTGTCTTCCTCTTTTAAGAAAAGGAAATGGTAGTATATTTCATTGCAGATAGAATTTTTAAAATACTTGTAGCCACTACTGATGCTCAGAATATGAAAAGAAGTTGCCTTGTAGCTCTATTAAGCCCCTAGATCAGAGATTCTCAGACAGCGTGGTCCATGACTCCCTCAATAGCTCAGTAATTTTTTTAGAGTGTCCCTAGGCCATAAGAAATGCCATTTATTAAGGAATTGGCCCAACAATTTAATAGATACTTCTGTCTTAAAAATTTAGTAGACATTTGAAAAAATAATACACATGGATCAAAAGAAAATAATATTTTCATGTCATTCTCAAGTAACCACAATTACTGTGCATCTGTTGGGCACTGCACAACTCAAACCCTTGAACTCAGATTCAATCCACCACCCTTATTGCCTATTCCATGTGGATTTCTGCATACTACTTGCTTTTTAACACAACTGCCAAGAACCCAGTTTTGTGAAAATAGAGCAATATTGCAGGGAATATAGCACAATCTAATGTTGAAATTGTGAACTACCTCAAGCTAGTAGTTCATTCTGTGACCAATAAATGTCAAATATTTGTGTTTCCCTCAAAATTTTAAATTTATCCAGCAGAGCCCCTGTGTGTCACTACAGCATCTTGGGATACATTGGCACACAGTTTGAAAACCACTGTCTGAGAATATTTATTTTTCCCACATACATTACCATAAGTCCAAAACCTTTAAAAAGTAATTTGCATTTCATTTTTTCAGAAAGCCACCCTTGATTACCCAGAAAGAAGTAAAATCTCTCTGCCTCATCTGAACTTTCATCATGTGGCAGAGACTAATCAGGCACTGACCTCTATTCTCTACTTTAAACATAAAAACAGAACCCTAAATTTTGATTGTGTCAAAATTTAATGGTCACCTAGAATAAAGATTACATTTCCCAGCCTCTCTTGCAGCTATGTGAGGCTATGTAGCTAAATTATCAACCACAGAATGAAACTAGAAGTGACAAGTGTGACTTCTACAAAGTGTTCTTGAAGACAGGAATATTGTCCTTCTCCTCTTCCTCCTTCATGCTGGATAGAACATAGTTACAATAGCTGGAGCTCAAGCAAACATCTTGGACTCAGAGGTGAAGCTACATGCAGAGGATGGTAGAGTCGTAAGAAAGAGGAAACCTAGATCCCTGATAAATTTATGAAGCTGCGCTATCAGCCCAGCACTGCTTATTTTCAGACTATATTTACATTACAAAGGAATAAAATATTTCATGTTAAGTCATTCAATCTGAACCTTCAATCCCTTGCAAATGAAACTTTTAACCCAACTATGGCATTTATTATTTTCTATCTTGGATCATTTATGTACAAACTAAAATTGTTAAATTATAATCTCAAGAGGTTAAAGTCTATGTTTAATTCACTAAACAAATAGTTATACCATGTGTCCAGAATTTTATTTTTATCTGCTAGGCAACTAACAAATGCCTAATACATAGTAAGTCCAGAATAAAAACACGTATCTTGAGTAAGAGAATGACTCATAATTAAAGGCTAGCAAAAAAAATTTTAAGAAAAGTTTTGGGGTTTTTGATACACTTACTTACTTTTGATGGGAGAGAGAGAAAAAAAGAAACATTAAAGTTCTCTTTAAAATCCATACATTCAGGATTTTAAGGCTAAGAATGTAACTGTCAGGTTTCTTTGTTTCTGACCAGAATAATAGCAACTCAGTATAATAGTCACCATAGATATTCCTGCTGATCAGAAATTAGGTGCCATTTACCTGTCTTAAGTGAAGATAAATTTAGAAGAAATAGTTTGCAACTTAGTAAGTTACAACCTACCAATTTTCAATTACATATTACTAAATACAATTTGATAGCCAAATATTTTTAAATAGGGGTTTATAGGGAGCAAACAAAAAGAAAGCAAGCTTGGTAGAAATGCAGGCGATCAGTGGACTGGGTAATCTCATAGCCCCCTCAGAGACCCCAGCACTCTCCTACGTGGTTTCCCCACATTGTCACTTGTCCCCTTCCAATATCCACCCTGTAGCCCAAGTGATATTTTCGAAATGACATTGGGTGGTGTCATCTCTCTGCTGAAAATCCTCCAGAGACTTGAAAGACAAAGACAGTCTTCCTTAACATGGTGTAGAGGACAGTGCTGCTCAAACGTCAAGATGACGTGAATCCTGAGGGGAGATTCTGATCCAGTAGGTCTGGGCTGGGGCCTGAGATTGTACATTCCTTATGAGCTCCCAGGTGATGCTGATGCTGCTGGTCCAGCGACCACACCTTGAGCAGCAGAATCTAAAAACCCTTTTAGGTCCGGCCCCTGACCACTCCCAGGCTTTTTGCACAGCACCCTTGTCCTCTCCCTCTCCATGCTGCGGCACCCTGGTTCTTTCCAGCTCCTCATTAGCACTCTGCATGGAATGTCCTCCCTCCAGCTCCCAACCTGCCAGGGTCACACATCAGCTCATTACCCCAGGTCCAGTTCTGGCCTTTCTGACATGTATCCCAATACAATTTTACATGCATTTGTATGATTATGAGAGTGTGTTGACTATTCCTACCAGACTGTAAGCTCTATGAAGGCAGGGACCATGTCAGGTTTTGCTCGCCATTGTAGCTCAACAAAAGACCTGACACAGTCAATAAATGTTGAAATAGTGAAGCAATACACCTTTCTAAATATGCCCTCTCACTGGCAGAAGAGTATTAGAAACAAAAAAGAGAGAACCCAGTCACTGAATTCCTTTGTCTGAAATCCAGTAGGTGACTCCAGACCCTGCAGTTTCTTATTTGGCTTTAATTCTAGACCACAGCTTTCAGAATTTCCTGGAACACATTATCCACTCTCCAGCTCTGTACCTATGAAGACAGACTAAGCTTTCACTCACCCCAGATGTCCCAAACCCTGTGAGGATGGAGACATCCTAGACCTACATAATAGCTTGGAAATCATCATTCCTCAGAATTTCTGCCCCTTTGAGGAGCAAGCAATAAACTTTATCCTCCTAGGTCAGACACAGAATTAATGAAGGGCTACCACCACACTGCACTGGATGATCAAAAGATATCTTTTAGAAATGATCTGTCCGTGGTATTTTTTCAATTTCTCTCTAGATTCCATATTTCAAAATTATCTACTATGAAACTTTACCTGGAACCTCCAATCACAGAAATTTTCTACACTCTATCTTTTGGAGAAATGGAAAAACCATAACAAAATAAGCAATTTACTAAGACTTAAACGTATTTTCAGAGTGTTACTTGGAATTCTGGAAAATGTGGACTCCTCTACAATGTCGGTAGTTAAAATACTTTGCCCTGAGAATAACATTCAAGTCCTTGCCCTGATAGTCAGTTTTCAAACATGTGGATGTTGTTCTGAAGGCAGTGTAAGAAATGTCATCTTCAAGAATAAAGATTAAAACAGAAAGGAAGCTTAAGTTCATCTGTAATTAAAAACCTCATTAACAAAAAAAATCCCTATCCCTGACCATTCCAAGGCTTTGCTAAATGTATTGCCATCTTTGGCCCATAGTAACTCTAGAAGTGACAATACTCATCTAAAGATGGTTATCTTCTGAGAAGAGATTAATATCAGTTTGCTGTTAAGGTATAGCATCAGACTAAGAGATATATTGATATACTTATCTAAGATAAGATTCATTTAAATTACAACCAAAGGTCAGGCAAACTTGAGGTAACATATAAACCATTTCTCAGTAACAGATAAACCATTTCTAAGTAGAAGTGTGAAGGTTAATTTTACTTTCCTAACACAGAAAAAATTCTAACATAGATTTTCTTAGATACCGAAATGATTTTATTTCTAAATTAAAAGTATGTTATGTAGACTTAGTTAATACAAGATAGTTAGGCAACACTCTCAGTGAATTTTAGGTTCTCAAATATTACTAGGCAAAGGTTATCCTAATTCATATGCCAGTCTGATTAATTTAATTGAAACTCTATATTGCTCTAAAGTTTATATTATCAAATCAAAATATCAAAACATTCTCAAACCAAAACAAGAGTTCATATTTTAATAGGTGTAAGTGTATGTAAAATTATAGCAGAATTCAGTGATTCACTGTCCTAACCACCCCCCAAAATGCTTACAATGTTAAAGACAAATTAAAAAAAAAAAAAAAAAAAAAAACATGGAAAATCAGCATTATATTGGTTTAAGACTAATCTAGCACCTTAGTTCTTTAGGTAGGCATGTGATGAACTGCAAGTTCATTGCCCTCTGTCGCTTCAGGGCACAGCCTGCAAGGAGAATGAGGTCATTCTATAGGTGTGGCCTGAACAGGACACAGAAGCTACCTGTAAACTGTGGAGATACAGTAATATACTCACAGACCTGAAAAAATGCACTCACTAAGACTCTACTTGCTGCTAGATATTCAGCTTGGAACATTGTTCTTCACAACCGTCATTCCAAAATGTTATTTGAATTGCTTTTTCAGTGCTAGAGATGGAACTTCTCAACCCACCTCTAGCCTCTGTCCACTGATCAAAACTGAGCCAACTGTCACCCCTTATTTAAGAATACTGCCAGTGCTAGATGCTTTTGTCTCTGTTCTCAATGTACTGCAACATGCCCCTCACATGAATTAAATGTAGGTTTACTGAATAAGAGATCAGTAATTTAGATACTTCTCAAACAAAGTATCTGTCAGTTTTCCATATTAGCTCTCGCTCTACCCATAAGCAAAAAGCCTCCAAAATCATCCGTCAGTGAATTATGCCAAACCCAAATATCTTTTGTTGTGGTGTTTGTTTTTAATGTCCCAGAAGGCATAAAGAACAAGCATCTGGTTTTCAATAAGTCTTTTCATCCCATCTTCTGGCATTTAATTGAAGCATATGAAGTTCAAATAACTCATGCTCTCTCTCAAAATGAAATTACTTGGTTCACACCAGAAAACATGGTTCTGCAAGCCAACACTGACCACATTTTCTCCTTTGAAAATTAACAAAATAACAGCAGTCCCAGCTAGCTCTCCTCACAGTTCCATATCCTCATATCGCAAAATGGATGTTCAATATAAAGACTAAATACCAACAAAGTATTTATCCTGCCAAAGAGGCTAAATGATAATAATCCAATATCCAGTTGGAGTATCACTTTAGTGTTTCCATTTTGGGGGTAGCATTGTTTGCCTAAAGTCTGAAAGATGAGAGAAGAGACTGGAATGTTTCAGAGGCCATTTTTAGAATATTGTCTCCACCAGTGATAAGTTACGTCTTTATAAAGTCATCCGCCTGTCCTGACCATATTTCCATATCTGCAAGTAAGAGAGAAAAAACGTTTTGCTCCAACTGCAAATATTCCAAAAATAAAAGGAAATAGGTAAGACAAAAGAAAAGTGGAAAACAATAATTCTTTAAATTTCAGCAAGTTCTAAGAGTCCTGATTTCTGATTTCTCACTAACACATAAGGTGAATTTGCTCAATTCAGTCCCCCTGGAGGAAAGTTATAATCTTTATTCAAATAAGGTGATATCAGCAGAGGCAATAAGGAGACTCCTTTAGCTTTAAGGAAAACCCCATTTTCTTCAGAGAAAAGTAGGGGGATCATATTTCTGTAGACTCCTCCCTTTAGACAGGGTAGATAAATAGGATCCTGCATCCCTTTTTTGGAGATGACTTGCCCTCAGTCTCAAAAATGTCAATGTTATCATTTTATGGCAGACAGCAATCTTAAAGTAATAAAAGATTCCTTTCAAGACAGATAAAATATCAGAACTCTTTCTGCATGTATTTGAACATTTTAAAGATCCTTTCTATAAGCATATCTTTTTGAAACAATGGAAGCTATAGGGGAAAAAAGAAGGTTGTATTATCCATTCCACAGGAAATTAAATATTTGAAATTTATTCATAAAAATGTTTTACATTTCAAATCTCGATTACAAATTACTACATTTCTAAGGAAACTATGGAGAAATCTAGAAAAGCCTAATATATTTCAAAACAAAGCTAAATCTATTTTTTACACAGCACTGTGGAGGTGATCAAATTTGTGCACATCATGGAGACATAATTGACTTGCTGATCCTATAAAAATGGAAATGTTGTGACTTTAAAAGTTGAAACAGATTGGCCAAGTGAGTAGAAAACTAAAATATTGACTTTCTACAGCTGAAAATAATCAGGGAGAGCATATAAGACAAAATGGATTGTATGCTTTACAACAATCCATTTCAGGCATTTCAATGCAAAGTAAAACATAAACAGATGTTTGAAACAGTTAACCTACTGAACCTACCTGCCAAAAGGAATTCTGCAGTAAAAAAGCACAAGCAAGGATTTTATGTGTTAGATGAAGCAGCAATTTCTTTCTAAATGACCAGAGAAAAAGGAAGACTTGCAGACTTAACATTCAAAATATGTTTTACTATATTTCATGAATATTCTAGTTGGAAAATGCAGAGAAATGCTGTGCCAATATTTCCATTACAAAACATGTCTGTGTTGCACGTTATGTATTAAAATCTCACTCATTTGGTTTATTCTACTAGTGTTTATTTAGCATCTACTCTGTGCACAGCTGGGCTATAAGGACATGAAGGTGAGGAAGACATAGTCTCCACTCTCAGAGAGTTGACACAGCTGATCTCCAAGGACATAGGCAACTTCACAGATGACTGCAGCACTGTGTGGTTGGGAGGTTGGGAAGCTTTGTACAAAGCCTTACAAGCAAAATAAAACTGACCATGGGCACAGGGTGAACTAGGGCAAAGTCAGTCCACATTGTTATATTTTAAATAAATACAGATTTTTACTTTTACACCAAGATAAAACGACAGCATTTATTGACCATTCATTCCCATGGGTCTCAATGTATCTGTGTGTTGGTTGGGGGAGAAGGGAAGACAAGGGGAAGCAACATAAATTGTATCTTGAGCAGAACAACTTTTCCACCGATGGACTGTCTCATTTTAGGAAATCTGACATTCCTGGGCCCCACTTAATAAATGCCAGCAGTGCCTGCCTCCCCACTTCCCACCCCAACATTGTGACCAAAAAGCAGGTCCCCACATATTTCCGAATGCTCCTCAGGTGTCAGCTCCCCTAGTTGAGAACAACTTGGACCATTCAGTAAGCATCTACTGAGTACATACTGCCTGGTCATCTCTACCACCCCGGATGCAAGGCACAATCTCAAATAAGCAAATTGTTCCTGCTTTCTATAGGAATTAACTAACATTAGGTCTTTAGGCCAGCACTGAGCATTTATGCCTTTTCTCCACAAGAGATGATATGTTTTCTTTGAGAGCAAAAATCATGTTTTCTAATTGTGACTATCCTCTGCCTTGTACAAAACAAAACAGAGAATTTTAATGTCAACATCAATCAAAGAAGTCAATTAGGGAAGAGGCATATGTCCTTCAAATTGTAATAACTGCTACATTGGACCAGGAGTCTTGAGAAAGGAGCGGTACCAAGTTTCAGCCTGACACAGTTATTAGAGGTAGGTACATAAGTATTGTGTGGGCACTTACTGAATATAATAGAAAATATATGGAATTAGGAATAAGAGAAAACAAAGATGTGACACATTAAAAGGGAGCTGGGCAATCCATAATAAATCGAGAAGAGGAATTCAAGAGAATGTTAGATAAAGAAGTGAGGGACCAGATAACAAAGAGCAACTAAAAGGAAAGGGGACATGCAAACCCTGCAAAGAGTACTGGACCTACACACAGTGTAGATGGAAAAGGAGCAAATTGAGAAACATGTTGAACTCTTACAAACTTAGCTGGGCCTTCCCAGAGAAGAAGGGGAAACAGAAAGAGAAAAATAGCTGAGGAAAGACAATATCTTAAGAAGCACAAGACAAAGGTATCAGTGGTCACCAACCCCTAGAGGTACAGACTTCAGAACCAGTTCAGGAATCTTACAGTGAAGATTCTCCAGCTGAATAGAATTTGGGCCGAAGGAGCCACCTCTGCATCCAACAGGTTTCACCAGTCTGATCTACAGTAGCATTAGCCTCCATGGCTTAAAAGAGTGTAGCCTGAAGGTCTGTTACTTGGCCGAGTCCACACTGATTTCAGCAGCAACCCATCATACACCCATGGCTCCAAGGAGAAATGAAAATTGATAGATTTTGAACATGCAACACAAATAAGACATGGTGAATGGCACTGTTATAATAGTACATTTCAAACTTTGCAAGAAGGCAAGAATAGCTAAAGAGTCATTCTTGGAAAGACAGGTAGCTTGCATTGGTGGATTTTTCTTCTAAGACCTTTTGTCCTCTGCTCTTTGGCAATACTAGAAATTGGGTTCTGGAAATGCAAACGTCACCTGAGATAACAGCTTTTGTAACTGGGGATTCATTCCCTATCCCCTACTCTGGTAGTAGGGGTCTGTCTGGGCTTTCATGGTCTATAAACTTTTGGGATTCCTTTAAAAACTACATTCCCATGAGAGGCCAACCAGTGTGTAGCTGATGAAAGAACTGCAACTCTCCCTAGTTATGGAGAACACTTTTAGCTGAGATTGAGCAAAATAAGAAATTGAGAAGGATAACTTTCATACTTCAATTTCTTTGAAAAAAAAATTGTTGTAGGTTTTCAGAACAATCATGCATAAAATACAGGATTCCCATATACCACCCTATAATTAACACCTTGCATTTGTTGTTGCTTATATGGCTACTACAAGGATCATAATAATTATTCATTTCATTGAGTGACAAATATTACTTGTTGCATAAATAAGGGAGGGATGGAGCTGCTAGCACCCCTGGCACTTGGTTTATACTCATCCATTACAGGGAGGCAGTGGAGTGAAGCACAGTGAAGCCAAAACATCAGCCAGTTGTGTAGCAACCTTTATTGCTTTGCTATATCTGCCACATACCACTGCTACCCTTATTTCTTTAGTATGTTTACTAAGTCTATTCTAGTAATGTAGACTTTGCTTACTCCCTTAATCCTAGCCTAAGCAATAAGATCTGGGATTTCCCATGGTGGGTATGCTAGTTTTATATTTTCCTAATATCCACTAAAGTAAGCACAAAATTATAAAAATTTTAAATGTTTTCCTATTTACCAGTAAAACTTGCCTTGTGTCCAATGCTTTGGGAAGTGTTAGTGTGGTGACTAGGAGCTCTGGGTATGGATCTCAGCTCTACTGCTCTTAAACTCTCTAGCTTTGTGACTTTAGGCAGGTTCCTTGATGTCTCTGAGCCTAGTTTTTTCATCTGTAAAATGAGGTCATGTCCCCTACCTCATGATATGATTAGGAGGATTCAATGAGCTAATATTCAGAAAGAACTTAGCATCATCGTGCTTGGGATGTACTAAGCACAAATAAAAAGCTTCTCAGTGGTGATAACGGTATATATTAAGCCTGCTCTTTGGTTCTCTGCCTTGCTACCTTGCCAAGTTCCTTGAAAGTAGCCTTCACTGTTATTGTCCTTGTCACACCTACACAGTGCCTGGAACCTCAGGGGCCTTGCAAGTTTTGCCAGTAAATAAATGAATCAATTAGATAACAGATATTTGTTGAACACCTTTCATGAGTGAAGCAGTGTTTTGGGAGCAGTGGGCAAATACTGAGACATAGTGTGGGAGAGAGCATGTCCTTAGCAGTTAGGGATTCCAAAATTCGAGTCATGGCTCTGTCATGACTCTGACCTTTGGGCAAAAAAAAATTTGGATTGATTGGGCAAATCAATCCACCTTTAGGCTATACTTTCCTTGTTTACGAACTGTAGATAATACCATGCAAGGTCATTGTGAGATTAAATGAGATGACATAGGGAAAGTACCTCCTCAGCAACTAGTACTTAGTAAGCATGTAACTAATAGTGTCCCCTTGCCCTTGGTCCCCATGAGATGTGGCCCTTGCCTTCACACAGTGAGTGACAGAAGTAAGGTTTGCTATGGGGACTTCTTAGGAAGGTGGGATCCCTTTGGACTGCAGTGGTCAGTGGAGGCTTCTTTGAGATGCCGGAGTTCACACTGGACTTGGACCGTGTGTTGCAGGTTTGATGGCGTAGGGTTGAGCTCTCCAGAGAATCTCATCCCTGCTTTGTGGCACTTCTAGATTTTTCAGCCTCATGCATTTTCAGGTATGTCTAATTCACTTGGTCTATTGCTGAGCTCCCAATTAAATTACTGTATTCTTTAATTACCCAGGATCTTAAACAATAGCTTCGAAATTAATTGAACTTCTTCATGTTCCTTGATCCCTAGTCAAACAATTTGTACCAAAAAAAAAAAAAAAAAGAATTAACAATCTATTTTTTACATTGATGATTACAACATTAAAGGAATCCAAGGAATTTCCAGGCTGTAAAAAACTAAATTGCATAACATTACTTACAGCAACACAAGAACTTACTTAAAATTCAATCCATTTTGGGATTGCTGCTATGTATCAACACAATAAACTAGTCCTTCCAAGCATGGTACTTACAATTTGAAAAGTCATCATCAGAAAAAAAATTTCTTTGAAATATAACTCATCAGGGCAAGAGAATTTGCTATGTACTTTAATTTCTTTAGGCTCTAACTTCTTTCAACATTAACTGCTTAAATTTGGATTTTTGAACTTCAGTTTATACCTGGAAAGGTGATAAGGGGATGGAGGTTTATATTCAGATGTGGGACAACTAACTTCGGTCACTTTATCATTGGAATATCTTTATGATACCATCTGACCTCACTGTAGAATCTCTGATAGGATACATTGGACTATGTGGTTGGAACATGTCAGGTAGGAAATAGAATAGGGAGGAAATTTTCACCTTGTGTTCAGAGTGGTGTTGAGTTACTTTAAACAATGGTATTGTTCTGAGCCATTTCAGAACTTTCCAGGTGCAAAATCCAAGCTGCACACCCAGGTTCCAGGGGAGCCACAAAGGAGCAGTGGAGGGCTGTGGGGTCTGGTCTCATGCAGAAGGGGGCAAGGCCGTCTTGGTAGACGCTGATACCTCCCCCAAGGAAAACATACACCCTTGGTGGGCCACAGGCTTCATCTTAACACCCCAATAGGTTAAGAAAATAAAAAGATGAGGAGTTTCTTTCGAAGGGGTAGGTGGAAAGGAATGCTAATCCTCC
This sequence comes from Choloepus didactylus, assembly GCF_015220235.1. Lineage (NCBI taxonomy): Eukaryota > Metazoa > Chordata > Mammalia > Pilosa > Megalonychidae > Choloepus > Choloepus didactylus. The sequence continues at coordinate 51,788,017 of NC_051309.1, forward strand.
ATCCTCTGGTACTTATGAGAAGGAATTTAACACTTTTCTTCTTGTCTCACATCCTTTCCTCTCCAGGGAAGGATGGGTGATGCTTCTGATCAGAGAATTTTTGAAAGCAAGAACTAGATCTTCCCAGCTGAGCCTTATCCGGCTACAGCTAAACTCAGAGGCAGCAGAGGAGACATATGGAGAAGCTGAGAAAACAGTAACTCGAGGGACACTCAGTGGACAGTTATTCCCAGGGAAATAAGCAAGTTGTAGCCGGCATTAAAGTACTATAGCCTGGAATAAATTTCTGGACAATTAGGAAAAATGATTGCTAAAGCAAATGAAATGTGTATGTAAAATCTCAACTTAGAGCACTAGAAAATTATAGAATCATATAGAATCATTTTTTTGTTTCTCCTTATTAGAATTTTTAAGCAAATCCCAGACATCATGTCATTTCACCTAAAAATATGTCAGAACACATCTTTAATAAGGACTATGTCATTATCACAACAAAAATGACAAAATTTCCTAAGGTGAGGAAACAAACATTTCTGTGTTTAAAAAAAAGAAGGAAGAGGAGGAGGAGGAGCAGCAGGAGACAAAATCAGTGAGGGACATAGAAAAAATCAGAATCCCCAGAAAATGCGAATGGTGATGGAAAAGGAGAAATTACGCCCATTAACCTTATCTGGAGAAGAGTTTCATGAGATTCAAATCCAGAAACAAAGACCAGAGGCACACTGCATGTTATCCGTGTACAGTAAGTATCCAAGGCTGAACTTGCTTTTATTTGGTTCCCAGCAGCCTGCTTCTTAATTTCAGTCTTTCCTGATTCCCGTCTCCTTACCTGTCCTTGGGATCTGTGAGATACCAAGTAAACCTCAAATAAAACCCCCTCTTTGGTTTAGCTGATTCTTAAAGTTCTCCATAATTTATAACCAAAAGAATCCTATCAAACATAGAACCCCTCCCAATTTCCAACTGAAACTGCTGTTAAGACTCCGAGGCCAGGTAAGCAGCCCAACTCTGAGGATGCTTGTTGGGTGTCTACAAAGTACCAAAATTGTACCAAGAATGCCTCATTCCTGGCAAGTGTCACTTCCCTCTGCTGATGTGTTTTCTTTTCCAATCCAACTTCCCCCTACTTTTTCAACTACTGTTAATGACACTTTAAACAGATAGCTGTACTCACAGGAGAGAGACAGAAATCCCTAGGGGCTAAAAAAAGAAGGGGAAACTAAAAACCAGAGCAGAAAGTGTGAAAGTTATACTAGGATGGCCTTGGCAATTGGTGGTGGAGGGAGGAATGGGTTATTAGACCCCAAAATAGGCCCAGTGAGTTTGGGTCCTGGGTTTGAATGCCAAGAAAGGGACCTGAGAAAAGACCTAGGGTGTGAGTTGGAAGTGAGACCCAGGAATAAAGCCAGGAATCTCAGGGTGCTCTCGCTCAGTGAAAGAGGAATTAGAAACACACTACTTCCTAGCCCAGGGAGAGAAACTTCTCTCTGTAAAAATGAAAAAAAAAAAAAAAATCTGTTAAAACAATCTAAAATTCCAAATTGGTCTATTAAGCAGGCTTGCATTCCAAATTTACACCATCTATCAGGAGTGGAATTCCCAAGCTGTGTGAAAGTAGTATAAATTATAGGTCCCAGGCTGGTGGTTCCATTACAATGCCAGTCAGAAGCAAACCAAAACCACTCTATCCACAGAAACCCTTCCCCACCCAAAAATGAGGCCACAATAAAAAATTAAAAACCCATGGGAAAGTGATGTGCCAAACTGTGCTAAGAAGTGGAGATAGAGAAATCAGAAACACAGTCCCTCTCCTCATGGAACACACAATGTATTGGGAGAAATAGGATAAATAGTTATGCAAATAAATATTTAATTGCAAATGTGATAGTGTTATAGAGAGGAATTACAGGGTAATCAATTAATGGTGGTATGGAAAACAAACTTACAAAACTGACTTCAAGCTTTTTATTAAAACTTAACATGTTCAATGTGGCTCCAACAGGGAAAGTCTGATATTGAAAATGCTTCAAATACAAGTACTATTAATGGAAATTTACTTATGAATTAATTGCTAGAATTATGATTTCAATCCTAATCAGATACTTTATTTACTTTACACTAATGCCTTTAAATGTCTTTAATGTCCTAGTAAATATTTCCAATATAAACTGTGCTAATGTTTAATATTTGTTATCAGAGAATCCAAGATGTTAAGAATATATAACATTTCCCAAAATTATATAAGATGTTGATGATGAAAAGAAGGTTTTTGAGAGTATAGATCCCATTGGTCCATCCATCAGAATTTTTTATTTGTTCTGACAACTTTTCAGTTAGTATTCCCAAGTAAGAAAACATCTTAAAAATAATAATAGGATGGAAGAAGATGGCAGCATAGAGAGGAGTGGAAGTTAGTCAGTCTCCCGCAGAGCAACTAATAAAAAACCAGGAACAACTAGTAAAAGATCTGGAATAACTGCTGGGGGACAACCATGACTGTACACACATCATGCATCAACCTGGATTGGGAGGAATGCCTGAGAGTGCATGGAATTTGTGAGTAGAAACTGCGGACTTGAGCCAGGAGCCCCCTCCCCCCATGGCAATACAAATTGCAAAGGCTTGCTGAGATAGAGAGCAGCACTCTCTGAACAAGCAAATATACCTGAGTCCAGCTCCAACTGGGGTTTTGACTGGCAAATGGGGACTGCTCAATGCAAGTTGCAAATCCCCAACAAGTAGACAGAGGCTTTTAGTGATGACTGACCTTGAAGAGCCAGGGGACTTCTCTGTCTCGGAAGGGGGAGCCCAGAGGACCGGGTGCTATTTCTGGCTGATGGGTGAAACTGGGGGCCATGGACTGACCCTGAAAGAGGGCTTTCTGTCCCTTTTTCTCTCTCTCAACCTGAGCAGCTCAGTGGAGAAAGCATCAGTCATTTTCAATTCACAGCACTCTGCAGCAAAGAAAGCCTCAGCCATTTTCAGTTCACAGGGCTCTGACTCAGACAAGGGTGGAGATAGTGGAGTCAGAGAGACAAAGAACCTATTTAAATGCAAATGAAAATTCCCTAGGGGGATGTATCTTCCCTAAGAGGAAAGAGGTGATGTCCAGCTCTACTACCTGCCTTCCATTCAGAATCAGACCCCAGGGCCTGGGGGAAAACAGTCAAACCAGAAACAACTTAAGCTGAGAATTAAAGGGGCCTCAACTCCTTACATCAGTGGGGAGTGACAGGCTGACAGGCACCAACTTCTGGGCAGGTTAGGAAAACCACAGTGCCTTGAGGCCTCACAGGGTGTGTCAATCTTTTAAGACACACCCTCAGGGAAACCTGGTGCTGAATATTTCCTCCTTCTGGGATCTAAGCCAATTCTGGTCTGGAAAAACCTGACTGGAGTAACCAAGGAAACCAGAAGCCTAGACAACAGAAAACTACAACCTACACTAAGAAAAAGGAAGGTATGGCCAGTCAAATGAACAGACTTACACTTCAACTGAGATACAGGAAAGGAAACAACTAATGCTAAATCAATTCAAAAAGGTTAGGGAAGATATGGCAAAAGAGATGAAGGCTATAAAGAAAACACTGGGCGCACATAAGGTAGAAATCAAGAGTTCGAAAAAACAACTGGCAGAATCTATGGAAATGAAAGAAACAACACAAGAGATGAAAGAAACAATGGAGACATACAACAGCAGATCTCAAGAGGCAGAAGAAAACACTCAAGAACTGTAGAGCAAGACACCTGAAATCCTACACATGGAAGAAGAGATGGGGAAAAGAATGGAAAAATATGAGTAACATTTCAGGGAACTGAATGACAACATAAAGCACATGAATGTATGTGTCATGAGTGTCCCAGAAGGAGAAGAGAAGGGAAAGGGGGCAGGAGCAATAATAGAGGAAATAATCAATGAAAATTTCCTATCTCTTAACTGACTGTGTTTTAAAACTTAAACTTCCATATCAGATCAAGAGAAGAGATGTCTATTTGGTACAAGATCTATATTTTCTAAACAGTACAACTCTACAGTCGGTTTGTTCAAACACCACAATTACATGGAACTCTGACTAGGAAGAGAGATACGGTAGGTTAGTATAAGCTACAGAGAAACAGTGACACATCCCAGAGTAATTTGGGCAGAGAATTAAAAATATATTTACAGCCTCCCCCTCCCTTCCCCAAGGAGCTGGGGGAAGGTGCAGAAGTGTTGGACTTCCTCATCTGGACAAGTGTTGATGTCACAAACATTGGGACTCACAGTTTGATATGTTGAGCCCTCTATCATGGGACTTGCCCTTATGAAACTCATTACTGCAAAGGAGAGGCTAAACTTGCATATAATTGTGCCTAAGTGTCTCCCCGAGTACCTCTTTGTTGCTCAGATGTGGCCCTCTCCCTCTCTCTCTAACTGAGCCACCTCGGCAGGTGAACTCACTGCCCTCCCTGCTATGTAGGACCCAACTCCCAGGGGTGTAAATCTCCCTGACAATACAGGATAGAACTCCCAGGGATGAATCTGGACCTGGCATCATGGGATTGAGAATATCTTCTTAACCAAAAGGGGGATACAAAATGAGATGAAATAGTTTCAGTGGCTGAGAGATTTCAAATAGAGTCGAGAGGTCACTCTGGTGGACATTCTTATGCACTATATAGATAACACCTCTTAGGTTTTAATGTATTGGAATAGCTAGAAGTAAATACCTGAAACTACCAAACTCCAACCCAACAGTCTGGACTCCTGAAGACAATTATATAATAATGTAGATTACAAGGGGTGACAGTGTGATTGTGAAAACCTTGTGGATCACACCCCCTTTATCTAGTGTATGGATGAATGAGTAGAAAAATGGGGATAAAAACTAAATGACAAATAGGGTGGGATGGGGGGGATGGTTTGAGGGTTCTTTTTTCACTTTTATTTTTTATTCTTACTCTGATTCTTCCTGATGTAAGGAAAATGTTCAGAAATAGATTGTGGTGATGAACGCATAACTATATGATCATACTGTGAACAGCTGATTGTATACCATGGATGATTGCAGGGTATGTGAATATATTTCAATAAAACTGAATTTAAAAAAAAAATTTCCCATCTCTTATGAAAGACATAAAATTATAGATCCAAGAAGCACAACATACCCCAAGCAGAATAGATCTGAATAGGCCTATGCCAAGACACTTTATAATCCAATTTTCAAACAGCAAACACAAAGAGAGAATCCTGAAAGCAGCAAGAGAAAAGCAATCCATCACATACAAAGGAAGCTTAATAAGACTATGTGTGGATTTCTCAGCAGAAACAATGGAGGCAAGAAGGAAGTGGTGTGATATATTTAAGAAACTAAAGAGAAAAACTGCCTACCAAGAATCCTATATCCAGCAAAACTGCCCTTCAAATATGAGGGAGAGTTTAAAATATTCTCTGGCAAACAGAAAATGACAGAGTCTGTGAACAGGATACCTGCTCTACAGGAAATACTAAAGGGAGCACTACAGACAGATAGGAAAAGACAGAAGTGAGAGGTTTGGAGCACAATTTTGGGTGATGGTAGCACAGCAGTGTAAGTACACTGAACAAAGATGACTGTGAGTATGGTTGAAAGAGGAAGGTTAGGAGCATGTGGGACACCAGAAGGAAAGGGGAAAGATAAAGACTGGGACTGTATAACTCAGTGAAACCTAGAGTGCTCAACAAATTGTGATAAAATGTACAAATACATATTTTTGTCATGAGGGAGAACAAATGAATTTCAACCTTGCAAGGTGTTAAAAATAGGGAGGTATTGGAAAAAACAGAATCAATGCAAACTAGAAACTATAACAAAAACATTGTATTATGCATCCTTTAAGGTAACAAAGGCAATATACCAAAGCTAAATGCATACAAGAGTGGGACATAAGGGAGGGGTGTGGGACTCTGGGCATTGGTAATGTCTGACTCTTCATTCTACTTTAGTTTAAGTTTAATGCTATCTTTCCTTTTGTTGCTTCCCAGCTGTCATGTTTTTTTTTTCTCTCTTTTTTCTTTTTCTTTGGTCTCTCTAATTTCTTTGACTCTTCCTCCTTCTCTGTGGAAGAAATGGAGATGTCCTTATATAGATACTGGTGTGGTGGTGAGTACATAAATTCATGGCTATGAAGGAAATCATCAATTGTTTACTTAGGATGGACTGTATGGAGTGTGAACAAACCGTCTTTAAAAAATGGGTTGATGAAGAAACCTTGAGGGCACTCTTTTGAGTGAAATAAGTCAGACACATGAGGAAATATATTGCAGGGTCTCACTGATATGAACTAATTATAATATGTAAACCCATAGACATGAAATATAAGTTACCAGGATATAGAATGAGGCTAAAGAACAGGGAGCGGTTGCTTAGTATGAGCAGAATGTTCAACTAGGTTGAACTCAAATGTTTGGAAATGGACAGAGATGATGGTAGCACATTGTGAGAATAATTAACAGTGCTGAATGGTGTATGAATGTGGTGGAAAAGGGAAACTCAGAGTCACATATGTCATCAGAAGGAAAGTTGGAGGTTAAAAGATGGGAATGTATAAAACAGTGAACCTTGCAGTGAGCAATGTCCGTGATTAAATGTACAAATATTAGATATCTCTTTCATGAACCAGAACAAAAGTGTGACACTATAACTAGAAGTTAAAAATAGAGGGGCATTTAGGGAAAAAATATATACCTATTGCAAACTATATCCTACAATTAGTAGTATTTTAATATTCTTTCATCAATAGTAACAAATGTAGTATACCAATACTATGAGTCAACAATGGAGGGCGGGGTGGTTAGGGGTATGGGAGGATTTGAGTTTCCTTTTTTGTCTTTATTTCTTTTCTGGAGTAATGAAAATGTTCTAAAAATTGAAAAAAAAATTAATTGTGATGATGGATACACAGCTGTATGATGGTACTGCGGGCAACTGATTGTACACTTTGGTTCTTTGGATAATTGTATGATATGTGAACAATCTCAATTAAAAAATTATACTATTTCACAAAGAATACCATCTGTCAATTCTCATGAGTTCCTTTCCAGCTCTACATTTGTCTCCACTTTGAGACAAAACCAAAAATATAAATGATAAATGGTTTAAAATGTGTACAGTATTATGGATGCATCTAATTTGCTTTTTTTAAGCTAATTTGCTTTTGAAAAGGCAAACCCCTGAATCCAAATTAAGACAGATTAAACTAATGAAAAAGATTTCTTTAAATGTTTAACAATTGCCTAAACCAGATGTGTTGATTTTATCCTTTCCAAAGAAAATTCAATTAAGAATTGATTGTGAATTTAGTGATTACAAATAATCCTTGTTTACAATTGAAGTCAGATAAAATACTCTTACTGGAAATGCAAAATTGAATTGGATATTAATAGTGTATTAAAGTTTCACTGTTTTAAAAAGAAAAGGTTGGGTCAGAGCGGCCGGGCAGCGGGGCGGGCGGAGCAGCGGCTCCCAGCGCGGCGGCGGCGGAGGCAGTGGGGAGCGGAGCGATGCCGCAGGCGCCTCGCCAGGGCCGCAGCAGCAGCAGCAGTTGGGCCTCCCGCCCTGGCCGGCGGCCCGAGAAGCGCAGGAAGGGTGCCGGGGGGCCCCGCCCCCGGCCGGCCGCAGCCGTGAATTCCAACGTGGAGAACCTGCCCCCCCAACATCCTCCGCCTGGTGCACAAAGAGGTGACGACGCTGACCGCCGACCCCCCGATGGCATCAAGGTCTTCCTCAACGAAGAGGACCTCACCGACCTGCAGGTCACCATCGAGGGCCCTGAGGGGACCCCCTACGCCGGAGGCCTGTTCCACATGAAACTCCTGCTGCGGAAGGACTTTCCTGGCTCCCCACCCAAGGGCTACTCCTGACCAAGATCTTCCACCCCAGCGTGGGCGCTAACGGCGAGATCTGCATCAGCGTAGTCAAGAGGGACTGGACGGCAGAGCTGGGCATCCGGCACGTGCTGCTGACCATCAACTGCCTGCCGATCCACCCCAACCCCGAGTCCACGCTCAACGAGGCGGAGGGCCGCCTGCTGCTGGGGAACTAGGAAGAGTGCGCGGCGCGCGCCCGTCTGCTCACCGAGATCCACGGCCGCGGCAGCGCGGCTAGTGGCGCCAAGCTCAAGGCGGGCTGGGCCCCTGCGGGAGCAGCCGCAGCCTCCTCCACCGACGCCCGGGCCCCTCGGGGCCCAGGAGGAGCTGAGGGGCCCATGGCCAAGAAAGACGCGAGCAAGCGCAAGAAGCTGGCAGCCAAGGAAAAGACTGAGAAGAAGCAGGCACTGCTGCAGCTGTAGTGGGCTCTGCCTCCTCCCCTCCCCAACCCTGCCCATCCCTCCAACTCTGTCTTTAAGTTATTTAAATTATGGCTTGGGGGGCGGTATGGGGGGTACTGGGACCTGGATTTTTTTCCTATATAAAGCTAGAAAAGTGAAAGCAAAAAAAAGAAAGTTTCGGGTGACGTCATCAGCATGGCGATGTAAACAGTGGCTGAAAACTTCTCCCTAGATATTCAGCAAAAAGGGGGATAACCTTGACTTGTTCAGAACTCTAGAGGAGGGTATGGATGGGAGAAGGACCCTACAGATGCGGAACTGAAGAAGAAGAAAGCTATAAGGTAGGAGAACTCTGTTCCAGGCCAGCGGGTCCTCTCCCTTCCCCTTCACATGTCTCCCACAGCACAAAAGGAACACAGAACCAGCAGTTACGATCCTCTCACCTCCTGGTGAGGACACAGACTAAAAAATCATAACAATAAGACAGATCCCTGTCATTTGGAGATCAGAGGGATAGGCCCAGATCAGTGAGGGATAAAGAGTCTGAGGAAACCTAGGCAGAGACTGTTTCCAGCCCTGGGTCTGAAAGCCCTTCCCCCACCCTTGAGGAACATAGTATCCCGCACCTGATACTTGCCTGGGGGATGGCTGAAAACTGTGGCAGCTGGGGTAGTCCTCTGCCTTAGAGAGAGTGGTAGACACAGCCCCCAAATTGAATCAGACTTTACCCAGCAAAGTGAGGGTGCAGGAAACCCTCAGCTTCAGCTGTGCCCAGTCAGACAAGGAGGGAATTCAGCGCCACACAAACAGACTCAGCTGGGCTCAAACAGATGATTGAACCCCACCCAGCCAGACTCACCTGGGGCTCTAAGAGGTAATTCAGCTCCACCCAGCTAGGCTTAGCCAGGCTACAACAGGTAATTCAGCCCCACCCAGCCAGATGCAGATGAGTCCAAAAAGTAATTCAGCCTCACATGGTCAGAGCAGCCTGGGAACTGGAAGGTAAACACCTTTTGAGGACAAGTAAATCACTGAACAGTGCCATCTGCTGGAAGACTAAAAAATGCAAGGGAATTTTAGGACTTCTCAGAACTTCTGTAGACCTTATCCCAGGCCCAGTGGAGATGGTCTATACCCCTTGTCCAGAAAACTGGCTGTTTAAGTTAAGAATTACAGATGAACCAATGGTTAAAGTGATGCTCTAAAACAAACCCAGGGCATACAGGTTGGCAAAAAACTGAACACCAATGGGAGCCAAGAGACTTGTTTTATCCACACACAGAGAACTTGCTGTGGTCCCCAGTGTGTACCCCCAGAAACAGGCTACTGTGGGTACCTGCTTATAGGGGGATACTGGGGAGCAGAGCTAATCTGTCAACTGGCCAGTGAGAGAGACATATAGGCAGGGCAGGTACCAGAATAACAAGAGGTAAAAAATTCAGATCAGTTAAATAGAACCTATGTTATAGGTCCAGAATAAGGAACTGAACACAAAACAAATAGGGAACTAAGCCAACCAACAAGAAAACCCAAAGCAAAAGAGTGAAAATGACCTCTAGGATAAACTATACAAAGAAACCAATGCCTAGACACCAACAAAAAATTATGAGACTCACTAGGAAAAAAGAAAATATGGCCCACTCAAAGGAACAAACTAACACTTGAAATGAGATACAGGAGTTGTAACAACTAATAAAAGATGTACAAACATGCAAAATCAATTCAAAAATCAAATCAACAAGCTGAGGGAAGATATGGCAAAAGAGATGAAGGATATAAAGAAAACATTGGGCAAACATAAGGAAAAACTTGAAAGTTTGAAAAAACAAATGACAGAATTTATGGGAATGAAAGGCACAATAAAAGAGATGAAAAACACAGTGGAGACTTACAACACCAGATTTGAAGAGGCAAAAGAAATGATTAGTGAACTAGAGGACAGGACATTTGAAAGCCTACACACAAAGGAATAAATAGGGAAAAGAATGGAAAAATATGAACAAGATCTCAGGGAACTGAGTGACAGCATGAACCACACAAACATACATGTCATGAGTGCCCCTAAAGGAGAAAAGAAGGGAAAAGGGGCAGAAGAATAATGGAGGAAATAATCACTGAAACTTCCCATCTCTTATGAAAGACATAAAATTAGAGATCCAAGAAGCACAGCATACCCCAAACAGAATAGATCCTAATAGACCTACTCCAAGACGCATATTAATCAGATTGTCAAGTGTCGAAGATAAAGAGAGAATCCTGAAAACAGCAAGAGAAAAGTGATCCATCATATACAAAGGAAGCTCAATAAGACTATGTGCAGATTTCTCAGCAGAAACAATGGAGGTGGTAAGGCAATGGTATGATATATTTAAGAGACTGAAAGAGAAAAACTGCCAAACAAGAATTCTATATCTGGCAAAACTGTCCTTCAAAAATGAAGGCAAGTTTAAAATATTTTCAGACAAACAGACACTAAGAGTGTGTGAACAGGATACCTGCTCTACAAGAAATAGTAAATGGAGCACTACGGGCAGTTAAAGACAGAAGAGAGATGTTTGGAGAAGAGTGTAGAAATGAAGACTATCAAGAAGGGTAAAAGCAAAGAGAGAAAAAAAAAGAGGTGACATGTAAAATCCAAAAGACAGTATAGAAGAAGAAAGTAATAACACTAAATGTTAATGAATTACTCTTCCCAATAAAAAGATATAGACTGGCAGAATGGATTAAAAAACAGAACCCAACTATATGCTGTCTATAAGAGATTCACCTTAGACAAGGACAAAAATAGGTTGAAAGTGAAAGATTGGAGAAAGATATTTCATGCAAACAACAACCAGAAAAGAGGGGGGTAGCTATACTAATATCAGACAAATTAGACTTCAAATGTAAAACAATTCAAAGAGACGAAGAAGGGCACAATATATATTAATAAAAGGTACATTTCATCAAGAAGACATAACACTCATAAATATTTATGCTCTGAGCTAGAGCACCTCAAAATACATGAGGCACACACTGACAACACTGAAGGGAGAAGTAGACAACAATAATAGTTGGAGACTTCAATCCACTGCTCTCATCAATGGACAGAACATCTAGACAGAGCATCAATAAGGCAACAGAGATGTTGAATAGTACAATAAATGAACCAGACTTAACAGACATTTATAGTACAGCAGGATAGATCTTTTTTTCTCCAAGTGCACATGGAACAGTCTCCAAGATAAACCACATGTTGGGTAACAAAGCAGGTCTCAATAAATTTAAAAAGATTGAAATTATACAAAATACTTTCTCAGATCATAATGGAATGAAATTGTAAATAAATAACAGGTGGAAGGCTGGAAAATTCACAAATATTTGGAGGCTAAATAACACACTCTTAGAAAACCAGTGGGTCAAGGAAGAAATTACATGAGAAATTAGTAAATATCTTGAGGCAAATGACAATGAAAACACAACATATCATATGGGATGCACCCAAGGCAGTACTGACAGGGAAATTTATTGCCATAAATGCCTATATTAAAAAAGAAGAGCATAAATCAAGGAATTAACTGCTCACCTGGAGGAACTAGAGAAAAAATAGCAAACTAACACCAAAGCAAACAGAAGGGCAGAAATAACAAAGATTAGAGAAAAAAATACATGAAATTGAGGACATGAAAACAATAGAGAGAATCAACAAATCCAGAAGGTGGTTCTTTGAGAAAATCAATAAAATCAATGTACCTTTAGCTAGGCTAACAAAGAAAAGGGGGTGGGGGAATGCAAATAAATAGTATCAGAAATGGGAGAGGAGACGTAACCACTGATCCTGCAGGAAACCAAGTATAGAAATGCCATATGATCCAGCAATTCTATTACTAGGTATATACTCAGAGGAACTGAAAGCTAAGACATGAATGGACATTTGTAAACTGATGTTTATAGTGGCATTGTTCATGATTGCCAAGAGATGGAACCAGCCCAGATGTCCATCAATGGACTAGTGGATAAACAAACTATGGTATTTACATATGATGGAATATTATGCAGGTGTAAGACAGAACAAAGTCACAGAGCATTTAACAATGTGGATGAAACTTGAAGACATTATGTTGAGAAAAATTAGCCAAAAACAAAAGGACAAATATTGTATGGTCTCACTAATATGAACTAACATTAATGAGAAACTTTGAGAGTTCAAGCTGAGAACACAAGTTATCAGGAGATAGAAAGACGGTAGAGAGCAGGCATTTGCTGCTGAAGGAGTATAGAATTTTCAACAGTATTGATTGTATAGACCCAGAAATGGATGGCACAATACTGTGTGATGGTAGCTCAATATTGTAAGTACACTGAACAAAGATGTCTGTGAGTAAAGTTGAAAGAGGGAGGCTAGAGACATGTATGATTCCAGAAGGAAAGACAGAAGATAAAGTCTGGAACTGTATAACATAGTGAAATCTAGAGTGGTCAATGATGGTGATTAAATGTACACCATCATTTAATGTTTTTACAGGTGGGAGAACAAATGAATGTCAATTTTGCAAGATGTTGAGAATGGGATGGTATTGGGGAAAAAATATAATCAAGGAAAACTAGAGCATATAGTTAACAGTAACATTGTAATGTGCTTCCATTAATTGTAACAAAGGCAATATACCAAAACTAAATGTCTATAAGAGGGTGATATACAGAAGAGCTATGGGATTCTTGGTGGTGGTGGTGTTGTCCAACCTTTTTGTACTGTATTGTGTTGTGTTGTGTTTTTATGTTTTCTTTATCCTTTTTATTATACTTATTTTAATTTTTTTGGAGTAATAAATGTGTTCAAGTGCTGACTGTGGTGATGAATGCACAACTATATGATGATACTGCAAACAATTCATTGTACACTGTGGATGACTGTATGGTATGTGAATATATCTCTATAAAATTGCAGGGGGAAAAAAATAAAACAGAGGTATACAAGTGCTGGAGAAAACATGGAGAGAGGGATCCCCACTGCTGGTGGGGAAGTAGAATGATATAGCCCATCTGGAGGGGAGTGTGGTGGTTCCACAAGAAGCTAAGTATGGGGTTGCCGTGAGATCCTTCAACCTCATTATTGGGTATCTACTTGAAAGAACTGAGAGCAGGGATAGGAATGGACATTCACACACTGCTGTTTATGGCAGCAGTATTCAGATTTGCAATGGATGAAGTTGGCCTAAGGGTTCATCAACTGATGAACAGAATGGTGAGCTGGGTTGTATGCAAACAATGGAATACTGAGCAGATATACGAAGGACTGAAGTTGTGAAGCAAGCAACTAGGTGAATAGATCTCGAGGACAACACTTTGAGTGAAATAAGCCAGAAACAAAAAGACAAACCTTCTAATGCCTCACTAATATGGACTAACTATAATGTGCAACCTCTTAGAATTGAATCTTGTGGCACAGGTTATCAGGGGAAGGCTTATTGTAAAGGTCCCTACATTGTAAGCTATTACAGCAGTCACATCTATTCCTGAGTTGTAATGGTTATCTCTAAATTCTGAGAGGCTGTACTCTTTGTGTATAATCTGGTGTGTTCTAGAATTTCAAGTATCTGCCTGACACCTGAGACTCAGAGCTAGAGTTTGGCAGCTATGAATGTCAGTATTATCCCATACAACAACTGTTTAAAAAAAAAGCTGAAAAAGAGTTCAGAATTCAATTCGAGACATGAATGAAGCTGATCTGGTTAGAACTTAGGCAAGTAAAGGGTAAAGGACAATAATGACTGTGTTTTAAAACTTCAAATTTTGTGTGAGATCAAAGGAAGATAGGTTTATTTGGTGCAAAATCTATATTTTCTGTAGCACACCAGATAATTTAACGTGTACAGTCAGTTTATTCAAACAACATAATTACATGGAATTTTGAATAGGGAGTGAGATCTAGTTGGTCTGTACAGGTTAGTGTGAAACCCCAATACATCCCGAAGTAATTTGGGCAGAGAATAAAAATGCATTTGCAAAGCCCCTCTGTGGGACTGAGGGAAAATGTGGAAATATTAAACTTCCACACCTGGGGGATTACTGATATGCTCACAAGAATTGGGAACTACTAATTTAGAAGGCTGAGCCCTCAATCTTGTGGCTTGCCCTTATGAAGCTTGTTACTGCAAAGGAGAGGCTAAGTCTACGTGTAATTGTGCCTAAGAATCACTCCCAGAGAACCTATTTTGTTGCTCAGATGTGGCCTCTCTCTAAGCCAAGCCTGCAGATAAACTCAATGCCCTCCCCACTACATGGGACATGACTCCCAGGGGTGTAAATCTCCCTGGCAATATGGGACATGACTCCTGGTGAGGAAACTGGACCTGGCATTATGGGATTGAGAAAACCTTCTTGACCTAAAGGGGGAAGAGAATGAAACAAAGTTTCAGTGGATGAGAGATCTCAATTAGAGTCAAAAGGTCATTTGGAGGTTATTCTTATGCCTTATATAGATATCCCCTTTTTAGTTTTTAGTGTTTTAGAATAGCTAGAAGGAAATACCTGAAACTGTTGAACTTTAACCCCTAGCATTGATTTCTTAAGACAATTGTATAACTATGTAGTTTACACGGTGTGACTGTGCGATTGTGAAAACCTTGTGGCTCACACTTCCTTTATCCAGTGTATGGACAGATGAGTAGAAAAATGGGAACAAAAGTTAAATGAATAATAAGGGGCATGGGGGGAATGGATGTTTGGGGTATTCTTCTTTACTTGTCTTTTTATTCTTGTTTTTATTATTTTTTTAATTCTAATTTCATTTTATTATATTTTGGAGTAATGAAAATGTTTAAAAATTGATTTTGGTGATAAATGCACAACTATACGATGGTACTGTGAACAACTGTACACTGTGGATGATTGTATGGTACATGACTATATCTCAATGAAACTGAATTTAAAAAAAGAAAAGAAAAGGTTGTCATCAGTACAAGTAATGTTTGTCTTAGAGTAGATACAAAAATAAAAATTAAAAATCTCTTCTCAAATTATCAAACAAAAAATTTCAGAGTAACCACACACAGAAGAGGTGAAGCACAGTACAAAGGGCACTTTTTTCAGAACCATTTGATAGTAAGTTGCTATAGACCATATTTACTAACCCTGAATTTAAACTAAAAAAAGACAAAGACAGAGGAAAGCCAGGCAGATAGTCTCTAAAGGTTTGACCTAACCCTGCTATGGAATGAAACTGGACACAGCCTGGCAGTCATTGAGTCATTCCTGGCTTGGAAAGCTCCTCCCACCCCCACCCCAGGAACTGGTTACCCCCAAGTGGGCAACTAAGTGCAAGAGCTGGAGGGACTTCCCCAGGGCTATTTTTAACATGGTGTTTTCTGCCTACAGACTTTCTGCCGGGGCAGCCCCAGGTCCAGGGGATTTACTCCAGCTAGGAAATCTGAGAACTCGGCTGGCCTGCGGCAAATGAGGTATTTTTAGCTGAGACTGGGGGAGCTCAGGATTGTCTTCTACTTTAGATCTCCGGGTGGGAGACACAAAACAGAGCCAACCAATGGGAACGGCCAACAACGCTGAAGTGACTTAGCAACCAACTGCTGAGCTTCTGGAGGAAGGAGTCCCTGGGTGTGCCCTGTGTGGGGCAGGGGAGCCAGCCTGCAGGTCTTTCCCAGCAGTAGTGCCGCTCTCTTCCCATGGTCGTGAGGTCTAAAGTGTCCTTTCTGGCAGGCCATGTATTCTGAGGGGCTTTTCCACACAAAACACTCCACCTACCTGCTGCGACTGCATCATCCTCTAGGACTTGTTATAAATGCAAATTCTTGGGCCCCATCCCAGGTCAACTATTTCAGAAACTCTTGGGAGGGGGACCCAGCAATCCGTGTTCTATCAGGCCTTCCAGGTGATGCTGAAGTGAGAACAAGTTTGAGAACTAGTAGCCTTATCACATATTCACTAACATTGGTAGATAAAGGAATAAGAGTAAAATCTTAACCCTACCATACTCACACTCCAGTAATTTTTTTAATAGACTTTATTTTTTTAGAATATTTTTAGATTTACTGAAAAATTGAGCAAACCGTACAGAAAGCAACTTTTCTAAATCAGTTTTTCTGCTGTATACTGCATCGTAATGTGAAAAGCCTTTCTCTCTTGTCCATCCTCAAGGGAGGCGGTAACACCAGTTGACTTTTTGCCGTCAAAGGCTGTAAATGAGCCAGAGGAATAAGACAGGATGGGAGTAGGGCACAATAACCCTAGAAATGATTGTAAATGGACACATTGGCCCAAGCTGAGATGAAGCCAACTGTAATTGTCTAAGATGATATAGCCAGAGAACACCTGAAAAAGGCCTTGGAAATTCTGTAAATACTAGGCTCCTTGTATTAGTTTCCTTTTGCTGCTATAACAAATTATGACACATGTAGTGGCTTCAAACAACATGAGTTTATTCTCTTACAGTTCTGGAGGTCAGACGTATAAAACCCATTTCACTGGGTAAAGTCAAGGTGCAGGCAAGTTGTAGCAGGCTCTAAAGGGAAAATCGGTTTCCTTGCCTATTCTAGCTTCCAGAAGCTGCCAGTATTCCTTGTCTCATCTGCAAGTGCGTCACTCCAATCTCTTCTGCCATGGTCCCTTTACTTCTGCTCTGACTCCGACTTTTCCTGGGGCCCTCTTATAAGGATGTTGTGACATTGGGCTCACCCAGATAATCCAGGATAATCTCCCCATCTCAAGATCCTTAATTACATCTGCCAAGTCCCTTTCAATATATAACATAACAGGCATAAGTTCTGGGGATTAGCGTGTGGACATATGGGGGGCATTCTTCAGCTACCACATTCCACTGTCTAATCGAGTACTATCCTATACCCACATGTGGCTATTCAGCACTAGAAATGTGGCTTATTTGAACTGAGATGAGCTGTAAGAGTACTGAATTTTGAAGACTTGGTATATGAAAAAGAAGGTAACATATCCCAATAATTTTATATTACATCTTAAAATGTAATTTTATATTTTGCCTTGTGTGTTAAAATTACTCATTTTTATATATGATTGAATAAAATATACATTATTGAAATTAATTTCATCTGTTTTCTTTTTACTTTTTCACATGTAGCTACTAGAAAACTTAAATTCCATTATATTTCTGTTGCACAGTGCTTCTGTCTACCAAAAAGGAAGCAGGGTGACATTAACTGTCAATGGTTTTATTTTTATCATATTCATACTCATAAGGGAAGCTAGGCTTTGAAAGAAAAATGTCCTTTTATGATCTTTCCTAGGGAGAGCAACTGACTAAGTAGAATTCAGATTTCAAACCCAGAGGGATATTACATCTAGTGGACATTCTCCAGTAGATACTATTAATGCAAAAATGTATATTTGTTTGGCCACCTGTGTTCTTACACAGCACTTTCATAGAGCCTTATTTCATTCAGTCCTCATCACAATCCCCATGAGAGTAGTATTGTTCCCATTTTTCATAGAAGGAAACTGAGTCTAAGAGAAGTTAGTTTGCTGGAGCAGTGCCCTGCTAATAAGGGATGAGCTAGAACCTGAGCCCAAGTCTGTGTGTGTCGGCAACCAGGGCTCCCTGGGCTTATTTCCTGCCTTGAGTTTAATGATTTAATCAGACCATTCAAGGGTTATTTTATATCCAACATTTCTACATTCCAGAGATCCCAGAATTCTCCCTCTTTGCCTGAAAACTCTGCTCCTTTACTATTCTTATTACATTTTTGTTATGCTTTTTACTTCTTAACTTTGAGGGCAGAAGACTGTATATCCTACCTAGCTAGATAAGGGGGAGGATTTTCTTCTGTGTCAAACTTTCCCTCAACTGTACCCAGAGACACACCTGGTCCCAGACTTCACCCTGGGCTACCTGTTGGCAGCCACCCCACCCCCTCTTTCCATCCACAACCTGCATGCACAGGTGAAATGCTCTGTTCCCGTATATAGCCAACAAAGCGATCCCAGAGAAACATGGCCTATGTCAATTTTAGGTAATCCCAAACTTTTCTCTAATCAGTTGCCATTGGGGTTGAACCGTTCTGCACTTTGGCACAGGGTCACTGTAAGTAAAATGAGCAAACACCCACAAAGGGGGAAGCAGACACTAAAGTCAATGAGGATGACCCCTTACCCAGGCTGCCCTCCTCAATTGTTAGAAAGGGAAGAGGGAAAGCAAAAGTAAAAGGGTGTAATGCACTGCTCATTTTCTGCTGCCACATTAAAATTACAGCTTTCAGATCTCAGATGACCCTTGCAGGGTGTCTAATCTGATTACCTCATTTGACACGAGGGAGCCAGGATCAGAAAGGTTAACTGACTTCTTTGAAGTCTCATAGCAACTTTGTACCATAAAAAGTCTAGAACTCCCATTTCTGATTTTGCTCCACTTGGACAAAAATTGCTTTAAAGGGTCACAGAGAAATAGTAGGCAAAATAATAGCCTTGATTCCCATCTCACACTTCAGAGGAGTGGTATCTTGCTTGCAGAATTAAGCTCTGAAATGGGCACCCAAAGGTGAAAATTATATACAGTCAAAATAATCCTTGAAATTCCTTAGGAAGGTGGGACATTGGAGACCAATAGAACTGCACTGCTGTCAAGAAATCCCACACAGTCAGTTTTTCCAGAGATGGAACAGTTTTATCCGTTGAACACCAGATTAATTAATTAGCTTGAGGTTAGAGGAAAAAGAGCCACATATCTTTAAACACAGGATCACACGTAGTACTGGAAGATGCATACGTTTAAAAGGCATTAGGGTTTTGACACTAACCACTAGCAGATTCCCTTCTCTTATCTTGTGCTCTCACTGAAGGGCACTGAGGAGAATGATAGAATGACTCAGGATTTAAATGGTTATTTCTCTTCCCTGCACTATGGATTCTCCCTTATTCTGCTCTCCTTTTCTCAGAGTGCCTGTCACCCTCTAACATACTTGACAATTTACTTATTTACTCATTTTAATGTGTATTGCTTAGTCAAGCTTCACATGTGCATGGATCTTTGTCTTTTTGGTTCACTGATGTAGCCCAAGTGCCTAGAACTGGCATATAAGTGTTTGTTGAATAAATGAAGGAATCTATTCCTATTTTTGTACAGATTGTGATTCCGAATTCTCATTAGTTAAAGATGTTTAGGTCTAGCCCATGGCTCTTAACCTTTTGGAGATTCACAGGGCCGTAGCCCAAAAACTTGACATTAAACTGTTCATACAGAAAATATTTCTCATACTAGTCAGGGGGTTCACAGATCACCAGATTAAGATTTCCTAGCATTGTCCACCTTTAATATTCTGCCGTGACCCTCATGGCATCACAAAGACTCACTTCTACTGTCACAGCTGCATAAAGAGTGCTTGAAACAAAAGGGACCAAAAGGGTCAAAAGGGCCCTGGGCTAAGCACAAACTAGCAAAAACAAAATGGTGTTCTTAATTCATCTCCACGTTTTCTGCCCTACTCCTAAACTAGCCTATTGGCTGACCGGACTTCCTCCACAGATGTCCTCTTGGGCTTCTCACAGAGGTTCAGCACAGATATTGCAAGGTGGATCACCTACAGGACCACCATGGATCCACACCCAGCCTTATCAAGCATTAACATGCACTTGTCACCACCAGCTCCGAAAGTGTGGACACGTAGAAATGTACTGCAGGAGAATATTCAAACAGCTGCTCTCAGGTGAGCTGATGGGAACAACTGCCAGCAAGTTGAGAAGTAGATGTAATTTACAGGCACCCTTTATCAGAGCTCAGAGCCCACCACACATTGCTGTAGAATGCTCAGGAATGAGGCCAATCGAGAAGCCCAAGCGTGCTCAAGGACAGCCATGGCTCTTTCTGAGCAAAGAAGAAAGGGATGGTGCTGGGGACAATGATAGACTTGGGAAAGAGCAGCTGATTCCACAACCCAAAGGTAAGTCATCCTGTGCACTACACACCAAGGTGGAAAGCACACATTAGCAGAGCGTACTCTCCCTACCTGAGTGATTATAAGAATAGGGAGACTGTTCTTGCTCAAAAGCAGATTCAGCAAAGTCCCAGAAACAGAAGAAACTCCCAAAAGAGTAAGGAATGAAGGCAGGGAATGGTTTATCTATGTAACTATCTATTTTAGCCAGCTCCAAATATTATCTCTATAGAATCATTCATTCACAAAGTGTTAATGAGTACTGCCAGTGCCAGGCACTATTCTAGCAATAAACAAAGGCACGGGAAAATTTCTACCTTTGTGGAACCTATGTTCTAGAGTGAGGGGGAGACGGAACATAAAGTAAAGAATTAAAATATATAGATTGTCAGGTGAAAGGACATAGAGAGTGAGATGGAGTGTTAGTTTTCAAATTTGAATAAATAACACACCCTCAGTGAATTTGCCTCCAAATATTGAAGCTAGTAGGATAGCCTCATTCTTGTAAAAAATAGTGAGACATGTGAGGGTATATGGGGAGAGAAGAGCCTCCCTCTACTTTCCCAGAGTTTCTGCCCTAAAACCAGGGGATCCATCGGTCATAAGCTCATTGTGAAGGAGAAATAGCAGTATAATATAATAGCAGAAATCCTCAAGGGGAAAGGGGAGAATTCCCAAGGATTCTGTGATTAATACATACTTGTTGGTTGATTTATAAGTGAATCTAGCCATCTACCATCTAACAAATGCCCCTGAAATATAAAATACCTCAACAAAATAGAAGTGATTCCACTATGCAAAACCACACCTTGAGAGTAAAGAAGCAATGGGAGGTGCTGACCAGGGAAACTTTTATCATCTTGCACGCTCATTAATCATTCCTCAAGCAAAAGAGAGTTCTAAAACAATGCCATCCAAAAGCACATTCTGCAATGAAGGAAATTCTATCTTTGTTGTCTTTGTTGTCCACTAGTCACGTATGGTTATTGAGCACTTGCAATGTGACTAGGGAGATTGAAGAATGGAATGTTTGGTTTATTTTAAGTTTGATTGAATTTGATTGATTAAATAGCCACATGTGGCTAAAGGCCAACCTATTGGACTGCACAACCCCAGAATCACAGAATGCTGGCTATGGAGAAGGGCTTAGGAGCATCTTCACTGAGTCTGAGACAGTCCCACCTCCTTTAGCAAAAACAGGTTTGGGTGCCTTCATAGAATCAACTATTATGCGTAGTATTTCTTGGACATATTTATCCCCTTAATCTCAGTGGTATCATTCTCATTTTCTGGATAAGGACACTGAGGCTCAGCAAGATTGTCCTACGGGCCCAGGGCCTTGTGGTTTTATAAGGGGGAGAGTCAGAAATGTGAATTTATGTCTGACTCCAAAGCCCATACTCTTCCTACCAAGACATGTCACTTATAGCACCTTTCCCTCTTGTGTTTTCTTCCACTTCGATCCTCTCTGAACAATCCTGAAACACAAGCGTGTGTGTGTGTGTGTGTGTGTCTGGGTAGATTTTGAAAGGGCAGGTAAATTTGGGGTTTACTTGAGTGCCTCAT
Source organism: Choloepus didactylus (assembly GCF_015220235.1). Taxonomy (NCBI): domain Eukaryota; kingdom Metazoa; phylum Chordata; class Mammalia; order Pilosa; family Megalonychidae; genus Choloepus; species Choloepus didactylus. Next base: position 51,809,766 of record NC_051309.1, read on the forward strand.
GTGGATCGAGTATTCTATACAGGTCAGTATCTTTTAGCCATTTTCCAGTTGGTGAGGCATAAAGTGAAATGTTGGAGAACAGAGATAGGGCAAATAGGATGCATGCATGCATATCTGTTAGATAACTAAGGTAGAAGTGGCACATTAAATAATCCTTTCCTCCTTGGACACAGCAAAAATTCTGAATTATAGCTCTCCTGGTTCTTCGGCAGCCTAAATCCCCAGAAGCAGAGACACTCAAGAAATTTTCAGACCACAGGTCTGTAAGTCAAAGGAGGCTGGAGGTGAGGGAAAGAGGAAAAATGAGGAACAGGATGCCTTGTTTACATATGGAGATTTGAAAAGTTTTTGAGAGTGACTGCGCTAGCCCTCTGAAGATACTGGGCCGTTAAGCTTCTCCCATCTGCCCTTTACAATGGAGGAGGTCAAGCGAGGGGCTTGCACGGCAGTAGACACAGCATATCCAGAAGAGGCTTTGCCAAAAACATGGCCCTTCCAAGACTAGCTGGGTGGTAGAATGGCAAGATGCTGCAGCACTACTGTTTTCCACACTATCATGATTCCTGCAGCACTATGAGGAAAGCGTCTGATGTGCTTAATTTTGCTTCTTTTAAAAAAAGATTCATATGCCTGGAAATACACTCACTGAAATTAATAAAGCATTTTTTTTTTCTTTGTATCTAGTTTCTCTCTTCAACCTGCTGGAAGGTTAATTGAGACTTTCATCTTCAGTACTGTAATCCTATCCTGCAAGTGACTTTTTGGGAACAGTCCCCTTCCCCTAAAAAAAGCTTCATGGCATCTTGAGATTTTGAGGTTTATGTGATAGATGCCACACCAGAATAACTCTAAAAATAGTTCATCCTAGTGAAACTCTTGGTGTCCTGGAAAGTATTGTATGGGAAAGCTGACTGCTGAGCCCTGCATTCACACGCATCCATGCAGATATCTGCGCTAACCTCTCCATGCCCAGGAACCTGGCTCTGGGGGCTGAGTTGCAGCAGTTTCAAAGAACAAAATTATTAGGCACCAAATAACACAAACAAGCTGGTGAATTTTGTGTTGTGGCTGTAACAAGAACTAATTTTATAACATTTTAAAAATCAATGCTGTTTCTTCTCATTCTCTCAAAATTATAACGAAATCAATATTTTGCAGCATCTTGAATTTCAAAACCCTCAGTTAAAATGTATGCCGTGGACAATTACCACCCGTAATTCCCGATACCTCTACCTTTCTGGTCCGGCGTTCCTTTACCGAGTTTTGCATCCGTCAGTAATTACTTTAAGGCGGGGCAGGGGTGGGGGGTGGAATACAAACTACATAGAAGTCATCAGCGTCTTACACATGAGTTAGCCTTTGCAGAGTGCATTTTCTTAGAAGTTTCAAGCGGGAGGAAAGCTCCACTTAATGAATTGCTCCGACAGCTTTCCTGAGAATTCCCAGACCGGCTGGTCTTCTGACGAGCTCGCAATTCTGGTCGCCCAGGGCTCGGTCGCGGGAAAGGGGAGCCGTGCATAAAGCGCCTACACTGCCATCCACTGGCCCGGAGCGAGCCGCACCAGGAGTGGGGCGCCCACCGCGAGAGCCCGGAAACTAAATCCCAGACGGACCCCAACAACCACTCGCGCCGCGCGCTTCTAAGCAGCCCGCAGTCCCTGCCCACAAGAAGCCAGCCCGGGCTCCAGGACGGGATTTGGAGCAGAAGGGGCAGCCGCGAATTACACCCGACTCCTGCGTGCTCAGGCCGGTGGGACCATCTGCGGTGCCTTTGCCTCCCTTTCTTCTCCCGAACCTGGGCAGCGCTGTTCCTTCCCGGGACTGGATTGTAGCCCACCAAACCCCGAGCAGCTCGGAACCTGCGTTCCCCGGCGGCTGGAGCTCCGGGCGCTCTGGGTGTGCCTAGGGAGGTGTGCTCCAGGAGGGACCGAGACACAGGCGCTCACGCCAAGTGGGAAAGGAAGCTTACGTCTGGGGCAGACAAGGCTGCTGAGCAATCCTTCCAGCTGCGGGGCGCCTGCGAGGCTGGCGCAGTGGGAAAGCCGTGGATCCCCGAGGGGCTGGTTCCGATGGCTTCATCTGCAGCCTCCCCAGGCGCCCGTGCGCCGTCAGGTCCACTTGATGTGTGGAAAGCGGCGGGTGAAGGAGGAACTCTGCAGGAGAGATGGCATCGCCCCCGGCAAGTACAGCGGGGTCTGCGGACCGACCCGACTCGAACGCTGAAGAAAACCCTGCCCATGACCCTGGGAGGACCACCGGACGCTGGGCAACCTGGGTAGAGGCCCGTGCGCCCCGAGACTGATTGTAGGGCGCTAAGCTCCGGACTGAGAAAGCCGGGTCTCGCCGACGGCGGGAGAAGAAGGTGGAACCCGAGGGAGGAGGGGTTGACCCTGAATGTATCTAGAGTAAGAGCCATCCAACTTGTTTGAGAGCGGAGCGCGATACGTGGACCTTACCGGCTCCGGCGCCCGGGGTCCGCTGTAGCGCTCTTCCGGAGCGAGGGCAAGGGACTGTTTCGTGAAGAACATGCCTCGCTAATTCCTGAGTCCACTCTTATCTTGGTCGTTTTTCTCTCCTCTACATGCCCCTGGGAGAGGCACCGTGGATACCCTGCTCCTCACTTAGCAAGAGACAAGTTGAACTTCAAGAGACAGTGGCCCCACATTTTGTCTTCTTGACAGATTCCACCCGCGGACCATCTCCCCCGCCACCCCCCACCTCCCCCCACCCCGCCCTCGACTCTGAATCCCACCCATAATAGCCCTTAATGACAGAGCCTCCACCTCTTTGCATCCAAAGAAACTACTCTCTAGCAACAAATGGAAAACTGAGAGGACTGCTGGTTCCCACCTACCCCCTTGAAATTTAAACTCGCTCCAGACTGCAGCACAGACGTGCGACGTATAAGGTTCAGCTATGCGGAGATAAGTAGTTGGTAGCCGAGGAGTTATTTTTCGGCTCTTTAAATTCTCACATCCTATTTTCTTTTAGCCAGAGCGTAGCCAACCAAAAATCAATAACTGCAGGCGCTGGCAATTAAAAGCAAAGCTTGTTATCTCAAGAAAGATTCAACGTTTCGAGGGCGAGCATTATTTGCATTGGGCAAATAGCAACTTGCCTTCCAACGCATGTTTAGTGAACAAACTTCTTTTCCAAGACTGCCCTAGAATCTTTGCTGAGACTGCAAGGGTACGGGACAACCCCCAAACTGCTTCCAGAAATCCTAGTTCGTGATTTCCTGCTGGAGGGCATCAACAGCTGAAGCTTAGAGAACAAATCTCTCTGCCTTTCTGTTGTTCGCAAACAACGCCTCTCCTAAGGTAGCGTCAACAAGACATTGGAAGTATTAACAATGTTTACCGATTGAAGTCAAATGTTTGGAGAAAAAAAAAAAAAGTAGATTGAATTTTTCTGGGAAATTATTTTTCATCCAATGTCAGTCAAAATCTTAATAGAAATTTCAAAAGTTCCTCATGAGGTTACTGAATAAAACGTCATTAATTCTGGAAGAGGCCACACATAGTCAATAAAACGTGTCGGGCAAATGGTCCTTGAATATTATTGCTGGAAAAAAAGAGTATCCATTTGCAAAATTGAGGAAATTTGCCATTTTGTTTTTGAAATGAGGTGTGAAAGTAGAAAATATTGCATCTATAGAGAGAGAATGGCCAAAACACTCATTCTAACATCAGATTAAGAATCCAGTATCTAACAAAAATTTAAACTCTTAGTATGTGGCAGGCTTTGTACAAAGCACTTGACATGAATTCTCAGTTTTATTCTACTGACCACTTTATGAGGTGGGTACTCTTATTGTCTTTTAGAGATGAGATGGCACATTTAGAAAGTAGAAGCAACTAGCCTAAGGTCATCCAACCAGCAAGTGGCTGAGCTGGGATTCTCAGGAAGCAGTGTGATTTCAGGACTATGTTCTTACTAATAAACAGCCTCATCACATATCATCACAGCAGGGACACTGGCTGAGAATCAAGAGCCTAGGAAGTTCATTTGCCAACTTCACCATGAGCATATCACATAGTCTTTCTGAGCCACAATTAACTCAGCCTATAAAATGAGGGATGGATTCAATCACCAAGGTTTCCATAGGCATTCTGAAGGCAAATATGAATTCTTATCTCATTGCCTTTCTCTTCCACTTTCTGCCCTCTGGTGGAGGTGCTACATAAACTACTAAAATTAAATGTAACTAAATCAGTGGGTTCCAGATAGTTAAGAGTAGATCATTTCCTCTCTCTTCTGCTAACGTACTGTGTTCCTGAGAACTAAAGCTGATCGCATTGATGGTGTAAAGTAAGCATTCCTGAAAGGTCCTTTTAGTAAGAAAACCCAACCAGTTCTAGTTACCAATGGTGCTAGAGTAAATACTTGAGGTATTTCTTTGCATGATTTTCTGCAGATGAGCATAACTTTACAGAGGGTAATGATATAAAAAAGAGGCTAAACATCAATATTTCTATCTTTATAACAAACTTTTATAATGTAGGGGATCATAAAAAATATTAGAAAAGAATTCTCATAGCATATTTAAGTCAACTTGAATATGCAGAGGGCTCACAGTAAGCTTCAATGACCTGGGAGGATATTTAAATTATTCCTTTAAAAAAAAATGCCACATTTAATTGTCAACTTATTTTAAAGTGACAACCATTGCCTAGTTTCTTAAAATACTTTAATTTTGCAAGAAGAAACATTTCTAGCCTTTGGTATCTTTATTGTCTACATTTTAAGCATATATCCAACTAATTATATTATTTGAAAGAAAAAACAAACTTTAAAGAAATTTATGGAAAAATTAATTTAACACAGTGAATATACCTCTAGAAAGGGAGCTCAGACTCTGGGCACATATCATATTACAGACCAAACTAGTGTTTACTACTACAAATAAAGGCAATTTAATTGAGAAGAAGAAACAAATATCTTAGAGCAGTAGCCAGCATCCCAGGATGCTGACAGGCAAATAGTGGCTTAAAAAATACACTACCCCATGGCTTATTTATTTAGCTATTTGTTGAATGAATACTCATTTAGAAGTTGCCAAGTGCCAAGTGAAGAACTGAGTTCTACCCCTCACAGAACTTTCAGTGTAGTAAAATGAATACATCAAAAAAAACACACAGACATGGAAACTATGAATACTTGCAAATAAGGTGAGACTAGTTCTAGGGAATTCAAATGTGATATTTTAGCTGATCTAAGCATGCAGAGCCTTTAAAATAAATTCAACAGTTGAAGAATAGAGCAAGACCAGGCAAACTGGAAATTTACCTGTTGCAGAGGGAAGACAGTTTATTCAGAATAGATAAAACAGGAAAACAACTTACCCATTCCTTCCATAATATATTCCAGTCCACTGACTCAGGGTATGACAGAAATAGCCCATATACATGTTCTGTTTGCTGTACATAATATTTCTGGGACAACTAATAATATACCATAGCTGACATTGGAAAGAAGGTAGTAAGAACTAGTCTAATAGATCATTTCACATTTCAAAGTATTTTTATTTTTAACACTCTCATACCACCTGGTGTTAGTTTCCCCCCACCTCAAGGGCCCCATACTGCAATTTGACTGCTAAATGCTCCTACCTTTGGGCAGCATCCTGGCTAGTCTACCCAGGGATAGTGTCCCCTCAATGACAATGATCACATGAGCAAAAAGTGAGATACCTCAGCTCACAACACATTTTTTTTTCTGATTTTTTAATCTATTTAAAACAAATCTTAAAGTTAAGAGATTAAGTCACATTTTTTCTATATTATTATAGCTAAGACTTTTAAGCACTATGTGCCAGGCATGTCACAAAGTGCTTTACGCATATTTCTCAATTTCTAATTTTTGAAACAAACCTAGTTTCCTCTGTTGTAAAATGAGAATAATAACAGTCCCACCTTATTGGGCTGTTATAATGATTACATAAAGTGCTTTAAAACAGTTGCTGGTATATAATAGCAGCTAATACTTATTGTGAACTTACTATTATTTTTCTTATAGTCACCATTTTACAAAATGAGGAAACTCAGGCTTGTAAACAAAACATAACTTGTGACAGAACCAGAATTGGCGCCCAAGCAATCTGGGTCCAGAGGCTGACCTCTTAATCCTTTCTTTCTGCAGCACAATCATTAAGGTGAGACAGTGATGAAAAATATCCAAGGAGTTTATAGCCTAAAATTACATTATTAATCCATTAATTCATCCATCAAATATTTACTGAGCACTTACTATGTGGCTAGCAGGGTTCCCACTCTGGGGATATAGCAGTAAATAAAACTATATCCCTGCTCTCATGGAGCTTACATTTTAGTGGAGAAGACAGACAATAAACAAATAAATAAAATAACAATTACCATTTAGTGCTTTGAGAAAACATAGGGTAAGAAGATAGAGAATGACCAGATGAGGGTGAAGAGCTACTACTTTATGCAGGATGTCTCTCTGGAGATGTTGTAACCCAAACGAATCTAGACAATGGAATTCAGGCTATCAGGGGGTAATTCTTCATATGACATCTGGACTCTCTGGAGAGAACAGAAGTTCCTATCTCCTCCCACTTCCCCCAAATTCACGTCTCTTCTAGGAGGCCACTCAACAAAGAAGGCAAATTCCACAGAGAAGAGACATAGCTATTTTATGTCAAATCCAGCTCCAGAAATTAGACATCTGTCTCACCTCCCAAGACCAAAGAATGGGCAACCCTAATGGCCAGAGAGTCACTTGGGTCCTTGTAGGTTCCACTTTCTGCTTTCACCTTTAAGATGCCCTCTCCCTTCAATGATCTACATGTGGCCACAGAAAGTTTGGCTCTAGCATTCTTGGTCCAACTCCCAAGATCTGCCACTGTCCTAACAATCTTGATCAAAAAAGCTGGATGACATCTGTGGGAGTTTTGATCAACTGCTAAGTTTAGAGGGAGCATAGTCCACACAAAACTGACCTCACTTCTGACACCAAATGCAAGTCTGGGAGTTTCCCAAAACCACTCTCAGATGTGATAATTTGCTAGAAAGACTCACAGAACTCACTAAAAGTTGTTATCCTTATTACATCTACAGAATACAGATTTATATCAGCCAAGGTGTATAGGGCCAAATCCAGGAAAAGTTCCAAACATGGAGCTTCGACTGTCATCTCCCCATGGAGTCATGGACAGCATTATTTTCCAACACTGATGTGTGACAATATGTATGGAGTATTGCCAAACCAGAGAAGGTCTCCAGAGTGTTGATGTTCAGGGTTTTTACTGGGGCTCCATCACATAGGCATGACTGATTGCCCAAGTGACTGATCGTAGTCTCCAGCTGATAACCATGTGACCCAAAGCCCCTCTCCCTAAACAAAGAAACTCTTATCAGGTATGACATTCCAAGGGCTTAGAGATAACCTCCCCAAAGCCTAGGACAAAAGCTAGACCTTTTTGGGGGCAAAGTTGAATTCTTTACTACAAGACTCAAGAACCCTAAGGCTTGAAGCTCACAAAGTCACCATTAGTGATGAGCTAGATACCCCTGCATGGCTGACCCTGCTTTTCTAGCCATTCTCTTAACCTGGCTTAATCCTCTTAGTTGCTTATTTAGGCAAAGGGACCCACAACATAGATTTTATGCACAGTGAGGGCAGAGTCTTGTATTACACTATGTCAGGCATCCAGGCAAAGAAAAAGTATTTCTTGAAATGAAATGGAATGTCTTAAGATAAATGTTTCCATATTTTGCCTTAAATATTATATGCATTTTCAAATGAAGTTTGTTTCTGGTATTATTCATGGGGCATTTGAAATAAAATGAACAGCCAAAAAACACTTGTACATAATCTCTAAACACTACCACAGTACTCAAAATTTTTAACATTCATAGCCATGAAGTTCAAGTAGCATACTACTCTTGGAAAAAGCAAATCCTCTTGATGTTTTTCTTCAATAAAGTTGCTTTGAAGATTCCAGTAAAGATTATATAAATTTATTTAAGATTGTTTTTATTTAACTTAGACCTGAAAATTGAAATTAATTAAAATACAAACACTAAATACTGGTAAACCCCTAAAAGTGTTACACTGAAAAGCTTTTCAGTTACACTGAAATTTAAAGATTTCAATATATGCAATCCATATATTTCAAATAGTAAGCTGATAAACTTTGTTAATTTTATAAGCAGAAGGAAGACCAGCACTTTCACAAAACTATGAAATTCTTAGTGATCATTTGGTTGCTTTTACTATTCCTTCTCTAATGAGTTCAAATTGAGGCAAAAAAAAAAAATTGAGCAAATAAGTTTAAGTATTTAGATCACATTTAACTTCATTCTGACCTTATGTTCTCTATCTCACTTCATTCATTCCACTTGAGCAGCATCTGCAGGCCACTTGTTCATAGAAATGGGTTAAAGACAGGAACTGAAGTGATCGTTGTTTGCTTGTTTCCCTCCCTGCTTCTCCTCTTACCCCCCTTATAGTATATTCTTAACATGGCAGCCAGAAAGAAATCTTTAATAAAACAAAAATAAAAACAAAAGCAAAAACCAGTCTCCTGCTTAAAACTTTTCAGTGCTGCCCACTGTAAGTAGAATAAAACCCAAACTCCTTACCACAGTCTATCAGGCATTATATAAGTGGCCCAAGCCTGTCTCTCCCTTTCATTCATTAACCTTCAGCTACACCAGCCCTTTTTTCTGTGTTGTCTCACCCATGCCAAGGATGTTCCCAACCTAGGGATTTTATACTCGCTTTCCCTCCCTCAGATTTCCTCCTCAGATCTTCAACTGAGTGACTTCATATTGTCATTCAAGTCACAGTTCAAATGTTTCCTGTTCCCATTTCAGAAGGTCCTTCCCAATCTTAAGTAGCCAGTCCTCTTTTACCTCCCACATCACTTTCTATACCATTTCTCTTACTTTTTCACACCCCTTATCACAGTGAAATCATGTTTGTTTATGAGTCTATTTCCTGTCTGCTCTCTTTTGCTCTTTATAAGTTCAAGGAGAGTAAGAATCACCATATTCCCAATGGCTTGAAAGTACCTGATACATAGGAAACACATCTGTTGATTGAACAAAATAATAAATAGCTGAGTGATTTTGGGCAAAAAAATTAAGCTCGGAGCTATTAACCAAACAAATAAAAAACAGCTTAAATTTACCATTCATTCAATTTCTTTCCCCTGCTCACTAAATTCTTCCCCACAGACTGAAAAGGACACTTAGCAAGAACAGAAGCTCAGCAAACAACAGATGTGAATGAGGCTTCAGGCTTAACAGATCAAGGTTCTGAAATACATAAAAATGGCTTCCTAGGTAGATATCTGATCACTCACATTCCTTAAGATTCATTTAGTGAGAGCACAGTAAGGCAATGTCTTGAATGTAGCAGACCTGATTTAGAGCCAACCCAGTAACTCTATACTTGAAAGCATTAAAGAAATCTAAAATGAAAACGTAAAGCCCATAAAGAAAGGAATGAATGCCCTTTAATTCTGAACACCAGCTAATATTTGATTAATGTACATGGCTTTCAAAAAAATTGACTTAAATCCAGTAAAATTTAAAAATTCTTCATACTTAAAACACACTTCTGCCGCATTTTAGTATTTATCTGTTACTATGTTCTGCATCAATTATTGTTTTATACATTTATATTAATGTGTAACCTAAAAATTATAGGGTATAAATAATAAATATTTTAGATTACAAATTTGTATAAAAAATTTTAATGAAAAAATTAGTCATTCAAAAATTAAATAGCAAAACTATTTAAAATTATTTACAATGCAAACAGACTCGGCTTACTGATATTTCTCTATAAGCTTATTTTCACAAAAACTGATTATTTCCAGCTGAAATCTACTTACCTCATAAGATTCTGGTGAGGAGAAATGAGAACAAAATACATAAAGCTCATAAATTCTGTGCTTAGCACGTATTGCTTTTAAATATTAGTTTTCTTTTTATTACTTTGAAAAGACACATACAAGTTTTACAAAACCTTAAAAGTTTCTTACACAAGAAATAGCCACATGTGAGGAATCTAGCCTGATATTTGTTGAAGACAATTGTATTTTCCTCTGAGAAACATACTACATGGCAATTTATATCAACCAATAATAAACATTCTTCACTCATAAACCAATTTAGAATCTAATTATATACCATCATGTTACAATTTAAGAGATCTTTTAGCGAATCACTTTCTTTAAAAAATTACAAAGTTACATGATCAAGAAAAGTATCCTTTAATAAGCAAGCAAAACATTTGAGAAATATTCCTCTAACTACACATATGGCTCAGTTTTTGGTTTGAAATAGTAAATGTAACAATCATGTTAATACAAGGAAGCACAATAGACAACTAACATGTCATTCTGCCACTAGCTATACCTTATGAAATATTTTAAAGTTTCAGTCATGCTTTTACTTTAAACCTTGTTATACTGCCCTTTTTAGTATGCTAATTAAGATAAAATTTAACATTCTGTCCTTCTAAACAACAGCTGGAAAAGAATAGAGATGAATGTGAACATATCATGTTCTACAATATATACTTTCTAATAATTCAAATTTAGCAATTTATCTAATTCAATCTGAAGTATATTAAAAGATCAAAAAATTTTAATACACATCACGGGCCATGTACCATGCAAACACTAAAACTGCAACTCCACATACTGAAAGTAGATAATATTTATATTTTTGCCATAATGATAGCTCAACTGCTACTTCATCTCTTTTCCTGTTCTTCTTTCGACGACCTTTCAGTCTGTTTTCAAAAGCTTCCAGTTCAGCCTAAATCAAAACAGTACCATTTTTATTAAATTCAACACATACACAGATTTGAAAATTTCCATTTAAATGAAAACAAATAAACACTAAAAAATCTTTTAACGATAATGGTATAGATAAATTTAATTTTTTTAAAAAAGAACTATCTCCATTACTGATTATATTCAACAAAATCAGTTTAGTAAGCTGAAAGGGAAATAAAGAGGAATAGAAGAGATAATTTTAGACTGTAGGCCTGACTTCAATATTAAATATAGAACCATCTGATTAATTTGGGATGCCTTATAATATGGACATTGGTATTACACTTCAAGATCATTAATCTATTGGGGTTCTACAAGATATAGTTTCTAGCAAGTACAAGAGATGCCCAATGAACTCAAGCTTTTTACAGTGCTACTAATAAACATCAGTGGCTTGTAGGAAAGTAATTCAAGTGAGAAGAAAAAGTTGCCAGAACCCGACTCTTCTTTCTTAAATAACATTTAAAAATACATGGTGAAAATTCTGTAATAGTATGCTTCACATTTTAAATCAAGATGACTATTTCAAAAGTAGAATTAAAAACTGGCTCCAAAAAAGGAAAACTGGATTATATTCATTATAAATTGTGGATTTTTATTCTACTACTTAGAACTTATTACACTTTTCTAATTTTTAGCAATACATGATAATATAGCATAGTTATTAACTAATATACATGCAATACCTTCACAAAGCTCTGTAAATGTTTATTTATTAGAAGGAAGTGTAAACTTCAGTTAATATATCCATTACTATGTCCACCATGCTATAAACTATACTTGAAAAAGACCTAATCATATATTTAATTTAATACAAAATGGCAGTCTTCCATGAGCCATGATGTCAGAATAATGGTTGTTGATACACAGAAAAAGGTCCAAATACCTTGAAAGCAGCCAAGCTTGAGAATCACTGATGCAGTAAAGTAACTGATGCTTAAATGATGACCCACAGTCATCAAGTATATTTTAAGTAATTCTGTATTCTGTTTAAAAGGTCAGAAAAACATCCATAATGGTTGGGAGGGAGGAGGGAAGATTCTAAACTATTCCTAATTTTAATTCCTAGGATTCCAGCCAACCCATGTTTACTGCATTAGTTCTGAACTTCTTTTTGGGTTATTTATGCAAGTCAACTTCATGGAACCATAAAATCTCAGATGTCATCTTGGCCAGTCTTTATCTGCTACATAAATTCTTTCTGACGTCCTCCCTTCAAGTCATGTAACCGCTTCAATTTCCTCATTCATAAAGTTGGCAGTTTGGCACAAAATACACTGTTTGATAAGTATACAGCATCTCAAAACGTAAACTGACAAATAATTACATGCCACTATCAGTAAGTTAAGCCACTTTTTGGCATGTATGGTCAACATGGTATTTGAGCAAACAGGGAGCATCAGGAATGTACTTGTTATCCAGGTATTAACAAAGAACAAGTAACAACCCTGCATTCAAAGATCTAATGGTGACATAAGGAATGTATTATAAAAACAAATGTATTAGTTAGTATACAACACTTGTTTGTGACAGATATTCTGCATTTAAGTAAAACAGAGCTCAAATACTTTTAGGTAAATGAAGACAGGAGTAGCAAGAGATGCCTTAAAACAGATCCTGTCTCTTTTCCACACACAAAAAAATAAGGAGTTGAAACTCCTAGAGACTTGATGAAATTGGCAAGGAAGTGAACTGGGAATATACAAAATCTCATGCCTCCTACAAGTTTCAATATACCTGGATTGAGTGAATGGCTAACTTTTATTTTGAAGGGACTATATTATTATTTTCAGTTCAGATTAGGTTTGACTACCCTCTAGTTTGTACTTGAACTATACCTTGTATGCACAAAAACTAACAAGGATGCCAAGAAACATAAATCTGGATATCTTGTTTAGCTACCTGTTGTCTTCGTTTTTCTTCTTCCAGAGCAGCTTTGGCTTCTGCTTCTTTTATCTGTTTATAAACATTTAAAAGTAAATTAACACACAACACACAATAAAAATTGTTAAAATAATAAAAAGTAAATTAACAGTATAATCATCAAATTTTATATAGAATTTTAATATCTTCCCGCTCAGGTTCCATTAACCCATAGTAACTTCAGGAACTTTATACTGGAACATATTTAAAAAATAGAAATGATATATAGAGATGTGTCACCAAGGTACTGTCAAATGGATTTTGAGTGGAGGGAAGTGTCATAGCTCATATATTTCAGCTTAACATCTATGACAGATGTTAGATTACAATTCAAAGAGTTAAAACATCATAAAGTGAAATACTTTAAAATTGGATTTTTTCCCCTTGAATTACCATATTAAGAATCTATAATCAATTATTAACTACCACTCTTTCTGTGTTGAAATTGACCATTACCTTTAGTGACTTATCTGAAAGGGAATCCTTAGTATCAATCAGAATCAAGAGTTTATTCATTGATTGGGTTGATGGAGGGTGTTGGGGATTGAATCAAGCCCGCCACAAAAAGCATGTTCAAGTAGCAACCCATGGTCCTGTGGGTGTGAACCCATTTGTAAATAGGACCTTTGAAAGTGTTAATAGTAAAGACATGTCCAAATTGAATGAGCACAGGCCTTAATCCAATACGGCTGAAGTCCTTATAAGCAGAGGAAATTGGACACAGGAAGCAAGAAGCTGGAAGTCAACAGGACCCAGAAGAGAAAAGAGAAGATGCCACCATGCGCACTGCCATATGACAGAAAAGCCAAGGACAAAGGATCACCAGCAGCCAGCCAGCCCTAGAATGCTTTTGGGGAGAAAGCATCACCTTGCCAATGCCTTGATTTTGGACTTACCCCAGCCTCAAACCATGAGCCAATAAAGCCCTGTTGCTTAAGCCAACCCACTGTATGGTATCTGTTTTAGCAGTTAGAAAATTAAGACAGAGGAAAAGAATGACACTAAAGATAACCCAAATTCAAAAACAACAACAACAACAACAACAAAGAACCCAACATCTTGTTTTTGTATTATTTTAACCTAATTTTAGGTTTAAGCTAACATTAAGATAAACACCTATGTCCCACAGCACACACACTAACTGGTATAGAGGATGGAAAGTTAAGGTACATACCAGGCAATAAAAAGCATATCCAGGTGTGCCAGTTTGTATATATTATGTCCCCCAGAAAAAGCCATATTCTTTAATGCAATCTTGTGGGGGCAGATTTGTTAGTGTGGATTAGGTTGGAACCTATTGGTTCAGTATTTCCCTGGAGGTATGGCCACGCCCACTGAGCATGGGCCTTGAATGGTTTACTAGAGCCTTATATAAGCTCAGACATAAGGAGATCATTGCTGGAGCTGAGACAGACATAATGAAGACGGCCACTGGAAGCTGATGCAGACATTTTGGAGAACGCCATTTTGAAACACAACCTGGGAGCAAGCAGATGCCATCCACCTAACTTCCCAGCTAACAGAGATTTTTCGGATGCCAATGGCCTTTCTCCAGTGAAGGACACTTTATGGCCTTATGACTGTAACTGTGTAACCAAATAAACTCCCTTTATAAAAGTCAGTCCATTTCTGGTGTTTTGCATTCCAGCAGCATTAGCAAACCAGAATAGATTTTGGTACCAGAGAAGTGGGGTGCTGGTGCCGCTGAACTTGCAAATACCAAACATGTTGGAATGGCTTTTTAAATGGATACGGGGAAGATTCTGGAAGAATTATGAGGAGCTTGATAGAAAAGGCCTAAACTGCTTTGAAGAGACTGGAAATATGGACTCTAAAGATACTTCTGATGAGGCCTTGAGCAAAAATGATGAATGTGTTGTTATGAACTGGAAGAAAGGCAATCCTTGTTTTAAAGTGGCAGAGAATTTGGCAAAATTGAGTCCTTGTGACGGATGGAAGGAAGAATGTGAGAGTGACAAGCTGGGATACTTGGCTGATGAGATTTCGAAACTAAAAGTTGTGGAAATAGCATGGCTTCTCCCTGCAGCTTATAGTAGAATGCGAGCAGAGAGAGATAAACTTAGAACTGAAATCCTGGATTCAAAGAAACCAGAAACTGATGGTTTGGAAAATCCCGGGCTTTCGGGGGTGGAATCCCAGAAGCCAAGAGGGACTAACGAACGCACAGGAGGTGAGAGCCGTAGCTGAGACAGACATTTTGGAGACAGCCATTGGAAGCTGATGCAGACATTTTGGAGAATGCAGTTTTGAAACGCAACCTGGGAGAAAGCAAATGCCAGCCACATGCCTTCCCACCTAACAGAAGTTTTCCGGACACCACTGGCCATCCTCCAGTGAAGGTACCCGATTGTCGACACATTACCTTGGACACTTTATGGCCTTAAGACTGTTACTGTGTAACCAAATAGACCCCCTTTTATAAAAGCCAATCCTTTTCTGGTGTTTTGCATTCTGGCAGCATTAGCAAACTGGAACACCAGGATTCAAAATAAGCCTATAAAACTAGGTTTTTATTACAAAAGCAAAAATATGAAATTTCAAGTTATGTTTTTAATAAGTATCTAAATAAACAACAATTCCTGTGTAATAGGGAAAAGCCATTAACACATTAAAAATGATATTTAATGAGACATTACCTCAGATGCTTTCCGCTTCATTTCTTTGCACGTTGTGTCACATTCTAGTAAAACCTGATTTTCACGTACTTTGTTGCACTGCAATTCCTACAAATAATCCAAATTACAGATTTCAAATGATCTTTCACTCAAAATCCTACTGTATCATAAAAAAGCAAAATTTCTCTATCAGCTTAAGATTATGCATATTATTTGTCATGTTCATTAATATTTAATGATATGGTCATAAGCATTACATGTCTTGGTTCAAATGGTGATTATTTCTTTGTGTTCTCTTAACTGCAAAAAAAGTGAGTATCGTGAAACTGAAATTCATTTCATAATTATTTACTGCCCCTATTGACTTAGCTCCAAATTTATTTTTATTCTTTATTTTTCTTTTCTGTTTCTTTTTATTCTTCTAAATCTTCCAGGGAATAAAATGTTCTAGAGCAGTGCTATCTAACAGAACTTTCTGGGATAGTGGAAATGATCTATATCTGCATTATCCAATAGAGTAGCACTAACCACATATGGCTACTGAGCACATAATATGTGGGTAGTGCAACTGAGGAATTGAATTTTTAATATAATTTAATGTCAATTCATTAAAATCCAAATTTAGATAGCCACATGTAGCTAGTGATAACCATGTAAGATAGTGCATTTCTAGCAAGTTTTCTGGAGAGCTACAGATTTTTCTCTGAACTACTAACACTTCTTTTTGAAATTTTAAAGAAAAATAAAGTTTATGTTTGCATTTCCCTACTTCCTTAACAGAACTGTGGAAAATTAATCTGTTCTTTTCTTCATGACCTCAATACTATGATCAATTTCTGAACTATGCCATAATAAAATGTTGACCTACTGACTTAAAACAGAATAGTGGTCCTTATTTTAAATAGTTTTAGACTTTGCTTTTCTGGTTATTTTATCTACTTTTCCCCCTTTTTCTTAATATCGGATGTCACTTTTGCTTTAAGTGTACCTATTTGTATGAGTTTCTCCTTTCTCACTTATCTGTCACACCTTCAATCAATCTCCAAATTTTTACTTCAAATCCACAACAGTTAAGAAATTAGATAATCAGATTCTATGAGTAAAGTGCATGGATGTTAGTGTAAACACTTTATAGCACTGAATTTTATTATTTAGAGGTTTTCTTCTTTCCCTTAGTTCTTCATTTTTGACTGATAAATACAGTTTTATCCTCCAAGGATAGTCAAGATAAAGGAAAAATAGAATGAACAAACAGTAGACACAAAAATAAGCATTGTATGTTTGCAGACATTAAGTCTCTTCGCCTGGAAGAAAAATTCTATCCTTCCTCATTCAAAAGGTAGTTAAAGAGTGCTTATTACATGCCAAGCAATGTGCTAGGGGCAGTGGACACAAAAGGGAAAGAGTATAATAGGAAGATAACTTGTAAATAATTTGATAAGTGCTCAATTAATAACAACAATAATATTGGCTACTATTTATTTAAAATAGCAGGGCTTGAGCTAAATGTTATATATGCATTATCACTTTTATTTCTTCCAATAAGTTTATGCATAAACTCTTATTTGACAGATGAGGAAACAAGGCTATAGATGTCCCTAAATCACAAAACTTTTAGTTATGAAATGAGTACAATGAAAGCCAAAAGGAAGGAGGACCTAAATCTTCCCAAGGGAGTCAAGGACAACCTTCACAGAGGAAATGCTTGCAGGGAATTATGAGCAGAGCTCTAATAAGCAGAGAGGTAAAGGAAAAAAATTGTATGTTACTCAGAAGAAGGAATGTACACATTGCCACAAATTAAAGGGGAGTACAGCATGTACTTTAGGGCCCTTAATTAACAGATTCATAGAGATGACTACTGAGGAATAAAATTAGGCAAATTGGCAAATGTCATCATAAATTCCCTTGTAAGCTAGGTTTATATGTACATTAACATATATATCCCTTAAAAAATGCACATATTTTTCCCCCATAAGTGATGACAAACCATTGAAGTAGCATGAAAGAAATAATTTACAAAGCTGTTGCCAAAGTCCAGAAAAGAGCTGTTGCCAAAGTTCTAATGGATGGCAAACTGCATTTGGGCAATGACATGAGATTTGAGAAAAAATCTGAGCAACATCTTCTCAGATAAAAAACTGGCTTAACAATATTAACAGAGTATTAACAAATTAACTAAATATCAGTATTAATTAAGTAAAGGTGGTACATTTACCTATCAACTCCAGAAGAGATCAGGCCTACAACTTCAAATTCAGAAGTTATCTGCCCAGGAAATGATAATAGGAACCAGGAAAACAGATGAAAAGAAATTACCCATAGGAGATCCTCAATAAATAATCGTTGAATCAATGGATAAATGAGTGAATTTTTTCAGGGAATTAATTTAAAGAGAAGGAAAAAAAGCATAGCTTTAGGGAATGCCCATAGGAATATAAAGTAAAAGGAGTTAAAACTTTAACTCAATAGGGTAAATAAGAGGTGAAGAAAAAAGAAAGTTTTAAAGGAATCAACACTGCCAACAAGGAAGCCATGGAAAATGAGGACTTAAAAAAGACTACCAGGTCACTGACATTTGAGAATTTAGTGAGACTTGTCCTTCATAAGTTCTGTTTTCATTGGGTCTTCCAGTCATGATTTTTTGGCCTTTTACTCCTCCTTTACCATTATGTTACCTCAAAATTAATTTTCTCCAAGCTTGAATATTATTTTATAAGACTGTGCATATGAGGTATATTTTCAAAGGATACTCCTGATGGCAAAACCCAGTCTGATAAATAAGAGCAATAAAAGTTTATCTCAGATCACATCTTAATTCATGAAACTTACTTTATCATTCACACTGGGTTTAACTTCAAAGAACTCAAATCTAAAGCACACTGATTCTATCCAAACAAGGGCACTGAACTTGGCTCCAACATAAAACAATCTTTCTTTTACTATTTTTTTTTTAATCTTCATTTTACTGAGATATATTCACATACCCTGCAGTCATACAAAACAAATCGTACTTTCGATTGTTCACAGTACCATTACATAGTTGCACACTCATCACCTAAATCAATCCCTGACACCTTCATTAGCACACACACAAAAATAACAAGAATAATAATTAGAGTGAAAAAGAGCAATTGAAGTAGAAAAGAACACTGGGTACCTTTGTCTGTTTGTTTCCTTCCCCTATTTTTCTACTCATCCATCCATAAACTAGACAAAGTGGAGTGTGGTCCTTATGGCTTTCCTAATCCCATTGTCACCCCTCATAAGCTACATTTTTATACAACTGTCTTCGAGATTCATGGGTTCTGGGTTGTAGTTTGATAGTTTCAGGTATCCACCACCAGCTACCCCAATTCTTTAGAACCTAAAAAGGGTTGTCTAAAGTCTGCGTAAGAGTGCCCACCAGAGTGACCTCTCGGCTCCTTTTGGAATCTCTCTGCTACTGAAGCTTATTTCATTTCCTTTCACATCCCCCTTTTGGTCAAGAAGATGTATTCCGTCCCACGATGCCAGGTCTACATTCCTCCCCGGGAGTCATATTCCACGTTGCCAGGGAGATTCACTCCCCTGGGTGTCTGATCCCATGTAGGGGGGAGGGCAGTGATTTCACCTTTCCAGTTGGCTTAGCCAGAGAGAGAGGGCCACATCTGAGCAACAAAGAGGCATTCGGGAGGAGGCTCTTAGGCACAACCATAGGGAGGCCTAGCCTCTCCTTTGCAGCAACTATCTTCCCAAGGGTAAAACCTATGGTAGAGGGCTCAACCCATCAAACCACAAGTCCCCTATGTCTGTGGTCATGTTAGCAACCATCGATGTGGGGTAGGCCAATACCCCTGCATTCTCCACAGGCTCCTCAAGGGGGCACTACATCTTTTTTTCCTTGTTTTTCTTTTTTTTTTTTTTAACTTTCCCTTCTTTTTTAAATCAACTGTATGAAAAAAAAGTTAAAACGAAAACAAACATACAATAAAAGAACATTTCAAAGAGACCATAACAAGGGAGTAAGAAAAAGACAACTAACCTAAGATAACTGCTTAACTTTCAACATGTTCCTACTTTACCCCAATAAAGTTACCTAATATAGCAACATTTCTGTGAACTTGTTCCTACTATATCCATCAGAAATTAACAGACCATAGTCATTCCTGGGCATCCCCAGAATGTTAAATAGCTTATCTGTTCTTCTTGGATTATTGTTCCCCCTTCCTTAATTGCTCTCTATTGCTAGTTCCCCTACATTCTACATTATAAACCATTTGTTTTACATTTTTCAAAGTTCCCATTAGTGGTAGCATATAATATTTCTCTTTTTGTGCCTGGCTTATTTCGCTCAGCATTATGTCTTCAAGGTTCATCCATGTTGTCATATGTTTCACGAGATCGTTCCTTCTTACTGCTGCGTAGTATTCCATCATGTGTATATACCACATTTTATTTATCCACTCATCTGTTGAAGGACATTTGGGTTGTTTCCATCTCTTGGCAATTGTGAATAATGCTGCTATGAACATTGGCGTGCAGATATCTGTTCGTGCCACTGCTTTCCGACCTTCCGGGTATATACCGAGAAGTGCAATCGCTGGATCGAATGGTAACTCTATATCTAGTTTTCTAAGGAACTGCCAGACTGACTTCCAGAGTGGCTGAACCATTATACAGTCCCACCAACAATGAATAAGAGTTCCAATTTCTCCACATCCCCTCCAGCATTTGTAGTTTCCTGTTTGTTTAATGGCAGCCATTCTAATCAGTGTGAGATGGTATCTCATTGTGGTCTTAATTTGCATCTCTCTAATAGCTAGTGAAGCTGAACATTTTTTCATGTGTTTCTTGGCCATTTGTATTTCCTCTTCAGAGAACTGTCTTTTCATATCTTTTGCCCATTTTATAATTGGGCTGTCTGTACTATTGTCATTGAGTTGTAGGATTTCTTTATATATGCAAGATATCACTCTTTTCTCAGATACGTGGTTTCCAAAAATTTTTTCCCATTGAGTTGGCTGCCTCTTTACCTTTTTGAGAAATTCCTTTGAGGTGCAGAAACTTCTAAGCTTGAGGAGTTCCCATTTATCTATTTTTTCTTTTGTTGCTTGTGCTTTGGGTGTAAAGTCTAGGAAGTGGCCGCCTAATACAAGGTCTTGAAGATGTTTTCCTACATTATCTTCTAGGAGTTTTATGGTACTTTCTTTTATATTGAGATCTTTGGTCCATTTTGAGTTAATTTTTGTGTAGGGGGTGAGGTAGGGGTCCTCTTGCATTCTTTTGGATATGGATATCCAACTTTCCCAGCCCCATTTGTTGAAAAGACCATTATGACTCAGTTCAGTGACTTTGGGGGCCTTATCAAAGATCAGTCGGCCATAGATCTGAGGGTCTATCTCTGAATTCTCAATTCGATTCCATTGATCTATATGTCTATCTTTGTGCCAGTACCATGCTGTTTTGGCAACTGTGGCTTTATAATAAGCTTCAAAGTCAGGGAGTGTAAGTCCTCCCATTTCGTTTTTCTTTTTTAGACTGTCTTTAGCAATTCGAGGCATCTTCCCTTTCCAAATAAATTTGATTAGTAGCTTTTCCAAGTCTGCAAAGTAGGTTGTTGGAATTTTGATTGGGATTGCATTGAATCTGCAGATGAGTTTGGGTAGAATTGGCATCTTAATGACATTTAGTCTTCCTATCCATGAACATGGAATATTTTTCCATCTTTTAAGGTCCCCTTCTATTTCCTTTAGTAGAGTTATGTAGTTTTCTTTGTATAGGTCTTTTACATCTTTGGTTAAGTTTATTCCTAGGTACCTGATTTTTTTAGTTGCTATTGAAAATGGTATCTTTTTCTTGAGTGTCTCTTCAGTTTGTTCATTTCTAGCATATAGAAACATTACTGACTTATGTGCATTAATCTTGTATCCCACTACTTTGCTAAATTTGTTTATTAGCTCTAGTAGCTGTATCGTCGATTTCTCAGGGTTTTCTAGAGATAAGATCATATCATCTGCAAACAATGACAGTTTTACTTCTTCTTTTCCAATTTGGTTGCCTTTTATTTCTTTGTCTTGCCGGATTGCCCTGGCTAGCACTTCCAGCACAATGTTGAATAACAGTGGTGATAGCGGGCATCCTTGTCTTGTTCCTGATCTTAGAGGGAAGGATTTCAGTCTCTCACCATTGAGTACTATGCTGGCTGTGGGTTTTTCATATATGCTCTTTATCATGTTGAGGAAGTTTCCTTCAATTCCTATCTTTTGAAGTGTTTTTATCAAAAAGGGATATTGGATTTTGTCAAATGCTTTTTCAGCATCTATTGAGATGATCAATTGATTTTTCCCTTTTGACTTGTTAATGTGTTGTAATACATTGATTGATTTTCTTATGTTGAACCATCCTTGCATGCCTGGAATGAACCCCACTTGGTCATGGTGTATGATTTTTTTAATGTGTCTTTGGATTCGATTTGCAAGTATTTTGTTGAGGATTTTTGCATCTATATTCATTAGGGAGATTGGCCGGTAGTTTTCCTTTTTTGTAGCATCTTTGCCTGGTTTCGGTATTAGATTGATGTTAGCTTCCTAAAATGAGTTAGGTAGTGTTCCATTTTCTTCCATGTTTTGAAAGAGTTTGAGTAAGATTGGTGTCAGTTCTTTCTGGAAAGTTTGGTAGAATTCCCCTGTGAAGCCATCTGGCCCTGGGCATTTATTTGTGGGAAGATTTTTGATGACTGATTGGATCTCTTTGCTTGTGCTGGGTTGGCTGAGGTCTTCTATTTCTTCTCTGGTCAGTCTAGGTTGTTCATATGTTTCCAGGAAATTGTCCATTTCTTCTACATTATCCAGTTTGTTGCCATACAGTTGTTCATATTATCCTCTTATAATTTTTTTAATTTCTTCAGGATCTGCAGTTATGTCACCTTTTTCATTCATTATTTTGTTTATATGGGTCTTCTGTCTTTTTGATTTTGTCAGTCTAGCTAGGGGCTTGTCAATCTTGTTGATCTTCTCAAAGAACCAACTTTTGGTGATATTTATCCTCTCTAGTTTTTTTGTTCTCTATGTCATTTATTTCTGCTTTAATCCTTGTTATTTCTTTTCTTGTACTTGGTTTGGGATTGGTTTGCTGTTCATTTTCTAGCTTCTTCAGTTGATCCATTAGTTATTTGATTTTGGCTCTTTCTTCCTTTTTAATATATGCGTTTAGTGCTATAAATTTCCCCCTTAGCACTGCTTTTGCTGCATCCCATAGGTTTTGGTATGTTGTGTTCTCATTTTCATTCGTCTCTATATATTTAGCAATTTCTCTTGCTATTTCTTCGTTAACCCACTGATTGTTTAGGAGTGTGTTGTTTAACCTCCAGGTATTTGTGAATTTTCTAAGTCTCTGATGGTTATTGACTTCTAATTGTATTCCATTGTGGTCAGAGAATGTGCTTTGAATAATTTCAATCTTTTTAAATTTATTGAGGCTTGTTTTATGTCCCAGCATATGATCTATTCTGGAGAAAGTTCCGTGAGCACTAGAAAAGTATGTTTATTCTGGTGATTTGGGATGTAATGCCCTGTAGATGTCTGTTAAATCTAATTCATTTATCAGATTGTTTAGGTTTTCAATTTCCTTATTGGTCTTCTGTCTGGTTGATCTATCTCTAGGAGAGAGTGATGTGTTGACGTCTCCCACAATTATTGTGGAAACATCAATTGCTTCCTTTAGTTTTACCAGTGTTTCTCTCATGTATTTTGTGGCACCTTGATTGGGTGCATAGACATTTACGATTGTTATTTCTTCTTGTTGAATTGCCCCTTTTATTAGTATGTAGTGGCCTTCTTTGTCTCTCAAAACATCCCTGCATTTAAAGTCTATTTTATCTGAGATTAATATTGCTACACCTGCTTTCTTTTGGCTGTAGCTGGCATGAAATATTTTTCTCCATTTTTTACTTTGAATTTCTTTGTGTCCCTGTGTCTAAGATGAGTTTCTTGTATGCAACATATTGATGGTTCATTTTTCTTGATCCATTCTGCGAATCTCTATCTTTTAATTGGGGAGTTTAATCCATTTCCATTCAACATTATAACCGTGAAGGCATTTCTTGAATTAGCCATCTTATCCTTTGGTTTATGTTTGTCATATATATTTTTCCCCTGTCTCTATTAATATCCTTTAATGTACCCATACCGAATCTCTTTAGTACTGAACCTTTCTCCAAGTCTCTCTGTCCTTTCTTTGTTTCTCTGTCTGTAGGGCTCCCTTTAGTATCTCCAGTAGGGTAGGTCTCTTGTTAGCAAATTCTCTCAGCATTTATTTCTCTGTGAAAAATTTAAGCTCTCCCTCAAATTTGAAGGAGAGCTTTGCTGGATAAAGTATTCTTGGCTGGAAATTTTTCTCAGAATTTTAAATATATCGTGCCACTGCCTTCTCGCCTCCATGGTGGCTGCTGAGTAGTCACTACTTAGTCTTATGCTGTTTTCTTTGTATGTGGTGAAATGCTTTTCTCTTGCTGCTTTCAGAACTTGCTCCTTCTCTTCTGTGTTTGACAGTGTGATCAGAATATGTCTCGGAGTGGGTTTATTTGGATTTGTTCTATTTGGAGTGCACTGAGCATTTATGATTTGTGTATTTATGTTGTTTAGAAGATTTGGGAAGTTTTCCGCAACAATTTCTTTGAATACTCTTCCTAGACCTTTACTCTTTTCTTCCCCTTTTGGAACACCAATGAGTCTTATATTCGGATGTTTCATATTATCTATCATATCCCTGAGGTCCATTTCGATTTTTTCAATTTTTTTCCCCATTCTTTCTTTTATGCTTTCATTTTCCATTCTGTCATGTTTCAGGTCACTGATTTGTTGTTCAACCTCCTCTAGTCTTGTACTATGAGTGTCCAGAATCTTTTTAATTTGGTCAGCAGTTTCTTTAATTTCCATAAGATCATCTATTTTTTTATTTAGTCTTGCAATGTCTTCTTTATGCTCTTCTAGGGTCTTCTTGATATCCTTTGTATCTCGTACTATGGTCTCATTGTTCATCTTTAGTTGTTTGAGTAGCTGCTCTAGGTGCTGTGTCTCTTCTGATCTTTTGATTTGGGTGCTTGGGCTTGGGTTATCCATATCGTCTGGTTTTTTCATATGCTTTATAATTTTCTGTTGTTTTTGGCCTCTTGGCATTTGCTGAACTTGATAGGGTTCTTTTAGGATTTGTAGACCAATTGAAGTCCTTATCTCTAATTTATTAGATCTACAGCTTCGTGGAGTACACTTTCTCTAAGTAACCAGCAGGTGGCATCCATGAGCCACCTGTTCTCCACAAGCCAGTTCTCCCCTGCTTAGCCTTTGCGGTGAGTGGGGGAGTGAGTCTTGTGGGGTCCAATTGGTGTACCAAGCTTGCGTGTGTTGTTGGTGTTGCCTGCCCTGTATATGGGGCGTGTTTCTGGGCTGTCAGGGAGAGGGGGTGGCTCTAACAATCAAATCTCCCTGGTGATCCTAAAGCTGCTGCAATAGTCTAATCCTTCAGTTCAGTCCTGCCACAGTTTGTCTCTTCCACTGACCCACAAGTCCTTGGTATTAGCGTATGGCTCGTGAGACTTCCAAGTGGGCCCCTCTTCCAGGCTGTGCACCCCGGGTCCTCTGTTGAGGGATGACTGTGCTATGTCACAGGTGAGTGCCGTCCCCCCAGGGCAGTTCTGGGCTGCTGGGCTGTGTAGGGAGGCTCCCAGTCTGCTGAAATGATGGCTGAATGGGGCTTTGTTAATTCACACTGCTCCACCTTCCCAACTCTGGGACAATCAGCTGAGGTTGCAGGGAAGGCTAATGTCCACGCCCAGTTTTGTGGTGTGTGCCTGTTATTTGTAGTGCTTCCGTCCCACTGGGTTGTCTGGGGCAGCTCTGGGCTATGGGGCTGGTGATGGGCAGGAGTGTTTCCTGTCCACCAGGATGATGGCTGTGAGCGGACACCCCCCTTTTCTTGGGAAGTTGTGGTGTTTAGTGAATTTTCTCAGCCACTGGATTATTGCCTTTTGTCTCAGAGCTCTCTTAGTTCTGGTCTTGTCTTGACCTGCCCAAATTGCAAGTCTTTGAAGCTTTCTGTATTGGGCTTCTTAGAGTAATTGTTTTAGAAAAAGAAAAAAGGATTAAAAAAAAGGGCCCTCCTCAGAGATCTAATAGGCTATTGAAATGCTAAGAGACAAAGCAATTAGGGCCATTAAGGAAAGGTCCACAGGGCAGAGAGATCAGCTTTTCTTCGGGATTTGCATATGAGCCTCAGGGCCTGAGCTCTGCCCTTCCCCTTTCTATGTTCACCAGAACTCCAAAAATCCTCAGCTTTTATTTTGGAGTTTTTCGTGTTGTTTTTTTCTATGCCTGTCTCCTCTCTGCTGGGCTGGCTGCTCTCAGATTCTCTAGTGTCTGGTCTCAGTCTATCTATGGTTGGAGTTTGGATCAGTAGAATGAGTTTCTGATAAGGGCTGCCAGTGCAGTTCTCCCTTCTCCTTCCCGGAGCTGACAGCCCCTCCTCCCACGGGACTGAGCCTGGCAGGGAGGGGTGCGGGTCCCCTGGCCACAAAAACTTACAGATTTCGCTGATCTCAGCAGTTCCACGTTTTCATGAATGTTGTATGAAGTATGCCCAGAGTCAGATTGCTCTGTGGTGTCCAGTCCACGCAGTTCCTGGCTTTCTAACTACTTTCCTGGAGGAGTAACTAAAACATACAGCTCAACAGTCCGCCATCTTGCCCCGCCTCTCTCTTTTAGTATTAAATAGCAGAAAACTAAGTTACCAAAGTGAGTTTTAAAACAAGCATTGCCAGAACTAGATACTAGGTTAATTTTAATATGAAAAAGATTCCAAGAATTAAGACCTTCAAATTAAAAGGAAAAAAATAAAGCCAAAGAACTAACAAACCATAGAGACAAAAAAAAACAAAAAATGTTATGTGGAAAGTATTTTCAATAAACTTAAAATATTTACCTTTTTTATTCTTTTGCAAGGACATCTAAGTTTTACTTTCTGGTTGCAATTAAAGGGACATTCCCCAGGATGGCACATTTCCTTGCATCTATGTCCACAAGGAAGCTAAAAGAAAATCAAAATAAAGCATTTACATAGTTATATTTTGGTCACACTCTCAGGCTCCCAACAACAAGTTTTAAGAAAGAGTACATCAATCCTGGCTATTCAGAAAATCCGTCAACTTGTTTTTCCCTTTAGATATAAACTAATTGCACAGAAAATTTCTATGTTCTCCCCCTCTTCCTTCCAAGAGTGTATCTCATAGCCAACGTTGTAGCTAGGTATAGCCATGTGACTAAGTTCTGCCCAAAGGAATGGAAGCACAAGTGATTTGTGCCTTATAGCATTTCAAGAGCATACATCCATTTCCTCATATGGGGGAAATCATGTTTATCTGGAGCAACAATGGAAACCATAAGTCAAAGATAGAACTGTCCAGCTAACTTGGGTCCTTGGATAAATACATGGAGCAAATAATCCACCTACCTTCCCTGTACTGTTAGGTGAAAAAGGAAGAACTTTCCTTGTTCTTAAACTACTGTATTGTTGGATCTTGTTACAACTCCTTAGCCTTTTATTCTAAAACATTTATCATTGCCACTATATAACAAAATGTATCAATACAACAGAATTTCTCAGAATCCTGTACCTTATATTTGAGTATAAAATAGCTACTTCAGATTCAAGGTGACACATTTCTTAGTTAATCCTAGGTATGACTTGATTCTGTAGATTACAGTTCTCAAAGTGTGGTCCCCAGACCAATAGCATCACCATCATCTGAGAGCTTATTAGAAATGCAAATTCTTAGCCCCCACTCCATATATCCAAAATCAGATACTCTGGGGGCAGGACCCAGCAAACCGCATTTTAACAAGTCCCTAAAGTGATTCTGTTGCACACTGAAGTTTGAAAACTACTGCTATAGCCTTATCAATGTGAACAGCCATAGAGCATAATGAGTTCAAGGAGACCCAATGAAATCACGTGTCTATTCCCCTAAATAGTTTCATGTTATAATAGCCATTTGAATTCCCAGCCTAAGCATATATTTTTCAAGAAAGCCCAAGAATACTCTAGCAATACTAGGGGCTCTAGTGTGGCCTGGAATTCAAAAAACCATTAGTACAGACAACAAATTTTTAAATCCTAACAGCATCACAACTTACATATAGCCAAAGCAATGCTAAATTGCAAATTAGGAATCCCTGAATTAAATTATATTTCTAAATACTAAGCCATAACAAGTTAATGTATCAGATTAAAAATAAAACATTGGCAACTATTTGCTACCTGGAGTCTGAATTTAGAAAAGAAAATATATTTTACTAGGGAAAATTCAGGATTTGAAAAGATCAGAATATTAAATTTGAAATAACACATGCTCCTAGTGTCACTTATACAACAAAGACAGGACTATTAAAATAACCATTTATTGCTTGAAATGATCCCTATTTATAATCTTATACAACTTTTTAAATTCCCAGATTTAATTTCCAATGGTTCTTAAACAAATCCAATAAACATATTCCAAAGATTTAGTTAAAATGAAACATTGTTAACAAAAAGTAATACCATGCCTTGATTTTTGTTTTATAGTAATCAAAGACTACCATAGTTATGACTTTGTTGTCACCTCTCCCTCACGCTAAATAGGGTGAGAAACACTTAGATACATGCTAAAGGTCAAAAAATTTAAAGAAAAGATGT
Source organism: Choloepus didactylus (assembly GCF_015220235.1). Lineage (NCBI taxonomy): Eukaryota > Metazoa > Chordata > Mammalia > Pilosa > Megalonychidae > Choloepus > Choloepus didactylus. The sequence goes on from NC_051309.1 coordinate 51,837,849, forward strand.
ACTATTAGTACACAACTGTAAGTCTAAAGGATTATGTCCCAGTATGCTAATGTTGCTGCTATGCAAAATACCGGAAATGGATTGGCTTTTATAAAGGGGGTTTATTAAATTACAAATTTACAGTTCTGAGGCCATAAAAGTGTCCAAACTAAGGCATCAACAAAATGATACCTTCACTGAAGAATGGCCGATGGCGTCCAGAACACCTCTGTCAGCTGGGAAGGCACATGGCTGACGTTTGCTGGTCTTTTGCTCCTGGGTGGCATTTCAAAATGGCTTTCCCCAAAATGTCTCTGGCCTTCTGTCTCTCTTAGCTTCTCTCAGCGCTCTGCTTGGTTTTCCTGGGGCATTTCTCTCTAAGCATCTGGAAGTCCTCTCTTAGATTCTCCGGAGCAAACTCTGAGCTAGCCTCTCAAATGTCTCCAAGAGTCTCCATGTGTCAGTGTCAGTGTCAGCTCTTAGCTTGTTTCCAAAATGTCCTTCTCAGCTGCTCTGAGCTCCTTCTGCTTGTGAGCTCATTTATAGGACTCTAGTGATTAAACCAAGACCCACCCTGAATAGGTGGGGTCCATATCTCCATGGCAATAATTTAATCAAAAGTTTCACCCACAGTTGATTGAGTCACATCTGCATGGAAACACTCAATCAAAAGATTCCAACCTAATCAAAACTAATACATCTGCCTCAACAAGACTGCATTAAAGAATATGGCTTTTGGGGGGGACATAATATATCCAAACTGGCACATTCCACATGACCCCAAAAAGATATTCTTTCCAAATACAAAATATATTCATCCCATCACAATATCACAAATATTTAAATCATTTCAGTAATAATAGGTAAGCAGAAGATCTTATCGAAATCAATTACAGGCATGGTCTGCCCTAGGGCAAAATTCCCCTCTGGCTGTGAACCTGTGAAACTTGGAACAAGTTATCTGCTCCCAATAGACAATGGAGGGGCAGTCATAGGATAAATATTTCCATTGCCATAGGGAGAAACTGAAAGGAAAACAGGGTTCACAGACCAAAACAGTTCCTAAAACCTTCAGGGCAAACACCACTAGATTTCAAAGTCTGAGAGTCATTTATCAAATGATGTTTTATTCTTGGGGCTTGAGTGAGCCCGAGTCCAACCCTTTCTGAGGGACTTTGCAGCAGCCCTTTTCTCTCAAAATGCTGGGGTGAGTGCTCCAACATATCCATGCAATGGGGAGACCACCTTCTCGGCCCCACCCTCCTCAAACATTGGGACACCACCCGGACTCTGCCTTTCCAGGGCAAAGGCTGTCTCCTCTCCGAATAGTGAGGTGGTGGCCAGGCTCTCCCCAATCCCTGGAGAATGCGTTCCAACCTTTCTGAGGCCTGGGGTGACAGCACTCTTCCTGAGCATCGAGGCTGAGTGCCTGCCCTCTGTCTCTGGGACAAACTCACCTTTTCCACGTTTGTGGGTTACTGTGCTCTCCTTGCCCAAGATTTCTTGGCTTCAGACCTTGGCCTCCACAGTTCTGCCTTTAAAGTCATCCTTTCTATCGATTTGCTCCTTCTCCACCTCCTCCAGTCCAGACTGACAGTGGTTCCATTTATACAGTTCTCGCAAAAAATTTGTAGGCTTCGTATGAAGCACATAGGTGTCAAGTCTTCAGACAATAGGATTTTCCACAAATCCTTTCTGGATAACTCCATCTCCAATCCTGGCTTGTATTGAAATGGCTGGCTGGTTCCAGGTTTCATTAAATCCTCATGTGGGGCTGTAGCCTTTGGGGTTTCACTTTTTGGAAGCCCAGAGTTTTCCAGGCCATCAATTTCTGGTTTCTTTGAACCCAAGAGTTCATTTCTTGGCTTAAACCTCTCCTCTCACATTTTACTATAAGCTGCAAGGAGAACTCAAGCTGCACTTTCAATATTTAGCTTGGAGATCTCCTCAGCAAAGTATCCGAGCTCATTACTTTCAAATTCTGCCCTCCATCCAACATCAGGACACAATTTTACCAAATTCTCTGCCACTTAAAAGCAAGGATCACCTTTCTTCCAGTTTGTAATGATACATTCAACATTTCTATTCAAGGCCTCATCAGAAATATCTTTAGAGTCCATATTTCTACCAACATTCTCTTCAAAGCAGTCTAGGCCTTTCCTATCAAGCTCCTCAAAGTTCTTCCAGAATTTTCCCCTTATCCACTTAAAAAGTCATTCCAACATGTTTGGTATTTGCAAACTCAGCAGTAGAACACCACTCCTAGTTCCAAAATCTGTTCCGGTTTGCTAACGTTGCTGTTATGCAAAATACCGGAAATGGATTGGCTTTTATAAAGGGGGTTTATTAAGTTATAAATTTATGTTCTGAGGCCACAAAAGTGTCCAAACTAAGGCATCAACAAGATGATACCTTCACTGAAGAATGGCTGATGGCATCCAGAACACTTCTGTCAGCTAGGAAGGCACGTGGCTGGCGTCTGCTGGTCCTTTGCTCCTGGGTGGCATTTCAAAATGGCTTCCTCCAAAATGTCTGTGGCCTTCTGTCTCTCTTAGCTTCTCTCAGCGCTCTGCTTGGTTTACCTGGGGCATTGCTCTCTAAGCATCTGGAAGTCCTCTCTTAGATTCTCCAGAGCAAACTCTGGGCTAGCCTCTCCAGTGTCTCCAAATATCTCCACATGTCAGCATCAGTGTCAGCTCTTAGCTTGTTTCCAAAATGTCCTTCTCAGCTGCTCTGAGCTCCGTCTGTTTGTGAGCTCTTTTAAAGGACTCTAGTGATTAAATCAAGACCCGCCCTGAATGGGCGGAGTCCATATCTCCATGGGAATGATTTAATCGAACGTTTCACCCATAGTTGATTGAGTCACATCTGCATGGAAACACTCAGTCAAAAGATTCCAACCTGTTCAACACTAATATGTCTGCCCCCACAAGATTGCATTAAAGAGTATGGCTTTTAGGGGGACATAATATATCCAAACTGGCACAGATTACTTTTTAATGTCTACCCAAAACAAATCAATGTCACTGCCCCACTCCCAACTACATAAAAGGAAGCATCTCCATTAGTAGACTGCCAGGATAAATCACTAGTGAGTTTTTATCTTTTCATTCTGAACAATTTTCTTTCTGAACCACTTTTGACATTTTTAGTATGAATACAATGCATAACACAAATTTATTTATGAATGCTTTAAACTTTATTATACTTTAAGATAATAATAAACTTTAAACATTCAATAATATGAATGGTACCAGCACTAAATGCCACAATGATACTGTACAGAGTTATCCTTTCTGATATTTTCAAAATGCCGTGGATGTGAATGTCTATCCTCCCACCCTACCCCCACAGATATACACATGCAAACATACACACACAGACATACCTATTTTTTCAATAACTTACTATGGATTTACTCTGTAACTGCCTAAGACCCACACGGTTCTTGACCGATTTATATTTCAAGTTGAAACCACAGTTTGGTGGGTAAACATTATCTCAGTACTTTTTTGTATAAAGTAGAACACTATCTTTAACACTGCTTTTATTTTTTTAAGCTTCAAATGGCCATTCCTAGTTCTAACATCCCCAAAGTTCATAAAGAGATATGTATCTATCCTAACCATGTATGTTACATTTTTCAATCATATTTTCTTTCTGGACCCCCATTTCTAATTCAAAAAAAGACCTGAATTAGGATGACCAAACAAGAAAAGAGGAAATACAAGAGGAACAATACCCAAAGAATACAACATAAAAGGTTATATTAAAGCTTACCTCTTTAGGGCACTGATTTTTGCAACAACTGAGGAGGTGCTTTTCATTTACATCAGCTGTTGTTATTTTTCTAAAAGTAGAAGACGAAGTTTTGATAATGTTCAATCCAAAGGCCATTTGGATTTTATGTAATAATACCACAAAGTTTTTATGCTGGCTCTACCATGGCATAACCTTTCTAAAAATAGTTCACAAGTTCAATTATAGCCATAAAACTATTTTACTTATTTCAGTTTATCTCAAGAAGTATATTAATTGTCTCTACTGCAACAACTATCTTCAAATTACTTAACTACAGCCAGCCATTTATGTACTACCAATAAATCAAATGGCAAAAGGGCAATCACTGCAAAAAGGAAGTACAAAACACACACAAAATATCATCCATGCCTGGCCTCTGTCTAGTAGCATGTACTAGCTTTCACTAAAGATCAATCACTATAACTCAGAGATTCTTAAAACTACAAATAAAAAGTTAACAACTACTGGTTTAATATGTTACTTCAAGTTAAATAACTTAGGCTATTCAGTGGGAAAGGCAGCAAGCTTATCAGAAAAGCTTTCTTCCTGTTGTTTTCGGGGAAGCTATCAATGTTAGATATTAATTCATTTTGGGTCAGAAATAGACTCAGTTTGTGCTTTTATATGATTTTATATCTGACTGAAGTGGGAAATCCAGAAGTCACAAACACCAAAGAATAAAACTGTTTTCTAATAGATAGTTGAAAAGAACCACAATAGACAACCACTGCATAAGTCAGTAATTACTGACAATCTAAAACTTCTATCATGCTTATCTCACTTTTCTCTTCCCCATCATCTTTCTTCTCCTTGCCTTTATTCTCTATTTTCATAGTTTTCCTATTTTCCTTCACTAGGCATACTTGTGAAAATGTAAGTTTAGCTTCACCACTGTCAATTAAAACCATTATTTTAAATATGCATGTTGAATTAGCTATAAATGCACTATAAGATATCCATTTGAACTTCTCTTGGCAAAATTTTATGCAATAATACCACAGAGTTTTTATGCTGGCTGTATTACAAGTTGTTGGATATTTTTCATTCTTACAAGTACGCTGCTCACCTCTGAACTTAGAGTTGATAGCATTTTTATAATAGATATAAGATAATTTTTTTAGAACTGTCTCTCTCATATCTAATTTCTAGAGAAGAAATTTACAAGAAGCAGAAAAGGACTAAAAGGAAGATTCTTTGTGAAAAAATTAACTGAATTTAAAATGAAATGACCAGAACAAATACTAAGACTGAAGAATTCTTCATAAAAGCATTCACTTAATTAAGTATTTTAGAAAAGGAAAAAGGAATTTTGGGTAGCTGGGGTAGTGGATGCCACCCTAATGCAGAAATATCCACAAATCACCCTCAAAAAAAACACACAGCTCATTAGTAACAAAATCACTCAAATCTCATGATTTAAGCATAACTAGAAGATAGATTTCTACAAACTTCAAATTACCTATAAGTAGAAAAATAAATACCAATTTCTAGCAGAGCTATTTCTTAAACTGCCACTGCAAGTCTTTAGAGAGCTAGGGAAGTTCCGGAAAAATTACATAGGAATGAGAATAGAGGACTGAGCTAAAAAAAAATCACACCAGAAACAGAAAGTTCATCCTAAGTGTGAAAATAACGAAAATGTCCTGGTAGATCAGAGCACTGACTAAAGGGAAGGGACTGTAGAAAGTGCACAAAACTTGGGAAGCCAGTCTCAGAAAGGCAACAGTTCTGGGAAAGAAAAAGGTAAAAAGAAAAAGGTGACACCCTTTAGAGACTTCATGATGAAAGGGGTACTGGGGAGCAGGAGGAAGAAATTCAGGATCCTGCAAGATCAAAGAAAACAATAGCAAAAGAAGGATACTTAGCCCATCTTCCCACCACCACCCTAAAAAGTCAATTATTGAGAGAGTTCTGGAGGCGGGGCAAGATGGCAGGCTGGTGAGCTGTATGTTTTAGTTACTCCTCCAGGAAAGTAGGTAGAAAGCCAGGAACTGCGTGGACTGGACACCACAGAGCAATCTGACTCTGGGCATACTTCATACAACACTCATGAAAACGTGGAACTGCTGAGATCAGCGAAATCTGTAAGTTTTTGTAGCCAGGGGACCCGCGCCCCTCCCTGCCAGGCTCAGTCCTGTGAGAGGAGGGGCTGTCAGCTCCGGGAAGGAGAAGGGAGAACTGCAGTGGCAGCCCTTATCGGAAACTCATTCTGCTGATCCAAACTCCAACCATAGATAGACGGAGACCAGACACCAGAGAATCTGAGAGCAGCCAGCCCAGCAGAGAGGAGACAGGCATAGAAAAAAACAACACGAAAAACTCCAAAATAAAAGCGGAGGATTTTTGGAGTTCTGGTGAACATAGAAAGGGGGAGGGCAGAGCTCAGGCCCGAGCTCAGGCCCGAGCTCAGGCCCGAGCTCAGGCCCTGAGGCGCATATGCAAATCCCGAAGAAAAGCTGATCTCTCTGCCCTGTGGACCTTTCCTTAATGGCCCTGGTTGCTTTGTCTCTTAGCATTTCAATAACCCATTAGATCTCTGAGGAGGGCCCTTTTTTTTTTTTTTTTAATCCTTTTTTCTTTTTCTAAAACAATTACTCTAAGAAGCCCAATACAGAAAGCTTCAAAGACTTACAATTTGGGCAGGTCAAGTCAAGAGCAGAACTAGGAGAGCTCTGAGACAAAAGGCAATAATCCAGTGGCTGAGAAAATTCACTAAACACCACAACTTCCCAAGAAAAGGGGGGGTGTCCGCTCACAGCCATCATCCTGGTGGACAGGAAACACTCCTGCCCATCGCCAGCCCCATAGCCCAGAACCGCCCCAGACAACCCAGTGTGACGGAAGTGCTTCAAATAACAGGCACACACCACAAAACTGGGCGTGGACATTAGCCTTCCCTGCAACCTCAGCTGATTGTCCCAGAGTTGGGAAGGTGGAGCAGTGTGAATTAACAAAGCCCCATTCAGCCATCATTTCAGCAGACTGGGAGCCTCCCTACACAGCCCAGCAGCCCAGAACTGCCCTGGGGGGATGGCACTCACCTGTGACATAGCACAGTCATCCCTCAACAGAGGACCCGGGGTGCACAGCCTGGAAGAGGGGCCCACTTGCAAGTCTCAGGAGCCATACGCCAATACCAAGGACTTGTGGGTCAGTGGCAGAGACAAACTATGGCAGGACTGAACTGAAGGATTAGACTATTGCAGCAGCTTTAAAACTCTAGGATCACCAGGGAGATTTGATTGTTAGAGCAACCCCCTCCCCCGACTGCCCAGAAACACGCCCCATATACAGGGCAGGCAACACCAACTACACACGCAAGCTTGGTACACCAATTGGACCGCACAAGACTCACTCCCCCACTCACCAAAAAGGCTAAGCAGGGGAGAACTGGCTTGTGGAGAACAGGTGGCTCGTGGACGCCACCTGCTGGTTACTTAGAGAAAGTGTACTCCACGAAGCTGTAGATCTGATAAATTAGAGATAAGGACTTCAATTGGTCTACAAATCCTAAAAGAACCTTATCAAGTTCAGCAAATGCCACGAGGCCAAAAACAACAGAAAATTATAAAGCATATGAAAAAACCAGACGATATGGATAACCCAAGCCCAAGCACCCAAATCAAAAGACCAGAAGAGACACAGCACCTAGAGCAGCCACTCAAAGAACTAAAGATGAACAATGAGACCATAGTACGGGAGACAAAGGAAATCAAGAAGACCCTAGAAGAGCATAAAGAAGACATTGCAAGACTAAATAAAAAAATGGATGATCTTATGGAAATTAAAGAAACTGCTGACCAAATTAAAAAGATTCTGGACACTCATAGTACAAGACTAGAGGAAGCTGAACAACGAATCAGTGACCTCGAACATGACACAATGGAAAATGAAAGCATAAAAGAAAGAATGGGGAAAAAAATTGAAAAAATCGAAATGGACCTCAGGGATATGATAGATAATATGAAACGTCCAAATATAAGACTCATTGGTGTCCCAGAAGGGGAAGAAAAGGGTAAAGGTCTAGGAAGAGTATTCAAAGAAATTGTTGCGGAAACTTCCCAAATCTTCTAAACAACATAAATACACAAATTCTAAATGCTCAGCGAACTCCAAATAGAATAAATCCAAATAAACCCACTCCGAGACATATACTGATCACACTGTCAAACACAGAAGAGAAGGAGCAAGTTCTGAAAGCAGCAAGAGAAAAGCAATTCACCACATACAAAGGAAACAGCATAAGACTAAGTAGTGACTACTCAGCAGCCACCATGGAGGTGAGAAGGCAGTGGCAAGATATATTTAAAATTCTGACTGAGAAAAATTTCCAGCCAAGAATACTTTATCCAGCAAAGCTCTCCTTCAAATTTGAGGGAGAGCTTAAATTTTTCACAGAGAAACAAATGCTGAGAGAATTTGCTAACAAGAGACCTGCCCTACTGGAGATACTCAAGGGAGCCCTACAGACAGAGAAACAAAGAAAGGACAGAGAGACTTGGAGAAAGGTTCAGTACTAAAGAGATTCGGTATGGGTACAATAAAGGATATTAATAGACAGAGGGGAAAAATATGACAAACATAAAACAAAGGATAAGATGGCTGATTCAAGAAATGCCTTCACGGTTATACCGTTGAATGTAAATGGATTAAACTCCCCAATTAAAAGATATAGATTTGCAGAATTGATCAAAAAAAATGAACCATCAATATGTTGCATACAAGAAACTCATCTTAGACACAGGGATACAAAGAAACTGAAAGTGAAAGGATGGAAAAAAATATTTCATGCAAGCTACAGCCAAAAGAAAGCAGGTGTAGCAATATTAATCTCAGATAAAATAGACTTCAAATGCAGGGATGTTTTGAGAGACAAAGAAGGCCACTACATACTAATAAAAGGGGCAATTCAGCAAGAAGAAATAACAATCGTAAATGTCTATGCACCCAATCAAGGTGCCACAAAATACATGAGAGAAAACTGGCAAAACTAAAGGAAGCAATTGATGTTTCCACAATAATTGTGGGAGACTTCAACACATCACTCTCTCCTATAGATAGATCAACCAGACAGAAGACCAATAAGGAAACTGAAAACCTAAACAATCTGATAAATGAATTAGATTAACAGACATATACAGGACATTACATCCCAAATCACCAGGATACACATACTTTTCTAGTGCTCACGGAACTTTCTCCAGAATAGATCATATGCTGGGACATAAAACAAGCCTCAATAAATTTAAAAAGATTGAAATTATTCAAAGCACATTCTCTGACCACAATGGAATACAATTAGAAGTCAATAACCATCAGAGACTTAGAAAATTCACAAATACCTGGAGGTTAAACAACACACTCCTAAACAATCAGTGGGTTAAAGAAGAAATAGCAAGAGAAATTGCTAAATATATAGAGACGAATGAAAATGAGAACACAACATACCAAAACCTATGGGATGCAGCAAAAGCAGTGCTAAGGGGGAAATTTATAGCACTAAACGCATTATTAAAAAGGAAGAAAGAGCCAAAATCAAAGAACTAATGGATCAACTGAAGAAGCTAGAAAATGAACAGCAAACCAATCCTAAACCAAGTACAAGAAAAGAAATAACAAGGATTAAAGCAGAAATAAATGACATAGACAACAAAAAAACAATAGAGAGGATAAATATCACCAAAAGTTGGTTCTTTGAGAAGATCAACAAGATTGACAAGCCCCTAGCTAGACTGACAAAATCAAAAAGACAGAAGACCCATATAAACAAAATAATGAATGGAAAAGGTGACATAACTGCAGATCCTGAAGAAATTAAAAAAAATATAAGAGGATACTATGAACAACTGTATGCCAACAAGCTGGATAATGTAGAGGAAATGGACAATTTCCTGGAAACATATGAACAACCTAGACTGACCAGAGAAGAAATAGAAGACCTCAACCAACCCATCACAAGCAAAGAGATCCAATCAGTCATCAAAAATCTAGCCACAAATAAATGCCCAGGGCCAGATGGCTTCACAGGGGAATTCTACCAAACTTTCCAGAAAGAACTGACACCAATCTTACTCAAACTCTTTCAAAACATGGAAGAAAATGGAACACTACCTAACTCATTTTATGAAGCTAACATCAATCTAATACCAAAACCAGGCAAAGATGCTACAAAAAAGGAAAACTACTGGCCAATCTCCCTAATGAATATAGATGCAAAAATCCTCAACAAAATACTTGCAAATTGAATCCAAAGACACATTAAAAAAATCATACACCATGACCAAGTGGGGTTTATTCCAGGCATGCAAGGATGGTTCAACATAAGAAAATCAATCAATGTATTACAACACATTAACAAGTCAAAAGTGAAAAAGCAATTGATCATCTCAATAGATGCTGAAAAAAGCATTTGACAAAATCCAACATCCGTTTTTGATAAAAACACTTCAAAAGGTAGGAATTGAAGGAAACTTCCTCAACATGATAAAGAGCATATATGAAAAAACCCACAACTAGCATAGTACTCAATGGTGAAGACTGAAAGCCTTCCCTCTAAGATCAGGAAACAAGACAAGGATGCCCGCTGTCAACCACTGTTATTCAACATTGTGCTGGAAGTGCTAGCCAGGGCAATCCGGCAAGACAAAGAAATAAAAGGCATCCAAATTGGAAAAGAAGAAGTAAAACTGTCATTGTTTGCAGATGATATGATCTTATATCTAGAAAACCCCTGAGAAATAGACGATACAGCTACTAGAGCTAATAAACAACTTTAGCAAAGTAGCGGGATACAAGATTAATGCACATAAGTCAGTAATGTTTCTATATGCTAGAAATGAACAAACTGAAGAGACACTCAAGAAAAACATACCATTTTCAATAGCAACTAAAAAAAATCAAGTACCTAGGAATAAACTTAAACCAAAGATGTAAAAGACCTATACAAGAAAACTACATAACTCTACTAAAAAAAATAGAAGGGGACCTTAAAAGATGGAAAAATATTCCATGTTCATGGATAGGAAGACTAAATGTCATTAAGATGTCAATTCTACCCAAACTCATCTACAGATTCAATGCAATCCCAATCAAAATTCCAACAACCTACTTTGCAGACTTGGAAAAGCTAGTTATCAAATTTATTTGGAAAGGGAAGATGCCTCGAATTGCTAAAGACACTCTAAAAAAGAAAAACGAAGTGGGAGGACTTACACTCCCTGACTTTGAAGCTTATTATAAAGCCACAGTTGCCAAAACAGCATGGTACTGGCACAAAGACAGACATATAGATCAATGGAATCGAATTGAGAATTCAGAGATAGACCCTCAGATCTATGCCCGACTGATCTTTGATAAGGCCCCCAAAGTCACTGAACTGAGTCATAATGGTCTTTTCAACAAATGGGGCTGGGAGAGTTGGATATCCATATCCAAAAGAATGAAAGAGGACCCCTACCTCACCCCCTACACAAAAATTAACTCAAAATGGACCAAAGATCTCAATATAAAAGAAAGTGCCATAAAACTCCTAGAAGATAATGTAGGAAAACATCTTCAAGACCTTGTATTAGGCGGCCACTTCCTAGACTTTACACCCAAAGCACAAGCAACAAAAGAGAAAATAGATAAATGGGAACTCCTCAAGCTTAGAAGTTTCTGCACCTCAAAGGAATTTCTCAAAAAGGTAAAGAGGCAGCCAACTCAATGGGAAAAAATTTTTGGAAACCACGTATCTGACAAAAGACTGATATCTTGCATATATAAAGAAATCCTACAACTCAATGACAACAGTACAGTCAGCCCAATTATAAAATGGGCAAAAGATATGAAAAGACAGTTCTCTGAAGAGGAAATACAAATGGCCAAGAAACACATGAAAAAATGTTCAGCTTCACTAGCTATTAGAGAGATGCAAATTAAGACCACAATGAGATACCATCTAACACCGGTTAGAATGGTTGCCATTAAACAAACAGGAAGCTACAAATGCTGGAGGGGATGTGGAGAAATTGGAACTCTTATTCATTGTTGGTGGGACTGTATAATGGTTCAGCCACTCTGGAAGTCAGTCTGGCAGTTCCTTAGAAAACTAGATATAGAGTTGCCATTCGATCCAGCGATTGCACTTCTCGGTATATACCCGGAAGATCGGAAAGCAGTGACACGAACAGATATCTGCACGCCAATGTACATAGCAGCATTATTCACAATTGCCAAGAGATGGAAACAACCCAAATGTCCTTCAACAGATGAGTGGATAAATAAAATGTGGTATATACACACGATGGAATACTACGCGGCAGTAAGAAGGAACGATCTCGTGAAACATATGACAACATGGATGAACCTTGAAGACATAATGCTGAGCGAAATAAGCCAGGCACAAAAAGAGAAATATTATATGCTACCACTAATGTGAACTTTGAAAAATGTAAAACAAATGGTTTATAATGTAGAATGTAGGGGAACTAGCAATAGAGAGCAATTAAGGAAGGGGGAACAATAATCCAAGAAGAGCAGATGGGCTGTTTGGCGTTCTGGGGATGCCCAGGAATGACTATGGTGTGTTGATTTCTGATGGATATAGTAGGAGCAAGTTCACAGAAATGTTGCTATATTATGTAACTTTCTTGGGGTAAAGTAGGAACATGTTGAAAGTTAAGCAGTTATCTTAGGTTAGTTGTCTTTTTCTTACTCCCTTGTTATGGTCTCTTTGAAATGTTCTTTTATTGTATGTTTGTTTTCTTTTTAACTTTTTTTTCATACAGTTGATTTAAAAAGAAGGGAAAGTTAAAAAAAAAAGAAAAACAAGGAAAAAAAAAAAAGATGTAGTGCCCCCTTGAGGAGCCTGTGGAGAATGCAGGGGTATTCGCCTACCCCACCTCCATGGTTGCTAACATGACCACAGACATAGGGGACTGGTCGTTTGATGGGTTGAGCCCTCTACCACAGGTTTTACCCTTGGGAAGATGGTTGCTGCAAAGGAGAGGCTAGGCCTCCCTATGGTTGTGCCTAAGAGCCTCCTCCCGAATGCCTCTTTGTTGCTCAGATGTGGCCCTGTCTCTCTAGCTAAGCCAACTGGAAAGGTGAAATCACTGCCCTCCCCCCTACGTGGAATCAGACACCCAGGGGAGTGAATCTCCCTGGCAACGTGGAATATGACTCCCGGAGAGGAATGCAGACCTGGCATCGTGGGACGGAGAACATCTTCTTGACCAAAAGGGGGATGTGAAAGGAAATGAAATAAGCTTCAGTGGCAGAGAGATTCCAAAAGGAGCTGAGAGGTCACTCTGGTGGGCACTCTTATGCACACTTTAGACAACCCTTTTTAGGTTCTAAAGAATTGGGGTAGCTGGTGGTGGATACCTGAAACTATCAAACTGCAACCCAGAACCCATGAATCTCGAAGACAGTTGTATAAAAATGTAGCTTATGAGGGGGTGACAATGGGATTGGGAAAGCCATAAGGACCACACTCCACTTTGTCTAGTTTATTGGATGGATGAGTAGAAAAATAGGGGAAGGAAACAAACAGACAAAGGTACCCAGTGTTCTTTTTTACTTCAATTGCTCTTTTTCACTCTAATTATTATTCCTGTTATTTTTGTGTGTGTGCTAATGAAGGTGTCAGGGATTGATTTGGGTGATGAATGTACCACTATGTAATGGTACTGTAAACAATCGAAAGTACGATTTGTTTTGTATGACTGCGTGGTATGTGAATATATCTCAATAAAATGAAGATTAAAAAAATAAATAAATAAATAAATAGAGTTCTGCATGTTGAAAGGAAAGGACAATAGACAATAGATTGAAGCTGCATGGAGAAATAAGGATCTCCAGTGAAGATAATAACATGGGCATATATAAATGCCAGTACTATTTTATTTTTGGGTGGTAACCCCAGTTTTTCCCTTCCTACAGGATTTTAAAGGCAATGAATAAAATGTAATGATAAATCAATTGTTTTAGACTCATGATGTATGAACATGTATTTTGTGACAAGAACCACATAAAGGTGGGGGGATGGAGGGGCATAGGAACATAGTTTGTATATACTATTGAAGTTAAGTTGGTATCAAAGCAAATGAAATTATTATAGATTTAGGATGTTAAATTTAAGACCCATGGTAACTATAAAGAAAATATCAGATAATATGCAAGTTCATAGGGAAAGAAATTAGAGTACTGGTTGCCAGGGAAGGGAGGCAGGGGGGAATGGGAAGTTAATGCATAATTGCATAATAGTATAGGGATTCTGCTTGTGGAGATAGGAAAGTATTAGTGACAGAAGATGGTGAAGGTACTTCAGTATCATGAGTGTGATTAAACCCATTGAATAGTATGCTGGGAAGCAGTTGAGATGGGAATGTTTACATTGTATATATGTTCCTACAATTAAAAAAAGAAAGAGCAACTAAGGAGATAGTGATAGTTAAAAGCTATACAAGATCTTGGATGGGATCTAGCAAGGGAGGAGAAAAGGCTCAAAGGGATATTATTGGGACATATGAAAATTTGGAATATAGACAGACTGTAAGCTTTATATCTATGGTAAATTTCTTGAACTCGATAACTCCTTTTAAGATGGTTACATAGTGAATACCCTTGTTTTTATAAAATGTACATGGCAGTATTGAGTGTTCAAGGAATATTTTGTATACAATCTATACCCAAGAGTTCATAAAATGGATAGATAAACAGATGGATAGACAGACAGATAGACCGACAGACAGACAGAGACAGATAATAGATAGATAGATGTAAAGATAGATAGATAGATAGATAAAGATAGATAGATAGAATGATACCACAAGTGTGGCAAAATATTAAAATTGGTGGATCTGGGTATCTGGGAAGGGAGGTAGGGAGTTCTCTCTATGGGGTGTGAATTATTTTTGTAATTGTCCGGTAAGTTTGAAACTATTTCAAAATAAAAAGTTAAAAAAAATTTTAAACAAAAAAAAAAAGTCAATTATTTAAGAAACTGTATTTGGCTACACTGACAGAACAGAGGGACTGTCAACTAGAAATCTTGTAAACAACCCCAAACCACAAACAGAGATGTAAGTAACCTTCATCTAATAAAAAAGCTACTATAAGAAATAAACAGAAAATGATCAAAAATGTTTTAGCTGATGAAAATGTACCCAACCCCAAAAAATTACAAAGAAGAAAACTGTAATACAATATTCTAAACTGAATTAAATATCCTTAAAGAAGCATTTGGAGATATGAAAAAACACCTGTGTAGAAAATAGTTAAAAGACCAGGCCTAAATGCTATCCGTTGAAAGGTCAGCTTACAAGGTCAGCCCCTGGCTGGCATCTGGGAACTTGGATTTCTGGAGGGTTCCCACCATTCCCAGACTGATAAGAGTGTCTCACTATGACTAAACTGTTTGTATAAACTATATGGTTATGCTGAACACCTACTTTCCTCCTAGAAGTCTGGCATTTGGTATATGCCAGGCCGAGCCTGCCTATCTGACCAGCCCCCAACAAAAACCTTGGATGCTGAGTCTCTAGTAAGCGTTTCTGGTTGGCAATAATTCATATTTGTTTTCACAACTCTTTGCAGAGGAATTAAGAATGTCCTATGTGACTCCACTGTGAGAGGACTCTGGAAGCTTGTGCCTCATTTCCTCCCAACATTGCCCCATGTGCCTTTTCCTTTTACTGGTTGTACTTTGTATCCTTTTGCTATAATAAATCATAACTCTGAGTGCAACTATATGCTGAGTCCTGAGAGTCTTTCTAGTGAGTTACTAAATTCTTGAGGACCTCAAACACAATCTTAAATTCAAAAATCAAAAACTAAGATGATACATGGAAGATACGGGGACAAGAAGAAATGAAGGATTGACTGAATTAAGGAAAGAAATCTTCAAAAAAGATAAAATCATACCACAATAAATACTAAATTAAAAGGTGCTCATGAAGGAACACATTTATGGAAAAACATAATAGAATAAAAATTTAATAAGGGTCCCCTGAAGGGAGGCAGGAAAACAACCAAGATAATAAAAATAAGATAAAGAAAAAAAGGATAAAAAAAGAATGAGGTAGAAATGGAATACAGAAAAAGAAAATCCAACAAAAATAAAACGGTGTCCCTGAAGAAAACAAAACAAAAAATGGAACAAAACTAATATATTAAACTACAATCCCCAAAAATATAATTACTGAATCTACATATTGAAAGGGCTCACTAGGTACCTGGGAAAATTTACCCAGTGTTTAACTCTAAGGTATGTATGTCTTAGTGAAAACTATTAGATTTTAAAGATTAAGATAAAAAGAAGAAAAAAAAAGGGACTCCAGGGGTAAAAGAAGGACTAATTAACTTTTAAGGGAAAAAGAGTTAGATATCAAATTTATCAAAAGCAACATACAAGAAAAGCAACACAGAGCAGCATTTAAAACAAAACTCCAGAAGGTGTGCTGGTTTGAATCAATTATGTACACCACAAAAGCCATATTATTTAAATCCAATCTTGTGGGTGTAGGCTTATTGTGGGTGGGATCTTATGATTAGGTTGTTTCCAAGGAGATGTGACCCACCCAATTGCGGGAGGGACCTTTGGATTAGATTATTTCCATGGAGATGTGACCCCTGCCCATTCAAGATGGGTCTTAATTAATTTACTGGAGTCAAGAGACTTTCAGAGCTGACACAGACCCAGACGTTTAGAGATGCTAAGCTAAGAGATGAAGCCCAGAGTTTGCCCTGGAGAAGCTAAGTGAAAAGCCACAGACATTTAAGGAGGAAGCCACTGGGATCAGAAGCTGAAAGCAATGCAACCAGGGAACAAAGGACCAGCAGACACCAGCCACAAACCTTCCCAACTGACAGAGGTGTTCCAGATGCCATTGATCTTCTCCTCAGAGATGGTATCTACCTTTTAATGCCTCAACTTGGACCTTTTCATGGCCTTATAATTGTGAATTTGTGAACCAATCCATTTCTGGTACACTGCATTTCTGGCAGCTTTAGCAAACCAGAACAGAAGGAAAGCGTGAACCAAGTATTTTATAGCCAGTTAAATGTCCTTCAATTATAAGTGCAATAGAAAAATGGTTTTAAACATGCAAGAACTCAGGGAATACTGTACCCATGAGCTCTCTTGAGGAATTAGCTAGAGGATGCACTTCATCCAACCAAGAGAAAACTGGGGAATTTCAGAAAAAAAGACTGCTGATTGGCATTCAATATGTGAAACTGCAGACCTAAGACTAAAACTAAGGTGGACAGGAAGGCGAAAGAATACATGAACATTACATATTCTGACAAAGAATAAACAGTACAACTAAAAAACAAGAAGAGAGAGGAAAAGAAGCAAGGAGAATAAGCTCATTAATTGTTGGACAGGTCATAAGTGAGAACTGGAGGATACAATAAAACACTGACAAACAAGGTAGAAAAAATTAAAGAAACAGGAGACCAAGGGCATTAAAGAAGGTACAAGTGAAAAAGGTAACCAAACTTTGAACGAAAACATAAACCTTCTGTTCTGGTTTGCTAATGCTACCATTATGCAAAATACCAGAAATGGATTGGCTTTTATAAAGGAGGTCTATTTTGTTACAAATTTATAGTCTTAAGGCCATAAAAGCATCTAAACTAAGGCATCAACAAGATGATCCCCTCACTGAAGAACGGCTGATGGTGTCCAGAACACCTCTGTCAGCTGGGAAGGCACATGGCTGGAGTCTGCTGTTCCTTTGCTCCCAGGCTGCATTTCAAAATGGCTTTCTCCAAAATGTCTCTGGGTCTCTCTTAGCTTCTTCAGCTCCTGTGCATCTAAGCATCGGGATCCTCTCTTAGCTTCTCCGGAGCAAACTCTGGGCTACCCTCTCCAAATGTCTCCAAGCATCTCCATGTGTCAGTGTCTGTGTCAGCTCTTAGCTTCTCTCCAAAATGTCCCTCTTGGCTGCTCTGAGCTCCTTCTGGTTGTGAGCTCTTTTATAGGATTCCAGTGATTAAATCAAGACCCACCCTGAATGGGTGGGGTCCATATCTCCATGAAAATAATTTAATCAAATGGCTTGCCCACAGCTGATTGAGTCACATCTGCATGGAAACACTCAGTCAAAAGATTCCAACCTAATCAACACTAATACATCTGCCTGCACAAGACTGCATTAAAGAATATGGCTTTTTGGGGAACATAAAATATCCAAACTGGCACACCTTACTAAATAAGGACCTGTCTTACACTGAAAGTAGTGTCTTAAAGTCCCATATTATTCATGTTTGTTTCTGTCTTCTTACAATTCCTGTCATTTCTGCTTTATAAAGATGATTCAGCTTTTATATGTTGTATAGAATTCTTAACTATTATGGCTTTAGCATTAAAAAGTGTCCCTCCTTGTCACATTTACAACTTTCTGGCTTGAATTCTTCTTTGATATGAGGATTGCAACCTCTTCTTTTTTATTATTTCCATTTGCCTGGTGTATCTTTGCAATCTCTATATTTTTAGCCTTCCTGTATCATTTCATTTTATGAGGGTCTCTTATTTTCCACATTTAGTGAGGTATTGATTTCTGAGCCAAATTGAAAATATTTTTACTTTAATAAGCAAGTTTCTTTTATTAAGCACAGTTTTTTAATATAACTAATATGTTTGGTCAAAGCTCTGTAATTATTACCTTATGATTACTGTGCATATTGTGTTATACTGTTGTGTTTTTCTTTCTATGTGATGTTTCTTTGCTCTTATTTTTAAAAGTTTGATAAATGCTATTACTGAAAAATTTTGTAATAAAAAAGGCCTATTACCTTTTCAAATCCATCAACTAAAAATTTATGCCTAAGTAACAATGTGCAAGGTAATTTTTTATCCAGCAAAATTCTAGATTGATGCTGTTACTTGAACAATCTGTTAAAGGAGTGTTTTTCTAATTGTTTTGAAAGCAGTGATACAACTTCTTTCCTAACAAAATTTTATATAGTATTACCAAATGGAAAAAAGCACAACTACCCTGGTTAAACTCAGGGTGAAGTATCTAGAAAGTGAAATAATCTATATTTCTCCCTTCTAGTTCTCTACTGGAAAATCTAGGCCTCTAGAGTCTTAGGAACACAACAGAAATACATGGTCCTAAAGTATACTGTAAAGGGTACTGAATTATAAAAGGATATCAATTAAAATTATTTTAGTGAAGTAAGATTGTTTCTTCAGTCCACTTACCTACATTCCACATAGAGGCTTGTGATCTTGCAGTGACATTTTATTCTAAGCATCTGAACACAAGGAGGACATTCTCCAGGGTGGCATGGCAGAACACATGGGTGAGGACAGCCTAGAGGTCGTGATTTAGAGCACCCTTCTTCGCAATGTAGGCATTCTGGGCCAGCCTGATAAATAGCAAGAAAATAAATCTGCTAACTGCAGAAGTCTAATGTTTCTATATGTTAAAATTATAAAATTTAGAGTCACTATGCCCCTTATTATGCATTAAAAAAGAAAATATTTCTACAGCTCTTAGAAATAGTTAATACAATGGTACACGCTCTCATTCAACTTAAAATATTCAAAATGAGAACAGCAAAATTTTTAATATGACATAGATTGTTACTCACATAGATTTTTATGTCTATGAACCTCATTAAATCAAATCACCTTTAAAATGAACTTGACTACATAAAGTGCCCCTACTAAAAACGTAAATTACTTGGTAATGAGTAGTCAGTGGCAGAAGAAAAATAGAGTAAAATGTTATAACTCCATTTCCACCCAAGAAGCACAATCATTACTGAACTAAAGAAATCAGCAACCTTGTAACATATTAATAAAAACGCCCAAAGCATTTAACATTTCGGAGATATTTGTCTCACCCTGCCAAAAAGAAAAACATAGAGAGGGGGCAAACAAGAATGACTAGCAATTTATTTTTTTAAAGCACCTCAATTTAACTAAAATTAAATTACATTAAAAAATAAATGTACCTTAATATAAATTAACAACAGCATCTCTCTGCTCTAGCAGAACTTAAAGTTCTTTATAGCAGGATATTGCTTATTTTTACATGTCATACATGAGAAAAAAATAACTTAAAGAGCTGTAGACACGGATACTAAGTATTAAAGCTTAAGTATTTTTTATTATTTCTAAGTACAGTTATGATTACAAAAGTAACTACGTCAAAATTCTAAGATACTTTTGACATTCAGTATTAAAAAGTGTTTCAAATTATGAAAACATTCTTCTATAAAAAATTTCTATTTTTAAGCTTTAAAATGTATATTTATTTATTCCACAAATATTCATTCAGCGTTTATGTACCTGGCATTGTTCCAGGCACTGGAAATATACAAGACAGATCGCTAGCCCTGTGGAACTTAAATGGAAGTAGGAGAGGTAAAGAACACAGTATAATTTCTTCATAATCGCTATGAAGAATGATTAAAAGCAGGAAAAGAGAGAGTGATGGTAGCAGCAAGGAGGCCTGTCTGATGAAGTTCACATCTGAACAGAAATTGAATTAAATGAGGGAAAGGGCCCTAAGAAGGTAGAGTTCCAGAGAAAGGGAATAATAAGTGCCAAGACCCTGAGGTCAGAATAAACTTGGAATGTTCAAGAAATAGAAAAAACAAAAGCAGAAACAAGCAAGGGAGAGAGTCATGAGTGATGAGGCAGGAAAGATAGTTAAGAATTATGATCATTATAGTGCCTTGCAGGGCACAGTAAATTGGATTTTACTTTGAGAGTGATCGAAGGCTACTGAAGGGTTTTCAGATTGGTGATGACACCTAATTTACATTTAAAAAAATCAATCTGGATGCTGTAGTGAGAAAAAGTGAAAGCAGAAATATTGGTTAGGGAAATACTGCAGAAGTTTAGAAAAGAGGTTTGGATGAACAGTATTCCTGAAAACCCGAAAGAATACCCTAGGCTCTATCTAAGACTCTAAACACGTTTTGCTTATCAAGTTTATATTTTCAGAAACTTAAAAGTCTCCAGATTGTTCCTATGCCAGATAAGCCCTGAAATCCAGAGGTACCAGTCTCTCCAAGAACATGGACCAGTTTCATTCCTCTACCCCATAATGCTGACACCCCTTTTCAGCACAAAGAAGTTAAGAGTAGTCATTGCCCAGATATCCCTGAAGATTGAGAGAATGATCAAATGAGAGGGAGGAGATGTAATGGAGAAGTTAGGATTTAACAAATGTTTATGACTCCTGACTCATTACCGAGATTTTTTATTTTTTTATTTTTTTTACTTTCTAGTGTATTAGAGTAGCCAGAAGGAAATATTTGAAAATGTTGAACTGTAATCCAGTAGCCTTGATCTTTAATAATGATTGTATAACTATATAGCTTTTATCTTCTGATTGTGTTACTGTAAAAACCTTGGGACTGCCACCCCTTTTATTCAGTATATAGGTAATGAATAACAAAGTAAAGAAATGCATGAAAAAATAAATAAATAATAGGCTGGGAATATGGAGAAAAAATACCCCTACATAAACTATGGACAATAGTTAATAGTGCTACTTTAATAAAAACCTTTCATCAATTATAACAAATGTGACTACTGTTAAAAAAAATAGTAGAATTACAAAAAAGTGCTATCATCAATTATAACAAATTTTCCACATCAGTGGAAGTGTTGGTGGTGGGGTGGTGTACGGGAATCCTGTATTTTATGCGTGATTGTTCTGTAGACCCACAACTTCTCTAATAAAAAGAAAAAAAAAAGAGGTGACAGATGATGTAAAGAGGTGACGGATGATGTACAGAGGTGTGAATGGATGAAGATGTCTGTGGTAAAGGTTAAGAGAAACGGTCAGATTCAGGATCTATTTTGAAGGTAAACGTAACAGGACTTGCTGTGAGACAAGGGCAATAAAAATAAGAAAGAAATCAAGCATGATTCCTGTCTTTGACTAGCACAACTAGGTAAAAATGGTAATATAATTTTCCGAAATGGGAAAGTCTAGGGTACAAATAGGCAATGATTCACAAAATATGCAAACCATACTTTGGCATGCTTATTTTATATTTACCATTCTGGTAACATAACCGAAGTTAATACGCACAATCTATTTCATTTGTTCCTTCCTATTTGGTACACCTGCAACAATCTTCTACTTTAATAACATGAGACGAGTGTACTGGGCCAGGTGTTAAGACTTCAGGGACACTACTTTCTTACTTGCTATTCTCTTGCTGTGGAACCATGAACAAGTCATATCACAACTCTATGCTTCAGTTTTCCTATCTCCAAAAAGAAGAGAGTTATGCTGATGATATGGGGCTGCTTTCAGCTACGGAAAAAAAAAAAAATCACTGATCTGTACTTGCCAAGCCATCTTCCTGGATCACCTCCAAATTCAAGTTCTATCTCCCAGGAAAGCTATCTTAATTAGCAAATATAACAAACCTAGCCGTCAAATATTTCTTGCAGTACTTATTAGAGAGAAAAAAAGAAGTTTTAACCAAGGGAGCAATGTTGCAATAATCCAAGATAATTCCCCAATCACTTGTTGTTGGAAAAAAATGTTTAAAACATAACGTAAGCGTACAAGGGGTGAAAGCATGATTGTGAAAAACTTGTGGATCACACTCCCTTTATCCAGCGTATGGATGGATGAGTACTGAGGAACAGAACGGTAAATTGTGTTGTGTGCATACAATACTGAGCAACTGCGAGGAGTGAAGCTGTGAGACAAGCAACAACGTGAATGGATCCCATAGACAGCATTTTAAGTGAACTACGCCAGAAACAAAGGCAAACACTATAATGCCTCACCAATATGGACAAACTACAATGTGTAAACTCATAATTCAATCTTAGAGCACAGCTTATTAGGGGAACGCTTATTGTAATGGTCCCTAGGTTGTAAGGTCTTACAGCAGTCATATCTGTTCCTGATCTGCAATGGCTATCTCCAGATTCTAAGATGCTGATCCGTTTGTGTATAACCTGATCAATCCCTAGAACTTTGGGTATCTGTGTGACACTTGAAACTCAGAACTAAAGCTCAGCAGATATGAATGTCAGTATTAACGCATACAGCAACAGCTAAAAGAGCTGAAAAAAGAGTCCAGACTTCAATTAGAGATATGAATAAAGCAGATCTAGTTAGGACGAGAGCAAATCAGGCCAAAGAGTAAAGGACAATACTGACTGTGTTTTAAAACTTCAACTTCCATGTGAGACTAAGGGAAGAGATATTTATTTGGTGCAGGATCTGTATTTCCTAAACAATTTAACTCATACTGTTTGTTCAGATACCATAATTACACGGAACTTTTAATAAGAAATGAGACCTGGTAGGTTTGTACAGGTTAATGTGAAACTGCGACACATCTCAAAGTAATTTGGGCAGAGAATAAAAATATATATGCAGGGCCCCACTGAGGAGCCGGGGGAAAATGCAGAAGTGTTGGACTTCCTCACCTGGATTGTTGCTGACGTTCTCACAAACATTTGAGGACAGACAGTTTGGTATACCAAGCCCTCTATCTTGGAGCTTGCCTTATGGAGCTCATTACTGCAAAGGAGAGGCTAAAACTGCTTATAATTGTGCCTAAGAGTCTTGCCCTGAGTACCTCTTTGTTGCTCAGATGTGGCCCTCTCTCTCCAGCTAACCCAACTTGGCACGTGAACTCACTGCCCTTCCCTCTATGTGTGACCTGACTCCCAGGGGTGTAAATCTCCCTGGCAACACAAAATATGACTCCTGAGGAAGAATCTGGACCCAACATCGTGGGACTGAGAACATCTTCTTGACCAAAAAGGGGATGAGAAATAAAACAAAATAAAGTTTCAATGGCTGAGAGATTTCAAATGGAGTCAAGAGGTCACTCGGGTGGGCATTCTTATGCACTATACAGATATCTCTTTTTAGGTTTTAATGTATGGAATAGCTAGAAGGAAACACCTGAAACTATCAAACTCCAACCTAGTAGCCTTGACTCTTGCAGACAATTGTATAACTATGTAGGTTATAAGGGTGACAGCATGATTTTGAAAACCTTGTGGATCACACTCCCTTTATCCAGTGTATGGATGGATGAGTAGAAAAATAGGGACAAAAACAAAATGAAAAATAGGGTGGGATGGAGGGAATGATTTGGGTGTTCTTTCCTACTTTTATTTTTTATTCTTATTTTTATTCTTTCTGGTGTAAGGAAAATGTTCAAAAATAGATTGGGGTGATGAATGCACAACTATATGATGGTGCTGTGAACAGTTGATTGTACACCATGGATGACTGTATGGTATGTGAATATATCTCAATAAAACTGAATTAAAAATAAATAAATAAAATAGATTGGGGTGATGAATGCACAACTATATGATGATACTGTAAATAGATAATTGTACACCATGGATGACTGTATGGTATGTGAATATATCTCAATAAAACTGAATTTAAAATAAAATAAAATAAAATAAAAAGTAAGTATGCATGTAGATCACTGTGTGACTATTGATCTATAACTTGGAAGGCATTCAGAGAATTAAGTAAAACTGAAGTTACAAAAAAAAAAAAAAATACTGTAAGCATATATACAATTAACCTAAGGACCTTACCTTGTTTTTACCAGTGCAGTCACCATTTTCAGTTACTTTATGGCATTCTTTCATGCAAGTATGATTCTGACAATCCAAAGTTCGTCCACAAACTCTCTTACAAGAGTAGGGTCCTACAGCATGGCATGGTAGTGGACTCACCTTAAAAAAAAAAAAAAACATGAGAAAATTAGCACAACACACACATTCATAAACCTTCTGCACCCATGTTTCTGAAAGACCCCACCACCAATTCACAAAAGTTAGTAAGTTTTCATTCATACAAACTGAAGACATAATTATAAGAAAAGAAGTCTATGAACCTAGCACTTTGATCACTAATAGTAAGGAAAATAGTTTTGACTCTCAGTATTATTCATTATAATAGGAATCAAAAAATATGTCCTTCAGATTTAGGTTTTTTAATACCAATGAACTGAGTGACCTCAGAGAAAGCATTTAACTTCTTCATGCCTAAGTTTCCTCTTATAAAATATCTTCCTCTTAGAATGTCTGTGAAGATTCAATAAGTTAAAGTGCTTGCCTGATGTGAAATACGGACTCAATGTATAGTATTTAGCATTAGAACCAAAGAACTCTATCAAAAACTTCCAGATAATGGATGAAAAGAAGCAAACATTCTGTCTCTAAAAGGGATATTCAATATAATGATTGTGGTGAATGCATATACATAGGCTAATTTTCAAATAAAAGCATTATACATTTTTAAAATTAATAGACAAATTCTTGTACCCTTTACAACACTGAAATAACAATATTTTGACTTTTTATTTCTAACAATCTTGGTGTCAAAGAGTTTTGGACTACAAGTTTTATTTAATGATTACTGCCTATAACTCACCTCATGCTTCCCAAGACATTCCCTGCAAGGAAATAAAATGAAATGAAAATATTATAACTTTTTCAAGAAAGATTTATAAAGCACAGACATTAACCCCACTAGTTTGTTTGCTTAAGAGTAGAAAATAAACACATGTAACATATTTGATTAAATAAAAACATGTCACTTCAAAAATGAAATCTGCCATTTGAAACAGGTTACTTGCCTAAAATATTTAAAGGATTTCCATTCCTCCATAAGTATTTACACATTTCAAAACATTTCCTAGCAAGAAAAAATGTTGTATGCTATGGTGTAAGATCACTTACTTTTTTAAAAAACTGGATAATTAAAAGCCTTTAAAAATTTCATAATGATTATTTGAAATAGAAAATGGAATTATCAGTTATAATTTGACAAAAACTACCATAGTAAGACCCTGCAGAGCTATACTGTGAGACCTGATAACAAAACATCAGTTTTGCCATCAAACTACTTTTTAAAACTTTCATTGTAGTTTTTTAATGTCCACGATATGAGAAGTAATGGCACAAGAAAGAGATTCCAATAAAATTCAGTCTAATATGTACTGAATGTCTCCTCTTCCAAAAGGCATTATTCAGAAGATGTGGCAGATTTATAAACGAATTCCTGCCCTCGCCCTCAAGGAAGTCATGATATCAGAGTGCCCTGGAAGAATTTCATAAACATTAAAATGCTTTCAGAATTCGAATTTTAATGCTAAAGATCAAACAACTACTTAAAACCCTATCCAGTAAGAAAAGATGTATTTAGGTCTTAACAATCCTTACCTTTGACAACTATAATCAATCACCTTTCCTCCAACTAAGATTTAGTGTAGCTCTCTGTGGGCCATACTAAAATTTAATTTAAAAACCTAAGTTTATTTAATACTTACACATATTGATAGACATAATCTAGTCAGGATAACTTTATATAGCTAACCCCTAAAGAGAAGAATACATGTTCCTGATGCATTTATTTTGCAAATACTATTTTCCTTCTGTAGATGGTATCATTTTTAAAATAAATTACATCTAGATAAGGAAATACATATCTACAGCAATAATAAAGTATGTTTTTATTATTTTCCCTCCACTGAAGGATTACATTTCTTTGGCTAAAATTACACAAACTTCAAACCAGCATGCACTGTAATGTTAGATCACAATGCTACAAACTATTACATACTTTTTTTCACTTCAATTTTTTTCTGCTCATAAATAACTCTAAAAAGCTGATATGGAATGCAAGAGGCTAATATGGCTGCTGTGCAAAGGCAATACCGAGACCATTGAGTATTTGTATGTCTCTCAGATAAGAGGCACTGCTCAAAATCCCCCCCACTGGAAGAGGGCAGAAGAAGAGATAAGGGGCATAGAGGTCTGTGACAGAGGAACAAATAACCATTGTCTTCACTCTGTTATCAGGGCTGGATCAAAGGCGGCCCACAGACCTCTGCCCAAGCTGACAGCTGGAACTCCCAAGGCAGCCCAGGTGTAGGTGGTATTGAGGGGATATGTCAGGCCTCAGGTTTCATGAGGTCCCTCATGCATGCCCAGGAAGGCCTTAGCCAACAGTATCTTCCCACTCCAGCCTTTCCTTGACTGACCAAGGAAGAAACTTACTAAAAAATATGGTTGGATCATAGTACCTATGAAAATTGCATACTTCAAAAGAAAATATATTCCTGGAAAAAGGGATGGATAACAGTGCTTTCCACACAAAGAAATACTTTTTAGTTTGTACAAAATAGAATTAGAAATTAATTGAATTTACATTTAAACGTTTTTAATTCATCATAAATGGAGCCAAAAATTATACCAATTTATAAGAAACTAGCAAACAAGTGGGAGTGCTGTAAACTGCTAAATATGGCAAAACAGGATTTTAGACCCTTATTCCTCATTCCCTTATTTATAAATAAAGTCTTTTTTCTCCCCCCCTAAAACAGCCATTTTTCTGATTCCCCACTTGATTTAATCATTGCTCAAATCATCCTGCCAGGCAACCCAAACAAAGGATTTCCCTCTAAGAGCCCGAATAGTCAACAGACTAGAGCAGTGATTCACCACCTTTAGTGCACATCAGAATCAGATTGCTGTCCTGACTCCTCAGTTGCTGACTCAGTAGATCTGGGTTAGGGCCCAAGAATCTACATTTCTAACAAGTTCCCAGGATTAGTAATGCTAATACTGCTGGTCGATTGGACTAAGCATCAAAACTATTGGATGAGCCCTAGCCAAGAGACATTCAGCAGAGTTTGGTACTCTTTCATTTTGGCTTCCTATCTGAAGATGAGAGGATTCTTGAATTAGAATTTGGGCTACATCAAGAAGCTAGGCGGGCTGCAACTAAGCTATTGATGAAAAGTAAAATGGGACCTAGAGGTACTGAGGAAAAGGACTGGAAGGCAGACTGCTATCAAAGTGACACAAATAATAACTGGAGAAACATCAGAGGGCAGGAAGGGGATAGAAAGGAAATTTCAAGTTTTCCCTTACTTATTCATTCTCTTCCCCTCAAAGCAGCATCCATCTCATCAGTGCTAACCTTTAGCCTGGTTTATTTTTGAGGAATTTTAGGTTTATTCCATAGGCAGTAGGAAATTAATGAACATTTTAATGAAGGGAATAATATGATCAAATTCTGAATGTGAATAATTACTTTGGCAACACAGTGGAAAATTAGAGATCACAAAAGTCTTGAGACCAGTTGGGGGTTATTGGAGACATCTAGGTAAGCTACAATGAATGCTTGAACTAGGGTGGTAGGTAAGACAAATAAAAGACAAATTTGAGAGACTGTGGAGGCAGAATCAACAGGACTTATTGTTCAAGTGAATGTGAAGGACAGGAGAGTTGGAAAATAAGATGTTTTCCAAACCAAAGCAACAAGAATGTCAAGATAATTCAATGGGGGAAAGGACGGTCTTTTGAACAAATGGCATTGGGACATCTGGATATCAACATGGAAGAAAAATGAAATTGGATCCCTACCTAATACCATATACAAGTTATTAACTCAAAATGGATCTAAGACCTAGAAATAAGAGTTAAAACTATTAAACTCTTAACCTCTTAGAAGAAACCATCTTTATGACATTGACAAAGAAAAAACAGATAAATAGGTCTTCATCAAAATTACAACTTTTATACATTAAAAGACACTATAAGGGAAATGAAATTATACCACAGAATGGGAGAAAATATTTTCAAATTAGGTATCCCATTTGTGCTACCCAGAATAGATAAAGAACTCTTAGAACAATAAAAACACAACCGAATTTAAAAATGAGCAAAGAATTTGAATCCTTTTCCCCAAAGAAGGTATACAAATGGCCAATAAATACAAGTGAAAAGATGCTCAACATAGTTAGTGATTAGGGAAAAGCAAATCAAAACCACAATGACTGAGATTGTGTAAATTACTTTGGATAGAATTGGCATAACTAATAGTCTTCCAATCCATGAGCACAGAAGATCTTTCCTTTTATTTAGGCCCTCTTTGATTTCTTTTAGCAATGTTTTGTAATTTCCTGTACACAGTCCTTTACATCCTTGGCTAGCTTTATTCCTAGATATTTCATTCTTGTTGCTAGATAGTTCAGTCTTTTAGCTGCTATAGTAAATAATTTCTTTCTTGATTCCTTCTTCAAATTGTTCACTTGTGCGTGTTAATCTTATACCCCACCACTTTCCTGAATTCATTTATTAGATTCAGTAGCTTTGTTGTGGATTTGTCAGGATTTTCTATAAATAAAATCATGTCATCTGAAAAATCAAAAGCTTTTGTTCCTCAAAGGACTTTATCATAAAAGTAAACTGTGAAATATTTTTACATAAAAGTAAAAATACTAATGGGGAAAAACATTTGGAAACCACATATCCAGTAAGAGTTTAATATCCAGTATATATAAAGAAATCCTAAAGACAAACAACCCAATAACAAATGGGCAAATAACTTGAATAGACATTTCTCCAAAGAAAATATACAAATGGCCAAAAATATATTCAACATCGTTAACCATTAGGGAAACACAAATAAAAAACAAGAGATATTATTTCGTACACACTAGAATGGCTACTATTAAAATTACAAGGGTTAGGATGTGGAGAAACCGGAACACTCATTCATTCATCACTGGTGGTAATACAAAATGGTGCAGCTGCTGTGAAAGACACTTTGGCAGTTCCTCAGTAAGTTAAACATGGAATTACCATAAGACTTAGCAATCTGACTTCCAGGTATACACCCAAAAGAACTGAAAGCTTGAACAGATATTTGCAAACCAATGTTCATAGCAGTATTATTCACAAAGGCCAAAAGATGGAAGCAATCCAAGAGCCCATCATTGATGAATGGATACACAAAATGTGGTATATTTTGGAATAATGGAATATTATTCAGTTGTAAAAAGGAATGACATTCTGACACGTGGCAACATGGATGAACCTTGAAGACACCACATTGAGTGAAATGTCAGACACAAAAGGACAAATATTGTATGATCTCATTGATGTGAAATAATTAGAATTAAGCAAACTTACAGAGTCAGAATCTAGAATATAGGTTACCAGGAGACAGCGTGGGGGCAGGGAGTTAAAGCTTAAAATTACCGTTTCTATTTGGGACGATAGAAAAGTTTTGGTAATGGATAGTGGTGATGGCAGCACTACATTGTGAATGTAATTAACAGCACTGCATTATGTATTAGAATGTGGTTAAAATGGGAAATAATAGTTGTATATATGTTACTAGAATAAATATTTTTTAAAAATCCATGGAACTGCACAGAACAAACAGTGAGCCTTTAGTTAAATCATGGACTATAGTTAACAAAACAAAACATACCAAAAAAAAAAAAAAAAAAAAAAAAAAAAAAACCCACAAAATACCACTTCACACCCACTAGGAAGGTTAAAATAAAAGACACATAATAAGTGTGTGGACAAGTTTGTGGAGAAATTGGAGCCCTCATACACTGTTTCTGGGAATGTAAAATGCTGTGTCCACGTTGGAAAACAGTTTGGCATTCCCTTAAAAAACTAAATATTTATCACATGATCTAGAAATTCTACTTTTAGATATATACCCAAGAGAACTGAAAATAGATGTTCACAAAAACTTATACATGAATGTTCACAGCAGTATTATTCATCAAAGTCAAGAAGTGGAAAAAATTCAGTGTCTGCCAACTAATGAATGGATAAACAAATGTGGTATATCCATACAACTGACTATTATTCAACTATGAAAAGGCATGAATTACTGATAATACTGCTACATGGATTAACCTTGAAAACATTATGCTAAGAGAATGAAGTCAGACATAAAAGGATACAGATTGTTTGATTTCATTCATATGAAGTGTCCACAATAGGTAAAACCCATAGAGACAAAAAGTAGATTAGTATTTCCCAGGCAAGGGGTGGGGGAGATGGGGAATAACTTCTAACAGCTACAGGGTTTTACTGGGGGTAATGAATATATTCTAAAATTGTTTAATGGTGATGGTTGTATAACCTTGTCCCTTGCCTTGTTTTTAAAATAACAATTCTTTTCATGACTTTTTCCCATGTTTTAGAAAAAAATCTGAACATATACTAAATGCTGTATCATTTAAGATGCCTTAGGCTTTAAGTAACAAAAAACAGCTTTATTAATAACAACCTTTCACAATTAGATTGGAGGTAGAGCAATTTCAGAGTACATTAATTCAGTAGTTCATCATCAAGGACCCAGATTCTGTCTTTCCAACATGTTATTCTCAGTGTATCATCTTCGTTCTCAGACTATTTGCCTTTCTGATTACTACCCACACAGATATGAAAGTTTCCAAAGGGATAAGAGGGAACCGTCTATATATACACATATTGAAGACTGAGGAAATCTTTTTCAGAAACCCCATAGCCGAACTACCTTCACATTTCACAAGACCATTTCTAAACAAATCCCTGGAAAGGAAAATGATAGCTCATGATTGACTTAGGCTAGTTATGATTGGAGCTCTACAAACAGAGAAGGCTGAATGCCAAAACAAAATCTGTGCTTTTCCATCCCAGAGAAGGGGATAATAGAAGTTGGTTAAGAAACCAACTTTATAATATTCACCTTATTTTTTGTTTGAAAACCCAATGTGGCCTTATGTATATTCAGCAAGAGCCTGACAGAAAATATCACAGCACATGAATTCTGGTCTCTTTGATCTTGCGTAACTCCCTTAACTTCTCTGGGCCCTAGTTTCCTCAGTTTTAATATGGGTTTGTCATGGATCAGTTGTTTTCTAAAGGTTTTCCCAGGTTTTGATTGATTGTTCATTCATCATTTACTGAGAATGTGGAAGTATTTACTTTCTCCCCTTTCATTTTTTAATAGCTTTTTGTCTTCTGCTACCTTGTAGTGACTTGCAATAATGTACCCTAAAAAAAAAACACGCTCTTAATCTTAATCCCTTTCTGTGGGTATGAACTCTTATAAAAAGGACCTTTTGATGAGGTTACTTCAGCTAAGTTTTGGCCCAATCAGGATGTGTTTTAATCCTCTTACTGGAGGCATTGTAGAGAAGGCCACAAAGAAGCCATGGAGAGAAGCAAGAAGCCGGAAGTTAACAGAACCCAGAAGAGAAAGAAAAGAACATCATCATGTGATGGAAAAGCCAAGGAACCCCAAGGATCACCAATGGCCAGCCCCAGAATGTCAAAAGCCTTCAGAAAGAAGGCATTGCCTTGCTGATGCCTCAATTTTAGACTTCTAGCCTCAAAACCATGAGTCAATAAATTCCTGTTGTTTAAGCCTACCCAGTGTACAGTATTTGCTTTAACTGGAAACTAATATATACTCATTGTAAAACTGACATTTTTTCACCAAGGTCAACAAAGATCTTAGTACTAAATCCAGTACTTCTCAGTACTTCGTCATTACGGGAACTCTTATAGAGGTAGTAGAGCAATGGCTCTGAAACCAGACTTCCTAGGTTCAAGCCCTCTTTATGCTACTTTGGACAAGTTGTTACCAGTCTGTGCTTCATTTTCCTTATCTGTAAAATAGTTTTCCTTATCTGTAAAACAGGTAAAATTATAGCACTTCCCATATAGGATTACACTGAGGATTAAATGAGAAATGTGTACAGTACACACACACATACAAACACATATATACACATTAACATAATACATTTTATATGTATATAAGTATATTAGCATTAGATATATGTAAGTAAATAGGTATATATTTCTTAAGTATATACATTAATACAATAAAAAATAAAAATTTTTTAAAGGAAAAAAAGTACTTATAATTTCCTTTGTGACTTCTTCTGACCCACTGGTTATTCAGGAGTTCTGTTTAATATCCACATATATGTGAACTTTCAAAATATCTTTTTGTTACTGACTTCTAATTTCATTGCACTGAGGTTGGTGAACATGCCTTGTTTAAATGCTTTTGAATTTACTGAGACCCACTTTATTGCCAAACAAGTCTATCATGGAGAATACTCCAACTGCCTTAAGAACATGTATTCTACTTCTGTTTGGTGGAGTGTTCTATAGATGTCTGTTATGTCTAGTTGATTTATAGTGCTGTTCAAGTCATCTATTTCCTTGTTGATATTCCATCTAAATCAACCCATTTTTAAAATGAAGCATTATTATTTGTCCATTTTTTCATTTTGCTTTTAATCTATTTGTGTCTGTGACTCTAAAATGTGTCTCTTGCAGAAAGCATTCAGTTGGATCATGTTTTTAAATCCATTTCACCAATCCCTGCCATTTACGTTTAATGTAATTAATGATGGGGTAAGATTTATGTCTACCAGTTTACTATTTGTTTTCGATACATCTCATGTCTATTTGTTCTTTTATTCCTCCACTATTCCCACCTCTTGTGTTTCGATTTCCTCTAGCGTACCATTTTAATTCCTTTGTCATGTCTTTTAATATTTTTTTGAATTATTTTCTCAATGGTTGCCCTGTGCATTACAACTAACATCTTATCTTATAGCAATTTAATTCAGATTAATAACAACTTAATTACAATTGTCCATAAAAACTTTGCTCCTAAATACCTCCATTCCCTCTCCCTCCTTTATGGTGTTGTTATAATTATTCCTGTATGTAGATGTCTTGTAAATGAGACAGGATAAAAATGTTAAAAATCAGAAACTATTTACACCATCTTTTACATTTACCTATGTAGTTACCTTTGCCAATGCTCTTTCTTTCTGTGGACTTGAATAACTTTCTACTGTCCTTTCATTTCAGCTTGGATGACTCCACTTAGTATTTCTTGTAGGGCAGATTTGCTAACAATAAATTCTCTGATTTTGTTCATCTGGGAATTTTTTCTTCATTTTTGAAGGATAGTGTTGCTAAACTTAAAATTCTCGATTAACGGTCTTTTTCTTACAGCACTTTAAACACATCATCCTACTGTCTTCTAGCCTACATTGTTGCTGATAAGAAATCAGCTGTTAATCATAAGGATCCTCTGCACATGATACGTTGCTGCTTTCAAGATTCTCCGTCTCTGTTTTTTGACAGTTCTGATATGCCAAAGTGTGAATCTCTGAATTTATCCAACTTGGAGTTTGCTGATCCTCTTGAATGTGTAGATTAGTGTTTTTCAATAAATTTGGGATGCTTTTACCATTATTTCTACAACTATCTTTTATGTCCCTTTCTATTTCTCTTCTCCTTCTGGGACTCCTATTGTATATACATTTGTATGCTTGATGATGTACCACAGGATTCGGAAGCTGGGTTCATTTTTCTTCTTTCTCTTTCTTTTCTTTTCCTCAGACAGCATCATCTCAATGGATCTATTATCAGGCTTGCTGTTCTTTCTTCTGCCAGCTCAAATCTCAAATTTTTATGTGCTGCTGCTTCTTTGTAAAATTTCTGTCTCTTCGCTCATATTCTCTGGTGAGACATGGTTTTCTTTTTTTTTTTAACATATTGAAATTAGCTAATTTAAAGACTGAGTTGCTTCAGGGACAGTTTGTACTGATTCCTTTTTCCCCATGTACAGGCCATACTTTCTCGTTTCATTGCATTTCTTACAAATTGTTGAAAATGAACATTTAAAATAGCATAATGTGGAAACTCTGCAAATGAGAATCTCTCCCTTAATCATGGTTTGTTGTTGCTGTTTGTCATTGCTGCTTTTTGTCGCTGTTTGTTCAATGGCTTTCCTAGACTATTTCTGTAAGGTCTGTATTCTGTGTCATGTGTTGCCACTGAAGTCTCTGTTTAGCTATCTCAATGGTAACTAATAACTGGAGATATTTCCTTAGAAACCTGGAACCAACAGTCTTGCCAAGGGGCTCCGTGTGAATGTTGGGACATGTCTTAAATGCTCAACCATGCAACTGACAACCCTGCCTTAGTCTTCACTTCCTGTATCACAGAGCCTCAAGGTCAGCTACAGGTGAGAGTTTAGGGTCTTCACAGGTCCTTCTTGAGCACGTCTCCAACCCTACATATGAGCACAGCCCTACACATGCACATGGTCTTCTAGATCCCAGGAAAATGTTGGAACTTTACAAAATCCCTATAGACATCTAACTATCCAGCTTTTCCACTTAAGTTTTTTTCTTAGCCTATCTCTTGCCCCAAATGTTACCTAATACTTCAGGCAGCTGTGAAGTTAAATAATTGCTTATAATTGCTTTTGAAAAATGTCCCCCAGAGAAAAAGCTTTTCACACTAGGCTAGCTCCAAGTCTGGTCAAATAAAGACAGCCTTATCAGTGAGGTCTTCCAGAGAGCCAAAAGAGAGATCAAATTACTTGTCTGGCAATAAGGCTTTGAGGAAGCTCCAAACCCTATTCTGTATCCTCTGGTGGCTGATAAATTGCTGGTTTTCCACAATTGTGGGCTGTTAGTTTTCAAGGCTACCATGGAACTAGAAATAGGGAGACAGTAATAGGGCATGTTAAAACACCACAAAGCTTTCTGTTCTTAACCCAAATTAAACCATTTTTCTCAAATAAACCTTTCCAGACTGCTACAGATTGACAGTTCTGAAAAAGTTGTTTCTGACAATATCAACAGTTTTCTCTCTGCGTTTAAGGAAGAGAGAATTTTTAGTGGTCCTTACTCTACCATATTCACTGACATGTTGGAGACTTATCTTGAACCTCTTTATTTTCAAACAAATTGAGAAATAAAGAAGGTACGTGACTGATTCATGAAAGAAGTCAAGGGAAACAACACTGAACTCAAGAGTTCTTACTCTAAAAACATAATCTGTTTTAATATACAAAAAAGGAAAACAAAAAACAAAAATCTTCCAGTAGTACATTCCAGTCAAGTGTAAAGGAATGATGGTTGACTGTATATTACTTTAATTTTAAAAACCTCTAGTAAACATGACTTGGTAATGCCAGGCAATTTTTTCTACTGTCAGAAAGTAATTAATACAACCTAAAATTTAAAATAAATTAATTG
Organism: Choloepus didactylus; assembly: GCF_015220235.1. Classification (NCBI taxonomy): domain Eukaryota; kingdom Metazoa; phylum Chordata; class Mammalia; order Pilosa; family Megalonychidae; genus Choloepus; species Choloepus didactylus. The sequence continues at coordinate 51,873,474 of NC_051309.1, forward strand.
CAATGAATAAAACAGGGTATACACATCTACTAAATATAATCTTCCTATAAGACAGATTAATAAATTCAAATGTTCTTGATTACCGTATGAATTAGAATATTTTAAAGCCTATGAGTTATAATAGCAATGTCCCCTATTCCATTTCTCTTAAAACAAAAAATTCAGGCCACAGATAAACCTCTCATAACTCAAACTTAGTAATGAGATGCTATAAACAACTTGGTCCATAATGACCATACCACAAGCACTTGGTAAAAGAATAGTATCCAGTATATGAATACCTTCCTTACATGAAGAAAGTTAACTACTCTGTGCTAACTATTATAGCCCCACTCCACTAAATCAAGAGACTGAAATCACCCAATTTATAAATATAGCTCCAAAAACATTTTACCCCTCAATTTGACTGCACAAGCAATACATAAAAATACACATGCTATTTAAATTGAGGGGAGAGCTGGGGGGGGGAGCAGGGATTAGAACTTGTAGAGAATCTATAACTTGAGAAGTAAAGAAAACAAGAATCCTCTTTTTAAAAGACCAATACACAAGACATGCCAATATTCCATTTGAAACCCTAACTGTAGACAACAGCCCCTTTCCTTAAATTTTATGTTGCTGCTCCTGAGCCCTCTGTACTTCCTTTTTTCTTATATTCGTAGCTCTGCTGAAAGTATGACTCAATTCCAGGATTTCCTGCTACCCTAGTTTCAACCTCTTACAGCTCAGTCCTAAGCATTCTCTGACCCATCCAGGAAACTACTTCTTTTCATTTTTAATGCTTCCCTCAAAACTCTCTTTCAGGTTTGCCTTATCTAAAACCTGGCTTTCAGGGGTGATGTCATCGACATGCTTTCAGGGGTGACGTCATTGACACGATGACATAAACAGCTACTGAAAACTTCTCTCCAGATATTCAACGAAAAAAAGGACAATTCTGAATTGTCTGAAACTCTGGAGAAGGATATAGACTGGTGTAAGACCCTGCAAATGCCAAACTGAAGAAAGAGAAGAAATATCAGAAAGACATGGTTATATGGTGCAAAATCTATATTTTCTGTAGCACACTATATAATTCAACTTGTATGGTCAGTTTATTCAAATGCCATTATTACATGGAATCTTGACTAGGGAGTGAGACCTTATTGTTTGTACTGGTTAGCATGAACCCACAATATAACCCAGAGTAATTTGGGCAGAGAATAAAAAGTATTTACAAAGCCCCCTTGAGGCTGGGGATCCTGATATGCTTGCAAGCATTGGAGACCACCAGCTTAGTAGGCCGAGACGTCAATCTTGGGGCTTGCCCTTATGAAGGGCTAAGCCTATTCATAATTGTGCCTAGGAGTCACCTCCAGAGGGCCTCTTTTATTGCTCAGTTGTGGCCTCTCTCTCTAAGCCAGCTTGGCAGGTAAACTCACCATCCTCCCCCCTACATGGGACATGATTCCCAGGGGTATAAATCTCCCAGGCAATGTGGAACGTGACTCCTGGGGATGAGCCTAGACTCTGCATCATGTGATTGAGAAAGTCTTTTGGACCAAAAGGGGGAGGAGAATTGAAACAAAATAAAGTTTCAATGGCTGAGAGATTTCAAATGGAGTCAAGAGGTCATTCTGGAAGTAACTCTTATATGTTATATAGATATCCCTTTTTAGTTTTTAGCTTATTAGAATAGTTAGAAGGAAATATCTGAAATTGTTGAATTGCAATCCAGTATCCTTGATTCTTGAAGGCGATCATGTAACTACATAGCTTATATGGTGTGACTGTGTAATTGTGAAAAACTTATGGCTCACACTCCCTTTACCCAGTGTATGGACAAATGAGTAGAAAAAATGAGGACAAAAAGTAAATGAATAACATGGAGGAGGGGGGTATGGGACATTTTAAGTGTTTGCTTTACTTTTATTTTTATTCTTATTTTTATTTTTTGGAGTAATGAAAATGTTCAAAAATTGACTGTGGTGATGAATGCACAAACTATATGATGATACTGTGAACAACTATTGTACACTTCAGATGACTGTATGGTATATGAATATATTTCAATTAAAAAAAAAGTAAATGAGGGGGGAGGAGGGATATGGGATGCTTTGAGTATTCTCTTACTTTATTTTTATTCTTATTTTCATTTTTATTTTTTGGAGTAATGAAAATGTTCAAGAACTGATTATGGTGTTTAATGCACAACTATATGATGAAAACTGTGAACAACTATTGTACACTTTGGATGACTGTATGGTATGCGAATATATTTCAATAAAATTACATTAAAAAAATAAAAATATAAATTAAACCTGGCTTTCCTCTGTTCTCAAGGAGCTTACAGACTAGCATGGTAATCAGTCAGGAAAACTAGGAAATGATGAACTCTTGGATGTATTATTGTAATTGCAAGTGCAAGTTACTTTGGAGGCTAAGAAAGGCATGAAAATGGTATGAAACTCCCTCTAAGGGGAAAGATGCAAAAATAGATAACTAGAGAGAGGAGCTAAGATGGCAGCATAGAGAGGAGTGGAAAACTGTTAGTCCCACTAGAACAATTCATAAACAACCAGAAAACTAGTAAATAACCTGGAACAACTGCAGGGAGACAAAGTGACTGTCCACTCATCACACACCAACCCAAATTGGGAGGAATGCCCGAGATTGCAGCATAAAATCTGTAAGTAAAAACTGTGGACCCGTGCAAAGAGCCGGAGCCCCTCCCTCACAGAAGCCTCGCCGTGCTAGAGAGCAGCACTCTGTGAACAAACTAGCGTACCTCAGCCCAGCTCCAACTGGGGTTTTAACATTAACTGCTCAATCCAGACTGCGAATCCACAACAAGCAGACAGAGGCTTTTGGTGACGACTGACTTGGGAGAGTCAGGAAACATAACTGTCTCAGGACGGAGAGCCCAGAGGATTGGGTGCAATCTCTGGCCAAGGAGTGAATCTGGGGGCTTTCTGTCCCTCTCTCTCTCAACCTGGGTGGCTCAGTGGAGAAAGCCTCGGCTGTTTTGAGCCTGCAGTACTCTGCAGTAAAGAAAGCCTCAGCCATTTTAAAATCACATCACTTTGACCAGCAGTCAGAGAAACAAGGAACTTATTGATGTGCAGCTGACCTTTCTGGAGGGGGCATAGCTTCCCAAGAGGAAAGGGAGGGACCCAGCTCTTCTACTATCTGTCTTACATTTGAAACCAGACCCCAAAGCCTGGAGAGGAGAGCCGTGGGCCACATCCCCTTACACCAGCTCATGACAGGCTGACAGGCAAACCTGCCAGGCAGAAAAGCACAGGGTGTGTCAATCCTCTAAGAAAAACCATCAGGGAAACCGAATACTGAATATTTCCTCCTCCTGTGACCTGAGCCTCTTCTCGTCTGGGAAAACCTGACTGGGGTGGCCTTGGAGGTCAGATGCCTAGACAACAGAAAACTACAACCTACATGAAGAAAAACAAAGTTATGACCCAGTCAGAGGAACAAACTTACACTTCAACTGAGATACAGGAATTTAAACAACTAATGCTAAATCAATTCAAAAAGTTTAGAGAAGATACGGCAAAAGAGATAAAGGCTATAAAGAAAACACTGGGCATACATAAGGCAGAAATCGAAAGTTCAAAAAAACCACAAGCAGAATCTATGGAAATGAAAGGCACAACACAAGAGACGAAAGACACAATGGAAACATACAACAGCAGATCTCAAGAGGCAGAAGAAAACACTCAGGAAATGGAAAACAAAACACCTGAAAGTCTACACGCAAAGGAGCAGATGGAGAAGAGAATGAAAAAAACATGAGCAATGTCTCCGGGAACTTAAGGACAAAACGAAATACAAGAATGTAAGTATTATTGGTGTCCCAGAAGGAGAAGAGAAGGGAAAGGGGCAGAAGCAATAATAGAGGAAAAAATCAATGAAAATTTCCCATCTCTTATGAAAGACATAAAATTACAGATCCAAGAAGCACAGTGTACTACAAACAGAATAGATCTGAATAGGCTTACACCAAGACACTTAAGAATCAGATTATCAAATGTCAAAGACAAAGAGAGAATCCTGAAAGCGGCAAGAGAAAAGCAATCCATCACATACAAAGGAAGCTCAGTAAGACTATGTGCGGATCTCTCAGAAAAAACCATGGAGGCAAGAAGGAAGTGGTGTGATATATTTAAGATACTGAAAGAGAAAAACCACCAATCAAGAATCCTATATCCAGCAAAACTGTCCTCCAAATATGAGAGAGAGCTCAAAATATTTTCCAACAAACAGACAATGAGAAACCTTGTGAACAAGATACCTGCCCTACAGGAAATACTAAAGGGAGCACTACAGAGTGATAGGAGAAGACAGGAAGGAGCAGTTTGGAACACAATTTTGGGAGATGGTAGCATAGCAATGTAAGTACACTGAACAAAGATAACTATGAATACGGTTGAGAGAGGAAGGTTGGGAGCATGGGAGACACCAGAAGAAAGGAGGAAAGATAAAGACTGGGACTGTGTAACTTGGTGAAATCTAGAGTGTTCAATAATTGTGATAAAATGTACAAACACATTCTTTCACGAGGGAGAACAAGCAACTGTCAACCTTGCAAGGTGTTAAAAATGGGCAGGCATTGGGGGAGGGATGCAATCAACATAAACTAGAGACTGTAACTAACAGAATCATTGTATTATGCTTCCTTTAATGTAACAAAGGCAATATACCAAGGTAAATGAAGATAAGAGGGGGGAATATAGGAGGAGTGTGAGACACTTGACATTGGTGGTGTTGTCTGACTCTTTATTCTACTTTGATTTAAGTTATCTTTCCTTTTGCTGCTTCCTAGCTGTCATTTTTTTTCCCTCTTTCTTTTTTCTTTTTCTTTTGCCTCTCTACCTTCTTTGACTCTCCCTCCTGCCTTGTGGAAGAAATGTAGATGCCCTTATATACATAGCGGTGAAGGTGGTGAACACATAAATATGCGACTCTACAGGGAACCATTGATTGTTTACTTAGTATGGAATGTACGGCATGTGAACAAAACTATCTTAAAAAAAAAATAGGTTGATGATGAAACCTTGTGGGCAATACACTGCGTAAAATAAGCCAGACATAAGGACAAATATTGCAGGGTCTCACTGATAGGAACTAATTATAATATGCAAACTCATAGACATGAAATATAAGGTGCCAAGATACAGGACAAAGCTAAAGAATGTGGAGCGGTTGCTTAGTATGAGCAGAATGTTCAACTAGGATGAACTTAAATGTTTGGAAATGAACAGAGGTGCCGGTAGCAAGATGTGAGAATAACTAACGGTGCTGAATGGTGCGTCAAAGTGGTGGAAAGGGGAAGCTAAGAGTCATATATGTTACCAGAAGTAAAGCTGGAGGTCAAAAGATAGGAATGTATAAAACTGAATCCTATAGTGGGCAATGTCTGTGATTAACTGTACAAATATTAGAAATCTCTTCCATGAACCAGAACAAATGTATGACAATACAACTAGAAGTTAATAATAGAGGGGCATACAGAGAAAAAAATATATACCTATTGCAAACTATATACTACAGTTAGTAGTACTTCAACATTCTTTCATAAACAGAAACAAATGTACTATACCAACACTACGAACCAACAATGGAGGGAGGTTGGTTAGGGATATGGGAGGATTCGAGTTTCCTTTTCTTTCTTTTTTTTTTTTTCCTTTCATCTTTTGCTTTATTTCTTGTCTGGAGTAATGAAAAGGTTCTAAAAATTGAACAAAAATTAAGTGTGGTGATGCATGCACAGCTGTACGAGGGTACCAGGGGCAACTGATTGTACACTTTGGATCTTTTGATAATTGTATAGTATGTGAACAATCTCAATAAAAATTTTAAAAAAAGTGCTCTACCCAAGTTTCAAATTAAAAAAAAAAAAAAAATAGATATCTAGAGAAGATTTAAAGCAGTGTGGCAAATATATCTGGAAGTGAATGAGGCTGCAGACAGAGAGACTACTTCATATGCTAGACCTGAAATAATGTTTACCTGAACTAAGGAAAGGGAAAGGAGGTGGCTCAAGATACACTTCAGACTATGTCAAACAGTTGTTTGTTTGTTTTTTTAATTTTAAAATACTAATACTTACGTAGGAATAGGAACTTGACATGGAGGACAAGGTAATGCAGTTTGAATAAATGTTGGTTCAGAAGGCTGTTCCCAAGGCCCTGTAGGCTGGTGCTACAAGTAAAATATATAACAACCTTAAGTCACACATATTAAATCATATCACCATCATAAGAATCTAAAGAAAACAGTTCCATGTATTTTCCACTCAAGCAGTGTGAAATTTTTTCAAGTAAGCAACAAACTGTGTTTACTGAAATATTTTAATCCCCTTTTTTTCTATCAGAATGTTCCTCTCCACACACAGTTTTGATATTAAAAACTGGGGCAGACTCCAGTTTTTAAATGGTAGAACAAAGGCAGTGTGGCCTCCTTTGCCTCTCATAAGCCAAAAACAGCATTTTCTGAGAAACAGAATTGTAAACTTCAACTTCTACCAGGTGAATGTAATTTCCATTATCTTATTCACAGTTGTCTTCCCAGCACCTAGAAGAATAGTTGGCATATATAAGGGCTCAATAAATATTTGCTGAATAAGTGAACTAATCTTTGAGGAAGCCAGGATATCTACAATCCTAATCACAATACATGAAGGGGACTACCAAATTCATCTATTATCACGATTACAAAGAGCCTATCATACTATACTTGCAAACATTTGTTTATTGGTTCCTCTGCTTTTCTATACTGTGAACCTCTTGGGACAAAACACCAAATCTTATTTACCTTGACCCCAACTCCTAGCTCAGTGCTTGATATCCAATAAGTGCTTAATCACTGCTTGTTGAATGACTACGTAAAATCAAGAAATATGACCCACAAGTTTTTAAAGCAATGCACAATCTCTTTAATAATACTGTTCCCTTACCCTGCCAGTTTGCTTTATTAATGCTTGATCATGACATGGAGCAGGACACAAGTGACCACATTTCTCCAAAACTTTTTGGCAAGGTTGATGACATGGAGGACAAGAGCCAAAGTGACAGCGATGTTTTTCTTGACTTGTATGATGGCAAGTTGGTGGTCGACTAAATTAGAAAGTACAATTTTTTAAATCATTTTTAATCATTGAACAATTACATCTAAAGTGCAATTATCTCTTTATATATCTTCTGATTCTATATAAAATGGGCATACTGTGAATATTAATATTTGAAAACACTAAAGCAAATTTAAATTAAAATACTTATAACGTTAAAAATCAAACTAAGACACACAGATACAATTTTTTGAAAAGTTTCATACTAACCTACATAGTTCTTTGCACTTGGGTGGTCTTGTGGTACGTTCTCGGCCACAGGGTACTATCACCTTTGTATTACCACAATTGCATTTCACATCTACAGTTTCCGGGCAGGGATAGCAACTGCCTGAAAAAAAGTCTGAGACTTAAAAAGAAGTTTCTGTAACAATCCAAATGTCCATCAACGGCAGAATGGATAAATTAGCTTAGTATATTTGCACAATGGGATACTCTACAACAAGAAATTACAATAATATTTATGAATCTCACACACATAACATTGAGCAAAAGAAGTCAGATACAAAAAGTATGTACTATATGATTTCATTTACATAAGGAAACAGGAAAAGCTAATCTATACTGTTAGAAATCTAGAAAAGATACAAGCAGAGTTTCAGAAATGCTGGTAATGTTCTGTTTCTTGATCTGGGTTTTGCTACACAGTTATGTTCAGTTTGTGAAAATTCATCAAGCTATACACTTATGATCTGTATACTTTTCAATATGCCCAATGTACTTCAATAAAGTTTTTAAAATTTCTCTAAAATTTGCTAAAAGTTCTGTGATAACTAATTTAACACAAGTTGTTCATTCAAAACTATAAAAACAAAAATGGAGTTAAGTCTTCGGAAGTCTAATGTTAACAATAATCTTTTTGGCTTGTTCTCAAATATTTCTATTCAAGTACATTATTTTTAGATAAATTCCCCAAGAATAAATTCTCCCTCATGACCTGATGTTGGTTATTAAGAAGTACAGTCAATTTTCAATCATTCATGCTTTTTAAAAAACAAAATGCTGAACCCTCATTTGGGTCCATAATTCCAAATATTACTCTTCAAAAATTTCAAAAGGAAAAACTGTTTGATTTTCAGCTGTTTACCCTTTCATGTTATCCATTGGTAGAAATCTACAAATACAAAATTAAAGAAAGAAACCTTTAAACCAGAGAAAAATGCTAAACAGTTATCTGTAAGTCTCTGACATCATCTTAATGGCTTTCTTCCCACTCTCGTTTTCCAAGTAAGGAACCCTATTAGAAATGAAATAATAAGGAGGAATATGAGTCCTCAACTAAGGAGTGTATATTTTAAAGAGTTTGCTGTCTATGTATCAGAACCAAGCAAAATAGTCAGTAGTAGTTAACCAGATAAGGAACACAGATAAATGATGAAAAATATCCTGGTTTAATGCCTCTAAAAGTTCAAAATTTCCATAAAATAATTACAAATCAAGAATTTTGATTCAAGCAGTGAACACAGAAAAAGAGAAACCAAGAGTAAAGAACACTATGGGGAAAGACATAACGTATTGTTTTCTATGTGTTTGACAAATTAAGTATAATCCAGCAAAGTAATATCTTGACGGTATTACAAGCCAAGTTATTCTGACCAAGTTATAATTTTTAAGTTACTAACATTCAAGTTAGTTCTCACGTAGCATCTTATATCAATTTCCATGCTTAACATGATAGTTTTTCATTCATCTTCAACAATTCTAGAAGAATTTATCAAACATAATCTTTTTGCCAATCTAAACTAGAGAATCACTTTTATTTTTTTTTAGATTAAATCTTGAGAACAGTTAAGGGACAATTTCTCTAAACAGTCTTCCTACCAATCAACTGAATTTGTTACAGATACCTATACAACACAGCAGATAATAATTAAAATACCTTTAGTAATAACATTAAAAAAAAAAAGCAGCATACAGAGAATATAACAATAGTGGCCAGTGCCCAAAATGGGTATCATTCAGCAATTCCAGAAACATAAACAGATGACCTTGAACTTCGAAGAACTATATATCAAAATTTCACATTCACAGTACAAACACACAATTAGTATCCTTTCCCCAAGTTACAGTACAATTTTAATTATGAAGGCATCTAAAATGATGTACAATGGTATGAAATAATGATTCCAAACTCTGCAAAACTAAATAAAGCAAATGACTAGCTTCTTCCACAAGTCACAAGAAAAGAAAAAACAAGACACAGGGAGGGAAATTATAAATTAGAAGACTTTAGAGATATCAACCAATTGCAATATGTCAATCTTACTAGGTTCTTGAATCATACAAACTGAAGAAAAATTTATGACATTTATGAGACGGAGAAATTTGAACACCAGCTAACATATTTAAGAAATACGTTAAATTATTTTTAGGTCTGAATATGGTATGTTGTGCTTTTTTTTTTTTAAGTCCATCTTTTAGAGAGGAATACTGAACTATTTATGGGATTTACTTCAAAATAACACAAAAGAGGGAAATGCTTTCAACACTTCTCCTCTAAGTATAACGTTTGCTCTAGCTTCTTTGGAGATACTTTTTATCAGGTTAAGGATGCTCCCTTCTACTTCTAGTTAACTTTTTGTCATATATGGATGCTGAATTTTATCAACAATCTTTTAGACATTTCTAAGATATCTCATTTCTCCTATGATCTGTGAATGTGGTGAATCACATTATTAGATTTTCTAACGGTAGAACAGTCTTACATTAGTGGAGTAACTCCAACTTGGTCATGATAAATTAAGGATCTGAATAACTAAAAATATAGAATTGGACGGCTGGATTTGAGTAGCTAAAATTCTAATATTTTTATAAATAATCTCATGAGTTAGACTGCCTATAATCTTCTCTCTTACACCTTGTTCTGGTTTGCTAAAGCTGCCATTACACAGAACACCAGAAATGGATTGGCTTTTATAAAGGGGGTTTATTAGGTTACAAATGCTACAGTTCCAAGGCCATTAATGTCCAAACTAAGACATCAACAAGAGGATACCTTCACTGAAAAAAGGCTGATGGCGTTTGAGGTTCCTCTGTCACACGGACAGAGTCTGCTGGGCCTCTCCCAGGGTTAGCTTCTGGTCTCTGCTGCTTTCTCCAAAATGTCTCTGGGTTTCTGTCTTAGCTCCTCTCTTTCAGCTCCTGTGCATCTTTGCTTGTTTCTCTGTTTCTCCCAGGGCATTTCTTTCTAAGCATCTGGGGGTCCCCTCTTAGCTTCTCAGGGGCAAACTCTGGGCTTCATCTCTTAGCTTAGCATCTCCAAACGTCCTTCTGTCTGCATCTCCCAGCATCCCCAAGCATCTGAGTCTGTGTCGGCTCTTAGCTTCTCCCCAGGGGCAAACTGGATTACATATCTTAGCTTCTCTGAGCTCCTTCTCTCCATGACCTCTCTTGAAGGACTCCAGTGATCTAAGACCCAACCTGAATGGGGGTGAGGTCACACCTCCATGGAAATGACCTAATCAAAAGGTCTCACCTACAGTTGAGTGGGTCACATATCCATGGAAACAATCTAATCAAAAGATCCCACCCTAATCAAAAGACTCATAAGTCTGCCCCCACAAAACTGCATAAAAGAACATGGCTTCTGTGGGGGGCATAATAGATTCAAACCAGTATACCCTCCTTGTCAGATGATATGAGTTGGGATGTGTTCCTTTTTATATATACTCTCAAGTAGTTTATGAAGAGATTGAAATGATGTGTTCCTTAATGTTTATTTGTTAGAAATTGTATAAAAATCAACTAAGCCTGATGCTTTCTTGGCAGGAAAATATTGAACTGCTGATCCAATTTCTTTAATGGTTATAGGACTAGTCAGGTGTTCTACTCAAAATAAAGGTATGTTTTAACACTGACCAAGAGGCCCTATATTTCCCCAGCAATCCTTTATCCTACCATTTCCTTGACCCTGGAGCACTTCACTTCAGTCACGGTGGCCTCCTTGCTGTTCCTCCAAAGGTCAAGCATGCTCCTGTCTCAGGGCCTCTACAATCACTGATTTCTTACCTGGAACACTACCCCACCCCTATTTCCACATGGCTGGATCCCTTACTTCTTTCAGGTCTCCTCTTAATTGTCATTTTTTTCATAGAACCCTCCTCTGGTCACGTGATACAAAATAGTATACACCATCCGCATCATCACAATTTTAATTTTACTTTAATTTCATTTTATATTTGTGACTACTAGTATCCTATATTAATTTGATTATTTACTTGTATTCTAATGGTGGAGGGCTAAAAGTAAGTTTCACAACAGGGATTTTGTCAATTTTGTTCATTCATTTAATCCCAGTGCCTGACACTTAGTAGACACTCAAAATTACCTAAAGAATGAATTGAATTTTGGATTTTAAGGAAATGTAAACTCGATGGTTCACAAATGTAATGTGACTACAAAAGGAAATAAAATCCTTTTAGTGACAGTGAAAACACACCTGAAAAACTAGTTCTAAACTTCACAATTTAAAGACACTGACAAATTAGAACACATCCATAAGAAAATGTCTACAGGGTTAATAGAATCTGATTACTCCTAATGAGGAGGCAATGTAGGGTAATAAATTATAATCTTTGGGTTCATATCCTGACTAGTTAAGTGACCTTGGGTCGATAGTCTCTTTGTTTCCTTACTTAATAAAATAACAGTTAATTCCATATACCTTGTAGGATTTCTTAAAAGATTAAGAGATTAACTGAGATATCTAGCATCTGAGTTATTCAAAAGAAAGACAATGAAAACCATTCAGTAACCTGCCTCATGTCATAAAGCTAGTAAGCGGCAGAGCCCAGAGCTGAACCTAGAACCTCTTAGCCTACCTAAGTCTATGTTCTTTCTACTACTCTATATCATCTCTCAATCCACTTCATATCAACATATTAGCATTCTGTTCATTTAAAAAGCATGAAATACTCCAAATGGGTAAGTTAACTCATTAAAGTTTTCAATATCTAGTAATAATTTATGACACCGTTCTCAAAGGTAGTCCGGGGACCCCTAGTGGTCCCTGAGACCCCTTTTAGGGGTTTTGCAAGGTCAGAATTATTTCCATAGTTGAATAATACCATGATGTTATTCTCTCACATGCAAAGTTTTCCAGAGGCTATATGAGAAGTGATATCACAACAGACTGAATGCAGAAGCAAATACATGAATCCAGCTATCTAATACTTAGGTAGACATAAAAGACATTTACAAAAATGTAAAACAGTGCCTCTCATCAAAGTTTTTTTATTTTGGAAAATAGTTTTTGTTTTTTGTTTTTTTTCACAAAAAAAAATTTATGTTAAGATGGAATAGGTTTACTATTGCTATTTTGAATAAATTAATAAATATTGCTATATTTTACTTCCAATAGATAAAACCCACATTAACAAAAGCTCTTTGGAGTCCCCAAAATAATAAAGGGATACCGAAATCAGTAAATTTGAGATCTATCCAATAGTTCACTAGATTTAATTCTACATAAATATCTAAAAACCAGAAAAAAGCTGAAAAACCTATGAACATGCTAATTAATTTTAAAACTCTGGGGAAAGTTGTTTAGGAAACAATACAGTCCTAAAGAAAGGACAAAATTTTTAGATACAGAAGACCTGTGTTCAACCTTTGGCTCTACCACTTTACTAGATATTTCCCTACATAAGTCACTGAATCCTCTTTAGCTTCAATCTCCAAGTCCATAAAATAGAGATATTGAGGACTGCCCCACCTTATTCTCAGGGTTGTTAGGAGGACCCAGGAGGATATGAATATGAAAGGTCCTATAAACTATCAAGCACTATACAAACATAAAATTGCAGCCATTATTACATTTTACCTCTATGGCAGACAGATGGACACTTATGGTTTCTACATCCTAAAGTCCGTCCACAGTTTTGATCACAAGGTGGACAGTTACCAGGGCAACACTGTAGAGAAAGCAATATATAAAGGATAAGTCATTTGAAAATCCATGCACAATATGAATGTCACTACTAGTTATTCACAGAACTTAGGGAAAGCAAAAGATTCTTTTCAATACAACAATAAAAGTATTTAAGAATATCAACATTCTCATGGTAAACGGACACACTGTCTAAAGATTTACAAATTTATACAGACAACCTAATTTAATGAACTCAGCCTAAGTTTTCTTGCCCTTTAGTTAATTATTCTGTGACTTAAAACATTCCCATAAAATAACTTCATTTGTTTTTTTCTATGCAGAGATTGACAACGTTAATAAAAGAAATAGATCTGGTCAAACTCTATAGCCAATTCAGGCAAACATTCAGTCTGGCTAATTTTTAAATTTAATTTAGCAGTTCTTCTCAAACTTTGGCTCTAAGACTAACAAAAGGAGAGAAGCAGAGAGAGACTACCTGCTTCTAGCTTTATTTTCACTTTCCTGATTTCCTTCTCTCTGTGGCAAATATAGCTATGACCTGTCCAATTTTTCATTCATAAACAGAGTGCTACTACTTAAAGTCCATTTTGTCATCTTAAGCCTTTCCTTGAGGTCTAACATATCCTAAAGGAAACAGAGACTACAATTATCTTAAAGAAACTTAGACTTATAACTTATACACAAGAACAAGTTTCAGTGTATTAATATAAATAACTCAAAACATTATATACATTATTGAAAAGCAAGTAAAGTCAAAATAGTTCATTAAATTAGACAAGTATTTACTGAATAATACTATTGCATATCACTTAGTCAGTGACAGTAGGTGAAAAAGGTAATATGTGCTCCATGAAGACTTTAATAAGCCTATAGACACTTCTGCTTCTGGTCATGATGGAGTAACAACAACTGGGTTTACCAGCCTCCCTTAAACAACTAGAAAACCAAACAGAATATATGAAAGAAAAATTTTCAGACATTAGAAAATTAGGCAGCAGAGAAGAACAATCCCTAAGAGAAGGAAAGCAAGTTGAGTCCTACAATGGCACCAACTTAAACCTGGAGATTTCCAGACTGTAGCAGAGGGAGGAGAATCATAGTCTGTAGTCTTGCCAAGTTGAGAAACAAAATTTATAGTTCAGAGAGGTCAGTGTGGCTAAATTTTGTGGAGGAAGGTGGCTGTACAAAGAAAGCACTGGAGAAGTATTCCTTAAGTCTTTAGCTGAGTACTGGTCTGTACATATATGAGAGGAAACTACCCAAAACCTGTGAAGAATCAGGCAAAACGATTTCGAGAGATTATAGAGGACTGGGAAAATGCTGCATTCCCTACAGCTGTAATGGAAGGATCTCCTAATACTCAGAAATTAAGTAGAATACTTAAAGAGTTATTGCTTCAGTAGTGGGGACAAATTAGATCTAGACAAAAGGCTGTTCTAGAACTAACAAAATCAAACCTCAAAAAGACCAAACTGTTTCCCAGTAACTTTACTTCACCCCAAAAAAAAGCCCAAAAATGTTTTTAAATAACAAAAATGGCACCTAAAAATGTAAAATTTACAATATACAGAACCCAATCAAAAATTACCCAGCAAGCAAAGAAGCAGGTAAATATGACTCAATACAGAGGAGAAAAACTAATCAACAGAAACAACCACAGAAATGACAGATGATAGAATTAGTAAACAAGGACATTAAAACAGGCATTATAAATAAATTCCATCCCTACATTCAGAAAGATAGAGAAAAGCATGAGCATGCTAAGGAGAGACACAGAAGACATGAAAAACCCAAATTAAACTTCTACAGATGAATGTATATAATGTCCAAGATTAAAAATATACTGGATATGATAAAAATGGGATTAGACAACACCAAAGAAATTTAGTGAACTTAAAGACAAAACTACAGAAATTATCTAAAATAAAACAGAGACTAAAAATTAACAGAGCATCAGTAAACTGTGCGACTTCAAGCAACATAATATACACATACATAATTGGAGTCTCAGAAGGCAGTGGATAGAAGAAACAAAAAATATTTGAAGAAACGAAAGACAAATATTTTACAAACCTGATATAAATTCTGAGCCCACAGATCCAAGAGTCTCAACAAAAACCAGGCTACAGAAACATGAAGAAAACTACATCAAGAAACATCATAAACAGAGGAGATCGTGGAAAGACGGAGGAGTAGAAGTCCAGGACTGTCCTTCCATCAGAACAACTATTAAATAGGAATGGTCTGAAACAACTATTTTGAAACTCCAGAGGCTAGAACACTGTACAGCATCCAGGAAAGAGCAAGAGGAAGAGACTGATAAATTAAAAGTAAAGAACCAGAAATAGCTCTTTCCAGGAAGCAACTACTGGTGTCCATTCCCCACCCTTGCGGCAGGCCACCATGGGGTCCAGCCCTGGCTAGCTCACTGGTGACAGGAAGGGACACAAAGAATCCTCTTCCCCAAAACCAGGGTTGGGCATGGCTGATCACTGATCACAGCTTTTAATTAGAGACTTGAGATCACTGGGTGACCAGCTCTGAGGGCAGCCACTATTTCAACCTGCCACAGACAAAGGCATCAGCAGAGCAGACTGAAAGACATTATTCTCCCTCAGTGCTGTGTGACAGTTAGTTGTGGGGATGCATGTGCTGAGCAAAAGACTAAAGGATATCAGGAAACAAGAAAACAATGAATGAATAAAATGAGAGTCTAAGTAAAGAGATAGAAATTCTAAAAAGGAGCCAAACATAAATATTGAAGTTGAAGACCCCAACAACCAAAATTAAAAATACCCAGGAGAGTTTCAAGAGCAGACTGAAGCTGGGAGAAGAATTAGTGAACTTGAAGACAAGATGCTGAAATGAGTCAGTCTCAGGAACAGAAGGAAAAAGGAAAGATTAAAAGTGGAAATAGCCTAGAATAGCTATGGGACACAATCAAGCACATCAATAAACATGTTATGGGAATCCCAGAAGAAGAATAAAAGAGAAATGGGCAGAAAGAATAGCCAAGGAAATAATGGAGAACTTTCCGAACTTAGCAAAAGACATGAATATGCACATCTCAGAAGCTCAGAGAACACCAAACACAGTATAAACATGAAAAAAATAAATCCCATCACATATTGATTACACTATCACATGCAAAGGACAAGGAGAGAGGATTGAAAGCTATAAGAGAAAAGCAATGAGTTACATACAAGGGCGTTCCAATCAGACTGAGTGCCGATTTCTCATCAGAAACCACGTAGGCAAAAAGACATAGGCTGAAATACTTAAAGTACTAAGAAAAAACAACTGCCAACAAAGAATTTTATACCTGGTAAGACTTTCTTTCAAAAATGAAAGATTAAGACATTCTCAGATAAAAACAAAAGATGAAGGAGGAGGCGGGGCAAGATGGCGGACTGGTGAGCTGTATGTTTTAGTTACTCGTCCAGGAAAGTAGGCAGAAAGCCAGGAACTGCGCGGACTGGACACCACAGAGCAATCTGACTTTGGGCATACTTCATACAACACTCATGAAAACATGGAACTGCTGAGATCAGCAAAATCTGTAAGTTTTTGTGGCCAGGGGACCCACACCCCTTCCTGCCAGGCTCAGTCCCATGGGAGGAGGGGCTGTCAGCTCCGGGAAGGAGAAGGGAGAACTGCAGTGGCAGCCCTTGTCGGAAACTCATTCTACTGATCCAAACTCCAACCATAGATAGACTGAGACCAGACACCAGAGAATCTGAGAGCAGCCAGCCCAGCAGACAGGAGACAAGCATAGAAAAAAACAACACGAAAAACTCCAAAATAAAAGCGGAGGATTTTTGGAGTTCTGGTGAACATAGAAAGGGGAAGGGCAGAGCTCAGGCCCTGAGGCTCAATGCAAATCCCCAAGAAAAGCTGATCTCTCTGCCCTGTGGACCTTTCCTTAATGTCCCTAATTGCTTTGTCTCTTAGCATTTCAATAACCCATTAGATCTGTGAGGAGGGCCCTTTTTATTTTTTTTTTTAAATCCTTTTTTCTTTTTCTAAAACATTCTAAGAAGCCCAACACAAAAAGCTTCAAAGACTTGCAATTTGGGCAGGTCAAGACAAGAGCAGAACTAAGAGAGCTCTGAGACAAAAGGCAATAATCCAGTGGCCGAGAAAATTCATTAAACACCACAACTTCCCAAGGAAAGGGGGGTGTCCGCTCACAGCCATCATCCTGGTGGACAGCAAACACTCCTGCCCATCGCCAGCCCCATAGCCCAGAGCTGCCCCAGACAACCCAGTGTGACGGAAGTGCTTCAAATAACAGGCACACACCACAAAACTGGGCGTGCTCATCAGCCTTCCCTGCAACCTCAGCTGATTGTCCTAGAGTTGGGAAGGGGGAGCAGTATGAATTAACAAAGCCCCATTCAGCCATCATTTCAGCAGACTGCAAGCCTCCCTACACAGCCCAGCAGCCCAGAACCGCCCTGGAGGGCCGGAACTCACCTGTGACATAGCACAGTCATCCCTCAAAAGAGGATCAGGGGGTGCACGGCCTGGAATACGGACCCATTTGCAAGTCTCAGGAGCCATACGCCAAAACCAAGGACTTGTGGATCAGTGGCAGAGACAAACTGTGGCAGGACTGAACTGAAGGATTAGACTATTCTAGCAGCTTTAAAACTCCAGGATCACCAGGGAGATTTGATTGTTAGAGCCACCCCCCCTCCCTGACTGCCCAGAAACACGCCCCATATACAGGGTGGGCAACACTAACTACACACGCAAGTTTGGTACACCAATTGGACCACACAAGACTCACTCCCCCACTCACCACAAAGGCAAAGCAGGGGAGAACTGGCCTGTGGAGAACAGGTGGCTCGTGGACACCACCTGCTGGTTAGTTAGAGAAAGTGTACTCCACAAAGCTGTAGATCTGATAAATTAGAGATAAGGACTTCAATTGGTCTACAAATCCTAAAAGAACCCTATCAAGTTCAGCAACTGCCAAGAGGCCAAACACAATAGAAAATTATAAAGCAAATGAAAAAACCAGACGATATGGATAACCCAAGCCCAAGCACCCAAATCAAAAGATCAGAAGAGACACAGCACCTAGAGCAGCTACTCAAAGAACTAAAGATGAACAACGAGACCATACTATGGGATACAAAGGATATCAACAAGACCCTAGAAGAGCATAAAGAAGACATTGCAAGACTACATAAAAAAACAGATGATCTTATGGAAATTAAAGAAACCGTTGACCAAATAACAAACATTCTGGACACTCATAGTACAAGACTACAGGAAGGTGAATAACGAATCAGTGACCTGGAAGATGACAGAATGGAAAATGAAAGCATAAAAAAAAGAATGGGGAAAAAAAATGAAAAAATCGAAACGGACCTCAGGAATATGATAGATGATATAAAACGTCCAAATACAAGACTCATTGGTGTTCCAGAAGGGGAAGAAAAGGGTAAAGGTCTAGGAAGAGTATTCAAAGAAATTGTTGCGGAAACTTCCCAAATCTTCTAAACAACATAAATACACAAATCATAAATGCTCAGAGAACTCCAAATAGAATAAATCCAAATAAACCCACTCCGAGACATATTCTGATCACACTGTCAAACACAGAAGAGAAGGAGCAAGTTCTGAAAGCAGCAAGAGAAAAGCAATTCACCACATACAAAGGAAACAGCATAAGACTAAGTAGTGACTACTCAGCAGCCACCGTGGAGGCGAGAAGGCAGTGGCACGATATATTTAAAATTCTGAGAAAAATTTCCAGCCAAGAATACTTTATCCAGCAAAGCTCTCCTTCAAATTTGAGGGAGAGCTTAAATTTTTCACAGACAAATAAATGCTGAGAGAATTTGCTAACAAGAGACCTACCCTACTGGAGATACTAAAGGGAGCCCTACAGACAGAGAAACAAAGAAAGGACAGAGAGACTTGGAGAAAGGTTCAGTAACAAAGAGATTCGGTATGGGTACATTAAAGGATATTAATAGAGACAGGGGAAAAATATATATGACAAACATAAACCAAAGGATAAGATGGCTAATTCAAGAAATGCCTTCACGGTTATAATGTTGAATGGAAATGGATTAAACTCCCCAATTAAAAGATAGAGATTCGCAGAATGGATCAAGAAAAATGAACCATCAATATGTTGCATACAAGAAACTCATCTTAGACACAGGGACACAAAGAAATTCAAAGTAAAAGGATGGAAAAAAATATTTCATGCCAGCTACAGCCAAAAGAAAGCAGGTGTAGCAATATTAATCTCAGATAAAATAGACTTTAAATGCAGGGATGTTTTGAGAGACAAAGAAGGCCACTACATACTAATAAAAGGGGCAATTCAGCAAGAAGAAATAACAATCATAAATGTCTATGCACCCAATCAAGGTGCCACAAAATACATGAGAGAAACACTGACAAAACTAAAGGAAGCAATTCATGTTTCCACAATAATTGTGGGAGACTTCAACACATCACTCTCTCCTATAGATAGATCAACCAGACAGAAGACCAATAAGAAAACTGAAAACCTAAACAACCTGATAAATGAATTAGATTTAACAGACATATACAGGACATTACATCCCAAATCACCAGGATACACATACTTTTCTAGTGCTCATGGAACTTTCTCCAGAATAGATCATATGCTGGGACAAAAAACAAGCCTCAATAAATCTAAAAAGATTGAAATGATTCAAAGCACATTCTCTGACCACAGTGGAATACAATTAGAAGTCAATAACCATCAGAGACTTAGAAAATTCACAAATACCTGGAGGTTAACCAACACACTCCTAAACAACCAGTGGGTTAAAGAAGAAATAGCAAAAGAAATTGCTAAATACATAGACACGAATGAAAATGAGAACACAACATACCAAAACCTATGGGATGCAGCAAAAGCAGTGCTGAGGGGGAAATTTATAGAACTAAATGCATATATTAAAAAGGAAGAAAGAGCCAAAATCAAAGAACTAATGGATCAACTGAAGAAGCTAGAAAATGAACAGCAAACCAATCCTAAACCAAGTACAAGAAAAGAAATAACAAGGATTAAAGCAGAAATAAATGACATAGAGAACAGAAAAACAATAGAGAGGATAAATATCACCAAAAGTTGGTTCTTTGAGAAGATCAACAAGATTGACAAGCCCCTAAGCTAGACTGACAAAATCAAAAAGAGAGAAGACCCATATAAACAAAATAATGAATGAAAAAGGTGACATAACTGCAGAACCTGAAGAAATTAAAAAAAATTATAAGAGGATACTATCAACAACTGTATGACAACAAACTGGATAATGCAGAGGAAATGGACAATTTCCCGGAAATATATGAACAACCTAGACTGACCAGAGAAGAAATAGAAGACCTCAATCAACCCATCACAAGCAAAGAGATCCAATCAGTCATCAAAAATCTTCCCACAAATAAATGCCGAGGGCCAGATGGCTTCACAGGGGAATTCTACCAAACTTTCCAGAAAGAACTGACACCAATCTTATTCAAACTCTTTCAAAACATGGAAGAAAATGGAACACTACCTAACTCATTTTAGGAAGCTAACATCAATCTAATACCGAAACCAGGCAAAGATGTTACAAAAAAGGAAAACTACCGGCCAGTCTCCCTAATGAATATAGATGCAAAAATCCTCAACAAAATACTTGCAAATCGAATCCAAAGACACATTAAAAAAATCATACACCATGACTGCGGTCGCGGTTACTGCTTCTAGGGGGAGGGGCGGCCGGTAGCCGAGCCCTCAGCTCTCGGGGCTGCTCAAGGGGTACCGGCGGCGGGGGCTCTTTCCCGGAGGCGAGGGCGAGGCGGAGGACGTGGCCGGGGTCCTCGGCGGGAGGCGTGCAAGGTATGGAGGGCGGCGATAGGGACAAGACACTCTTCATCCAGTAGGAGTATGCGCCAAAGAGATTTATTCAGGGGTGATTACAGGTTATATAGGCTGGTAAGAAGGGCAGGGCTGGAAAGGAGGTGAAGTAGCCTTAAATGGCAATATTGAAGGGATAGGGGCTAGGATTGGTTCTGAGAGAACGCCGGAACCGTAGCAGCGGGGCGGGGGTAGTTCTGGCCACGGGCATGCGCGCTGGCGGTGGCAGGAGTGGCCTTGGCACCAGGGAGTGAGTGGGTAAGATAAGGAAGTGGGGAAAGGGCAGTTGGGAGAAAGGCGGTTTCCTCCGGCAAGCCTCCCCTGCCAGTGGCATTTTGGGTGAGGAAAAGGGAGCTGCCTTGACCTCGCTCTCCAGGCTCGGGGGGGCTGCAGAGGGCACTCACGCCCGTACCTACTACCCTCCCCAGGGGGTGATCAGGTCCCCTGGCCCAGGCCTGGCAAGCCGAGGTACAAGCTCAGACACCCGCACATGACCAAGTGGGGTTCATTCCAGGCATGCAAGGATGGTTCAACATAAGAAAATCAATCAACGTATTACAACACATTAAAAATTCAAAAAAGAAAAATCAAATGATCATCTCAATAGATGCTGAAAAAGCATTTGACAAAATACAACATCCATTTTTGATAAAAACATTTCAAAAGGTAGGAATTGAAGGAAACTGCCTCAATATGATAAAGAGAATATATGAAAAACCCACAGCCAGGATAGTACTCAATGGTGAGAGACTGAAAGTCTTCCCCCTAAGATCAGGAACAAGACAAGGATGCCTGCTGTCACCACTGTTATTCAACATTGTGTTGGAAGTGCTAGCCAGGGCAATCCGGCAAAACAAAGAAATAAAAGGCATCGAAATTGGAAAAGAAGAAGTAAAACTGTCATTGTTTGTAGATGATATGATCTTATATCTGGAAAACCCTGAGAAATCGACGATACAGCTACTAGAGCTAATAAACAAATTTAGCAAAGTAGCGGGATACAAGATTAATGCACATAAGTCAGTAATGTCTCTATATGCTAGAAATGAATAAACTGAAGAGACACTCAAGAAAAAGATACCATTTTCAATAGCAACTAAAAAAATCAAGTACCTAGGAATAAACTTAACCAAAGATGTAAAAGACCTATACAAAGAAAACTACATAACTCTACTAAAAGAAATAGAAGGGGACCTGAAAAGATGGAAAAATATTCCATGTTCATGGATAGGAAGGCTAAATGTCATTAAGATCTCAATTCTACTCAAACTCATCTACAGATTCAATGCAATCTCAATCAAAATTCCAACAACCTACTTTGCAGACTTGGAAAAGCTAGTTCTCAAATTTATTTGGAAAGGGAAGATGCCTCGAATTGCTAAAGATACTCTAAAAAAGAAAAACGAAGTGGGAGGACTTACACTCCCTGACTTTGAAGCTTATTATAAAGCCACAGTTGTCAAAACAGCATGGTACTGGCACAAAGATACACATATAGATCAATGGAATCAAATTGAGAATTCAGAGATAGACCCTCAGATCTATGGCCGACTGATCTTTGATAAGGCCCCCAAAGTCACTGAACTGAGTCATAATGGTCTTTTCAACAAATGGGGCTGGGAGAGTTGGATATCCACATGCAAAAGAATGAAAGAGGACCCCTACCTCACACCCTACACAAAAATTAACTCAAAATGGACCAAAGATCTCAATATAAAAGAAAGTACCATAAAACTCCTAGAAGATAATGTAGGAAAACATCTTCAAGACCTTGTATTAGCCGGCCACTTCCTAGACTTTACACGCAAAGCACAAGCAACAAAAGAAAAAATAGATAAATGGGAACTCCTCAAGCTTAGAAGTTTCTGCACCTCAAAGGAACTGCTCAAAAAGATAAAGAGGCAGCCAACTCAATGGGAAATAATTTTTGGAAACCATGTATCTGACAAAAGATTGATATCTTGCATATATAAAGAAATCCTACAACTCAATGACGATAGTTCAGACAGCCCAATTATAAAATGGGCAAAAGATATGAAAAGACAGTTCTCTGAAGAGGAAATACAAATGTTTCAAGAAACACATGAAAAAATGTTCAGCTTCACTAGCTATTAGAGAGATGCAAATTAAGACCACAATGAGATACCATCCAACACCTATTAGAGTGGCTCCCATTAAACAAACAGGAAACTACAAATGCTGGAGGGGATGTGGAGAAATTGGAACTCTTATTCATTGTTGGTGGGACTGTATAATGGTTCAGCCACTCTGGAAGTCAGTCTGGCAGTTCCTTAGAAAACTAGATATAGAGTTACCATTCGATCCAGCGATTGCACTTCTCGGTATATACCCGGAAGATCGGAAAGCAGTGACACGAACAGATATCTGCACGCCAATGTTCATAGCAGCATTATTCACAATTGCCAAGAGATGGAAACAACCCAAATGTCCTTCAACAGATGAGTGGATAAATAAAATGTGGTACATACACACGATAGAATACTACGCGGCAGTAAGAAGGAACGATCTGGTGAAACATATGACAACATGGATGAACCTTGAAGACGTAATGCTGAGCGAAATAAGCCAGGCACAAAAAGAGAAATATTATATGCTACCACTAATGGGAACTTTGAAAAATGTAAAACAAATGGTTTATAATGTAGAATGTAGGGGAACTAGCAATAGAGAGCAATTAAGGAAGGGGGAACAATAATCCAAGAAGAACAGATAAGCTATTTAACGTTCTGGGGATGCCCAGGAATGACTGTGGTCTGTTAATTTCTGATGGATATAGTAGGAAAAAGTTCACAGAAACATTGCTATATTAGGTAACTTTCTTGGGGTAAAGTAGGAACAGGTTGGAAGTAAAGCAGTTATCTCAGGTTAGTTGTCTTTTTTTACTCCCTTGTTATGGTCTGTTTGAAATGGTCTTTTACTGCATGTTTTTTTTTTTTTAATTTTTTTTTTCATACAGTTGATTTAAAAAGGAAAAAAAAGTTAAAAAAAAAAAAAAAAGGAAAAAAACATGTAGTGCCTCCTTGAGGAGCCTGTGGAGAATGCAGGGGTATTGGCCTACCCCACCTCGATGGTTGCCAACATGACCACAGACATAGGGGACTGGTGGTTTGATGGGTTGAGCCCTCTATCATAGGTTTTACCCTTGGGAAGATGGTTGCTGCAAAGGAGAAGCTAGGCCTCCCTATAATTGTGCCTAAGAGCCTCTTCCTGAATGCCTCTTTGTTGCTCAGATGTGGCCCCCTCTCTCTAGCTAAGCCAACTTGAAAGGTGAAATCACTCCCCTCCCCACTACGTGGGATCAGACACCCAGGGGAGTGAATCTCCCTGGCAACATGGAATATGACTCCCGGGGAGGAATGTAGACCTGGCATCGTGGGACGGAGAACATCTTCTTGACCAAAAGGGGGATGTGAAAGGAAATGAAATAAGCTTCAGTGGCAGAGAGATTCCAAAAGGAGCTGAGAGGTCACTCTGGTGGGCACTCTTACGCACACTTTAGACAACCCTTTTTAGGTTCTAAAGAATTGGGGTAGCTGGTGGTGGATACCTGAAACTATCAAACAACAACCCAGAACCCATGAATCTTGAAGACAATTGTATAAAAATGTAGCTTCTGAGGGGTGATAATGGGATTGGGAAAGCCATAAGGACCACCCTCCTCTTTGTCTAGTTTATGGATGGATGAGTAGAAAAATAGAAGGAAACAAACAAACAGACAAAGGTACCCAGTGTTCTTTTTTACTTCAATTGCTCTTTTTCACTTAAATTATTATTCTTGTTATTTTTGTGTGTGTGCTAATGAAGGTGTCAGGGAGTGATTTAGGTGATGAATGTACAACTAT
The DNA here is from genome assembly GCF_015220235.1 of Choloepus didactylus. Lineage (NCBI taxonomy): Eukaryota > Metazoa > Chordata > Mammalia > Pilosa > Megalonychidae > Choloepus > Choloepus didactylus. Next base: position 51,898,247 of record NC_051309.1, read on the forward strand.
GCAATGGTACTGTGAACAATCGAATGTGCGATTTGTTTTGTATGACTGCGTTGTATGTGAATATATCTCAATAAAATGAATCAATCAATGTTAAAGGGAGTTCTTCACACTAAAAGGAAAGGACACTAGAAAGGGGTTCAAAGAAGCATAAAGACATAAAGACCTGCAGTGAAGATAACCATTTGGGTGATTATAAATACAAGTATTATTGTAGTGTATTGTTTGGTATGTAACTCCACTTATTACTTCCTATAGGTGCTAAAGTACAAATTCATAAAAAGCAGTGATATATCTATGGTTTTGGACATACAATGTGCAAAGATGTAAGTGGTAACAAGTACCCCCCAAAAAGGTGGGGGGCAGAGGGGTATAGGAAAAGCATATATATATGCTACTAAAGTTAAATTTGTATCACACCAAATATGACTGATATATTTAGGATGTTAAATTTTAACCCCATGGTAACCACAAGGAAAATAGATGAAAAATATATCCAGATAGAAAAGAGAGGGCACTCAATAAGGTAAAGCACCAAAAATTAAATAAATGGAAAAGTAGGCATTAATGGGAGAATGAAGGGACAAAAAGGGTATAAGACACATAAAGGCTAAAGAGCAAAATGGCAGAAGAAAGTCCTGCATTATCAGTTGTAGCTTTAAATGTAAATGGATTAAACACTTCAGTCAAAAGGATAAGAATGGCAGAATGGATTTTTAAAAAGCATGAACCAACTATATGCTGTCTACAAGACACTCACTTTAAATTCAAAGATACAAGTAGGCTGAAAGTGAAAGGATGGAAAAAAAATATACCATGCAAGTAGTAACCAAAAGAAAGCTGGGGTAGCAATACCTTGAACAGATAAAATAGACTTTAAATCAAAAACAGTTTTGAGAGACAAAGACAGCCATTATATACTAATAAAGTGGACAATTCAAGAGGAAGATGTAACAATTATAAATATATATGAACCTAACAGCAGAGCCCCAAAATATATAATGCAGATATTAACAGACTGAAAGGGAGACATTGATGGTTCTACGTTAGTAGTAGGAGAATTTAATACACCACTTTCAATAACAGGTAGAACATCTAGTAAAAAGATCAGTAAGAAAATACAAGACTTGAACAATACTTTAAACCAACTAGGCCTAATAGACATATATAGAACACATCAACCAACAAAAAGTGAATACACATTCTCAGGTGCACATGGACCATTCTCTATGAGAGACCATATGTTAGGTCACAAAACAAGTTACATTAAATTCAAAAATACTGAAATCATACAATGTATATTCCCCAATCACAAGGAATGAAGCTATAAATCAATAACAGAGGGACAAATGGAAAATTCATAAATATGTGAAAATTAAACAACATACTCTTAAACAACCAATGGGTTAAAGAGGAAATCACAAGTGAAATTAGGAAATATCTTGAAGCAAATGGAAATGAAAATACAACATACCAAACCTTATGGGATGCAAAGAAGCAGAACTGAGAGGGAAATTTACAGCTCTAAATGTTTACATTAAAAAAAGAAGAAAGGTATCAAATCAGAGATACCTCAAAACTAGAAGAACTAGATAAAAAAGAAGAGCAAACTAAAAACAAGTTGAGCAAAAGAGAAGGAAGTAGGATTAGAGTGGAGATGAATGAAATAGAAACAAAAAACCAACAGAGAAAATCAACAAAACCAAAAGTTGGTTCTTTGAAAAGATCAGTAAAATTGACAAACCTTTAGTTACGTTGAAAAAGAAAAAAAGATAGAGGACAAAAATAATGAAAATCAAAAAATAAAAAGAGGGACATTACTACCAACCACACTGAAATAAAAAGGTCTATAAGAGGATACTACGAGCAATTGTACATCAATAAATTAGATAACCTAGATGAAATGCACAAATTCTTAGGAACACACAAACCACCTACACTGACTCAAGAAGAAATAGAAGATTTCAATAAACCAATTACTGGAATCAAAAACCTCCCAACAAAAAAATGCTCAGGACCAGACAGTATCACAGGGGAATTCTACCAAACCTTTTAACTTAACTCACTCTTCTTAAGCTCTTCCAAAAAATTGAAGAGGGAACACCCCCAAACTCATTCTATGAGGCTAAAATCACCCTCAAACCAAAGCCAGATAAAGATACCACAAGAAAACTACAGACCAATCTCTCTTATGAATGTAGATGCAAATATCTTCCACAAAATACTAGCAAACTGAATCCAACAGGACATTAAAAGAATTATACACAATGATCAAGTGGGATTTATCCCTGGTATGCAAGGTTGGTTTGACATAAGAAAACCAATAAATGTAATACACCATATCAACAGAATGAAGGAAAAAAACAGGTGATCAATCAATTGATGAAGAAAAGGCGTTGAACAAAATACGGTACCCTTTCTTCATAAAAAACACTTGAAACACTTGGAATAGAAGGAAGCTTCTTCAACATGATAAACGGCGTATGTGAAAAGCCCACATCCTTCCTAATGGTGAAAGACTGAAAGCTCTTCCTGTAACACGAGGAACAAGACAAGGATGCCCACTGTCACACTACTGTTATTCAACACTGTACTGGAAGTTCTTGCCAGAGCAATTAGGCCAGAAAAAGAAATAAAAGGTATCCATGTTGGAAAGGAAGAAGTAAAACTTTCCCTATTTGTAGTGACATTATCCTATCTACATAAAGTCCTGAAAAATCCACAACAAAGCAACTAGAGCTAATAAATGAATTCAGCAAACTGGTGGGGTACAAGATCAACACTCCCAAATCAATAGTGGTTATTTACATAAGCAATGAACAATCAGAAGAAACCAAGAAAAAAATTCCATTCACAACAGCAACTAATAGAATCGAATATCTAGAAATAAATCTAATGAAGATGTAAAGGCTTGCACACAAATATCTACAAAACATTGCTAAAAGAAATCAAAGAGGACCCAATGGAAGGACAGTCCATGTTCATGGACTGGAATACTAAATATCATTAAGTTGTCAATCCTACCCTAGGCAATTTATAGATTCAACACAATCCCAATCAAAATTCCAACCTTCTTTGCAGAAAAAAGAAAAGCCAATCATCAAATTATATGGAAGGGTAAGGTTCCCCAAGTAGTTAAAGGCATCTTGAAAAAGAAGAATGAATTTAGAGGACTCATACTTCCTGATCTTAAAACTTATTATAAAGACACAGTAATCAAAACATCATGGTACTGGCAAAAGGACAGACATATAGACCAATGGAATCAAATGGAGAGGACAGAAATCATCCCTCACAAGTATGGCCCACTGATTTCTGACAAGGAGGGAAAGGCCACTAAATTGAGAAAGAATAGGTTGTTCAACAAATCATGCTGGGAAAACTAGATCACCATTTGCAAAAAACAAAAGTAGGATCTCCACCTCACGCCATACACACAAGTCAACTCAAAATGGATAAAAGACTTAAACATAAGAGCCAGAACTATCAAACTCATAGAAGAAAATGTAGGGAAGCATCTTCAGGAACTTGTGATAGGCAATCATTTATTACAGTTTACACCCAAAGCACAGGCAACAAAAGAGAAAAATAGATAAATGGGGGCTCATTAAAATTAAAAACTTTTGTTCCTCAAAAGACTTCATCATGAAAGTAAAACGACAACCTACACAATAGGAAGAAATATTTGGAAACCACATATTTGATAAAGGTTTAATATCCAGAATATATAAAGAAATCATTCAACTTAAGAACAAAAAGATCAACAAAGCAATTAAAAAATGGACAAAAGACTTGAACAGACATCTCTCCAAAGAAGACATATCAATAGCCAGAAAGGATATGTAAAGATGCTCAACATGATTAGACATCAGGAAAATGAAAATCAAAACCACATGAGATACCATTTCACATCCATTAGAATGGCTGAACAAGTGTTAGGGAGGATGCAGAGAAATAGGAACATTCATTCATTGCTGGTGAGAATATATAGTGGTGCAGCCACTGTGGAAGACAGTTTGGCATTTCCTCAGAAAGCTAAATATAGAACTACCATATGACCTGGGTAATCCCACTGGTAGGCATATACCCAAAATACTGAAAGCAGGGACTCGAATAGATATTTGCACACTGATGCTCATAGAGGCATCATTCACAACTGCCAAAAGACGGACACAACCCAAGTGTCCATCTCCAAATAATGGATAAACAAAATATGGTACATACATACAGTAGAATATTATTCAGCTGTAAAAAGTAATGAAGTCCTAATACATGGAACAACATGGATGAACCATGAAGACTTCATGTTGAGTGAAATAAGACAGACACAAAAGGACAAATACATAATCTCATGGATTTGAAATAATTAGAATAAGCAAACTCATAGAGTCATAATCTAGAATACAAGTTACCAGGGGATGGGGTGTAGGTAGGCAATGAGAAGTTAAGACTGAAAATGTACAGGGTACCTATTTGGAATGATGGAAATGTTTTGGCAGTGGATGGTGGTAATGACAGCATGACACTGTGAACCTAACTAATTAGCTCTGAAATATGTATCTGAATGTGATAAAAAGGGGAAATGTTAGTTTGTATATGTTGGAACATTAAAAATTTTAAAAACAAATCCATAGAACTGCACTAACCAGTGAATCCTAAATTAAATCATGGACTATACTAATAGTACAATTATTAAAATGTGCTTTCATCAATTTTATCAATTTCATCAATTGTAACCAATGCAAAGTGATGATAATAGGGTGATATATGGGAATCCTGTATTTTATGATTAATTGTTCTGTAAATGCACAACTTCCCTAATAAAGAGAAAATAATGATACCAGAAAAAAAAAAAAAGTCAAAAACAAATTGTTATAAACCAGTAATAAAGAGAAAAATCTTTAAAACCAGCCAGAGGGAAAAGAAACATTATGTACAGAGCAACAAAGACAATAATCACTGGACACTCCTTGTTGGGAAAAAAAATGCAAGCTAGAAGATAATGGAGGAACATCCTTAAAGTATGAGGAAAAAATGTCAAAGAGAATTTTATAGTAAAAATATGTATTAAAAAGGTTACATAAAAATATTTTCGGACTAAGTAACTGAAAGGATTCATGACCAGCAATATAAGAAATGTTAAAGGAAGCCCTTCAGATAGAAGGAAAAGGAAACCAGATATAAATCTGAATCTATACAAAAGAATGAAAAGCAAAAAAAATAATAAAAGGGTTAATATAAAAGATTTCTTATTTTTCCAATCACTTCAAAAGTATAACTGACTGTTTAAAGCAAAAATAATAACAATGTTATTTGGAGTTGATAAAATAAATAAATATAAAATGTATGAGAATCATACCATGAAGGTTAGGAGAAAGGAAATAAAAATAAATTACTGAAATCATGAAAGTCTAAAGCAAATATAGAAAAAAAAGGCAAAAAAGAAGGTATAGCTAGTAGGCAAATAAAGGAGATGAAATGGAATCATAGAAGAATACTGAAGAAAAGAGAAAAATAGGAAAAGAAACAAAGAACAGATGGGCAAATAAAAAATACATAGCAAAATGATAGATTTAAATAAAAAAATATTTAAGATCACATTAAGGGTAAACAGTCTATGACTGAATTAAAACACAGTCAACTTGGATTTAAAAATTTCAAAAAAGCCAATGCCCAACTAAATGCTGTGTACAAGAAACTCACGTGGAATACAAAAACATAAATAAGTTAAAGGTAAAAGAATGGAAAAAGATATACTGTATTAATACTAATCAAAAGAAAGCTGAAGGGCAAATTTCAATAGATTTAAAAACAACAATTTTACCACAGACAAAGAGGAATATTTAATAATGAAAAAAGGGACCAAAAAGAACTGCCATTCTATATTCAATAAATCACTCCAATCTTCTCATACTGAACCAAGCTTCTACAAATAAGATTTGAACAAAAGAAGTGAAGCCTCAACAACAAAATGAACTATCACTTAAACACTGCAGGCAACAGAAATAACCCCCTAAGAACCTAAGAACCAAACTGAAAGGATAATGTACAGGGCAAGAAGTCTCTTGTCATTTCAAAACAAACAAACAAAAAACAAAAAAACAAAAAAGAAGCCAAGAGTTCCAACCAACACAATTTGGATTAGTCTATAGTATTTTATGCATAGAAAAATATATTTTATATAAGAATCTAATATTTTTAAAGAAAAGAAAAGAGTATGTCTGAACACTTGAGGGGCAAATCAAGATGGTGCTTATAATGGGCCAGAAAAAGAAAAATTCAAGAGAATTTTTAAATCAGTTTTCCAAGTTTTTACACATACCTTTCTCCTACACTGATGCTTCTGACAGTCACGCATCTTAACACACTTAGTTTCACACAGATAAAGTTTATGGCATGGCATTCGTTTTGTATGCTTTCCACAACGACAATGCTTTTCCACTTCCTGGAAGCATCAAAAAGAAAGGCTATGAAACCTTACTTTTGTTAATTTGTTTTTTTTTTTTATATTGCAATTCCTATAATTACTGAAAAAAAAAGGAGAAATATTTTAAATAGCAAATTGTCATGAAAGACTTTACCAAAACCAAGCTGAATTGCCTAAAGTATTTGTTTATATCTTAGTTTGTTCCCAAAATGACTTCAAATGGATTTTCACTATTAATAGAAATCTGATATTAAGTACTCAAAAATCACTACATATTAAAATTACTTATATCTAGTTACAACTATAACATCTGCATAACTAACGTGCATCTTGCCCTAAACTGAGCCAGAATTATTAATAAGGCCCACTACTCTGAAAATATTTTTCTTCTCTCAGTAAAGCAAGAAAATTGGACTTTCTAATAATCTAATCTGTTGGCCTATGGTAGTGTCAAAACCAAAATGACATAAATAACTTCAAATTCTTGATTAGTCTAGGTATTCAGGTCTTCCCATTATCACTTGATTAGTCTAGGTACAGAAGTCTTTCCATTCATCACTGCTTTGAATGTCTGCAGGGAAAAATCCCCCACCAAATTATAAAAATGAATATGCTGAACTTTTAACAAGCAAAAACAAAGGTAATTTCTTTATTTGATTGCTGGCACACTCTCCTGCTTCTTCACCATAAGTATTAGGTCATTTAACTCATGCAGATCATGACATTGATGTTTATGAAGGCAGGTAATAGAAAACAATCTCAGGACAATCCCATTTGATACTTTATGACAAGCAGCTCTTAAAATTAATCATTATAAGACATAACTAACTTGTCTACATGTTTCACAAGGACCTCGGTGACAACGCTGTGAACACCTATGGATTCCACATTCAAGTAATTTGTCACAGCTATCTCCACAAGTCGGTACATCTTCTGTACAAGGCAAAGAAAACTCTAAGAGCAGAAAAAAAGTCAATGTTAATAAGATAAGTTACTAGTATGCACTGACAATGTGCTTTATCCTTTGGCTACCCAAAGAATAACAGCCCTTTCAGACATGAATTTTTGCATTTTCTGAATTATTGTGAAAAAAAAAATAGTCTTACTGAAAATAACCTCTAATACTTCATAAAGGAGTTTGTGCTTTTTAAAAAGAATTCTGACACATGACAAGTTACCATCCTCAAGAAACACATGTTTAAGAGCTTAAAAACCTTCAGAAATACTACACTAAAGTAATGAGTAAGACCATGAAAACCTGTACAAGGACTTTCCACAATATAAAGAATTATTAAAAAAATTTTTTTCTTACCATCATAGTTCAAAAATAAACGAAGATTAGATTTAAAGTAGTATGAAACTCACCTTTAAAATATACCTATTATAATAACAAGTGTTGGAAATAATCTTATAATGTCTGGTGGTATTAGTGGATATCCAAGGAAGCAGACTCAAACTCTTAACTCTACTATTTCTTTAACTCAAGGCAGTCAAAAATAAATTTACCTATAATCTAAAAACCTAACACGCAACAATCGCAATTTACATGCTAGGCACTATACTAAATCCTTTATGTGTATTTTTATCATTTAATTCTCACAATCTTATGAAGGAGGTACCATTATTGTTCTCATTTAACTTGAGAATCTGTAGTTCACAGATGTGGGATTTGAACCCTGATATAACTGACTCCAAAGTCTGAGTTCTTAACCACTGTGCTGTATTTTGTCTCTCATCCAAATGTAAAGAAATCTAATATCAAATCTGTATACTTACTGAAACCACATTATGAGCCCCCAGAGACATCTAATTTAATTAGGAAATTTGTTGTTCTTGTTTTAATCATCTCCAGTTAACATGGTAAATAATCATATCCTATCAAAGGCTTTTAAAAAATGTCTTACTTGATTTCTGACAAGGACAGAATCTTTTCCCAGATCGAGGACATTCTCCACAAGCACCAATATGGCAAACCTGTTCACATGTATGATTACCACATGGCAGTGTTTTTCCACATACCTAAAATAAAATGCAATAAGCACTACTGAAGGATTTAAAAGTTAACCAAAAATGTCTTCATTAACCAAACAAGAATACATTTTCAATCACAAAAGTAAAAATTTCTTTATATTCCTCAAAATATTATGCTTTATACCTTCATGTGTCATATATATACATTTTTCCCCATGCACCAAAGAATATATTTTTAAAATATAATAAAGGAAAAAAGTACATGCAGCTTCATATGGCCATCCACCAATGGCACTAAAACCATGCCAATTCTGAGACAAGCAACATACAAAATCAATCCTACTTCCTCAAGAAGTAGGGGAGAGATGTTAGTTGAGAGAAAAAGAAGAGAGGGATAGAAAGCTGGCAAGAAACTGAGTATATCCTTTCTGAATAAAATTCAACAAATAGCTGTTAATTTTTAAAAAAAAAAAATTCCCCTAGTAATTAAATCAGAAAATAGTTTCTTAAAAGATAATATAATTCATCTGAGTTGCTTATCTTTCTCTTCTTTTATCCAATTAAACCTAATTAGCATTTCTGCCTTCTAGGTGTTTATGCTTTCTGTATCCTTTAACACCCAACCCTCAAAATGTATGTATACTTACTTGATCACAGTGCCACAGTGGACTTGCACAACTTCGTTCAGCTACTTTTTTGCCACAGACACACTTTTGTCTACTAACTCTTGGACAGGGCTGACAAGTTCCTAAAATCAGAATGGTAAGTTAGCACTAAAATATTATTAAAGCAATGGAGATTGCTTTACTCTTGCTTAAAGACAGAACACTTAACAGGTACCTGCATGACAAGGATTTTCACACTTATGTTGTCCACAAAGCAGCTTCCGCCCACATGGCCCCTGACAAGACCATTCTTTGGCACTGCACCTACGAGGGATAGGTTTTGCTTTCTTACAGTAACAAGTGGTTGTGACCATCTTTGGACAAGGAGGGCAGGGACCTAGAATTCAATGAAAGGAAAACTATACATACCAGATGTCAAAATGAAAACTTTCAATTCCTAACAGTAATTTCTAAAGCTTTCCTTACTGATACTTTAAAAGGCAATCTCTTTCAATGTTTTCTTAAGGCAAATTTAACCTCTGAATTCAACCTTCACATTTTATTTTATTTTTTTGCCTCAATTTAAGAATAACCACCCATCAAGAATTTTAAATTCTTACCTGGATGACAAAGGAGTAAACACTTATGGCCACAAGGAGGTTTAAATTCTTTCTCACATACATGGCCACATGAATGAGGCACAAGCCACGGATCTAAAGGTGGATCTTCTACTTTTCCACAATAGCAATAGTACCTACTCGGTGTTTCAGATCGTTTGTATTCAAACCTACATTTTGGACTACAAAGAGGAGTGAAATTATTAAAGTTAATTTAATCTTTAGAAACAACATGAGGGATAGGAATATAAATATACTTAGTAACAGTGCTCAACTAGTTTATGTTATCACATTCTCTGCTCCATCTTTATTTTAGTAAATAACTAAGATCTTACTAAAATTGATTTCAACCATCTACAACAGCTCTAATAGAATTCCCTGAAATGATAGACCCATTCTATACCTGCACTGCCCAATACTAGTAGACTTAGCACTTAGAAAGTGGCTAGTGTGGGCAACTAAGGAGAGAACCAAATTTCTTATTTTATTTAAATTTCTAAAAACTTGAATAACCACTTGTGGCTAGTTGCTACCATATCAGACAACATGTATCGAGAATACAGCTACACAAAGAAAGTAATGTTAGCTTTCTACTAACCACTTGCACTTTATTTTTGAGGTATTTATCCCAATTTTTATTAAGCTCAATTTTTTAAAAGCTTGGTTATATGGTTCACTTAAAATAAGTAAAATATATTAGCAATAGCAAACAGAATAGGGTAGTCAGGTTATACGTAGGCAACACAGCAGCAAGAAACATGACTATGATCTAGAATTAAGGGGAAAAACACTGAGAGTTAAAAAAAAAAAAAGAATTCCATCATTCTCAACATCTAACACAAAATAGACATTTTCAAATGTGCTGAAGTCAAAGAAAATTTTCACATCATCACTTAAATTTCTTTAATACACAATATATTTTCACTGTGCATGTTCTTTTCCTAAATAAGCCCTACATAAATTTAAAAATAACTAAAAGATATTTGTTCTTGTAATTAAAACCAGAAACAAAAATACCATGTCTCACCTGGAATAAATGGCATTTATGTTAGAAAAGTTAAATTTTCCTTTATTACAGGAAAAACTTCTACTGTTCCTTTAAACTAGTATGGAGGGGGATATATACTTTTAATAAGCTTAGATATGAATGGCTAAAAGGCCACTCACCACACCATCAGCAATGACAATGAATTGCTCCAGGAGATTAGGAGGAGGTGAGAGCAACAGTGCAAATGCATGAATTTTATTTAAAATAATACCATGCCAACAATGACATTAGTTACGCCATATCTTGTTCATAAACAAGTAATGTCTTAGCTAGAAACATGCATTTTAAATTTTTGATTTCCAGAAAAATGACCCATTTAAAACTATCAGCAGAATATCTTGTTTAATTCTGTACCTATTAAACACTGAAATCCCCCTGACAAATAAATAACATAGACGATTGAAACAAATAACTTTAAATTTTAAAACCATTTCAGAGAAGCTAACAATAATAAACAGAAAACAAATAATATCTTTCAAAGCATTATCATAAGACAGAACTTATTCTACAAGAATAAAAAAAGCAATGAATTTAGAAGTCAGAAATCCTAGCTTTCAAATGCTGGGTCCAGGAGAGGACCCTGGAGGGTTCCAGAAGAGAAACACTGTTTAGCTACAATTAACTTCAATATCCCAACTGGTAACATGAGAATAAAATCTGTCCCAGATTGCTGAGAATTGTTTTTACAAAGTAACTAACATCAAAAATGTTTTTTAAAAAACTACACCCCAGAATTTTAAGAGTGTATCTGAATTTAGGGTAAAAAGGAAGGTCTGACACAGATCCAGGTTTTCTGTGGCCTGAATCTTATACACTGGGGCCTATGTTAACAAAAAGAACACAAAATCGTAAAAAAAAAAAAATAAAGTTCAAAAATGAACTTTATGTGAACACACAGAGTCCCTGAAGCTTATGTTTTTGTTTTGCTTTGTTTTTTGTCATTACCTAGATGTAAACCTACCCCTTGGCCTGCCAGTATGCATACATTTTTTCCTTATTTAGCAAAGATATAAAATTTCCACTCCCTAACTCTTTCTAAAAATAAATGGTAGAAGTTCAAGGACAAATAATCATTGATAATAAGCCAAACGATAAAATAAATATAGACAAATTAATGAGATTAGATAATATATACCTACAGTTTTGAGGGATTTCAAGGGTTAAATTGGGAAGGTTACAATTAAAATATGTTACATGACAGTCTTTTATAACATGATGCTAATGACAATAGTAACTCCATAAGAAAATTACCAGAATTATGAATGATTCTTAGTCACAAAGAAAAGAGATTCAAATCCTTAAAAAGGGTAATTAAGGAGTTGTTTTGCAGGGAAAAAAAAAAATAAAGTCTAAATGATTTATTAGCTAATTAGGTAGTAGTAGTTATAAAAAATGGGAGGAAAAAAGCCAAGGTCTCTCATATCTTCACAACCCAAATGACTAATTAAAGGCTAAACATGGATACTGAAATTGCCAACAAAACAACTTATCTATAATTTCCATGTATTCTACAACTAAATATTCCAATTAAATTAGAAAAAGTTACCAAGGCCAGGGATAATCTCTCTTTCCAAAGTCATCATCCATCAAAGGAGAAGATACAAGAAACTGGCTGTCTTTAGCCCACTTCTGGATACAGGGCAAGTGAAATATACAGAAACATCCTGAACAACTCCAAACCTAAGATGAAGGTATCAAAAATTAACATGCATTCAATGATGTTTCTTTGACAATGCCACAATATTTTAAAATAAGCATCACACTAAATTATTTTCAAAAGCTACCAAAGGATTACAGAAAAAGAAAAAAAAAATCCTTCCTTCCAATATAATAGAATAGAACTGTTCTTTATAAAAACTTACTGAAATGTAAACAATTTAAAAAAAATATACAAGGGGAAAATAAACAATCAATGCAAACTAGAGTCTACAGTTGAGAGAAACATTGTAATATGCGTCCATTAATTGTAACAAAGGCAATATACCAAAGCTAAATGTCTGTAAGACGGGGATAAAAGGGAGGGGTATGGGATTCTTGGTGGTGGTGGTGTTGTCTGACCCTTTTATTGTGTTTTATTTTTATTTTTCCCTTTAATTTTTTTAGCCATCATTTTTTTTTCTTTTCTCTCCTTTTTTTTTTTTTTTTGTGGAAGAAATGGAAATGTCCTCATATAGATTGTGGTGGTAAATGCATAACTATGTGATTATACCTAGAACCATTGGTTGTTTACTTAGGAGGGAATGTATGGTGTGTGAATAAAACTGTTTTAAAAATAAAGAGGGATACAAGTGCTGTAGAAAATGTAGAGAGAGGGATGTACCTAATCACCATTGGTGGGGATATAGAATGGTGCAACCCATCTGGAGGGCAGTGTGGTGGTTTCACAGGAAGCTAAGTATGGGGCTGCCCCGTGGTCCTGCAACCACTTTATTGGGTATATACCTGGAAGAACTGAGAGCAGGGACCCAAATGGACATTTGCACACTGGTGTTTAAAGCGGCAGTATTCACAATAGATGGAGGTGGCCTAAGGCTACATGAATGGAATGGGAACTGTGGTGTATACATACAATGGAATATTGAGCAGCTGCAAGAAGGAATAAAGTTGTGAAGCATGCAACAAGGTGAATGGACCAATGGACCCTGAGGACAGCAATTTGAGTGAAATAAGCCAGAAATGAAAAGACAAACATTATAACACCTGATTAGTAGTAAACTATAATACCTTATAGTTAGTAAATCACTAACTATAACATGCAAACTCCGAGAACTGAATCTGAGAGCACAGGTTATCAGGGGAAGGCTTATTGTAAAGGTCTCTAGACTGTAAACTCTTACAGCAGTCACATCTATTCCTGAGTTGTAATGGTTATCTCTAAATTCTGAGATGCTGAACTGTTTGTGTATAACCTGGTCAGTACCTGGAACTTCAGATGTCTGTGTAACACCTGAGACTCAGAGCCAGAGTCCAGCATTTATAAATGTCAGTTTTACCCCATACAGCAACTGTTTAAAAAGCTGAAAAAGTTCAGATTTCAATTAGAGATACGAATGAAGCTGATCTGCTTAGGACTAAGGTAAATCAGACTAAAGGTAAAGGGTGATATTTACAGCATTTTAGAATTTCAACTTCTGTGTGAGACTAAAGGAAGAGATGTTTATTTGGTACAAAATCTGTATTTTCTGCTATAGCACACTATATAATTTAACTCGATGGTCAATTTATTCAAACACCATAATTACATGGAACTTTGAATAGGGAGCGAGATCTAGTTGGTTTGTACAGGTTAGTGTGAAGCCCAAATACATCCCAGAGTAATCTGAGCAGAAAATAAAAATGTATATGCAAAGCCCCCTTGAAGGACTGGGGATAAATGTGGAAATATTAAACTTCCCTACCTGGGGAATTCCTCATATTCTCACAAGTATTGGGACTACCAATTTAGAAGGTCAAGCCCTTGATCTCGGGGCTTGCACTTATGAAAACTGTTACTGCAAAGAAGAAGCTAAGCCTACTTATAATGGTGCTTAAAAGTCACCCCCAGAGAACCTCTTTGGTTGCTCAGATGTGTCCTCCTTCTCTAAGCCAACTCTGCAGGTAAACTCACTGCCCTCTCTCCTATGTGGGACATGACTCCCAGGGGTGTAAATCTCCCTGGCAATGTGGGACATGATTTCCAGAGATAAGACTGGACCCGGCATTGTGGAATTGAGAAAGGCTTCTTGACCAAAAGGGGAAAGAGAAATGCGACAAAATAAACTTTCAGTGGCTGACAGATTTCAAATGGAGTTGAGCGGTCATTCTGGAGGGTATTGTTATGCATTATATAAATGTCCCTTTTTAGTTTTTAGTGTTTTGGAATACCTAGAAGGAAATACCTGAAAATACTGAACTACAACCCAGTAGCCTTGATTCTTGAAGATGGCTGTATAACTATATAGCTTACACGGTGGGACACTGTGATTGTGAAAGCCTTGTGGCTCACACTCTCTTTATCCAGTGTACGGACAGGTGAGTAGAAACATGGGGACAAAAATTAAATAAATAATGGGGGAGGAGTGAGGGGGGTGCCTTGGGTGTTCTTTTTTATTTTTATTTTTACTCTAATTTTTATTCTTTTTGGAGTATTGAAAATGTTCAAAAATTGATTGTGGTGAGAACCACCCTGGGGGGATGGCGCTCACCTGTGACATAGCACAGTCATCCCTCAACAGAGGACCCGGGGTGCACGGCCTGGAAGAGGGACCCACTTGCAAGTCTCAGGGGCCATATGTCAATACCAAGGACTTGTGGGTCAGTGGCAGAGACAAACTGTGGCAAGACTGAACTGAAGGATTAGACTATTGCAGCAGCTTTAAATCTCCAGGAACATTAGGGAGATTTGATTGTTAGAGCCACCCCTACTCCCTGACCACCCAGACACACACCCCAATTACACCAATTACACACCCAAGACTGGTACCTCAATTGGACCCCACAAGTCTCACACCCCCACTCACCACAAAGACAAAGTGAGGGAGACCTGGCTTGAGGGGAATAGGAGGCTCGTGGACACCACCTACTAGTTAGTTAGAGAAAGTGTAATCCACGAAGCTGTAGATCTTACAAAATAGAGATAAGAGTTTTAATCAGTCTACAAACCCTAAAAGAATCCTATCAAGTTAAGCAAATGCCAAGAGGTCAAAAAAAAACAGAAAAATTTCAAAGCATATGAAAAAAACTGACGATATGTATAACCCAAGCCCAAGCACCCAAATCAAAAAATCAGAGGAGACACAGTACTTGGAGCAATTAATCAAAGAACTAAGATGAACAACGAGACCATGGCACAGGATATAAAGGACATGAAGAAGAGCATGGCACAGGATATAAAGGACATCAAGAAGACCCTAGAAGAGCATAAAGAAGAAACTGCAAGAGTAAATTAAAAAAATAGACGACCTTATGGAAATTAAAGAAACTGCTGACCGAATTAAAAAGAATCTGGATTTTCATAGTACAAGACTAGAGGAAGCTGAACAACGAATCAGTGACCTGGAAGACAACAGAATGGAAAATGAAAGAACAAAAGAAAGAATGGGGAAAAAATCAAAAAAATCAAAATGGACCTCAGGGATACGATAGATAATATAAAATATCCAAATATAAGACTCACTGGTGTTCCAGAAGAAGAAGAGAAGGGTAAAGGTCTAGGAAGATATTCAAAGAAATTGTTGGGGAAAACTTCCCAAATCTTCTAAACAACATAAATACACAAATTATAAATGCCCAGCGAACTCCAAATAGAATAAATCCAAATAAACCCACTCCAAGACATATTCTGATCACACCGGCAAATACGGAAGAGAAGGAGCAAGTTTTGAAAGCAGCAAGAGAAAAGCAATTCACCACATACAAAGGAAACAACATAAGACTAAGTAGTGACTACTCAGCAGCCACCATGGAGGCAAGAAGGAAGTGGTATGACATATTTAAAATCCTGAATGAGAAAAATTTCCAACCAAGAATTCTTTACCCAGCAAAGCTCTCCTTCAAATTTGAGGGAGAGCTTAGATTTTCTCAGATAAACAAATGCTGAGAGAATTTGCTAACAAGAGAACTGCTCTACTTGAGATACTAAAGGGAGCCCTACCAACAGAGAAATAAAGGAGAGAGAGATAGGGAGAAAGGTTCAGTACTAAAGAGGTTCAGTATGGGTACATTAAAGGACATTAAGAGAGAGAGGGAAAAAATATATATGACAAACATAAACCAAAGGATAAGATGGCTGATTCAAGAAATACTTTCAAAGTAAGAACACTGAATGTAAATGGATTAAACTCCCCAATCAAAAGATATAGATTGGCAGAATGAACCATCAATATGTTGCATACAATACACTCATCTTAGACACAGGGATACAAAGAAGTTGAAAGTGAAAGGATGGAAAAAAAATATTTCATGCAAGCTACAGCCAAAAGAAAGCAGGACTAGCAATATTAATCTCAGATAAAATAGACTTTAAATGCAAGGATATTATGAGAGACAATGAAGACCACTACATACTAATAAAAGGGGCAATTCAACAAGAAGAAATAACAATCGTAAATGTTTATGCACCCAATCAAGGTGCCACAAAATACATGAGACAAACACTGGCAAAACTAAAGGAAGCAATTCATGTTTCCACAATAATTGTGGGAGACTTCAACACATCACTTTCTCCTATAGATAGATCAACCAGACAGAAGACCAAAAACAAAACTGAAAACCTAAACAATCTGATAAATGAATTGGATTTAACAGACATATATAGAACACTGCATCCCAAATCACCAGGATACACATTCTTCTCTAGTGCTCACGGAACTATCTCCAGAACAGATCATATGCTGGGATATAAAACAAGCCTCAGTAAATTTTAAAAAAATAGAAATTATTCAAAGCACATTCTCTGACCACAATGGAATACAATCAGAAGCCAATAACCATCAGAGACTTAGAAAATTCACAAATACCTGGAGGTTAAACAACACACTTCTAAACAAATCAGTGGGTTAAAGAAGAAATAGCAAGAGAAATTGCTAAATATGTAGAGACAAATGAAAATGAGAATACAACATACCAAAACCTATGGGATGCAGCAAAAGCGGTACTGAGGGGGAAATTTATAGCTCTAAACACATATATTAAAAAGGAAGAAAGAGCCAAAATCAAAGAACTAATGGATCAACTGAAGAAGCTAGAAAATGAGCAGCAAATCAATCCTAAACAAGCAGAAGAAAAGAAATAACAAGGATTAAAGAAGAAATAAATGACATAGAGAACAAAAAAACAAGAGAAGATAACACCAAAAGTTGGTTCTTTGAGAAGATCAACAAGATTGACAAGCCCCTAGCTAGACTGACAAAATCAAAGAGAAGACCCATATAAACAAAATAATGAATGAGAAAGGTGACATTACTGCGGATCCCGAAGAAATTTAAAAAATTATAAGAGGATATTATGAATAACTGGATAATGTAGAGGAAATGGACAATTTTCTAACACATGAACAACCTAGACTGACCAGAGAAGAAACAGATGACCTCAATCAACCCATCACAAGTAAACAGATCCAATCAGTAATCAAAAAGCTTCCCACAAATAAATGCCCAGGGCCAGATGGCTTCACAGGGGAATTCTACCAAACTTTCCAAAAAGAACTGACACCAATCTTACTTAAACTCTTTCAAAACATCAAAGAAAACGGAACACTACTTAACTCACTTTATGAAGCTAACATCAATCTAATACCAAAACCAGGCAAAGATGCTACAAAAAAGGAAAACTACAGGCCTAATTCCCTAATGAATATAGATGCAAAAATTCTCAACAAGATACTTGCAAATCTAATCCAAAGACACATTAAAAAAAATCATACACCATGACCAAGTGGGGCTCATTAGCATGGCAGTATGGTTCAACATAAGAAAATCAATCAATGTATTACAACATATTAACAAATCAAAAGAGAAAAATCAAACGATCATCTCAATAGATGCTGAAAAAGCATTTGACAAAATCCAACATCCCCTTTTGATAAAAACACTTCAAAAGATAGGAATTGAATGAAACTGCCTCAATATGATAAAGAGCATATATGAAAAACCCACAGCCAGCATAGTACTCAATGGTGAGAGACTGAAAGCCTTCCCTCTAAGATCTGGAACAAGACAAGGATGCCTGCTGTCACCACTGTTATGCAACATTGTGCTCGAAGTGCTAGCCAGGGCAATCCAGCAAGACAAAGAAATAAAAGGCATCCAAATTGGAAAGGAAGAAGTAACACAGTCATTGTTTGCGGATGATATGATCTTATATCCGGAAAACCCTGACAAATCGACTATACAGCTACTAGAGCTAATAAATAAATTTAGCAAAGTAGCGGGATACAAGATTAATGCACATAAGTCAGTAATGTTTCTATATGCTACAAATGAATAAACTGAAGAGACACTCAAGAAAAAGATACCATTTTCAATAGCAACTAAAAAAATCAAGTACCTAGGAATAAACTTAACCAAAGACGTAAAACACCTATACAAAGAAAACTATGTAACTCTACTAAAAGAAATAGAAGGGGACCTTAAAAGATGGAAAAATATTCCATGTTCATGGACAGGAAGGCTAAATGTCATTAAGATGTCAATTCTACCCAAACTCATCTACAGATTCAATGCAATCCCAATCAAAATTCCAACAACCTACTTTGCAGACTTGGAAAAGCTAGTAATCAAATTTATTTGGAAAGGGAAGATGCCTCGAATTGCTAAAGATACCCTAAAAAAGAAAAAATGAAGTGGGAGGACTTATAATCCCTGACTTCAAAGCTTATTATAAAGCCACAGTTGTCAAAACAGCATGGTACTGGCACAAAGATAGACATATTGATCAATGGAATCAAATTGAGAATTCAGAGATAGACCCCCAGATCTATGGCTGACTGATCTTTGATAAGGCCCCCAAAGCCACTGAACTGAGACATAACAGTCTTTTCAACAAATGGGACTGGGAAAGTTGGATATCCATATCCAAAAGAATGAAAGAGGACCCCTACCTCACACCCTACACAAAAATTAACTCTAAGTTGATCAAAGATCTCAATATAAAAGACAGTACCATAAAACTCCGAGAAGATAATGTAGGAAAACATCTTCAAGACCTTGTATTAGCCGGCCACTTCCTAGACTTTACACCCAAAGCACAAGCAACAAAAGAAAAAATAGATAAATGGGAACTCCTCAAGCTTAGAAGTTTCTGTACCTCAAAGGAATTTCTCAAAAACGTAAAGAGGCAGCCAACGCAATGGGAAAAAAATTTTGGAAACCATGTATCTGACAAAAGACTGATATCTTGCCTATATAAAGAAATCCTACAACTCAACGACAAGAGTACAGACAACCCAATTATAAAATGGGCAAAAGATATGAAAAGACAGTTCTCTGAAGAGGAAATACAAATAGTCAAGAAACACATGAAAAAATGTTCAGCTTCACTAGCTATTAGAGAGATGCAAATTAAGACCACAACGAGATATCATCTCACACCAATTAGAATACCATCTCACACCAATTAGAATGGCTGCCATTAAACAAACAGGAAACTACAAATGCTAGAGGGGATGTGGAGAAATTGGAACTCTTATTCATTGTTGGTGGGACTGCATAATGGTTCAGCCACTCTGGAAGTCAGTCTGGCAGTTCCTTAGAAAACTAGATATAGAGTTACCGTTCGATCCAGCAATTGCACTTCTCGGTATATACCCATAAGATCTGAAAGCACTGACATGAACAGGTATCTGCACGCCAATGTTCACAGCAGCATTACTCACAATTACCAAGAGATGGAAACAACTCAAATGTCCTTCAACAGATGAGTGGATAAATAAAATGTGGTATATACACACGACGGAATACTATGCGGCTGTAAGAATGAACAATGTCGTGAAACATATGACAATATGGATGAACCTTGAACATATAATGCTGAGCAAAACAAGCCAGACACAAAAACAAAAATTACATGCTACCACTAATGTGAACATTGAAAAATGTAAAACAAATGGTTTTTTATGCAGAATATAGGGGGACTAGTGACAGAGAGCAATTAAGGAAGGGGCAATGATAACCCAGTAACAACAGATCAGCTATCGTGGGTAAATTTAACATTCTGGGAATGCCCAGGGAAGACTATGGTCTATTAATTTCTGATCGTATAGTAGGAACAAGTTCATAGAAATGTTGCTTTATTAGGTTACTTTCTTGGGGTAGAAGAGGAACATGTTGGAAGTTAAGTAGTTGTCTTTTTTTTACTCCCTTGTTATGGTTTGTTTGAAACTTTTTCTATTGTATTTTTAAAAAAATTTTTTTTATATAGTTGATTTAAAAAAAAGTTAATTAAAAAAACAATGAAAAAAATATGCAGAGCCCCCTTGAGGAGCTGGTGGAGAATGCAGGGGTATTGGCTTCCCCACCTCGATAGTTTCTGATGTGCTCACAGACATAGGGGACTGGTGGTTTGATGGGCTGAGCCCTCTACCACAGGACTTGCCCTTGGGAAGACTGTTGCTGCAAAGGAGAAGCAAGGCCTCCCTACAATTGTGCCTAAGAGCCTCCTCCTGAATACCTCTTTGTTGCTCAGATGTGGCCCTCTCTCTCTAGCTAAGCCAACATGGCAGATGAAATCACTGCCCTCCCCTCTTCGTGGGATCAGACACCCAGGGGAGTGAATCTCCCTGGCAACATGGAATATGACTCCCGGGGAGGAATGTACACCTGGCATCGTGGGACGGAGAACATCTTCTTGACCAAAAGGGGGATGTGAAAGGAAATGAAATAAGCTACAGTGGCAGAGAGATTCCAAAAGGAGCCGAGAGGTCACTCTGTGGGCACTCTTACGCACAATATAGACAACCCTTTTTAGGTTCTAGTGAATTGTAATAGCTAGCAGTTAATATCTGAAACTATCAAACAACAACCCAGAACCCATGAATCTTGAAGACGATTGCATAAAAATGTAGCTTATGAGGGGTGACAATGTGACTGGGAAAGCCATATGGACCACACTCCCCTTTGTCTAGTTTATGGATGAATGAGTAGAAAAATGCGGGAAGGAAAAAAGCAACCAACCAACCAAACAAAGGCACCCAGTGTTCTTTTTTACTTTAATTGCTCTTTTTCACTTTAATTATTATTCTTGTTATTTTTGTGTGTGTGGTAATGAAGGTGCCAGGAACTGATTTTGGTGATGAATGCACAACTATGCAATGGTACTGTGAACAACCAAATGTACGTTTTGTTTTGTATGACTGCACGGTATGTGAATATATCTCAATAAAATGAATTAAAAAAAAAAAAAAAACACCATGTCAATATTGTCCTTTACCTTTTAGTCTGATTTACCATAGTCCTAACCAAGTCTGCTTCTTCATATCTCTAATTGAAGTCTGAGCTCTTTTTCAAACTATTTAACATTTGCTTTTTGTGGTAATGCTGACATTCATACAGCTGCTGGACTCTGGCTCTGAGTCTCAGATGTCACACAGATAACCAAAGTTCCAGGGACCAACCAGATTATACACAAAAAGTTCAACATCTCAGAATTTAGAAATAGCCATTCAACTGAGGAATAGATGTAACTGTTTTAAGAGCTTACAATACAGGAACCTTTACAACAAGCTTCACTTGATAACCTATGGAACCCACCACAGTGCCCTCCAGATGGGTTGTACCATTCTACTTCCCCACCAACAATGATTAGGTACATCCCTATCTCCACTGTTTATATTAGGCATTTTTATTCACACACCTTACATTCCTCCTAAGTAAACAATAAATGGTTCCCTGTATAATCACATAGTTATGCATTCACCATCATTTATATGAAGACATTTCCATTTCTTACACAAGGAAAGAGGAAGAGGTGAAAAAAGAGAAAAGAACAAAAGAAGAAAGAAAAAATGACAACTAAAAATGAACAAAAGAAAAAACGGTATTAAAATATCACAACAAAATTGATTGTGGTGATGAATGCACAACTATAGAGTGGTATTGTGAACAACCGATTGTACCCTGTGGGTGACTGTATGGTATGTGAATATATCTCAATAAAACTGAATTTTAAAAATGCAAAAAATCCAGCTGTAATAACTACTGCTAACATTCTGAACAGTCTCTAAATTTTTTTATATATATTTCACACTTTTTTAAAAATGAGGTGATACTATATTAACTGGTATATAACTTCATATTCTTTTAAGTAAGTATAAGCATTTACCCTTATCAAATATGTTCACACATCATGATTTTATAGCTGTACAGTATATCGTATAGATTTATATGTATTAATTTCTTTGAACAATTTCTTGTTAAATCTTAGGTTATTTCCAATTGTAATTAACACTACAATGGAATCCTAAAACACAAATATGTATGTCTATCCCTTTTGTTAGTCTTAGTACTTAATAGGACTAAATCCTAAAAATTAGGTGAAATATAAATTTAAGAATATAATTTAAAAGTTTAAGGAATAACAGTAAACTAATTTTAAAAACTTGACTACACTGTAATATAACTAACAAAAATTAGTTCTTTTCATTATGACACTTTGCAATTGTGTGATAAAAACACAGGCATGTAACAAATTGCATAAACTGGCAACAGCAGTAAAAATCAAAGCCAGTTTCCTAGTTTGGGTGACCCCCAAAGCAGAGACTGAGATAATGACTTGGATGGGGAGAGGACAAGACAGGAGAAGAGGAAATGTCAACAATAGGTATGTTGTTGAGCTGATTACCTCTAAGGGTAAATAAGGCTCACTCCTGCTGGGGACTCTGTAAGGAACCCATAAAACACAGCTTTGACCAATCCACCCCACTCCTAAGGGAGAGGAGGCTGGAGCATTCATCTACCAATTCCCTTTGGCTTACTGTTGTCCCAAGGGTATTAATCGCCCTGTGCTTCTGTACCACACCTGTGTACTGGCCAAATCAATTTCCAAGGGAAAAAAGGCTTGAAAAAGAAAAAGAAAGATACAAGTGTTTAAGGTGTGACTGTACCCACATACAGAAAGACTACTCATCCACTGCAGTTGAAATCAGAATGGACCAACCAGATGTGGGGATGAGCACTCAAAGGCACCTGCTTCTGCTTCACTAACCTATTCAATCTAAGTATGTTAAATTTCTGATTCACTCTGAATGACCAATACATTTCATCTAGCCTCATTTTCTTTCCCTAGGCAATGCTGATTTAATAGCAGTGGATTAATCTGAGGTCTAGATGTTGAGTCTATTATATTTAATCACCACTTCCCCCTTACTTCTTTCATTAATGCTCTTTTAAATTTACATGTAGATTACTTTCCCATTAAGCTTCTCTCAGGACATGAGCTATGTCTGAATATATCTGCTCCCCAGTGACCCTAGCTACATCCCATGGTGCCTTCAACACAGGAGAAGCTCACAAACAGGCAATTAGTGCCACTTCTAAGCTCTACTTCCTTGAAGGCAGGGACAATATCTACCTCTATTTTAATCTACTTAATGTAATGGAATATAGTACATTTTAACATGTCAGTATTTATAAGGATCTCTGCAGTATAGATGCTAAAAATGCTTCATCAAATTGAAATGTGCATTTAAAACAGATGTTTGCTTTGGTTATAGTAATAGTGCTAAAAATATTAGATGTTCATTTAGGGGTAATTTTGAAAAAATTACAGATGTACAAAATGAAGACTAATTTATATACAAAATTCTCAAATGAAGCAACTTTAACCAAAATTAAACAAAAAATTAATAAATGGTTAAGTATGGTAGACACAAAATAAGATATTTTAGGTTACATAGATTAATATTAGATAAGGGGAAAAACTTACTGCTTGGTTTCTCTTCACTGAAGCAATACAAATCAAACATGTCATAGCCCCTGCTTGAAAGGCTTCATTTACATATTGTTTTGTTCGTTCTAATTCACATATATCTCCATCTTTAAATTAAAAAATTGAAAATCTGTTAAACATCTGAAAATAACAAATTCACTAATAGCATTGTATTCTTAGTGTCTAACAATCTCAATTGCTCAAAGTATAGCTCAAAATCAAGGAAGTTATAAAAGAAAGTAACCTATGAGCTGCCAAAAGGGCATAAAATCCATGCATTAACTCTCATGTACTTTATTCAAAAACAGTATCTCAGTCCTCTCTCCAAGGGTTTTGCTTTTATTGCTGTTAAACTCCTTAACAAATTTGGTGTGGGCAGAGCCATAAGCAAGAGAAGCAAGAGGTAAAGTAAAAAGGGAAAGCATATAACAAAGAAAAGTGTGAAAGGAACAGAAAAGTAAAAGCTAAGAAGTGTCATTTAGTGTAAAACAAGCACATTTTGTGTTTGTGTGTGTGAGTGTGTCTACTGGTACACAGCAGAATCTTAAAAATTTGTTGAACAATGAACATGTAAATCTCAGAAGATCATGAGGTTATTATAGTACAACAACCCTGTTTCATTAAGTTACATTCACTGTATCTGCTTAAGAGGCAGTATACACAACTTTTTTGAAAAAATTACTAAACTATTTCCATTATGCAATTATTGAATCCTTATTTGTGAGACACTGTATTATTAGAATTTCATACAGATTAAGTAAGCTACCGCTATCCTCATTTTACAGATGAGAAAACTAAGTTACAAAACTAAGTAACTTCAATTTGACTCCAAAGTGAGCACCCTCTTAACCACTATGCTGTGCAGAAGACGGGGTAACTGCAGAGGGGTTCAAGAAATAATAGGAACCGCAAAATGAAAGACAGAAAAACTACCAGAAAACACACATGACACCAACAGGCCAGTAGTCTGAGTCAATTTAGTTTAAGAGAAGTAAGCCTACATGCTCTTTAGTACAAGAAAGATAGTTCAGTAAAGGCTGTCTGAGCCTCCAAGAAAAGTAGATTAATAGCATAAACAACCCTAAGTACAAAACTTACCAAGGCAATAAATGTTGACTGGTTCAAGCCAAAAACTAAGTTACAAAGAAGAAAAATTAAATAGGACACTGGAAACTCTTTACTTTTTAAAATGACCTAAATAAACACAGCACTTACAAAAACTTGACCTACCATGATATAAGCATAAGTGTAATTTAGGGTATTAAAATAATTGTAAAAGCACTCCCAAAATTATTAAATATTATAAAACTATTAAAGGCACTTGCTTTATTTTAAATAAAATAATAGACATTGACATTTTTTAAGTATCCTCAGAAGCAGACAATCATATTCTGTGTGCTCATTTTGTTTTTCAGTATAATTGGATTTAACAAATATATAACATTTTAAATTTCATCTACTTTATCCACTAACTGGTCTAAAAGAATGTAAGAATAGGATGAAAGAGGCTTTTAACAAAATAAAATCTAACCATATATTAATAAAATTTATGTAAAATTTCTGTGGAAATTTTACTAAGGTTTGGCTACAGCATTAAAATATACTGCCCAGCATGTCACAGTGGATAGTATGGCATTAAAGTCATGCATTTTAAAAAGATCACCCTGGCAAACGAAGAAAAAAAAAAAAAAAATGAGTATGAGGAGGCCAAGACTGGAAATAGGAAGTACCAGTTAAGAGGCAGTTACAGTAGGTAAGGAAGAAATGAACTTGAGCAAGTTACCACATTTGTCTCCATTTTCTCATCTATAAAATAGTAATATTAATTGTATATACCTCCCAGAGTTATCAGGTAGATTTAATTCACATATTAAAAGGTTTATAGGGGCCTGAACTAAGGCAATGATAGCATGCCGGGGGAGGACAGCGTAAATTTAGGAAATTTAGGAAGTAAAACTCATCAGGACTTGGTGACAATTAGATTGTATCACTTTTAAAAGTCAATGTTCATGTCCAGGTTCAGCAAGAAAGCGCGCCGCACTTGATGGCATGTCTGCCATGGGCAGGGGGTGGCATGGCAGTGAATGACAACCCTTGGGGCTGTGTATGTGTCATCTTTGCTTTCAGTTTTCTGGCATGGGTGGGTGACTGGGAAAACTGTGGTCTACAAACTGAGAGTTAAAAAATATTTGAGAAGAAATGAGATATCTTTCAACAGAAGCTCAATGTGTCCACAGGCCAGTTAGATAGAGATACCATCAGGAAGTTGGCCACACAAGTCTGAAATTTAAGAATCACAAAAGTGCAAAAGCTACACTTAGATTTTTAAAAAATGAACTCCTTTGATAAAGTCCGCTGTGTTCAAGTCACTACCTTGAGATGGGAAGCATCTCTTTACTCCAGCTTTCGCTGGTCTTAAATCAAATGATCAGACTTTGGTATAGGCATAGTGTAGAATATAAACAAATGGGGGTCAAATAGTAATGAATTTGACACAACAGAATAAGAAAACTTACCTTAACATTTTAAGAGGAAAAACAGATTAAACAATAAAACGTATGCATATGATATATTTTTATGATACATTTTCCTAAACACTAGAAGAAATAATAAGTTATATCACTAAATTTCCTATTTTAAACCAAAATCTGCTGCTATCTAGGAGCAGAAAAAAAGTTACTTTCTATGAAGTCCTCTAGAAACAAGAAACTGTTTAACCTTATAGCAACTTTTTATTTAACTTTTCTCTGGCTGAGCTAGTCTTCTCAGTCAAGCTCCCTAATGTTAATTTCTTAGCACAAAAGGTAAACTGGTAATCTACATGGCAATGTGTACCTATCTTCTTGATTCCATAAATCAGGCAATTAGCTAATCACCAAGGTCCTAGCTGGGTAAGGGGTAGGGGAACTACTGAATTGTTCTGTCTAAAGACCTGATTAACTCTTATGCTCTTGAATTGCCTTTAATCTAACTCATGAGTAAACTCTGCTGAGCTTCTGATACTTGACTTACTGTTATACTAACAGTCCTGAATCCTGACATCACTGGCCTTACAATTCTCAAAAAAAAAAAAAAAAAAAAAAAAAAGGCACAATACAATAACTAAGGAAAACATCAGTAGAGTGTAGTGAAAGAGAACAGCTGATGTGGTTTTGGGGGCTTATGATGAAGTAAATACAGGGAAGATGAAGAAACAGATAAATTTTTTGAAAATAAAAAAAGAAGCTACAGTAGAAAATAAGTCAAAGAATCACGTTCACAAAATATCTTTAAAATTATAGCAAACACATATATAGCATATACTATGCAACAGATATGACTACAAGTACTTTACACATAGTGAATCATTAACTCTAACAACTCTAGGGTAGTTACTATCATTATACTCATTTTATGTTGAAGAACTAAAACCATAAGAAGTTAAATGACATGCCCAGGTCATCCTGCCAGTTAAGTAGCAGAGCCAGGATTCAAAGTGTGGCAGTCTGGCTCCGGAGTCAATGTTCTTAACTACTTTACTATGCTGCCTTTTAAACATAAATAGGTTGAGGGGCAGTCTAATTTACCTTATAATTTTTCAGCATTTGTACAGAAAATGCAATTGGCCTTGTAATGACCCAGAAGCTAAGTAAACTATGTTTAAGCCCAGCTCTGCCATTAACTAATTGTGTAACTGTAAGTAAGTCACTTCTCCTCTGTAGAGCTGTTCCTAGAAAACTTCTAAGGTTTCTTCTAGTTCCAACAAGATGATAAAATAAGAAAAAGAACTGAGCAAAAGTATGAACACATATTACTGATATAAGGGTATATAAACAACATGATATATACCTACAAACAATTGATAAATGTTGATAATACATGCAAGAATGTTTCTAATAATGATTTTAAAGTATAAAATGTGGAAAATTTAAGAATATTTACAATAAAAAGAATCCAATTTTATACATGGTACCAAATCATACACAGCAAGATCACATTGGTCCTCACTCACAAAAATAAAAGTAACTTTGAACAACCCTAATATATACAAAAGAAAATGTGATTAAACACTTCAAACCTGAAGAGACTTAGATTAAAAAAAAAAAAAGTTATGAAAATCAGATGTTGTGAATAAGATATAAAGGAATAAAGTCAAGAAACTGAAGTTGACCTTAAGACACATTTAAGATGATGAAAGAAAAAGAAATGAAGAATAAATTTAAAGGGTTACCCTCCTCAGATCCAATCAAACTCCAACCAGGAACTTCCTTGACCTGACTCATCCCTCAGAGCATTCTATGAAATGCCAAATAAATATATATGGAGAACTTGTAGAGCCATATAAAAGCCAAGTTGCCACTTTATTTGCTTTATAGAAAGAATAGCATATAACCTAAATAGCAACATATAACTCAAATAGCAAAACGTACAAAAATTTAACTCTAAAACACAAAAATGCTCATTCTTACAGTGCAACAACTTTTCTCAAAGAGTAAAGGCGTTACCAAAAAAATGCTAGGTATATATTGTCATTAACGTCAAAATAGTCAAAATTAAAAAGATCAGTACCTGTCTGAGTTGTGTATGTTATAAATGTATTAGCAACTATTTTTCCCTGCTTTCCTTCAAAATCTTCATCTCCTTCTTCCTCAGACGAAGAACTAAAGTGTTCTTCAACAAGTTTTTTGGCTGCAGCTTGATTAGCCTTCTTTATTTCCTCAAATTTCCTCTGGGTCATTAGCTCTGTTTAAAAGAAAAAGGTTTTCACTTCTGCAAAACAATCTCTTTTCAAAAAGTAAGGCATAATGTATTAATATATCATTTTTAAACATCCATTTCAAAGTCACCTTTGGAGCATTCTATTTTATGAATATCCATGGGAAAAAGTATTTTCTGTATTTCTTGATATATTTGCTTATTTAAAATTTAAATTACTAATTTAAAATTCACTTTATGCTTGAAAACTAATGAGCCACTACCAAGATAAACTTTCTTATTTTGGGTGCTGTATTTTTACTTAATAATGTTTTAACTTTTATTTCCCTATGAAATGTTTTCCTTTTCTCATTGCAATCAGTTTAGGTGGGGCTTATCCAGTATTTCAAGTAAAACTTCTGAAAAATGTATACAGTGCCTACCTAAATTCTTTGAGTTTTGAGAGAGAAGTAGTTTTAAGATATATGATATATTGATGTACAGTAAGAGATGATAAATATCACTAATCTATGGGAAATTAGCACTTAGAGATATATAAGAAAAAAGATCAAGAGACAGATACAATGAAAATGTTCATAAACTGATAAATGTATCTATGTAAGATCAGCTCAAGAAAAATTAGACAAGTTGGCACAACTACCTTCCCATACATTATTTCTCACAGTCAAATCTCAGTTATTCAAGTAAAGAATGCTTACTTTCCTTCTATCCAAAAAAATCAAGAAAGTTTACCAAAACTATTCATAGGTCGCCAAATTTTATACCTCACTACCACCATAAATTCAGTAAAGGCAAGCTAAATGATGCCGTCTAAATTTAAAATTAGCTTAGGAGAAGCTAAGAAGCTCAATTTTGCTACCCTCCCAGAATATACATTCTGAAAACTACACTCCAAACACAAAAATGACAAGGATATCCCCACCCTCCACCCTCATGCACTCTTCCAATAGTGTGGACAATTAAAAGCTGTTGTGTAAGTACACTCCAGCTTCACTACATATCCAACAAAAGCAACCCCAAATACACCCAGGAAACGAACATGAAATTTGTGAATATGAACCACAATTGAGTAAGGTGCCACTAACTCAAATGCTTACCAGGGCATGTACAAGTAAAGTCAATAAATAAAGGCAAGCTGGTAAAGATGGAAAATAATTACTGGTCCCAGATGTAAGAGACACAATATGGGAAGTACTGTGAAATGGATTGACAAACCCAATCAAAACAGAATTTCTGAGACTCAGTGCAGCTGACTGTTGCCATGTCCAAAGGTCCACAAGCCACAATATCTTGTTATTTTTCAAGAAAATCTGCTAACTAGATTTTTATGAGATTTAAAAAAACAAAACAAAACAAACAAAAACGCTGGCAACCAAGTCAGATTTAAAGCATTGTATTAACCAAAGAAAACAAAACTACAGTGTAAATAGATCCTCAGGCCACAATCCTTTACTGATTTAGGGATTCAGGCAGGCAAAAAAAGAAAAAAATAAAAGTGAAGGGAGGAGTACTGGAGAAGTAACAAAGTTAAAACCAATGAAAATGAACGAGGTGTGACGCGACTCTGCCTAGAATGCCGCAAAGACTAGCTGTCTGAAAGATTTGAGAAGTAGGGCCAAAAATAAACTCCCAAAGGATGAGGCAAGAAGCAAATGAGAGAAGGCCAGGGTAGTCCTGACTAGCAAGTTCCTTAAAAAGCATCCAGGTGAGGCTGAAGACGGGAGTCATTCTCACCACTGGCTACCGAAGTCTGCGAAGCTTCAGATCCCGTGGGGCTGCGCCCAGCTGAGCCACCTACAGCCGCGGCGGCGGCTCCTCTGGGGCTGGGGCCAGGACAAGCTGAGCTCACCCACCCCTTCTCTCGCCCTCCACCGACGCCGCGCAGAGAGACTCCATTTCCCGAAGAGGGGGCCGCAGTGGCTCGCCCTCGGGCTCGGCCTCTGCCACCGGCCACCTGGCGCCAGGAAGCTTCCATCCCTGCAGAGGGAAAAAAAAGAGTGGAAGGCGAGTGAGCTGAGGGTGCCGAAGCGGGGATCAACGAAGGCAGTGAGGAGAACCGGTGTGAGGGGTCGGGGAAGCTGGGTGCCTGCAAGACTGGGATGGGGTTGAATAGTCGCGGCCCTGCCTTTCCCGGAGGGCAAGTCCCCGCTAAAACCGGGCATTGGAGATGAACTGCAGACGGAGAGAACTAGGCAAAGAAATGGACCGCGGGGCAAGAAGCACCCAACGCCTAAGGGAAAGACCCCCGGAGAAAGAAAGCACCCCCACAGCGTGAGGGAGAGCGCGATGAGGGAAAACCGACAAACTGACCCCACCGCTCCCGCCGGGAACCAACTGCGATAACGGACCCCACAGAAGGTTACGTCTCCTTACCGACGGCGCCCGCCCCCAGCGACTACAACTCCCAGAAGCCCCGGCCGAAGGGCCGCAGAACGCGTGGCAGCAGAAGCAGCTTCCTTATCCGCCAGGGTGCTCATGCGCGAGGGGTGGACCTACGGCAGTGTGCGACGACCGAGCCATTGGGAACTACATTTCCCGGCGTGCTCTGGGGTTCGGGAGAGGCCCGCGCCCAAAGAGAGCGCCAGGTGGAGAAAATGGGCCGCCCGCCCGTCACCACACAACCGCCTCTCCAGCCCATCCCTCGTGATCTTGGCTCCCAGAGGATGCTGGTTCTTCCTTCCATCCTGAACTCAGGATTTCGTTGAGGTGGCCGGAATTGGCTGGCTGCCATCATTGGCTTTGCCTTCCGGCTTGCAGGTGGAAACAGGATTCTCCTTGACTAGAACCAGCAATTAACAGTGAAAACACTCGGGATTTGTCATCCATGAGGACGGTGGGAAGACCACGTTAATAATAACCATCTAACATTTATATAGTGTTAATTATATGACAGGCACTGCACAAAATATTTTTTACATATGCATTGACTAAATATCAAAATAACCCCCATTATTCCCATTTTACAGCTGAGAACATTGAGGCACTGTGCTACTTTGGATGTATTATGTCCCCCAAAATGCCATGTTCTTTAATGCAGTCTTGTGGTGGCAGACATATTAGTGTTAATTAGGTTGGAATCCTTTGATTAGGTTGGGATCCTTTGATTGCTGTGACCCACCCAACTGGGCAATACTTTTGATTAGATTATTTCCATGGAGGTGTGGCCCTGCCCATTCAGCCTGGGTTTTTATTTAATCACTGAAGTCCTATAAAAGAGCTCACAAACAGAAGGACCTCAGAGTAACAAGTTGGAGACGGCCATTGAAAGCGGACCTTTGCTGACACTTTGGAGATGCTAGTCCAGTTTTTGCTCCAGTGAAGCTAAGAGAAGAAAAAACACCCAAGGAGCAACATTTTTGAAGGAATGCACAGGCGCTGAGAGAAGAGCTGGAACACGACCTGGGATCAGAAGATGCCAGCCACATGCCTTCCCAGCTAACAGAGGTTTTCCAGACACTATTGGCCTTCCTTTGGTGAAGCTATACTCATGTTGGTGCACTTAGTTTTGACATTTTCATGGCCTCTCAGACTGTAAATTTGTAACCAAATAAACCTCCTTTATAAAAGCAATCCATGTCTGGTATTTTGCATAATGGCAGCGTTAGCAAACTGGAACAGGCACAGAGAGGTTAAGTAACTTGCCCTTGGTCATACAGCTAGGAGGTGGTGAAGCAAAAATTCAAACCCAAATAGTCTTAAGTTAGAGATCATGTATGGTAGTTTGAAGCAGTGTACCCCAGAAAAACATGTTCTTAAACTTAATCCATTCCTGTGAGTGTGAACCCATTGTAAGTAGGTTCTTTTGATGAGATTATTTCAGTTAAGGTATGTCCCAACTCAATCATGATGGATCTTAAATCCTCTTACTGTGTCCTTTATAAGCAGAATGAAATTCAGACAGATAGAAAGACCCTGGAAGCAAGAGGCTGAAGGTCAACAGAGCCAGAAGAGAAGAGAGAAGCTGCTGTGTGCATTGTTGGGACAGAGAAGCCAAGA
The DNA here is from genome assembly GCF_015220235.1 of Choloepus didactylus. Classification (NCBI taxonomy): domain Eukaryota; kingdom Metazoa; phylum Chordata; class Mammalia; order Pilosa; family Megalonychidae; genus Choloepus; species Choloepus didactylus. The sequence continues at coordinate 51,931,004 of NC_051309.1, forward strand.
ACCAAGGATAACTAGCAGCCAGCCCCAGAACATCAGTCTTTGGGAAGAAAGCATGGCCTTGATGATGCCTTGATTGGACTTCTCCAAGCCTCAAAACCATGAGTCAATAAATGCCCATTTTTTAAGCCAACCCACTGCATGGCATTTGTTTTAGCAGTAAGGAAACTAAAACACCATGCTTTTAATCTCTTACATATAAATATTGCCTATGAATTATTTAAACTCAAATATAATACCCCTGAGACTGACGTAACTTTGGCTAGAAACTTAACAGGTACACAGCAACTCTTTTAACACTGCACTTCTATAAAGTTTAAAACTGCAACCATTATCTGTTCAACTTTCTAGAGTGGAATTTTCAGCTGCAAGAAAAGCACTGCAACAGTCTTGGAGATAATACAGTGATAGGCACTGAATAATGTCACGAGAAAATGCTTGACTAGCTTTCTAATAGAGGAAGATCCTGCTTAAAACCATGTTACATGCCAGAGATCTGGAGGAGCATATTGCCCAATTCTCCAAGTCATCCCGCCTTGATGAAAATTTGTTCCATTCCCCCAAACATTTTGTAGCTATAGCAGTAACATTCATCAAGTGCTTTCTAGATGCCAGGCATTCTTCTAAGTCCTTTCTTTCTTTTACACATTTAATCTTCACAACAACCCCGGAAGTAGGTATTGTTATCATTGATCCCTTTTTAAACTTAAGAAGCAAAGGTCCAGAACATTTTCTTATTCAAAATCCTAGCAGAGCCAGGATTGCAACAGGGTATTGCGACCCATGGTCTATACTTTACCCACTATGCTATATGATCATTGTGTAAATGTATTTAATGTTTACCTAGAAATTCCAGTATTTTTAGGGTACCTAACAGGCAAAAAGCTCACATAATCAGAATTTTCCCCTTATACAAAGAAAATTGATAATTATAATACTTACTTTGGAATTAGAAAGTTTCTAATGTGCTCTCTGACTGAGCAAGCTTTTATTAGTATTGTAGTAAATTTTTGCAGTTACAGAGCTTGTGTATATTATAATCCGGAAACATATGTAAATTGAAGATGCTTTGTCAAAATTACCATTGCCATTATTTTTACTTTGAAACTTGAAAAGCATTTAAGGAAGACAAGCATTCCTTGTGTTAATCAAAAGGGGACATGGATTAAGGACTGAGATATATAATTGTGAAGTTCTTATAAATTTTAATTCTTAAAATAAAATGCCCACAAGAATAGCTAAAAAAAGACTGACAATACTAAATGTTGGCAAAGGTTGCTAGAACTCTCATATTTACTGATGAGAATGGAAATTGGTACAAAGACTTTTAAAAAATGCCCAGTAGTATCTACTGAAATTTCAACATGATTCTAAACTAAAGCCCTATCATCAAGAAATCCCGCTCCGGGTATACACAAGAAAAATGAGTGCATAACTCCACAAAACTCTTGTACAAGAATGTTTATAACACCTATTCATAGTAGCCAAAAAATAAAAACAACCCTAATGTCCATTAACAGGAGAATAGAAAACAAAGTATGGTATATTCATATACTATATGGTATATTCATATAGTATTTGCATTAGAATATTATGCACAAAAAAAAACTACCAATGCATATAGCAAGACCAGTGAATCTCAAAGGTGCCATGTTAACAAAAATAGAGGCCAAATTTGACAGAATACTTACCTGTAATTCCAGTTTTATAAGTTCCTGAACAAGTTATAGAAACCAGATCAGTGCTTACCTTTGATAAGGGTAGGAGGATTTAACTGGTAAGAGGTATGAGGTAACCTCCTGAGTGATGGAAATACTCTATCTTGATCTGGGTAGTAGTTTTACCAGTGTGTATATATGTAAAAACTCATGAAATGTACATTTATTATTTGTGCAATTTACTGTAGGTACATTGTACCTCAATTTCAAAAGGAATTTTTTTAATAAGTATGGAAAGAAGTAGGGTATCTGAATACCCTCATGTCCTGCCATTTAAAAGGGGATTTAGTTTTATTTATTTGTCCATTACAGACGCATGTCCTTATATCAATTGTTTGCTAGAGTATCCATACACAATTCCCCGAATACATTTGTTCTTTTTTTTCTTTCAAATTCATGACATTAATAAAAAGACACACACACTCTACTGAGATATGATTCACATACAATAAAATACACCCATTGAAGCACCTATGTCATAGTTCAGTGAGTTTTGCCAAATGTTTATGCTCATGTAACCTTCACTCAATGCATAAAACAATTTAATCACTCCCCTAATTTTTTTTTGCATTTACCCACTTTTTTTTTTTTATGTACAGCACTCTTCATTCCTTTGTGTAGATAAATTTCCGTGTGTTACCATTTTACTTCCACTTAGAGAGCTACCGTTAGCACTTCTTTTAGCATAGATCTGTTGATGACACATTTTCTCAAGTTTTACTTTTTTGGAAAAGTCTTTGCTTTCATTTTTGAAAAATACTTTCACTGGTATAATGATCACTGGGCTTATCACAAGTTTGCCTTTTCTTGAAGATCATAGTCCTGGTATCTGCTGTCCAATAGTTGTTTCATAGATCTTGTCCATAAGGATCACGGTAAGAGAGTAAGTCTGGTCCCCAAACTAGTAACAGAAGTCTCAGTTCACGACATTTTTGAAGAAGCTATTTTGACACAGCCCTTTCAACATGATATACAATTAAATCATCAAAATTATAGGTTATTGTCATTTTTTGACAAATACGTCTTTACTTATGTAGACACTGTGTCAGTTATCAATTTTTTGCCCCTCAACTCCAATTCACCCTTCAATTACATGCTCTGTGGTAATGAACAGAACCTTAAGTATCTCTACAGTGAACATGATGTTAAACATTCTCAGTAGAGGGTGCTGGAGCGATTGCAGGAGGGAAGACGTTCTCCTGGTATTTCTTGCTGCTGAACAGTGAGTAAGTCAGCTGTGTGGGTCAGTGATCCTGCAGATGCCACGTGGCCTGGCTCCCATGGCCCCTCAGCATGGATACGGAGGTCCCAAAGACCTCCCCCTTGCACCAGCACCCCAATTCCCCTGTGGCCCACAGGGATCCCACCAAGCTGCCCCTTGCTTTGCAGCACCCGCAGTCACTCCTGCTACAGGCTGGGTTGTAGCTCACCAGTGCTCTTACCCCCGTTTTCTCAGCAATCCCATTCCACTGGTTGTTGATAACCTGCTCCCTGCCTAAACTCTGGAGGATTGCTTCCTGCTTGCCCAGCGACTACATACTAGCTTTGGCCCTGGCAAGACAGCTAACTTTTCTACTATCCAGTGGGTTGAGACAACACCTTTGCCAAAAAGATCTGAACCCCAAGACCAGGGATGGGCCCTCTGCCGGCTTGAAACTGTTATGGATCCCAGAAGAGCCATAATCATTTAATCCAATCTTGTTGGGTGGAAACTTTTGGTTGAGTGTTTCCATGGAGATATGATTCACCAAACTGTTTGTGAGATCTTTGATTAAATTATTTCCATAGAGATACGACCCCACCCATTCTGGGTGAGTCTTAATTAGATCACTGGAGTCCTTTAAGAGAGCTCACAGAAACAAGGAGCTCAGACAAGATGCTGAGGGAGACATTTTGAAGAGAAGCTAAGATATGTAATCCAGAGTTTGGCCCCAGGACAAGCTAAGAGCTGACACAGACACAGACGCTTGGAGACGCTGGGAGATGCAGACAGAAGGACACTTGGAGATGCTAAGCTAAGACATTGAAGCCCAGAGTTTGCCCTGAGAAGCTAAGAGAGGACCCCCCCACACTTAGAGAAAAATGCCCTGGGAGAACAAGCAAGGATGCACAGAGGTTGAGACAGAGAAGCTAAGAGAGATAGAAGCCCAAAGACATTTTGGAGAAAGCCATTTTGAAACCAGAACACAGAAGCAAAGGACCAGCAGATGCCAGCCATGTGCCTAGCTGACAGAGGTGTTCTGGATGCCTTTGGCCTTTCTTCAGATAATGTATTCTTTTATTGATACCTTAGTTTGGACACTTTATGACCTTCAAACTGTAAATTTGTAACCTAATAAATCCCCTTCAAAAAGCCAATCCATTTCTGGTATTTTGTATAACAGCAGCTCTAGCAAACTGCAACAGGCCCCTTCCAAGTTTGTCCTTCCTGGGTACTCCCCCTCAGCTCTAGAATATTGTATACAGTTTCCTTATTCTTAGAGTCCTTTTTTTATCAGAGTTTAATAATTCTCTAAAAGAATAGAAAGAAGTTTAATATAAACTTAACCCACTGTATGGTTTTTATGTCTTGACTGAGACAGGCCCAGTACACATATTGCACCAATATCATTTGAAATACTTGACATGACCTAACCAAACTGAATGCAGAAAAAAAAAAAAAGTCATGAAGAAAACAAAGGAAAAACATCATGAAGTACAAGCATACCAGCCAAAATAAGTAAGAACGCTGTTCTGCATAGGTGGAGCAAAGACAACTTAGAAAAATGAAATAGTCAGGTTGATTTTCTTAGCCAAGTTAAAGTGCATATAACCTTAGGGAAATGTTGGGGATTGTATCCTGTACCCTACAAAAGACATGTTCAAGCCTTAATCTGTATACCTGTGGGTGTAAACCCATTTGCAAATAAGACCTTTGAAGATATGCTATTAGTTAGGTGTGGACTCATTTATGAAAAAGAACATTGAAGATCCTATATAGAGGAAGCCAAATTAAATCAGTGTGGACCTTAAGCCAATATGGCTGAAGTTCTTATAAGCAAAAGAGATTTGACACAGACGAAGAAACCAGAAATCAGTAGAAACCAGAAACCAGAAGAAGCCAGAGACATAGGGGGAAATGCAAGCCAAGGAACCCCAAGAATTGCTGGCAAGATAACACCATAATGCTACAAACTCTCAGAGAAAGCATGGCCTGTTGAGACCTTGATTTTGGACTTCTAACCTCCAAAACCATGAGATAAAAATTCCTGCTGTTTAAATCAACCAGTTTTGTGGTATTTGTGATAGCAGCCCTAAAGCAGGAGCTGATTTTCCTTTTTGCTTTACTCAGTAATACTCAGAATTCAATGATAAAAAATAGTATTGTGAATTTCATGAAAATGAAAATAAAATAATTTTAACAAAACTGGGCTATTATTTTTCTTTTGCCAGGAAAACCTTCATAACAGAGAGCAAATTGATTAAACATTTATTCATTTGTAAAAAAAATTTTCAAATATTCAACCAAATCTGTTAATCAATAAGTAACAGAGTCTAGCAAGTACACAAGGTACTGGACATACATGTTCCGAGATAGGAAGGGTTCATTGTAAGTAAAGTATCAGGGTAGGAGATGAAGAAGCCCATGAAGGAGCAAGGGATGGGTAAGATTTGAATGGGATGGAAGAAGAGTATTCCCAGTGGCATGAGGCAAGATGGAGAAGTGAAAATAAGGATGATATATGCTTGAACAAGACAGGAGAAAATTCTGTTTAGTCCTATGGCAAAGGTGATAAATAATGTTAGGCACAACCTTGAGAGCAGAGTTAGAAAATCTTGTTCTTGATATTGACAGCAAGTAGCCACTGTGAAGTTCATGAAAGCAGGATTTTTCAGGAAAAGTATAGGATGGTTTGAGATGGGGAAGGTCTTGTGGTAGAATAGCCACCTAGAATTAAAATTGTAGTGGGTACGACTCCCAGTTTTCAAACCCAGATGTACCAGAGATAATCACATTTCAGTAATCATAGCCTTTCAATCAACTTAATTTGGGATCTGGGTTTTATCTTCCCAGGATTTGTTGGAAAATTTATACATTTATTAGTTCATTCAATAAACATTTATTGAGCCCCTACTATGTGCCAGGCACTTTTTACACCTAGAAAAAGAACAATAAAGGAAACAAAGCATCAGTCCCGGTGGAACTTACAATTTCGTGGAGGAGACAGATAAATAAGTAAACAAATTAAAACATAAGGTCAAGTAGTGATCTGTGCAGGAAGATAAGGTGATAAGGGTGCTAATTTAAATCAGGTAATCAGGGCGACACTTTTACAAGGTGTCGTTTGAGCAGAGACCTGAATGAAGAGACAACATGAGCCATTGTATATGGGTAAAGAATTTCCCAGGAGGAGGAAACAGAACCCAGAAAAGAGAGGATATTTAATACATCCAAAGAACAGCAAGGAGTCCAATGTGGCTGAAAAAGAATGAGCAGGAAGAAGAGTAGTAAGGAAGTAATCAGGGGCCATTTTGAGTAGGGCTATGGTGAAGGTTTGGGGTTTAATTTTAATCAAACTGAAGTAAGGAAGTGATGTGGTGTGAAATGATACTGGTTTCTATGTGGAAATGGACTATTGGGGGAGGAAGAGAAAGAGACCAGGTAAGAGTATACTGTAGTAGCCCAGGTGAAGGATGATGGTTTGGACTAGCAGTAGAACTGGTAAGTTACAGACAGACTCAAGATATATTTTGAAGGTTGAGCTGACAACATTCACTGACAGACTTGCGTCCAGAATAAGGGTCCAGAAAGGACGACTCAAAGATTTTGGCCTGAGGAATTGAATAAATGATGGTATGGTCTATGGAGATAGGTATCAGAAATTTCAGAGTGCAGTCACAGAGGGCATGGAGACTAGTCGACTTCAGGTAGGAAAGTTTATTCATGCATCAGCATGGTGGGGGAGTCTGAAGTAAAACTTTAGCCCGCTGGAGACAAAGGGAGAGCTATAGTTATGCTTTGCTTTCAGGGGTGGTCAGTTGGTCAAGATGGACAGGGGTTTAACTGATGGGTTAAGTGATGATTGGAGCCAGGGGTCTGTGGGGTGGGAGTTGAGAAGGAATGGCGTTGAGTCAATGGAAAAGTAAGTAGAAAGGGTTTTTGTCCTTTTAAGGATTGGAATGTATATAGCTAGGGAAGGAGAATTTTGGGCAGAATGCAGTGGCTGCAGTATGTTATTCTGGCCATCAGGAAGTTTAGCATAAAAATGCCTTACCTAATATGCTGTTTGTGAAAGCCTATATTTGGAGTGGAATTTTCCAACAATAGGAAATCTGGGGAAGGAACATGTTTGGGAAGAAAATTGTGAGTTCTACTTAGGACACATCAAGTCTTCACCAACGGAGATATGCAAGTCTGGAGGTCAAAGGAGAGGTTGGAGATCGAAAACTGAGCGTCTTCAGTATATAAGCATGATAATGTACCACAGGATTTTTTAGTTCCCTCAGGGAGTGAATATCATAGCCACAGGACATGTTGACATCTGAAGATCTGGATCATGAGGAGAAAACAAGGGAGATGGAAGTTCAGTCAGAAAAGTGACTGAAAGTCAAGTGTCCTGAAAGCCCAGTGTCCTGTATGCCAAGTGTTTCAAGAAAGAAGGAGTGGCCATTTCCATCAAATGCTACTGAGAGTTCTAGTAAATCTTGGAGTCAGAATTGACCATTAGATCTGGTAATGTGGGGGTCACCAGTCAACCTCACAAGAGGTTTCAGTGGAGTGATAGTAACAAAAGCTTAATTGGCTCAGGTTCAAGAAAAACAGTAAGGAGGAATTCTGCAAGGAAAAAATCTACATGGATTTTTACAGTAAAGGGGACTATTATTAGGAAGAATGGGGTAGAAGAATGGGGTCTTAGTAGAAAGGGGGATGCAAGGACAAGAATCGAGTATGCTTTTAAGATTTGAGCCATTGTACGCTGATAGTGCATAGAAAGGGGATTTGAGGAGAGAAAAGAGTAAAGTTCTCGAGTACAAAGTTCTTGAGTGCAAGAGAGAGTCTGGTAACCAATGTACAAGTGGAAGATGTAAACCTTAGATAGGAACTCTAAGCATTTGTCCTTGTCACAGGCTTATCTCAGATATTCCTCAGGCTTTCTCTAATCCACAATACTGTCGTGGAAAGACCCAAGGTCTCATGTAGTGTCAGTACACTGGGGAGCTCTCTCTAGTCATTGATCATCAGAATGCCGAGATCCCCTAGTTTGTATAGTTCCTTCAGTTCTACTAGTTCTTTGTCAAGGCCATGTTTTGGGCATGGGACATTTTCGGGGCCTGGAAGCTCCAGGTCCAGAGTCTAGCCTTCCTGGTGTTGTACTTATCCTGTCTTTTCTAGGAAACTGCTACATCCTTTGGGAGCTGCCCTGAGACACTCAAGGAACTACAGACATTTTTCCTCCTCCTAACCCAGAGAAAGTGTAGCAGAAATTGTTCTCTTCTTCCTTTCCTAACAGAAACTCTGGATTTATCTATAAGTGTATCATATATACAATACTATAGATCCCAACACTGTGATTATATTGTTCCAAGCTCTCTTGCTGCTATGTGTGGCCATACAACTGAGTTTTGGTCAATGGGTTGTAAGTGGAAGTGGGTTGTGTGACTTCTGGAAAGTGTTCTTAAAGGCAGGTGGTATGCCCTTCTTTCTCCATTCCTCTTTCCTGCTGCCTAAAGTATGAATGGGATGGCAGGAGCTGGGTTAGCCATCTGGGACCATGAGGAGATCTTGGGAGTGGGGGGCCCAGGAATGGAGGCCAGGAATGGTGAAGCAATGAAATAGAAATGTCCTTGAGGACTTCATGGAGCAAAATCTCATGTCAGTCCTGGTCTGTCTACATCTGTACTTTAACATAAGAAATAAACAAATATTTATCATGTTTAAGCCACTGTTTCTCAATTTTATTGAACCACCCTTATCCTGGGTTTGCAACTGAACCTAATGCTAAACTAATCCAATATCAAAATAATCCAGTTTTGAGGAGGAAAGTTGATAATTCAATTTCAACCAATTTATAATATAGACCTGTAACCAAATGTCATCCAAAGGGTAGAGAAAAATGTTCTACAGGAAATGAGATGGTTGTCAAAGAGTAGAATAATCAGCTAAAAGAAGTGATGGATTTTAAACTTCTTAGAGCCTTTGAAATTAGTTAGAGATCATTTTTTTCAGGTCTTGCTTAAGTGAGCTGAGCAGTGGTTAACCTGACCTCTCAATATCCTTTCCAGCCTTGCTGTTGTATTTTTCTTCTGTACTTATTTTTCCAGTGTTTGCATCAAAATTGTGATGCTAGGAACATGATAGTTCCTAATATGGACTGACAGTGCCTCAGGCAGATGCCACTAAATTTATTGTGTACATCCATTTCCACAATTATATTCTTCTCTCAAAGAGAACAACATCTGAGAAGTCCTAGCACTGGGTAAACGCAATGCATTTTGTAAGACATGCTTGTCATTCATTTTTGGCCTAAATAAAGAACTCACACTTTCTCTGAAGGTTTTGAAAGAAAATTCTCTAAAAACTGAAAAAAAAAAAAAAAAAAAAAAACCTGCAAGTGAGATTGACATTCATGTATCACCTAAAGAAAAAAAAAGAAGAAAATAGAACTCACTGGGATAGAATAACTAATTAGGAAGTTATGCACTCGAGAGATAACTTCCAACCGCCTTAAATAAGGGGTGTTTCATTTCCAGTGACAGCACTATGAGGAGTTATTGTCTCAATGTTTTGTCTGAAGAGGCTCCCAGAACCTCCACCGTTGTGCATCTCCCACTCCCCTCCCATTGTTGCCTGGCTTTCCTCATCTCCTGCACAGACTAAAGTGCATTACCCAGGCAATTCCACTTACATTCTCGGGAAGAGTGCTTTTTAGATTGCTGGTAGTGACCCATTTATTAATCATGAAATAAATTTAATGGTTTGCAACAGCACTCTTTTTTTAGGAACTAAAATAGGGTAGGTGAAATAGAATATTTCAGAGTGCATTTTATGTTTTAAGGCTAAGCACTCTTTCCTGCAAAGAGTGTTATGGTTGTGTGTTTTCTGGGTCACAATCCAAAATGGATTTTTGACTATGGGTCATAATCAATGAGACTACATTGGACTACATTGGAGTCACCCTTGCTATTGAACCTGTCCTCAGAAATAATATTTTTTTCTTCTTTTCTTGCAAAATTTGCTGAAAATTCACTTCTAAGTATCTTTTATTGGCCCGTGAGAACTGCCTGCCTGCAGTTTTTGTACCATGTATCTGTTTTGTGTGTCTTAAAACTGCAGCAAATACATGGGAAAGTCCAAACAGTGAAGCAAATTCACTGTGTCTATTCAACATTTGGCTTTAGAACTAGATAAACCTTAAGGTCTCCTTCTACCCTGAGATTAAATGTTCCTTTTTGTCTTAGTTATCAAATAAAAGTCTGATATGGTTCAGCTTTCAAGGAGACCTTTTAGAGGTGGTGAATTAGTCAATGTTAAGTCTTCCCATTCTCTTAAAAATCATTTATGTTTCTTTGGTTTTAGTTTTTGTTTGTTTGTTTTTAAAGCATTGTTCTCTCAGCATTTGTCCTTCTGGACTAGAGTCTCATACTCATCCCTTATGCTATCTGTTCACAAATGGCAGCTCTATCATCCTTTTAGTCATTCTCTAGTCACTATCACCTCCAATAAAGTATATTCAGGGTGCACGAAACAGAACTGCATTCAACTTTCTAACTTTTCTAGGTTCAGTTAGCCCATGACTTTCTACAAAGACAATAAAATGTTTTTGCTTAAAAGTTCTTCCTAATGAAACCCAGAGCTTTTATTAATCTTTCCGTAATTCCTCACTGGAAACAATACAATCTACAAAACTACTTACCTAGGCCTCAGCTGCATTTGACTGCTTGATGCCAGTCATTTAAAAAGTATAATTTGATTTATTTTACCCCAACTGTACTCCAAAGGGATTTATCCATGCTAAAGTTCATCCACTGGTTTTAAGGTCAGGTTTAAAGATGTTAAATACGACTAGTACCACTCAGGAACCATTTATCCTTACTGTTTATTTTACAGTATCTGTTCCCCATCTCATATACAATTTTGGGAGAAAAATCATTTTTGTGATAACTTTTTGAAGGTTTAAATAAAGGACATTTAATGAGTTCTTTTTGTCCACAAGTCCATTAATGGCTCAAATGGATTATTTAGATATGGCTTCTTGTTTGATAGAATATATCATTTGAGGAGAACAACTTTATGTTTAGGGAGTAAATGCCGCACCCACATTGCCAATATACATGGAATACTATACTTGATTGCAGATAAGTGTTTGGCATACGGTTAATCTACATTAAATACTTTTGTATTTTGTGTGATTTATTTGGACCACTTTCTCTGGAGCTGCAAAAAGTACACAGTTCTCTGGTTTGGGGTGGGAGCCAGGATAGTAACCCCCTCACAAAGTAAAAGATGGAAATGAGACTAGGTCAGAAGTGCTAACTCAAGAGGTCTTTGTTAAGAAGTTTGGTACTAAAATCTAAATAAGGAATTTCTAAAACGGGAAGAAATATCCATTACTTCATTTCAGTAAAAACCAACTCTCGTTTTTCCATCAGCAATGTTTCCTTTCTATCTTTAATCAACGAATCTCAAATGCCCAATTATTTTAAATGTAAAAATAAAAGGGATATGATCAACGAAAATTTCACATGCTTTATTGTAGGTATGTTTCTTGGCTAATTTTATATATATTGTGCTCTTGGAGCACTGTGAAATTACATCTGAATGAAGGAATGGAAATATCTAGGTAGCTCTATTAAATATCAGTAGTTCTGGCAACCTAGGGAACTAAGGAGTGTCTTATTACATTGATACTCCTCAGCATCATGAATCGTTGTGACAAAAGCAGGAAAAAGGCTCCCTACTCTCTAAAGAACTACCCCAAGTAGCTTCTTGGATCAGGTCCAGCTGGCTGAAGCTCAGCCCAGATAAAACAAAAATGAACCCAATTAGAAAGAGGAGACATTGGCAATCGGACAAGAAATCTAATATCAACTCTTTTTGAGGGCCAACATTGTCAGGCTGGTGAGTAGTTTTGCTATTTTCAGAATCCCAAAGGAATGCATTGGTGAAAAATGTGTTCTTTCACCTCTAACTAGCTAGAAAAACACAAGCCAGACCTGAAATGTAATTCTAGAACATTTTGTCCCAAATTTACTCAAAATGCTCTCTGACTAGCTTAAACTGGAAACACACTGATAACAGGCACACTACCTCCAAGTAAAACCCCATAAAGCTCTCAACTTGTAGAAAACAGTCAGGTACATTCACTTAGTGTAATAATCACTGAACCAACGGTCAAAAGTCCAGGCTTGACCACTAAACTAGCTGGGTGAATTTCTACTTAACTTCTCTAAACCTCTGTTGCTTTTTTCCCCTCCCCTCCCGTCCCCTTCCCTCCCCTCTTCTCTTCTGAAATTGTTCAAGCATTCCAAAAATTATACACAGCAAAATACACAGCTCGATACCTAACTCTGTGAAATCCTAACACTTGGACTTATTTGCTTCAGATTGTTTTAAAAGATATGGAACAACCCAGATATAGCTGAAGCCCTGTGTGTTTCTCACCTTCCCCCACCCCATTCTCCTCCATCCTTCCCAGAAGTAACCACTGTTCCAATTTCTGCTGTCTACTATTCCCCTGCCTGTTTTTAAACTTTTACATCATACACACAGATCTGTAAACACTAATTAGTATTTTGTTGTATGATTGCAGATTTTGTGAGGATGATAGTACCTGTACATGCAAGAGGCAGCCCAGTAAAGGGCTTAGGAGCAGGCACATTGGAACACACAGTCTGGGTTCAAACAGCGGTTTTGCCGCTTCCTTCCTGTGGACCTTAGAACCTGTGTTGTGCCTTTGTTTCCTCATCTGTTAAACAGGGAGTATAACGGAACCTACCTTGTAAGTTGTTATGAGAATTAAGTGCATTCATGCCGGGGAAGCACTTGGGATAGAGCTTAGCACAAACAAAGCACTATATAGGTGTAATCTGTTCCTAATTAAAAACTTCATACTATCACATTGTGTGAATATATCACAATTTACCTATATATTCTCCTTTTGATGAACATTTAGGTTGTTTCCAATTTTTTATTATTCTAAACATTCTTCAACATGTCTCCTTGTGCATATATAGTAGATTTACTCTAGTGACTATACCTCAGAATGAAATTCCTGTCTTTTAGGTCAGCCCAATTTCATCTTTGCCAGATATTAGTATATTGTTCTCCAAAGTGTGGTGGAAATTCCCACTCTCAGTAAAAGTTTCTATTACTCTACATCCTCACTAATTTTAATATTGCTGAGCATCATTTCTACATTTGTAAACTAAAAAGGATTGCACTAGAAGATTTCTGGGGTCTTTTTGCATTTTCTACATTCTCTGCTTTCCTTCCCTTGAATTTCCTACACTCTCCCTTCACCTACAATAAACCAGTCCAGTGAATATCAAACTATTTCTTCTGAGTCTATAGTCTATTGTTTGGCGTTGTTTTGTATTCCGAACAATCTATAAACTAGGACATTCAACAATACAGTTTCAGTAATCATAAGGTAGAATACTACATAGATTGACAGTGTTCTAGACAGACTTACTTCCAACACTGTTAAATCAGATCAGGTGATTTCAAACTTTTTACAGCAATGGACTTTTTTTGTTTTTAAATAGAAATTTAAAGTGAATTTCAATACAAATGCCATTTGCTCCTTTTTATTCCTTTTACTTAACTCTCATTATATCTTACAACTTAGTAAAAAGTTGATGGTAATGTAATTATCATTTTTACTTTGATGGACTTCCTGAAATTAGGAAATATGTAAATGCTTCAATTTACCTTGTTACGTTGTCCATTAAATTTGCATTTTAAATTTTATTTGATCATGTTTTCATTTTAGAGCCTTTTAGAAATATCGGTGTTAGAAAAAAATTACTTTTTATTCTCAAAGAGTACTGGTTTTACTGTCTATAATTTCTATGGAGAAAATATACAGGTCAGGCTTTGATTTTAATGATTCTTTCCAAAGTAGCCTGTCAACGTTAATAATTGTAAGCCAACACTGCCACCTCATGGTCATAAATAAGTTTAATCATATCTCCTGGTGGATGTTTAATACTTAAAATTGAAAAAGTTGGTATTTTTTAAAAGTATATGCAAAATTTTTAAGCTATCTCTTTTATGAAATAGCTTACATTATAATAGCTTGTAGAAGCAAGGTAAACACTCATCAGATATAGTGGCAAGATTAGGAGATAAAATTTCCACTTGCCTCCTTGCTCTGCCATCTCCAAGTCTCAGAATTCTCTCATATCCTCTCATATGCAGGTATTCAGGATCCTAACTCTCCAGCCTTAGCCCTCCCCTGTCCTGCAGCCAAGTCTGCTCAAGTCCTATTTTATTAAGATGCTATTACTGGTATTCCTGGACAGATAATTGGAGACTGGAATATGGCCGGTCTCTGGACTGCTAAAAGGTGAACTCCTGTTATAGCACCCACATGTACCCAGGTCGACACCCTTACCATGAGTCTGCAAAGCTACATGTGCCATGCTTTTAAAAAATTCCCCAATGAAACTAATACTCAGTTCTCAACCTCTTCATCGCACCCCAGATGTCTAAATCACAGCCCTCACTGCCAGGTTAGCTCCTCTCAGAGCCCTCTAACAGGGTGAGGATGGAAAGGAATCATGAAAAAAGATGGCTAAACCCTTCTTAGCCCAAACTTTGACCCAATTTTCTTACACCTGTCTAATGCAGGCATAATCGAGGTTCATAGATCTTTGCACCACAGGCACCAAATCGGAACCCAGGGATATGACTCCAGCGTGGATCAGACTCAAAGTATTCACCCCTTTGGGTGCTGTGATTGGGGTTGTTTCTCCTTGAGAGTCAGCCCTGAGGCTGATATATAACCCTCACTTGTTTCTGCCTTACCATACCTGCTGGATATGCGTAGACAACAAGCCTCCTTAAAGTGTCTTCAGAAGTTTTTATAACCGGTGAGAAAGAGCATAAAGAAAAATGAAATAAGATGCAGATAATGGAGAAGAAATAATAAGGACAAATAAGGAAAAGAAAGGACAAGGAGCATTTGGCTGAGGCAGAGACCATGTTTCATATCACGTATGACCCGTCTGCTCCAGGACTAGTCATTCCTCTATAGTGAAGGACTGCTTGCCTGTAAATGGTGAAATGATAAGCACAGTGTAGAAGAAAACATAGGACTGCGAAGACATTATGTACAGTTCAATGAAAATTCTACTGTTGAAGTAGAATAAATTATAGCATTGGTGTACATTGATTGAAGTCCATATATAAATATCTGAAGTGTCAAATTAAGCCTTTAGAGACGTTATTTAATTCAGGGATAGAAATTTTACAGAAATTCCAGTGATCTGTATTAAGGATTTTTTTAAACCACATCTGGGTTCAGCATTAGAGACTTGCAAGACTGATGATCTTCCAGGACCATACACTTGTCATATGGTTCCTTTTCCTTTCTAGAACCATCTTCCAGTAGCTCCTTGTTGCTTGTCTAGATAAGTGTGTCTCAGTCTTTCATGTACATATGAATCACCTAGAGATTTTGTTATAATGCAGCTGACAAAGTGAGTCTCAAGTGGGCCTGAGATTCTGCATTTCTAAGAAGCTCCAGGTGATGCCCATGCTGGTCCTTAGAACTTTCGGGCCACCTTTTTGTTCGTTTGTTTGTTTTGGTAAATTGACTTTTTTTAATTCAATTTTATTGAGATATATTCACATCCATACAATCATCTGTGCTGTACAATCAGCTGTTCACAGTACCATCATATAGCTGTGCATTCATCACCCCAATCTATTTTTGAACATTTTCCTTATACCAGAAAGAATAAAAATAAGAATAAAAAATAAAAGTAAAAAAGAATACCCAAATAATTCCATCCCACTCTATTTTTCATTTAGTTTTTGTCCCCATTTTTCTACTCATCCATCCATATATTGGATAAAGAGAGTATGATCCACAAGGTTTTCACAATCACACTGTCTCCCCTTATAAGCTACATAGCTATACAATCATCTTCAATAGTCAAGGCTATTAGGTTGCAGTTTGATAGTTTCAGGTTTTTACTTCTAGCTATTCCAATACACTAAAATCTAAAAAGGGATATCTATATAGTGTATAAGGAATGCCCACCAGAGTGACCCCTCAACTCCATTTGAAATCTCTCAGCCACTGAAACTTCATTTTGTTTCATTTCACTTCCCCTTTTTGGTCAAGAAGATGTTCTTAATCCCATGATGCTGGGTCCAGGCTCATTCCCAGGTGTCATATCCTGTGTTGCCAGGGAGATTTACACCCCTGGGAGTCAGGTCCCACGTAGTGGGGAGGGCAGTGAGTTCATCTGCCGAGTTGGCTTAGCTAGAGAGAGAGGGCCACGTCTGAGCAACAAAGAAGTACTCTGTGGGAGACTCTTAGGCACAATTCTAAGTAGGTTTAGCCTCTCCTTTGCAGTAATGAGCTTAGTAAGGGCAAGCCCCAAGATAGAGGGCTCGCAGGCCACCTTTATAAACACTAGAACAATTTTCTCTGTTAATCCTCTAGCAATATTATTTTCTCTTTTTATTTTTTTACTGCTTGCCAGTTAGAGAAGTAAGATAGTAAGATAGTATTCACTACTATAGAAGTAAGATAGTAGCCACTACAGTCAGGCCTTAATAATCTGAGATTTTTTTTTTTTTTTTAGTATAAAAGTTTCCTACTACTTTTATGACTTTTGATTTTATATATTTATAACGTTTGATTTATCATGGTCATGCTTTAATCAATTAAAAGTTTCAAACACTCTTCCCAAGTCCTATAGTACAATGGTTAATGTCATTAAAATGATCTGGAAACTCCTCAAGGTCCACTAAATCATCCAATAAATAATATTCACTATAGTTTTAGAATTGATTTTCTTTATTTCATTCTAGTTATCTTTAAAACAGTATCCCAAACACGATGTATATGGTAATTCCCAGTTACTCTGAACACACTTTACTCCTGAACAACGCCGATTGCCTGAAAGTGAGGTATCCTCATTCACTTTTGTAAAGATGAGATACCAAAGGAGCATACATGGAAAAAATAAAAAGATACAGATACTGACAAGTTTGTCCACTTATATCTTTGCATATTATTCATTGTGAAAAATCCCAAGTTCTGTGATTCTTTATTCATAGTCCCTTACATATGATCATGTGGGCCTTGTGCCCTGCAGCAAAAGCACATTTTCCTTATGGAGAAATTGCCCAGTCTTCCTCTTCTTCCCACCTACCATTGCCTTTAATCACATGACCAAAACGATCATTTCAATCCCATGTAGAGTCTTTGGGCTCACTTTCCACTTCAGAGCCTTCAATAGCTGAAAATTCTGTGTCAATAAGCGGTTTCAGAAACCTCTCAACCTTGGTTAATCTTTGCTTCAGTTTCTGCTGCATTGACTCATACTCAGCCAGGATCCGGGCAAACCTTGTTTGCAGGAGATCTACCGACCCCTCCATTCGGGTGACCTTCTCTTCCAGATCTTTAGGATCACTTCCAGCATTTGCGATATTTATATCCAATAGACCGTCCTTCATCAAGATTTGCTTCCCCTTCTCTTCTAGCATAGCTTTGGCATCTGGATACTCAGTTAGAGCTTCCATGAGGTCATCTTTTGAGAGACAGAACAGATCTGAGTAGCCAATACTTTTAATATTGGCTGTTCTTCGATTGCCAGCTTTGCTGCCTTTAATATTAAGAATGCTGATCTCACCAAAGTAGCTGCCATCACTCAATACCACAAACTGAGTGATTCCATCATCTGCCACCACAGCGAGTTTGCCCTCCTTGATGATGTACATCTCTCGTCCAATGTCCCCTTTCTTGCAAATGTAATCTCCAGGACTGTAGACTTGGGGTTGTAGTTTTAAGACCAACTCCACCAATAGACCAGCTTCACAGTCAGCAAAAATGCGCACCTTTTTTAACGTGTCTAAGTGAACACTGATGGCAATCTCTGCTCTTAGTTTATCAGGTAGATACTTCAAGACTTCTCTCTCATCAACAGTTTTTTTGTTGGTCCACAGGTAATCAAACCATTTAATAACCCTCTTTTCCATATCTTTGCTTACATTTCGAAAATGCATATATTGCTTAATAGCATCAATTCTTGCTTGAAATTCTGCTCTGGCTGCATTCATGTTGGAAATCATAGAACCTATGTTACCAACGATGGTAGCAAAAATTAACACTCCAATTAAGAAATCAACCACCACAAAAACATACTCAGAATCCCTCACTGGAGGTGGCGTTTCACCAATAGTGGTCAAAGTGAGTGTAGACCAATAAAGGCTATATACATATTTTCTAGCCAAACGGCCAAATTCAGGGTCATTAACATCAGGATACACCCATGTGTCATTTCCAAATCCAATAGCTTTAGAAATAGAGTAGTACACACATGCATTCCAGTGGATGATGATGACAATATACATAACAAGATTAGAAATCCTGAATATGTTTGGGTAGTTTGTCCTTGTTTCTGTTCTCTGGAAGAACTCAAACATACGAGAGATCCTTAGCAGTCTGTTTAATCTAATTTCTGGATAGTTCCATCCTAGCTTAAAATACAGCAGATCAGTTGGTACAACTGATAGAACATCAAGTTTAAATTGCAAGTGTGATTTATATTTTTCTGTGAGTTTAAGTTTCTCCTTCACCAGCAGTCCTTGTTCTAGGTAACCTAAAATAGAAAAAAACAATTGAATGCTTCTCCTTTTTATGCCACTGTGGATTTTTTCCAAAACTAATTCTCAACAAACTTTGTTGAGTTCAAAATAAGAACGTGTTTTCAACACCTTTATCAATGTAGTAAGATTTGAGTACCAATCAATCTAGGAAATATTGCAGAAATAAAACCTTAAGTGCAAAAGGTAAGAGATTATATACAATGTACCTTGAGTCCTGAAGCTCTCTCTAGATTCAGCATCTTCTATCCAGATAAAGACTTTCCTTCTATGGCCAGTGTTCTTGGACTGTTTCCTGAACATCCTAGCTCTGTGCCTAATGCCTCACGCCACTCTCTTGGCAGAACCTCAGCCCCTTCCTTGAAACTCAGGTACCAGTTCTAGTGTCTATTATGCATTTTCTTGCCTTGCCACTTCAATATGAAGCACAAGTGTTCTTCTAGGCTACATTTTTGTTTCTCTTTCTTGCCCCCAGGCTTCCTTAGACACCTAGAGTCTTCCGTTTTCCTGTGCAGTGACAAGGGGCAGCAGCCTTTGAGACCTTGCATGTTAAGTCCAGAATGTCAGCACTCTGATACTTTACAGTAGGGAAAGAATTTGTTCCTCCTCCTGTACTGGCTACTAGAGCTCTAAATAACACAGAGCAACTGGAGCATGGATCCAGGGTACTGATATTTAGAGAATGTCCCTAGTTTAATGATTCTTAAAAGCTTAAATAATGTGCAAACTGGTTACATTTACATGTGGAAAGCAGCTTCAAAACAACAGAGCTTAGACCTACTTAACAAGAATACTATAAGTAGGATGTGGTCAGATACCATTCCCTGATGAACATGCCCCATCATGAACTGCAAAGTTGAATAAAGGGTATGTTTCCTGCTTCTCTCAAAATTTCTGGTTCCAGCCCTGCTGAGTACAATGAGATTTTTTCTCCACGCCTTTTCAAGGTATCTCCTTGTTAGGTAGCAATTGCCCTTTCCCCACAGAGCTTGCAGAATACTTCTGATATTATATTCTCCACACCTGGCACAAATCCAATGAACAAGATAACGGGGGAAACCCACCATCAACATTCACAAAGGTTGCCTAGAAACATCCTTCTGAATCAGTTGAAGTGGCCTAAGTCTGTGGGTGGGCATAAAGTACTCCTGCTTTCAACTGTGCCTTTTCCTCTATAACAGATTTTTTAAGTTTATTTTGAACAATACTTGATTAAGGATATTTCAAATTACATTGTAGAGAGAAAACCATGAAAATTTAAAATACCCCAAACTGGATATATTCACCTGTCCTTGTTCGTACAAACATATCGAGAAGATAGACTGCATCTGCTAAGTAATCAAAAATGAGCCAGTATTCTAGGTAATCAGACTGAAGTTCGTCGAAACATGCTCTGTAAAAGAAAAACTTGTATAAAAAGAATGAAACGGGGATCAATTTAGCTAAAAGCCTTCTTTACACAATTTGTATCATGATGCAAAGTGTAACATGCAAAGGCTGAGAGAGATCCTTAGTCCATTTAATCGAACACGACCTCCCCAACTCCTTCCCTGGGTGGTTGGATTTAGTTCTCTCACAGTCTGAATTCCCACATTCTTTTATTACACTAGGCTGCTTTGTAAAAACATTAAGAAAGAATAAATGGCCTCAAGTTAAAATCAAAACATGTCAGGTGAAACATATTGATTACCAGGTTCATATTGATTATCTGTACCCAAAAGGCTTCACGAACTCACAATTGGTCCTGGATGGCTGAGATGTTAAAATGACAAAGAACCCCAGAAATCTTGGGGAGACGTATCTTGCTCTATAGCAATCTAGATCTTTGATCTTTTTCCACTATTGGCAAAAATTTTTCTCCTAGGCAAAGAAAATATAATTACTCCCAAAGATCTAATTAAGTGGTTAAGCAATCGAAAGTTTAAAAGTGCCCCCCCTTCACCCCAGCACTGAATATCTGGTATATTAGGAACTGCAGCACCTGCTGTATGGATTGCAGGGAAAGCACATTGGGAAAAAGATAGCCTCTCTTTACAACCTGTGGTGGGGAAAGGAGGGTTATCCT
Organism: Choloepus didactylus; assembly: GCF_015220235.1. NCBI lineage: Eukaryota > Metazoa > Chordata > Mammalia > Pilosa > Megalonychidae > Choloepus > Choloepus didactylus. Next base: position 51,951,609 of record NC_051309.1, read on the forward strand.
GAAGAGCTCTAAGTTAAAATGTTTCATCAATTAACAGAGAAACTAGAAGTGGGTTGAGATCTACAAAAATCTGTAGATACCTTGCAATGACCATAGTCCAGTTGTACATGACAGGTAAGGTGATGCAAAACAGCCAGTTGTAATATATGTTTCCTGAGGGGTCAATTACGGTGACTTCTTTCTTCTCCCTAGCAACAATTAGAAAGAAAGAGGATGGTTACAAAGAAAAAGAACATTTTAATTTCGCATATCAAATATGGTTATGCCCATCACCCTCATTTAATGAAATGGAAGTAAGCTGGAGAAATGCACTCTACAGTGGAGTGATTAGATTGGGATAAGTTGCCTAGTCATAAGAAACGAGTTATTGAGGTGGAATAGATAATTGTATCACCAGTCTTACATTAGATGTTGATTAAAGCCCTGATTTTACTGTGATGCTGTAAATAGTTCTATCACTCCAGCTACTGAGAGAGAATAGTGGCGTAGATCATGCAAATCTGTGCATATCCCACAGACCTCTTTGACAGGTTATGGATGGTGGGAGAATGGTGGCTTTGCCACATTCCTTCCCCTTCCCCTCCCCCCGCCCCCACCACCCAGCCATGCTAGTTTACAAAGAAAAGAGGAACTACACTGGGGATTGGGGGAGGCATGTATCATAGTTTTATTACTATCTGTAGGGAAAGAAAAACAATAAAACACAATCTAATAAAAAACATTTATTCAGAAGTATGTGGAAAATATTCTTTAAGAGAGGCAATAGCAGGCAGACGGAAGGGAGGAAACCATATATGGTCAAACGGAAATTTTTTTAACTTATTTTTATCAAGCCTGTAATTATAAGGGCTTTCCCCATATCCAAACTTCAACTTTCTAAGCAGGCACAAATAATTATACTATTGTCTAGTAAAGAATTTTCTTTAAGTTAAGTTCAGAAAATAATTTTTCCTTTAATAAAAAGTAAAAGGATGACTCTGCAAATGTCACTTTGCCTTACCCTTGTGAAATTTTAACTCTCAAATGTTTGTTTGAAAAGTACCCTTCAAGAGGCTGTGGTTTTGATAGCATTTGCCCTGCTCTCAAAATTAGGCATGGCTTTTGCAATAAGGCTTCTTTACTTTGGAGTGTTTGCATACAGTACTTATTACTAAAAATTCAATGAAATTATTAAATTTGTGTCAAAGTTGGAAAAATAAAACAATAGAAGGCAAGATCCTAGAATCCAATTTTTCTTGGAAACTAAATACCTCCCAGGGGTAAGTTTATCTTTACCAGTGCTTGTGGAAGAGAACTAATAGTGAAAATTCTTGATAAGAAAACTAAGAGTAACAGTGTCATAGCTGATTACAGGGAAATTAGGAAAAAAGTTGTAATTTGCATTGATTATTTAACCTCTACACAGGGTCTCTATACTATCAATTTTCTTTCTGCTTTATATCAAGGGAAATTATGTACTGCCTCCAAAACCCATCACAAATTCATTCCTAAGTTCAATGACAGTAAAAATACTTACTCTTCTTTCTTATCTTTGCTTTTGTCTTCTTTCTTTTTCTCCTCTTTCTCCTTTTCTTTCTTCTTTTTCTTCTCTGAGTCCTTTTTATTTTCATTTTTAGCAGCAGTCTTGCTGTAAAAGGGAATTATGTAGGTAGTATTTAAATACAAAAATGCCCTGGGCAGAAAAATAAGGGGTCATTCACTCCAAAGTCTAACTTACCTCTTCTTTTCCTTTTTCTTTTTCTTTTTCTCTTTTGGCTCTCTAAAGAAAAGACAATACCTCTGTCACATAATCAAATTATGCTGATTTCCATTCTTATTTACTTTCTTTTCTATTAAGCAAGAATGCTCAGCCTTGAATTCAAAGACCTACCCCAGTGCTCAGAAACCAGAAATCTGTCACCTCCCACTGTTATATCAGCACCTAACCCTCAGCTCCCAACTACGGCCACATGTGGAGCCCTTTAGGATGAACTGAGGAAGATTGGTCCATGGATAGGTCAGCTTGGTATGAGGGTGTAAGATACAAATGGCTGTGTTTACACAACAGCCCAGTCAGTGGTGGCCCTGAAACACAGTCAGAAAGTTAATCTTCCCAATGGGCATAGCTTCAGCAGTACAGAATCATCCCCTTTGTGTGGAAAGAGAAATGGCCCAAATAAAGAATATACAAGAACTGGGCAATTGCAAATGTCTTGGCTGGTTGATCAGGGACCTGGGTGGGAAAAGATTGAAAGATCAGGAAAAATAGCTCTGGAGTAGAGGAAGACTAAACAGATTTATGGTCTGAGCACAAAGTTGGAATAACTCCATATCCCATGTTAATGTCCATCAAATAGCATTCACCATGGAAAAGGCACTAAACAACTAAGCAGACAGAATGACTCAGCCAGTTGACAAAGCTAGCCTCTGTTAACAGCCTCTTCAGTGCTGGCACAATGTGGTTATGAATTGAGCAGGGTGATGGCAAAGATGGAAGCTGTGCCTGGGCCCAATGCATGGGTTCCCACTCACCAAGGTGATCTCACTACTGCTGTTTTGTATGTCCAACTGCCTGTTACAGAATCCATGATGCAAATCCTATACAGCACCATAGTTGATTACATTGGACCCCTTCCACTATGGAAGAAGCACAGAATATCTTGACTTGAATCACCATATATTCTCGGACCTGATTTGTTTCTTGCCACAGGGCTTTGGCCAGCACCACTATCTAGGAGTTAATAGAGTGTGCTCTATTAATACAGGATACTGCATAACACCACTTTGGACCAAGGGGCCCATTTTACAGCAAATGAGATGTGACACTGGGCACTGAACAAGGGATACATTGTTCCTATCACATGCTGCACTGCTCAGAAGCTGCTGTCCTGATAGAGGTGTGCAGTGACCTTGTGATGGCACAGCTGACTTGGTGTCTTGGAGTTGACACATTAGGAAGATGAGATGCCATCCTCCAGGATACAGTATACAATATACATCAATGACCACTATATGGCATTCAATGCCTATATAGATTGCATGGGTCTGAGCACCAAGGAATTTAGGAGTGACTCACTTGAGAAATTTGTGAGTCTAAAGATCCTGATTTTCAGAGGGGTCATTCTTCCACCAGCAACACTATTAGAGTCACATTAAATTTTATGCTATGGCTGCCCCACCACTTTGACTTCTCATGCCAAGCAAGAAAGGGAGGTAATTGACCCTGATAACATGAAGGGCAAAATATATTTGGTATTCAAGTGATTCACTGTTGTATCTCTTGGTATTCCGTAGCCCAATTTTGATGGTAAATGTACATGTACAGCAGACTTGGCCCAAGAAGGGCATAGTGACCAGGGGCTCATATCCCTCTGGGATGAGGGTCTGGATAACTCCACCAGCTAAGCCCCTTCCAACAGCAAAGGTGCTGGCCAAGGGTGAAAGGACTCTAGAATAAGTAGGAGAGGAGGAAGTGAGGAATTTCAGTTATACCCTAAGACCAATTACAACTGTCAGGGACTTTAGTGTATCCCATTAATCAGTCCCTTATACATTTCCCCAGGAAAAGACAACAACCAGAATCCTGGAGGAGGTACTCCCAGATAAGTGTGACCTTTCTATATAAAGAAAGTGCATCTGAGTAGATGCAAGAAATGGGCTGTAGTGGCAGCAGCATACCTCTGAAATCCCCCCCTCAGGGCACAGACACTCATTCTCCCAGCTGTCAAAAGAGTTAGTTGCTGGAAGCTCAGAGTTTTTCCTCTCCTTTGGCTGCTATTGGCTGAAGCCAGCCACCTGCATTTCCTAGGGGCAGCCCTCATCCAATTACTGTGCATGGGTAAAAGGCCCTGTCCTATGTGTAAATTTGGGATGACTCCAAAGGGCCATTTCTAATCCAGAGCTCTCCATAGGATCACATTGTATGTCAATTCTCTCTGCTCTATGTTCAACTTCTCCCTCTGCCCAATCCTACTTCCCTAACTCCCTTTCAAGTATACTTCCCAGTAAACCTGTGCACAAAACGTCCATCTCTGGAGGTTGTTTCCTAAAGAAACTAAGACATATTGGCTGAGAATGGAAAGGATTAATACAGTTTCATTTATTTTTGTCAGCCACTCTATCCAAAAGGAAAGGCAATTACATGTACATTGTAGACATATATTTTCCATATTTATTCAAATAAATAAATAAATAAACAAATAAATACTACTCAATATGGGTAACTGCATTTTCAGAAGTAAATAATCAAACAAGATAAAGAATGCCATTGTGTCAGCGTTTGTCTAGTAGATATTTGCTTTATAACAGATTCAAATATATCCCAACTTTATGAGTGGTTTTCTATAAAACAAAGCTTTGGTTTTGTATGGTAAATGTACTTACTGGTCCTTATTGCTGCTGTTGTTAACATTGAAAAGTGCAATGGCACCAGGCAGGTAATGCTCCCTGGGAAATGAAAAAGTACAGTGAAATCATAATAGTCACCATTTGTATCATGTCTGTGGTAAGTAGATGGTCTTAAAAACAAATTGCTTTCAGTTTGTACTGGTTTTCAAAGATTGCTTAGATAATTTTTGAAAATATAGAGCCTCCATGAAGCAAGAGTTCCCAAGCATCAATTACATAAAACAATTCAACAGAAAGATGTAGCAATTATGAATGTATATGCACCTAACAGCAAAGCCCCAAAATTTATTAAGCAAATACTGACAGATTGGAAGAGAGAAATTGATGGTTCTACATTAATAGTAGGAGATTTAACAGACCACTTTCAGTCATGGACAAAACATCCAGTCAGAAGATCAATAAGGAATTACAAGACTTCAATGATACACTAAACCAACTAGACCTAACAGACATATAAAGAACACTACACCCAACAAAAACAAAATACACATCTTTTAGAGTGCACATGGATCATTCTCCAGGTTAGACCATATAATGGGTCACAAAACAAGTCTCGATAAATTCAAAAAATATTGAAACTATACAATGTATATTCTCCAACCACAACAGAATGAAGCTAGAAATCAGTAACAATGGGAGAAATGGAAAATTCACAAATATATGGAACTTAAACAAAATACCATTAAACAACCAATGGGTTAAACAGGAAATCAGAAAATATCTTGTGGTGAATGAAAATGAAGAATACAACATATCAAAACTTACAGGATGCAGCAAAGGCATCACTGGGGCGAAATTTATAATTCTAAATGCTTACAGTAAAAGAGAAGAAAGACTTCAAACTGGACACCTAACTTCAAAACTGGAAGAACTTGAAAAGGAAGAGCAAACTAAACCCAAAGTGAGCAGAAGGAAGGAAGTAGCAAAGATTAAAGTGGAGATAAATGAAATAGAAAACAAAAAACAATAGGGAGACTCAACAAAACCAGAAGTTGGTCTTTTGAGAACATCAATCAAATTGACAAACCTTTAGCTATACAGACAAAGAAAAAAAGAGAATGGATAAAAATAACAAAAAATGAAATGAAAAGGGGGACGTTACGTCTGACCCTGCTGAAGCAAAAAGGACTCTAAAATGATACTATGAACAACTCCATCTTCTAAGATAACCTAGATGAAATGGACAAATTCTTAGAAACACACAAACTGCCTACATTGACTCAGGAAAATATGGAACAATAAAGATGGTCATCAAAAACCTCCCAACAAAGAAAAGCCTGGGACCAGATGGCTTCACAGGGGAATTCTACCAAACATTCTAAGAAGGCTTAACTCCAATTCTGCTCAAATGCTTCCAAAAAATTGAAGAGGAGGGAACACTCCATAACTCATTCTATGAAGCCAACATCACATTCATATCAAAGCTGGATAAAGATACCACAGGAGAGGAAACTTCAGACCAACATCTTAAGAATATAGATGCAAAATTCCCCAATGAAATACTAGTAAACTGAATCCAACAGCATATTAAAAGAATTATACACATGATCAAGTGGGATTTATCCCTGTTATGCAAGGTTGGTTCAGCATAAGAAAACCAATTAATGTAATACACCACATTAGCAGAATGAAGGGAAAAAATTGCACAATCATCTCAATTGTTGCAGAAAAGGTATTTGACAAAATACACCAAACTTTCTTGATAAAAACACTTGGAAAACTAGGAATGAAGGAAACTTCCTCAACATGATAAAGGTTATATATGAAAAGTCCACAGCTATGTCCTAATTAATGGTAAAAGAGTGAAAATTTGCCTCTGAGATCAGGAACAAGACAACACTGTTAGTCAACATTGTACTGGATGTTCTTGCTAGAGAAATTAGGCAAGCAAAAGAAATAAAAAAGCATCCAAATTAGAAAAGAAGAAATAAAACATTCCTTATTTGCAGATGATATGATCCTATATGTATCAAACCTTGAAAAACCCACAAGAAAGCTCCTACAGGAAGTAAATGAATTCAGCAAAGTGATGGGGTACAAAATCAACACCCAGAAATCAGTAGTGTTTCTATACACAAGTAATGATTAACTGGAAGAAAAAATCAAGAAAAGAATTCTGTTCACAATAGCAACGAAAAGAAACAAATATCTAGGAATAAATCTAACCAAGGATGTAAAGGACATGTACACAGGAAACTACAAAACATTGCTAAAAGAAATTAAAGAAGACCTAAATAAATGGAAGGATATTCCATGTTCATGGACCGGAATACTAACTGTTATTAAGATGTCAATAATATCCAAAGCAATTTATAGATTCAATGCAATTCCAATCAAAATTCCAACAACCTTCTTTGCAGAAATAGGAGTCAATTATCAAATATATATGGAAGGGTAAGGGGCCTTGACTAGCTAAAGGCATCTTGAAAAAGAAAAATGAAGCTGGAGGACTCACACTTCCCAATCTTAAAACCTATTAAAAGCCCCAGTAATTAAAACAGCATGGTATTGGCACAAGAACAGACATACAGACCAATGGAATAGAATTGAGAGCTCAAGACTCAACCTTCACATTTATGGCCAATTTATTTTTGACAAGGGGGCAAAGACCACTAAATGGGAATAATTAGCCTGTTGAACAAATGGTGCTGGGAAAACTGGATTTCCATTTGCAAGAAAAAGGAGGAGGAAGAGGAACTCTACCTCACACCTTATATAAAAATCAACTCAAAATGGATCAAAGACCTTAATATAAGAGCCAGAACTATTAAAGTCCCAGAAAAAAACATGAGGAAGTATCATCAGGACCCATGGTTTTTTACACCCAAGCACAAGCAACAAAAGAAAAAAAACAATAGATAAATGGGACCTCATCAAAATCAAAAACTTTCGTTCCTCACAGGACTTCATCATGAAAATAAAACAACAACCTACACAGTGGGGAAAGAAACCACATATCTGATAAATGTTTAATATCCAGAATATATAAAGAAATCATTCAACCTAACAACAAAAAGACAAACAACCCAATTTAAAAATGAGCAAAAGACTTGAGCAAACATCTCTCCAAAGAAGATATACAAATGGCCAGAAAGCACATGAAAAGATGCTCAATATCATTAGTCATCAGGGAAATGCAAATAAAAACCACAATGAGATACCATTTCATGCCCATTAGGATGACTGTTATTAAAAAATGGAAAATAATGAGGTTTGGAGAGGATGCAGTGAAATAGGAACACTCATTTATTGCTGGTGGCAATGTAAAATGGTACAGCCACTGTAGAAGACATTTTAGCAATTCCTCAGAAAGCTAAGTATAGAACTACCATATGACCCAGCAATCCCATTATTAACTTTATACTCAAAAGAATTGAAAGCAGGGACTCAAACAGATATTTTCACACTGATGTTCATAGTGGCGTTATTCACAATTGCCAAAAAGATGGAAGAAACCCAAGTGCCCATCAACCGATGAATGGATAAATAAAATGTATTATTTACATATAATGGAATATTAATCAGCTGTAAAGAGGAATGAGGTTCTGATACACGTGACAACGTGAATAAACCTTAAAGACATCATGTTGAGTGAAATAAGCTGGTCATAAAAGGACAAATATTGTATGTTCTCACTGATTTGAAACAATTAGAATAAGCAAAGTCAAAGTTGGAATCTAAAATACAGATTACCAGGGGATAGGGAAGGGGAAGTTAAGCTTAAAAGGTTCAGGGTTCCTATTTGGTATGGTGAAAATGTGTCAGTAATGGATGGTGGTGGTGGTAGCACAACGTTGTTAACGCAATTAACAGCACTGAAATATATATGTGAATATGCTTAAAAGGAGAAATGTTAGATTGTATATATGATAACAGAACAAAATTTTTTAAAAATCCATTGACCTGCACTACACAAAGAGTGAACCCTGACATGAATCATGTACTTTAATTAATAGAATAATTATAAAAATGTGCTATCATCAATTATAACAACTGTTCTACACCAATGCAAGGTGGTGGTGGTGGGGTGGTATATGGGAAACCTGTATTTTAGGCATAAGTGTTCTGTAAACTTATGCTCTAAGAAAGAGAAAAAAAAACTTATGTTGTGTGGCCTTGGAAGAAACAAGCTCTCTCTAAGAAAACAAACCAACCAGACACTGAGTTATCAATCATTTTGCTCACCTTTGTGATGGTCCTACCCTTCCGTGTGAGTTATTTTTAAAGGAACTCTTTGCATGGGGGTTTTCATTCTCTGGTTCTTCGAATATGGAGGCACTGTCATCATCATCAGAAAAGGAGCTATGATCCAATAGGAGGCATGGATTAATTCAATCAATGTTTTAAATCATTTTATGTGAGGAGTAATGTTTCAGTGAGAACTGCTGCCTCATCTTTCCTTTTCCTCTCCAGCTAATACACATAATTTTTAATTAGTGTGCAATGAGAACTGTACCAAATACATGAAATTATGTCAAGAACACATGCACAATTCAGTAAAATGCATTCTTGTTGTTTGATGCATTAACTGATGTTAACATCTAACAAATAGGAAGTATGATATCTGTGTTTCAGATCATGTTATACAATTGTGTGAGCTAATTTGTAATAATGTTTTCTTCCACTAAAACAAAGTCAACCACATACATACACATTCTATTCATATATAGGATAATCACTATAAAATATACTTTTAAGTCATGTGTTAAGTAAAATAAAAGGGCTGCCTGCATTTTTCCAAGAAAAGATTTTCAAGACAACAAAAACAATTGACCTGCAGGGGCTTTCCCAGAAAATGAAACAATTTTCCAGAATCACAGAAAACACCATCTTGTGATGAAACAGTTTCTGTCCAGGAGAAAGAGCTTATCATTGATGTACTAATCAATGTGTATCTGCTCCCCTCTTTGTAAGAATCCCTACATAAAATGGAAACAAGGTCAGCCAATCACTGCTTCCACATTTGCCCCAATAAGCTCCCCCTTTCCACTCCCCTGGTGGATCTCCCTTCCACATGCAGTTTGGATGCTGACCAATTCATGAGTTGTTCAAACTCCCATAAATAATACCTTGCCTAATATTTTATTTTAACACATTTTCAGCATTTCTAATCCAATGTACTTTTTCACATTTATCTACAGCAATCATATCCTTTTTGATTTGAAATTTCCCAAGAAACTAAGGAGACATTGGGCATAGAAATTTAATTGTACTTCTAAAAACTGAAAACAATAATATCTATGTTCATTCGGTAGAAAAATTATGCTAAAGCATGAAAAAATCATTCAAATAAATTACAAAGTTCACATTTGCAAATTACAAAGTTAAATTGAATAAACCTAGTTAAAGAACTGTTACTAGCATTAAAAATGCAAGGAAAAATGCACTGGTTTACCTGCATGCTCCATTTTCCATCCTTCTTATTTCCTTTTCAGGATCTGGTATAATCACATTGGGAATACGTACAAAGGAGTGTTGTGTATTGATAACATTTGTCTTCATGGTTACTTTAGTATCTGAGGAGAAAGAAGTCTTATTAGTGGAAAACATTTTTTTAACATATTTACATATATAATCAAAAGTTTCACTCTATCATACTTCTAAGGCTGTTATAACAGACTTACAAAACTCCAAATCATATATTCCTATCTTCAAAACATAGTGCACATATGTGCATACATAATATTTACAGGGCAATCATATATTCTGGAAGTATATGCACACATATCAGAATGAACAACCTCGAATAATTCTTGGATATGCTAAAGGTACAACCATATACAGTATAAATCAGAGACACAAATCATCTGAGGCAATGTATCACATACGCATACACAGAGATTGGTAGAAATGATGTATTGATGTACCATATTCATTGCAATTTTGTACAGTGCATTGGACTATGTTTTGCTATTGACCAACAGCACATTGACTATATCAGGTAAAGTCTTTGAAAATATCAAACAGTACAATTTAATATCAATAAACCATTATATATGTGTTTGTGTGTACATATTTATGTATATATTTGTTTCCAGACTTTTTGCCACTTTGTACAATTGTAATGTAATAGAGGTAAAATGGTATCACCTTAAAAGCTAGCACAGGATTCTTTTCAGGGAAGGAGTTACCTTCACTTAGGATAACTTCCTAATAAACTACCTGGGGTAGAAGATAGTGTAGAATTTGGAGCCACCTTCCAAGGTTTTCTAGCAAAGACATAGTGAAATGGCTGCTAGGAACAAATGATGTCAATCTCACTTTCTTCATGCAGGTGACTGTTTCGTGACCAGACCACTTAAAAGTTGCAACTTGGGGAACAGATGATAAAGATTATCAACAGATCATTGTCATGAAATACCCACATCAGTATATTTAGTTTTACTTCTAGCTCATTTAGTTTCCATTTATGCCAAGAACTAGATCAGTCCTATCCACATGCTCTGGATCCCTCTACTTAAAGCTTCCTTTCAAATTCAATTCACTATGTATCTGAGGACATGAGGGTAGAATATGAATAGAGAGTTAGGTCAATTACAAATGAGACACTCATCTTTATAGGAAGGAATAGCCCCCAAATCACATCAACTCATGTGTCTACTCATTAGATCAGTACATTGCTCTTCTTTTACATCAAAGTTAATAGAAGGTCTGATTTTTTTTCTTTACCAGAGACGATGTGGATTTACAGAACAATCATGTATGAAGCTTCGCATTATAATGTACTTAGGTATATTTTTTACAGACATGGTCTATCTCCTTAATTTCTGTTGACCAGTCTTTTGAGAATATTTCTTTTCTATTCAAGAATGTACCAAAAGTATAGGGTATTTTTTTATTCCTATGTTGAAATATTAAGGCAAAGCAGGAATAGAACAAAACCATAGGAACCCCACATATACATCACACAAATAACAGTAAAAAGTAGCAAAATAAAATATTGAAATGGGTGTGATCCACTGTGAAATGTTACAGGAATTCAGAAAAAAAGGATCGTGGTGGTTGTGCCGGTTTGGATTTATTATGGCTCCCAAAACACCATTATCTTTGATGCAATCTTGTGTAGGCAGATGTATTAGTGTTGATTGGATTGTAATTCTTTGATTGAGTGTTTCCATGAAAATGAGACCCACCCAACTGTAGGTAATGACTCTGATTGGATAATTTCCATGGAGGTGTGGCCCCACCCATTCAGCATGGGCCTTGATTAGTTCACTAGAGCATTATATAAGCTCAGACAGAAGGAGCAAGCTTGCTATAGCCAAGAGGGGCACTTTGAAGAATGCACAGAAACTGAGAGAGTAGCTGCAGATGAGAGACAGTTTGAAGATGGCCGTTGGAAGCAGAACTCTTGCTCCGGAGAAGCTAAGAGAGGACAAACACCCCAAGAGCAACTAAGAGTGACATTTTTGAGGAATTGCAGCCTAAAGAGGAACATCCTGGGAGAAGGCCATTTTGAAACCAGAACTTTGGAGCAGATGCCAGCCACGTGCCTCCCAGCTAACAGAAGTTTCCCAGACATCACTGGCCATCCTCCAGTGAAGGTACCCGATTGCTGATGTGTTACCTTGGACACTTTATGGCCTTAAGACTGTAATTGTGTAATCAAATAAACCCCCTTTTATAAAAGCCAATCCATTTCTGGTATTTTGCTTTCCGGCAGCATTAGCAAACTAGAACAGTGGTACTCAAACTTTAGAGTGTGTAAGGATACAATTGACCCACAATTTTCAGCAAGTCCTCTAAAATATTCTGATGTGTATAGTCCAAGCAACAAATTTTGAAGGACACTTGCCTAATCTTTAGTCAGGGTATGTTATTTCCTAAGAGCTGGAGGGGCAGGTAGGGGCAAATCTCGGTTCATTTTCAGCTGCTTCCAGCATGCACCGTGCACGTATTGCTGCTGTTTGCTCTATTGCCAAACATGGCCGCCTTCAGCTCCCCTCAGTCGATGACTGCTATTCTTATGATGAAGAATCCTTCTGAAGGACCTGCTGTCTCACCATTTCTGATGCTACTCACCCTGAGGATGCCAGTTCCCACAAGAAAGATGCTGTCCTCTGCTGCTGGGGCTGCCAATCCTCAATGCCAGAGTGGTTCTGGCTGCAAAGGTTTAGAGAATGCTCTTCTCCCTAACCTCCTGCTGCCCTTAATCACCTAGGCCTGGAGCATCCTTCATCTTCTGCAAACCACTGTTTGAAAAGACATACCCAAATCCACAAAAACCAAGCTCAGATTATGTGAGGCATCCCTTGAGGAATTCCCTGCAAAACCTTGGGAAGATTTTTTTGAGGTGGTACAGCTAGAGTTCTTATAGGTACAAAGTGGGGCAAGAACAGGAATTGATAAAAATGCAGATTCATTTGTATCTAAAGACTCCATGGGCCTAGGGACCTCCAGGCTACATAATCATACACACCAACACAGCTGGACCAGTTGTTTATAGCCAGCATCCATTCCGATCAGTAAGTACTCATGCTGTAATAATTGCCAAATATTTCTAATATCACCCCTACCTCATAATTTTACCTTTTAACAGTTTTATGTGAATGTCTTAGTGCCTCAATTAGTTTATGAGTTCTAGGAATCCAAGACAATTTCTTAAAGGTTCTTTTTAATCCCCCTTAATTTATATTATGATGCTATAAAATTAGTAGGTGATCAATAAATAGTTTACTTCGTAACTAAGTCAGTGTCTCATTGGTTTGTCAATGGTCTGTCATTTTAAAAGGTTTTCCTTTTATTACATGTTTCAAAAATGGGGGTGGTATTTTCCAATTAAGCAGAAAATTTGTAATTAATACACCAATTATTTAATGCTTGGGCTATGCTATGAAAACAGATTTCCACGAAGGTACAGAATGAATTCTGGCTGCAATTCCCTGCCTAAGACAGATGCTTCACACCTGGATGCTTTTCCTCACTCAATCCCCGGGTCTGGAAATTCCACCTTCCTTGGGTCCTGGACCGGCACCCACCCTCACTCAAGCTAAGGTCAGAACCTCACTGACTCCCCACCTTTGACTGAGCTAATCACTTCTTTCTTCTTTATCACTGCATTTTGTACATATTTCAATTGTTTTCATCCATGGAAAATTGTTTTGCACACCTGTCTTCACAACTAAGCTGTGACTTTCTCTAGGGCGGAGACCTTTGTAACCATACTAGAATGTCTACCCAAAATAGGTAACTCAATAAAGGATTATTGTTCAGGATTGAATCGTGTCTCCCACAACAGGAATATTCAGGTGACAAACATTGGTCCTGTGGGTGTGGACCCATTTGTAAATAGGACCTTGAAGATGTTATTAGTTAAGGTGTACCCACACTGAATGAGGGTGGGCCTTAACCCAATCCGGCTGAAGTCCTTATAAGCAAAGGAAACTGGACACAGAAAGAGAAACCACAGGGAGCAGCCAGAAGCTAGAAGTCAACAGAACTTGGAAGGGAAAGGAGCAGATGCCACCATGTGCATTGCCATTTGACAGAAATGCCAAGGAACCCCAAAGACTGCCCCTGCCAGCCAGAAGATACCGACCCCGGGAGGAAGCAAGCCTTGTAGCCTCTGAAACCATGAGTCAATAAATTCCTGCTATTAAGCCCATCCATTGTAAGGTATTTGTTTTAGCAGCCAAAAAACTAAAGCACTTCTTCAGAGACCAAATCTTATTTTTGTGGTTTATAGTCTATACTCGTGTGACTTTTTATTAAAAGTCATGAAAACTCAATTTACAAGGATTTTGAAATGCTTTTGCTTATCTATTTTGAGATGGTTCTTAGAGTGACGCATATGATGGATTGGCACACAGTATCCCTTCTTCACTCCTTCTAGTGGTCTTCACGGTCTGCAGAGACTGCAAAAGCTAAAAATCTACATTTCTCAGACTCCTTTGCAACTTAACATCTGGGTCCCATTTAGGTTCAGTCAGGCAAGTACACTTGCATGGTATTTGGAAGTAGAAATGAGGCAAAAGCAATTGTTCCTTCACCTCTGCTATTGCTGCCGCCAAGCAAAACTAGGCAGTCCTTGAGCTTTCCACCCAGTCACTAGCTTCCTGGATGTTCAGAGGTAAGGCATCCAGTTTTTGCTGGTGTGGATCAAGCAGGAGCAGGGTGGCTTTTTAACCTTAGTTGCAGTGGAAGTGGCTTCCTGATCCCTGGGTCACAGCTAACATGGCACATTCTTGAAGAAACAGTTTCAGTGGCAGCACGTCATTGTTCACCTTCCAGACTGTGAAAAGGGGCCAGTTCTGGGATGTTGTTCTAGGGTCGTAGTCTAGAGCCTATTCTGCCAACCCTTCCAATGACTGTGTAAACATCTAGCTCCCAGGATCAAATTTCTTTCCATGTCAAAAGGCCACTGTACGGTTTGGTTTCTGCAAATGAAAACATTATTTTCCTGATTCTCAATACTTGGGATACATTGAAAATGGTTGTCAAAGTGAAAGAAAAGGAAGGGAGGGGAAAATAAAGAAGAAAATGTGAAGAAAAAGGGAAAGAGGGAGGGTGGGAGAGAAAGCGAAAGAGAAAGGGCATTACCCAGTCCAGTTTTTATTGTTGATTTTCAGGGAAAATATAGAAGGAACGCTAAGTGACGAATTACCTTTTTTATTTGTCTTCCATAGTTTTCTTCCACAGGACGATTTTGTTCTTACATGATGTACCATCCCTGGTTTTTGCTGGCATGTGAAAATCTACCTTATAATAAATTCCAGGATTCACTGCAAAATTTTATATTAGTGCAAACTTTCAAGACAATGAGGATCTTAAATATATTCATGGATCTTTTATTGAAATAGGCAAAAAACACTGCTTTGTATGTCCCAAATTCACAAGCACTAGAGGAAATTTGAAGAAAGGTGAGCTTAACAGCTGTGCAGAAACACTTTTATACTTCTATACGTATCTCTCACCAAATACAGAGTTGACTGACATAAAGCATTCTGGGGCATCTAAAAGTCGAGGAAACTTGATAGGATTTGGCCATTCCCCTATGTCATAAGTATTTGTTAGTATATCAAGCAGATATATTTCTGGCTTTTTAAATACATCTTTGTTTAATTATACCTTTGGTTGTGCTGTTCCCTTGACATGGAACTCTTTCCCCTTTTGCCTTTCCAAGAAAACTCCTGTTTATCCTTCAAAACTCAGTTCATGTTTCACCTCTGTGAAGATTTTGATGACTACTTGGCACAAGAATTAGTCACACCCTCCTTTTTCTTCCTTGAAGTAGGGTGAATAGTGGCCCCTAAAAAGACATTTCCAAGACCTAATCCCAGAACCTGTGAACATGACCTTATTTGGGAAAAGGGTTTTTGCTGATGTAATTAAATTAAGGATCTCAGGATAGGATGACAGTTTTCTTTATAAGAGAAAGACATAGGGACATTTGAGACATAGAGACACACAATGAAAAAGAGCATGTGAACATGGAGCAGAGATTGGAGTTATGCTGCCACACACCAAGGAACACCACTAGAAGCTGGACGAGGCAAGGAAGAATTCTCCCCTACAGGTTTTGGAGGGAGCATCACCCTACCAACATCTTTATTTGAGATTTCTGGCCTCCAGATCTGTGTGAGAATAAATTTCTTCTATTTTAAGTCACCCATTGTTCTGGTTTGCTAATGCTGCCATTATGCAAGATACCAGAAATGGGTTGGCTTTTATAAAGGGGATTTATTAATTTACAAATTTACAGTTCTAAGGCCATAAAAGTGTCCAAACGAAGGCATCAACAAGATGATACCTTCACTGAAGGATGGCTGATGGCATCCGGGAAACCTCTGTTAGCTGGGAAGGCACCTGGCTGGCATCTGCTAATCCCGGGTTGTGTTCCAGCTCCTCTCTCAGCTCCTGTGCTCCTGTGCATTCTTGGTTCTTTCTGTCAGGATGTTTCTCTCTAAGCACTTGAAGGCCCTGTCTTAGCATATCCCGGGGCTAACTCTGGGCTTCATCTCTTAGCCCTTCAGTCCTTCTATCTGCAACACCAAGCATCTCTAAGTGTCAGTGTCAACAAGCATCTGGGCCTGGAGCTCTTTTAAGTAGCCCATTGAACTAATCAAGACCTACCCTGAGTGGGTGGGGTCAAATCTCCATGGAAACATTCAATCAAGAGGTCACACTCTAATCAGCAGACTAATAAATCTCCCCCCAGAAGATTACATTAAAGAATATGGCTCTTTGGGGGATATAATATATCCAAACCAGCACACCCAGTTTGCAGTAATGTGTTATGGCAGCCCTAGGATACCAACATATACCCATGGTTCTCTACATCTGCCTCTTTACATACTCAGGTGCTGACATGTCTGTCTCCCCTGCTAGAAAATTCTTTGGGAAAGTTCATCCTGGAGCTATAAAACACAATATGTGAAACATAGTAAAGCTTTCCAATATAAAACAAATCATTCCTGCACCAAGCACTAACCCTGCATCTTAAACATAAATCACTATCATTGTTTTACATTTTCAGTGAAAAGATAAATAATAAAGTAGGAGCTACAAAAAATTTATTTGCATTACAAAAATAAAATTGCTTGCTATAACAGAAAAACCCTGATGCCTTGTAAAGAAATTAAGAACGTGGGAAGAAAATGCTTGTGAAGAAACTACTATGTGGTGAAATCAACAAAGACATGAAGCATGGCGATCTGAAAAAGGGTCAGAATGCACTCTTATGCACTGTATAGATAACCTTTTCAGGTTTTAATGCACTAGAATAGCTAGAAGTAAATACCTGAAACCATCAAACTGCAACCCAGTGCCCTTGACTCTTGAAGACGATTGTATAGCAATGTAGCTTACAGGGGGTCACAGTGTGATTATGAAAACCTTGTGGATCACACTCCCTTTATCCAGTGTATGGATGGATCAGTAGAAAAATGGGTACAAAAAACTAAATGAAAAATAGGGTGGAATGGGGGGGATGTTTTGGGTGTTCTTTTTTACTTTTATTTTTTGTTCTTATTTTTACTTTTTCTGGTACAGGAAAATGTTCAAAATAGATTGGGGTGACGAATGCACAACTATATGATGGTACTGGGAACAATTGTACACTTTGGATGATTGTATGGTATGTAAATATATCTCAATACAATTGAATTTAAAAAAAAAGAAAGGTAAGTCAGGGAAAATCACTAAGAAGAGAGTCAGGGCAATGTGAGTGCTGACACCTGGCAGCCAAAGCTGACTCCTCACAAAAATTATCTTTTTTAGTCAGAATATAAGGAAATATCATAGAAAATCTATGGAAACTATACATCAATAACAACAACCAATGATCCACATTCATCTAGCAGTCTTTGCCCCATCAAAAAGTTGTCAGGCTCAATTACTGTCATATTACATTTTGGGAACTTGAAAATGCTTTTTCCTTAGTGCAAATAAAGTACATTAAATTATAAGATTACGTGGAGGAAAAAAAAAAAAAGAACCTTGGCCCCTACCTCACTGTACACACAAAAATTAATTCAAGATGGATCATATACCTAAACACAAAAGCTAAAATTAAATCTTCTAGAAGAAAACTGTCTTCATGACCTTGGGGTAGGCAAATATTTCTGAGAGAAGACACAAATAAAAAAAAGGAATTAAACATAAAACAAAAAATATTGAAGAATTGGATGTCATCAAAATTTAAAACTTGGTCAGCAAAAGACAGTTGAGAAAACGAAAAGGTAAGCCACAGGGAAAAACAGTCACAGTGCATCTATCTGACAAAATAATTGTATTCAGAATATATAAAGAATTTTTACAAATCAGCAATAAAAAAGAAAACCCAATAAAAATATGAGCAAAGACTTGAACAAATTCTTCCTAAAAGAAGATATTAATAAATACATGAAACGGGCTTAACATCATTAGCCATCAGTTAAATAAAAATTAAAACCACAATGAAATATCACTTCACTACAATGGCTAAAATTTAAAAGACTGATAAAACAAAATATTAGCAAGTGAAGTGTGTCACTTGCATTGCTGGTAGAGGGGAAGATGGTCCAACTGTTTTGGCAAACTGTCTGGCAACTTCTTATAAACATTAAACATACTCCTATCTGTTACCCAGTAATTCCCTTACAGGTGTTTACTCAATAGAATTGAAAACATATGTATCTAAAATACCTGCACAAAAATGTTTGTAGTAGTTATAGTCATAGAAGTCCCAAACTGGAAGCAACCCACATTTTTTCATCAATAAGAAAGTGGATAAACAAATTGGCCTATGCAAAAAATGAAGTAGTTCTCAGCAATAAAAAAGGAATGAGCTATTAATATTTGCAATAGAATCATTATGTCAATGAACTATTGATTTTGAATGAATCTCAAAAACATTACTTGGGCTGCTACTATGTGCCAGGCATAAAGCACATTATACATTTAATTCTCACTGCAAAACTGAAGCGTTATTTCAGGTTCCTACAGATAAGGAACCTGAGACTCGGAAAAGTTACTTGCCCAAGATCACATAGCCAGAAAACATAGCAAATGTAGTAAATATATGAACAAAAATATGAATAATGTCGAAGTATACTCCTTTAACTACTTTGCTACACTGATTCTGAGTTTCCCAAACATCTTTTTTGCTAGAATTGAGAAATAAAAAATGTATTTGATTTGTAATATTAAAGTTTTCATAATTTTAGTGTATCATTTCAATAAACAACTTGTAAATTTGAGGACCATTGATTCTCAGGGGTAAAAAGTAAACCAAAGACCACATATGATAGCTACCTCATCAAACAAACAAAACTAATTGTCTTGACTTCTTAACTGATAGGAAAAACTAATATGGTTAAAAGATAGTATTTGGATTATACATTGAGTGATTTTTTTTATGGTGTTTGGTTCATAATTTAAGGTATGAGATGACCTCTGCAAAGGAGAATCATAGAAACCTTATCAGTGGTTACAACCTCAAAGGTTCTTTGAACCAACCTCCCTTGTAATTCTGGAATGCATATACAGCGTTCTTGACAAATGATCACCTGGTATCTCTTTGAACTCTTCTGGGTGTGGGGAACTTACTACTTAAAGTGTAGCCTAATCCAGTGTAGAATAGCTCTATTCTTTGGGAATTCTTCCCTATTTTCCTAAATAGCACTTACTTCACAGTTTGTAGTGAGGAATAAATGGGTAAAGTGGCTAACATTATGTAGATGGCATCTTCTATTATTGGTTTAAAGAACATAATTCTCAGAGTAGCATATACTTTTGAGTTATAATGAACTGCCCATCATTTCTACCCACTTATCCTAGTCTTCCCTGAGGGATCTTAAGACAGGATTTTCCTTATCCATCCACAAGACTCTTTAAATTAAAATGAAAGAGAAATCACTTGATATGGGAAAGTATATAAAAACACACTTCATTCTTCACAGTAAAATAAGTGAGGCTAACAATAAATAATGCTTTCTATCTCACTCTAGTACTCAAACAATACTGAAAAAAATAACAAGTAGCCAGTAATCAGTATATAGTATATAATTTTTGTGATGTTTGTCAATGAAAACATAAATACATTTAAAAATATAACTAATGTAATTTTTATCAAGAAACTACCATTTATTAGGAAGAGAATTGCTTCACTAATTCCTTTTCATCATCACTGTGGAGATGTGATTATTCTGGTTATATATACCTATGTATGCCAACTTCCTTGTTATCAGCCTCTCTCTGAGAGACCTCATGACTTATGAATAGGAAAGGAGGAACATGTGATCGTTTCACCCATCACAATACCTAGAAAAGATTATCTGAATGAAAGACTGAACAAGGACAGGCAATATTATCCCTATTGTCAGATCCAAACAAGTCTGGGTATTGCCCAAATCTTAAGAAAAAAAGAATCACTTCCCCTGTCCTAATATTTCTTGTTGGTCCAAGTGTTCTACTTCAGAAAATTTGCTTATTTATAAAATTCACTTTCTAATACATAATCAATATAGAAAAAATACCCCCAGAATTCCATTCCAGAAAATATAAGTGTTTAACAGTGTATTTTCCCATTGCTTTGATGGTTTCCTTTTTCACATTTATATTTTAAAATACCTCAAATTTATTTTTTGTGTAAGGTATGAGATAAGGATTTAACTTGACATTTTCTAAATGGTTAGTCACTATTCTAAGAAGCATTTTATCAATAATCCATCTCTTACCTAATGATTTGAAATGTCATCTTCTTAAATTTGCCTAACCAACAACGGAGATTTTGATGGAGTTTACATACCATCATAGAAATAATTTGGGAAATTATTTCCTTTATGTTTTACAAACTTTTCTTCATATAGGTCCTGTACTTCTTTGTTAATCCCTAGAATTCTTTAAAAAATTTTATTGTAGTAACATATTTATAACACAAAATTTGCCATTTTAACCACTTTTTTATTGGAGAAGTAGTAGGTTTACAGAAAAACCATGAAGAAAATACAGTGTTCCCATATACCCTGCTCACACACTCAGCTTTTCCTATAATTAATACTTTGCATTAGTGTAATGCCTGTGTTACAATGGATGAAACAATATTATTATAATTATCCTATTGATTATAACCCATAGTTTAAATTAGGGCTCACTGTGTTGTACACTCCTATGGTTTTTTAAAACTTTTATTATAGCAACATATATACAACCTAAAATTTCCCCTTTTAACTACAATCAAATATATAATTCAGTGGTGTTAATAACATTCACAATGTTATGCTACCATTGATGATCACCACCTATTACCAAAACTTTTCCATCAGAAATTATGCTCCAATTAAGCATTACCTCTCCATTCTCTACCCCCACCCTGGCCTCTGGTAACCTATATTCTACTCTCTGATTTCATAAATTTTCCTACTCTGCTTATTTCATACCAGTGGGCCTTTCATCCATTTTGTGTGAATTTTTTTATGGTGTATGGTAGGGGTCCTCCTTCATTCTTTTGAATATGGATATCCATTTTTCTCAGGAAATTTGTTGAAGACACTATTCTTTAATAATTGAGTGGGATTGGGACCGTTGTCAAAAGTCAACTGGCCACAGATATGAGGGTCTATTTCTGAACTCTCAGTTTTATTCCATTGATCTATATTTCTGTCCTTGTGCCAGCACTGTAGCTTTGTAATGAGTTTTAAAATAGGAAAGTGTTTTTCCTTTTTCAAGATGATTTTGGCTACTCTGGACGCCTCACACTTCCACATAAATTTGATGATTGGTTTTTCCATTTCTCCAAAGAAGGCTGTTGGGATTTTGATTGAGATTGTATTGATTCTGTAAATCACTTTGGATAGAGTTGACACCTTAACAATATTTAGTCTTCCAATCCATAAACCACGGAATGTCCTTCCCTTCAATTTACAAGATCTTCTTTGCTTTTTTTAAAGAAATGTTTTGTAGTTTTCCATGTATAAGTTCGTCACATCCTTGTTTAAATTTATTCCTGGATATTTGATTACTTTAGTTGTTATTGTAAATGAGTTACTTTTCTTAATTTCCTCTTCATACTGTTTATTACTATTATAAAGAAACACTACTGATTTTTGCAAGTTTGTCTTGTACCCCTCCACTTTGCTGAAGTAGTTTATTAGCTCTAGTAACTTTGTTGTGGATTTTTTTAAGAGTTTCTATATATAGGATCATGTTATCTACAAATAGGGAAAGTTTTGCTTCTTCCATTCCAATTTAGATTACATTTTATTTTATTTTATTTTGCTTTATTTTATTTTGCTTTATTTTGCTTTATTGCTCTGGCTAGAACTTCCAGTACATTGCTGAACAACAGTGGTGACAGTGGGCATCCTTGTCTTGTTCCAGATCCTGGAGGGAAAGCTTTCAGTCTTTCACCACTGAGTATGATGTTAGCTGTGGGTTTTCAATAGATGCCCTTAATCATGTGGGGAAGTTTTCTTCTATTCCTTGTTCTCTAACTGTTTTTACCAGGAAGCAATGCAGGATTTTGTCAAATGCTCTGTGTGCATCAATTAATGGTCATGTGTTTTTCTTCCCCTTCTTCATATTAATATGATATAGTACATTAATCAATTTCTTGTGATGAACCACCTTTATATACCTGGGATAAATCTCACTTGATCATGGTGTATAATTCCTTCACGTGCTGTTGGAATCTGTTTGCTAGTATCTTATTGAAGATATTGGCATCTGTACACATAAAGGATATTGGTCTGTAATGTTCTTTCCTTGTGGTATCTTTATCTAGCTTTGGATTTAGGATAATGTTGGTATCATAGAATTAGAGAATATTTCCTCCTTTTCAATATTTTGGAAGAGTTTGAGCAGGAAATGTGTTAATTCTTGGAATGTTTGGTAAAATTCACCTTTGAAGCCATCTGGTCCTGGGTTTTTCTTTGTTGGTAGGTTTTTGATTACTGATTGAACTCTTCACTCTTTTTTTTTTTTTTTTGCTTTTCAAGAACACTTACTGTGAAAAAAGTAATCAAGATTATAAAATTATGACTATGTTTTTGTAAAAAAAAAGCATACATATGTTTATATTTATATATTATACAATGAAGAATGGTTAGAAAGAAAAATATCAAAATGTGAACAGTGCTTATCTTTGAATGGTAGGTTTACAGGTAATTTTTATTTTCTTATTGCTTGAATGCCTTTTTTCCTAGATAGCCTACAATAAGCATGTATTATATTCATGAGGAAAAATGTTATTTTTAAAGTTGAATTTTTCTGTACAGTACATTTTCCAAAGCCCTGTATTTCAGCTGGTATTTTAAAGTATCCACAAGTCTTTAGGTGCTTACTCAATAGAAGTAGAATAATTGTGTTTTGTTTGACAGTCAAGGAAATATTAAAATCCAGGTAAATGGACTCTTTGTGGCAAGTTTCTCTGCACCCTGATTACAGATTTTCTTTATTCTAAGTTGTGGCTACCTCACTAAAAATACTCTGTGTTCTGGTTTCTGTGTCTTTTCACATTTTCACATGCTGTTCAATTTCCTGGAAATGCTCATCCCCCCATTCTTTACATGGCTTATTCCTTCTCAGTCTTCAGATCTCAGGAGAGACCTTCACACATGTTCTCTGAACATACTAAGTATGCTCAGCCACTGCACTATTTCTCCCCTAGCACTTCACAATTTGAATTATATATTTGTTTACTTATTTAGTACCTGTCTCATCTACAAAATTGAAGTCTCATAAAGGAAGAGACTATGCCTATTATTTGCCAATATATTTTCCATAGCCTCTTCCAGCCCCTGAATCATCTAATGAGGGCTAGTCTCAATTTACTGATATTTATTATGTTATTCCATACATATACTGATGTGCAATCAGTCACTGAAGTATAAATCCTCTTTTTCAAGAATCTGAACAATGTGAACTACTATTTTGGGCACAATTTAAATAACAGGGGCTCCAACAATGGCAAACCAATAGTCTCAGAGATCTCTTGCAACTATATGGGGAACTTAAAGACAGCAAAAAAAAACAGTGTAAGAAAAATAACCATGGAAGGTACCAAATAAGCATAGAGACATAACATTTTAAATACTTCCAAATATTTGGTTTCAAAGCATAAATGGAGCATGTGGGCTTTTCACATCTCTCCTGCCAAGTCCCAGGAAACATTGATCATACTACAGTCATCTAAAACAGCTGTTAGGACTGATCTTCAAATAGTTAGATTCAAAATACAGACCTAGTTGCAGTTTAAAACTTAGATGTCTGCCTACTCTCAGTAAAAGCACTGTGCTGAGATAATCCTTTTAAAGTAGGCTGCTGGCAAAAACAGATCTTTATTCATGGGTGAGAACTGCTTCAAATGGACACAGCAAAATGTCAGTCTAACTCCTAAAGTCAATTTTCAGAAGAGATAATTTGCTTTGGTACCAAAATACCTCTTATTTACTTATTTATTTTTTAAGGCAGGGGCTAAATTTTACCAATATTTAAGGTTAAAGAGGGAGGATAAATGTGAAACGTTAAGATTTTAGAAGCAAGGAAAAGAGTTTATGTATGCTTAAAATTGTTGACTTTCTTAAATTGAATTTCTATCAGTTTTTTGTGGGTACTCAAATGTACTCTATCAAATTTACCTAACTTTGTGTTGCTGGAAGTTCCAAGCCACAGAAAGGGATCTTAGTTATAATTAAAAGTCAAGTGGTTGATTTAAAATAACCTTTCCCACACTCTGGGGTAATTATGCTTGTTTTCTAGGACTGTGTACATTCATGGATATCTAATTACAGTCCTACACTTCTGATAGTTATCTAACCCTACAAAGTAACATCCTTGAAGACTGGGATGATGGGTGATTCACATAGCATCTTCTCTTCTTCTGAACAAATATCAGTTTTTATTAATTAGTTTCAACTGGCTTAGTCACTTTTTATTGGTCTTTTTTTTTAATTTATGCAATTGTATTTTGTTTTCTATTATTGTACTATATCAATAAGTGCCACTTCCATTTCTTTCTAACGGAAATGAGAAGAACTTTAAAATTTATTTTTTTTTCTTTTGAGACTGACTTTTTTTTTTTGAGAAACAGATATTTCATACAATCTTTGCCATGTTAATGCAAATATGCACAAAGTAGGCATAATATATTTTGTTTTCCAAAAGATGCATTAAGAGCATTTTCAGGAAGCTGGTGTGATTTATTCAACCTTTAATCTTAAAATACAATCACCAAATAATAACCATCAGAAGGCATTACAAATTTTTGTACAGAGAAGCCAATTTTATTTATACAATGTTACTAGACAAAGAAGATTCAGCCCAACTCAATTTGCTCTCAGAATAGGGGTAAAAAGTAAATTAACAAGTAAGTAAAATATGATGCTTTTGCCACTGACATCACAGGTGGAAGTATAAGGGAAATATAAACCAGAACAATAACTAACACAAGAATTTTAAACAGGAGCTGAAACTTGGACTGTTGGGAAAGGAAAAAAACAAAACAATATATTTAACCAGCCTGTTTTATTGGTCTGTTGAGATCTATTTCTTCTGGATTCAGTACAGGTACTATACCTATAGTACAGATTACCTATTTTGTTGATGGACAGTTGTTTGTAGTGTCCTCTTATAATCCTTTTTTATTTCTATGGGTTGGTAGTAATATCCCCCCTTTCATTGTTTATTTTAGCTATTTGCATCCTCTCTCTCTTTTTCTTTGTCAGTCTAGCTAAAGGTTTGTCAACTTTATTGATCTTCTCAAAGAAGCAACTTTTGGCTTTGTTCTCTCTCCCTCTCTTTTTTTTTTTAATTCTTTATTTCAATTATCTCCACTCTAATATTTGTTATTTCCTTCCTTCTACTCAATTTGGATTTAGTTTTCTCTTCCTTTTCTAGATCCCCCAGTTGTGAGGTTTGAGATCTTTTTTCTTTTTTTAACAAAAGCATTTAGAGTTATAAATTTCCCTCTCAGTACTGCCATCACAGCATCCCATAAGTTTTCGTTTTCATTTGCCTCAAAATATTTCCTAATTTTGCTTCTGTTTTCCTCTTTAACCCATTAGTTGTTTAAGAGTGTGTTGTTTAATTTCCACATATTTGTTAATTTTCCGTTTTTTCCTCTTTTATTAATTTCTGGCTTGACCCCATTGTGGTTGAATTTAATACCCCCTTATCAAGTATATTGTGACCTTCTTTGTCCCTTGTAACAAATTTTTGACTTAAAGTCTACTATATCTGATAGTATGCCTTCCCCAGCTCTCTTTTGGTTGTATGGTGTTCTGGTTTGCCAATGCTGCCAGAATGCAAAACACCAGAAATGGATTGGCTTTTATAAAGGGGGGTTATTTGGCTACAAAGTTACAGGCTGAAGGCCATAAAGTGTTCAAGGTAAAGCATCAGCAATCGGGTACCTTCACTGAAGGATGGCCATTGGCGTCCTGGAAGCCTGTTAGCTTGGAAGGCACATGGCTGGCGCCTGCTTGCTCCCAGGTTGGGTTTCAAAATGGCTTTCTCCAAAATATTGCTCTTGGGGCATTTTGGCCTCTCTTAGCTGCAGCTCCTCTTCAAAATGTCACTCTCAGTTGCTCTCCAAAATGTCACTCTTAGCTGCTCTGTGAACTCCTTTATATCACTCCAGTGATCCAATTAACACCCACCCTGAATGGGTAGGGTAACACCTCCATGGAAATTATCCAATCAAACATTTCAGTCACAGTTGATTGAATCACATCTCCATGGAAACACTCAAAGGAATCCAATCTAATCAACACTAATACGTCTTCCCCCACAAGACTGCACCAAAGATAATGGCATTTTAAGGGACATAATACATCCAAACCAGCACACAGGGTGTATTTTTTCCTTCCTTTCACTTTCAGCCTTTTGTGTCTTTGAGAGTAACGTGAGTCTCTTATAAACAGCACACAGTTAGGTCATTTTATTTTATCCAATCTGCCAATCACTACCATTTTACTAAAGAGTTTAATCCATTTATATTTAAAGTAACTATTGATAATTCAGGATTTTCTTCACCATTTTGCTATTTAGTCTTTGCAAGTCATATACCTTGTTTGTCTTTCAATTATTCCATTAATGTCTACTTTCATATTTACTTGATTTTTTTTTTATTGTACCATTTTGAGTCTCATGTTGCTCAGTCATTTTTTTCCTGATATCCTTTAGGGTTTTGTTTTGTTTTATTTTGTTTCTGTTTTCATTTATCTTCTTAAGCATATTGAGGATTTTTTTTTTAAGTCTTTGTCTGGTATGTCCAAATTTGGTCTGCATTGACTGTTTCTGGATTTTTATCCTGTTCCTTTGGGTGGGCCATCATTTCTTGTTTCTTTGCCTTATAATCTTTTTTTGCACACTGCACATTTTAATATTTAAATGTGTTAATTCTGGGAATTAGTCCCTGAGCTGACTATCCCTTAATCTTATATCCAGCCAGTAATATGACAGAGATTTTCTTGAGTTCCTGGATCTAACAAAGCAAACAAATCAATTAAAAAAAAAAATCTTTCAAGTCTTTGCAAATAATCTCTGCATTGGCCAGTGCTCTCCTTCAGAATTTAGCCCTCCTATCAAGAAGATCACCCCATTTTGATAAATGTGAAATACATCTTTTCCAAACCCTTGTCTTGTCTTGGGCTTGGGCTTGCTCACATCCTTAGGAATCCCCCTGTTGACAGGATTTCAAATGCCCCTTTTACTTCCTATGAAATAGACTTTCTCCTTCTCCCTCTGTTCTATTGTATGACTTAAAGCAGTTAATCCCCTACCCCAGAATGCTTTGACTTAACTGTTTCTTACACTGTTTTAGCCGTCTACAAGCTGCTCCTGCCTGCAGGGCAAGTTCTGGGGTGGCGGGGGTGGGGGGGGGCAGACCTGAGACAAGTGTCCTGATTCAGTCTTGCAGGCTGTCACCTGATTGATTCTGATGTACAGGCACCCCAGTATACTCAAATGGATTACTCTGCTCTCACCAGATCAGGGCCAAGGACTCACAATGAGAGTCTGGTCTAGCTCCACACCATGCAGGCAAGGAAGTGGAGTGGATAGGGAGTGTGAGCAAGGGGACCACAAGCTTCTCCCACTGTTTCTAAAGCTGTGTTTTCTTGATTTGGCACTCACCCAGTTATTGCCACCCTTTAACTGATTTCTGAAGGTCTGAGGAAGATGTTCAAAGATTCCATGGGAGAACAGTACCCTGGAGCACCTTCCACTGCTATCTTGGTTGAGCAGAAGCAAAGGAGACTGTGAGTGTGGTCAGGAATGAGATGCTGTACTGAAGGTTACAAATGTAAAGGTGACACAGCTCTTAGTGGTGTCAAGGGCACAAGTAAGCACAGTGAAGAGGAAGAGAAGATTACTGGAATTGAAAAAGACAGGAACCAGTAAGGCTAGGGACCCAGATGCCTGGAATGTGTCATGTGTCACAGGTGTGGAGGATACACAGAATGAGAGTGATACTTAGTAGGAAGGGAACTATATTAGCAGGTGCCAAGTTATTTGATGAATATAGAGCAGCAACAAGAGGTCAGTAGTTGACCAAGTGAAGAAGTAGAAAGACAAGTCTCATTGGAAAAAGGTTAGGATGTAAGGAAGGATTTAAAAGGCAGTAAGGAACTTGGAAAATGATAGCCTCTTTCTAAGTGGATCAGGTACTTCCAGTTTGGGCCACATCAGCTTCTCTACAAATGCTAAATCGCTTCTCAGACTTTAAGTAAACACAGTTCTGATTGCTTCAGAGAGAAAGCGTCTGGGAGGTGATGATGACTCTTTTATACCCTGGCACATGAGAACAGACAAATGAGAAGGAACTTCTATACCTGCCTATTCTCTGCATCAGTTGCCCTCTCTTCAGACTCCAATACTTTGAGACAATAGGGATAATGAATAAAGAAAGAAATGTTTACTGAGTGTCTGCTATGAGTCAGGCATTATGCCAGATACATATTAGCACAATTAATTCATGTAAGAATATGAGACATAGGCTTTAGGTTCTCCATTTCACAGAGGAAGTTATGAAGTTCAGAGAGGTTAATTGATTTGCTCAAGGTCACACAACTTTCATTGTAGAGTTGGTATGCAAAAACAGGCTGCAAAGCCCAAGCTCTTTTCATGCAATTCCAAGAAGGCATGATATGGGAACTCAGTCACCAATTGCCCCAAGTGACACATATTTATCCCTGTTGCACCATATGTGTATAATCTGTGTGGTCTTCCTTATAATCTTTGTGGTCTCCATGCAAACAGGGACCATGCCTTTAAGATTTGACTAGTTATTTACAATGCAGTGACAAAATTAAAAAACCATATCTGAAAACATTGATCAAGTAAAGAGGTGACCTTGGGGTTGTTAACTTTGCTTTATGCCTTACAATTCCCAAGCCACCCCCAAATTAACACACTTAAAAAAATACAATAGATTTGCTAAATAATTGCAGCTTTAAAGCAAGTTCCTAGCCCTACTTCTCACCGCTACAGAGTGGCATAGACTTGGATCTCACTTTTTCATCAGTCAATAAGTTCTGGACTGCCAAACTGTGACTCCTTCCTAGGTTCTGGAGCTCTGTCTGCTTTAGCAATTTTTTTTTCTGTGTCCTTCCAGTGGTAGTGGAACCACATATTATGTAGAAATTAGTAATATGTACACTCCCACTTTCAGCAACCCACACTGCTAAGGGACATAGGAGCCCCTACTTTCACCATTCTCTCTCATAAACGTCAACCACCATCTGTATGCAGGTAACGCTCGGTCCCACCTGCCAAGCCCTGACCATCTTCCGTAGCAACTATACCACATTTCACCCATTCATTCGTTCCAAACATTTTGAATACCTACTCTTTAACTTGTGCCCCACCCCAAACCGAAACTATATGTTGAAATCCCAATCCCCACTGCCTCTGAATGTGACCTTATTTGGAAATAGTTCCTTTGCAGATGGAATTAGCCAAGTTAAGATGAAGTCACACAGTAGTAAGGCGGGCCCTTAATGCAACATGACTGGCATCCTTATAAGCAGAGGAGAGACAGCAGACATAGAGGAGAACACCATGTGAAGGTGGAGGTAGAGATTGGCGTTATGGTCCCCAAACCAAGGAACACCAAAGATTTCCAGCACTGCCAGGAAACAGGAGATAGACATGGAGTGGATCAGAGGGAGCACAGGCCTGCCAACACCTTGATTTCAGACTTGTACCCTCCAGAACTATGAGACAATAACTTTCTGTTGTTTTAGTCCAGCCAGTTTGTGGTACTTGGTCACAGCAGGCCTAGGATACTAAGGCACTACTATTAGTCAAACTCTTTTAAGGCAATTTCTGAAGCATCCACTTCTGAATCCTAATTTCAATGTGTCCAAAAACTTGTACTTTCACATTAACCCTATTGGACCAGCTGTTCTCCCTGACTTCCCCATTTCTGGTTCATAGAACCACCGTTCTTCATTCATTCGAGTTCACTTAGTTATCTTTGACAGTTTTTTCTTTCCATGCAGTCAACTGTCAAGCCTTACATATTCTACTTTTGCAAAGGTTCTTGTCTCTACTCCCACCTTTTCATTCTAAGTATCACTAGGATTTGTCTGGTTCTCATTACCTCTTATCTTTGACTAAGGCTTTTAACTGGTTTATTCATCCCCAGTCTTGCCCTCCCTCCACTTCGTCAATGCTCCCAGATCAATCTTCCCGAGAAGCATCTACTATCATATGCCCATTCCAGAACCTTCAAGATTTCACCATTGCTGTTGAATTAATAATCTCCCCTCTGCAAAGAGTCCCAATCTCCCTCCATTCCCCTCTTCCTTTATTCTTTCGTTTCTTTTTCTTCATTTTTTCCTTCAAAAAAAAAAAATTGCCCCTTAGAATGAAATGCTATGCAGTCATAAAAAATAACAAGGCACTTTCATATGAACAAGTATGGAAAGTCATAAAAGGCATAGTATACTACTATTTGTAGGAAGAAAGGATATATATTGATTTATGCTTATACACACTATATACATATACATGTATTTACATACGTATATGCTTATGTATATTTATATAGTGCACCTGTGCATCTTTGTATATAGTGTAAAGATGCACAAGAACTGGCAACAGGGAATGTCTCTAAGGAAGGGCAACTGCAAGACTGGTTAATAAGAATGGAAGGGAGAATATTTTTCACTGCATAGATTTTGTACTTTTTGAATTTTTTATCATGTAAATCAATTACTTAGTGGGTATGCATAGTGATCCCCATTTTTTTCAAAATGCAAAACAGCATAAAAATTATATCATCCATATTTCTACCACCAGGAATAGACTACTGTCAACTTTTGTCAAATTTGCTTCTAATCTTTTTTGTGGTTTTGAAAAGAAATAACACTTTATACTTAAAGCTAAAGCCCTTTTAACAAACTCCATTGCCCAGTCCCAGTTCCATCTTTTTCCCCTACATCCCAAAAGCCACTAACTTAAGTTTGGTGTATACCCTCCCAGGCCATTCTGCATCCTCTTACATACCTACCCAAGCATCTATAACTAATGTATGGTATTGGACATGTGTTTTAGATTTACAAAATGGTATCTTCCTCTATGTATAATTCTGCAACTTGCTTTTTTCACTCAAACTGATATTTTCCTAATTATCTATACTATTACAAAGAGCTGCTTCATTTTGTAATATTGTTTTCGAATGTTGTTGCACATAAATACACCATACTTTGTTCTCTTTTATTTCCTCTTTCTATTAATGAAATTGGTTGTTCCCAGTGTTTTGCAATTGCAAACAATGTTGCAGTAAACTCTTGTGTATGTCTTCTTAGTCACATGTGCAAGAAGTGTTCTCCTATGTATAGCTAGATGTGGCATTGCTAGTTCACAAGATATATGCTGTTTCAATTTACTAGAGCCAGCCAAATTGCTGCCCAAGGTTGCTGTATCATGTTATATTCTACTAGCCCTATAAAAGAGTTGCATTTCCCCTATGCCCTGGCCAGTACTTAATATTGTCAAAGTTTAATTTTTTCCCAATCTGATGAGTAAAATATTATTTACACTATAGTTTCTGATTTGCATTTACTAGTGGGCACATTTTCAAGTGTTTACTAATCATTTGGATTTCTTCTTCTGTGTTTGCATGTTTATATTCTTGACTTTTTTTCTCCAGTTGGGTTCTTTCATCCAGTCAACTTTTAACCATAATTTAATAAACTTCTGCTGTATGCCAAACATTATTATTATTATCCCAGAAGTAAATATGCATCCCCTAGCCCTCTGATCATCAATTATACTTAGTTTACCTTTTGAGGTAAATATAAAATTCTGCCATCTATTAATGCCATTTGTGTACTTTTCTCTACTAACCTGTAAATCCCTTAAATCATATAGCAACAAACATTTGTTTGCCAATTTATGGCTTACAAAGCAATTTCACTTATGTAATCGCATTTCATTATTACCACAGCTATGTCGTGATTCTATATATGCTATATTGTCACCCAAGTGGTGAAATATTTCTGGATAAAACTGAAAACTGAGTTGAAGAATCCAGTTTGTGAGGCTGGCAGATTAAAAAGACTTTAAAGCATCATCTTTTTTATTTTAATTTTGTTTTTTGTTAGAGCTTTAAACAAGGACTAGTATATATTGTGCAGCTCAAAGCAACTCAACCACTTAAGTATCATTTGAAGATGGCAAAATGTAATTCAACAGGAATAAGGTATCTTATATGTTCGTGCCCTTCTAGAGTGGAATTCTGTATTTAATGTAACTAAAAAGTCTTATAAATGATGTAGTTGTTATTTATACATTATTTGTTATATTGAAATTAATAAATAAATTGTGTATCTATTTTAAATAAATGTTTTCTTTTTTAGTAAACTTGGGATTCTTTTTTTTTTTTTTAAGTCAGAACAAGATGCACTAAACTGTAAACTGTGGGGAACTGAGTCTTCCATGTTGCCTGAGGCATATCTGGGGTGGTGGCTTGGAATGCTGAGCCTCAGGCCTGCATAGAATGCCATGCAGGCCCGCCCTGTAAAGATGTGTGTCTTGTGACTGTGATGACGATATACACCTGATGTAAATTATCCCTTCTGATATACACCTGATGTAAATTATCCCTTTAGCATATACACCTGATCTTCAGAAATAACTAGCTGGAGCAAGAGTGCATTGTCGTCCACTTAGCACGAGATGCAGTGGACCCCCTGCTCCCTTAACTCTTAGTTTTGTGTCCGTGTCTCATTCCTGTGCTGCCCTGTCAGCAATAGTAAACAATAGTTATCTCTGGAGAGTAGGATTATGCTCCTCTACCTTGTTTGAATTTTACACAAAAGCATGTATTAATTTCATAATAAAAAGACTGATTTCAATATGTTCATCAGAAGAGTATTTGACAACTTGAAGAATGTTCATGATATATTAAATAGTAAAAGACTGAAACAAGATTTATAATAGGATCTCATTTTATTAAAAAATTATGTGTATACACAGAAAGGATAAACACTTTAGCATTAAACATGTTTAGTTTTTAGTGGCTGTATCATCAATATTTTTGCTTTCTTCTTTGTGTTCATCTGTATTTTCTCCAAATGAACATGTACTTTATTTAATGAAGAAAAAGGTAGTATTTTTAAAATGGGATTCTGTTTAATAGCAAAATCAATTTGTATCAGCACTTTTGCTTTAAAATAATGTTTTCCAGTCCTTGCCCAAGATTGGTATTCAATCCAGAGCTAAGGTTGTTTCTTAATATTTAACATTGTTTCTTAATATTTAACAACTCTCCCAGAGTTGGGTGGTTACAGGACATCCAGAACAGGATCTGCCTGCTCTGCTACAGAGAGGCAGCCACTGCCTAAAAACAGCAACTGCCTACTCCTCAAGGACTTGGATTCTAGAGCCAGCTCCTCACCACATTGCTAGGGAACCCTGGTACAGATCTTTCTGAGCTTCAGTTTCCTCCTCCAAAGAGGGAAGATACTAATGCCCGCCCTGCCTACTGCTATGAGTCTCTATGAGGAGCTAATGAAAAATACATATAAAGCAATATTGAAGGCTGCAAAGCATTAAACAAAGGCAAATTGATGGTATTATTATATAATTCCCAAGCTCAGGAAGAGAGAAACAACTATCAACTTTTTTTATGGAGACAGAGAGCTAAACATGATCAAAATAATCTTTTTTCTTTAATCCCTCCCCCCAAATTACACTTTGTGAAGTCAAAATTGTCACAGAAACTATTAAAGAAAATAATAATTGCCACTATAGGATCAGAAACAAGCTGTAATTCCCACAAAAAAAAAAACTAAAAGCCAACACAACACTGTTGCCATGTATGCCCAATGCAAACACAGGAAAATGTCAAGCTTGTTAAATCAATTGTTATCAAGTTATGAAGAAAACTCAATACTTTCAGAAGCGATTTCACCAGTGACGTCATCATAATAATTACCACCATCTTTACAATCCAAAGAAAATTTGCAGAGCATCCATCATAAAATAAAATCACTATTAATCAGAACCTAATTAACAAAAACCAAGTAACCAAATATATTTTCCAGTACTCCTTTTTTTGCCAAAACATTTTACAACAAAGCAAGGTGGCATAATAGAGTTTGTTAAGACTCCAGAAAATGTAAGCATCATAAGAATAGGGCTTCTGTTTGTTCACTACCATATTCTCAATGACTAGAACTGGGACTGTTTGTCAATAAATATTTGTTAAATAAATATGAAAAATTGCATATGATTATACAATCATATATAGCAATGGTGACCCTCAGTATTTGCAAGATTCTACATCATCAAGGAAAGTTTTCTTTAAAATCAGTATGTAATACTAATCAAGACTAAGAACAAAGACTTTCCACACTTCTGTAACTCCAATGTATCAGAAAGTATTGAGAATTCTGAATAATTTACCATAAAATGTAATAAATGCTGATTAACTGAAATTTTCCCTGACTTTTATTTTAAGGTACCTCTCCCCAATATCTGTTCACAATGGAATTTCTCAGGAAATGTATGCTGATACTAGGTGTTCTTGAAAAGTCTAGCTCAGGGTTCCATCTTCCATAAAATTTATTATTTCTTTTTCTTGTCTTACTGTGTTGGGTAGAAGTTATAACACAATATCAAATAATAGATATTGTATCAGGTACTCATCCTTTTTCTCTCTTTAGAATTAATTGTGTTAAGGAACTTTCCTTTTATTGCTCATTTCCTATTTTATCAAGAATAGATGCTGAATCTTATCAATTGCCTTTTCATCAACTAAAGCTACACAAATTGTTAAAGCTCAAATTGATTTGTAGTTTGGAACAGTGACATTGAAAAATCATTAGGGTGTAATTATTAGCCCTAATCCCAAATTGCAGAGTACCTATATTAGCGTAGTTCAAGGTCTTGGCACAATGGTAATCTCCTTATCCTTCTCCTATAAGGAGGTATAGGAAAGTACCAGCTGCGGTAAGTTTGGTTAGTACCATGTGATCACCCAACTATCAGATTATCTATCACTCTAGCTGAAAAGTACTGGCTTTATGTGGATCTACTCCTTTGACTTCTTGATAGGGACAAAATAGGGAACAAAGCAAGGTTTCTGCCTAGGACAATATCTGGCACATAGTAGGTAATAAAAATTTGTTGAATAAATTAAAAGTGAAAAATATTTAGGGTGCAATGACTTTTTTGGAGGTAGTTCTTGGGCACTTTTTTCAGTTTTGTCCATAAATATTAATCAATTTAATTTTTACTTCCTACTTTAAATTGGATATTTTTGTTTTTCCAGAAAATAACCTATTTCATCCAGACTTTTTTGTTTTAGCACTTCACAATTTAAAAACTCACCTCCATGAAAAAGAAAAAGGTTGGCAATAGCTGTTTTGCCATTGTGTTTCATTAAAGAGTTTTTGAGGTTTCTTGCCCCACCTTTTTTTAATTTCTAAGGAGAGAGATCCTTAATTTAAACTTTTATTATTAATTTCTACTTTATTAAACTGTGGCCTGAGAATTCAGCCTATATGCTTTTTGCAATATTGAGATTATTTTCATGATAAATGTTTATAAATGTTCCAAGAATGGAACAAAGAGGGCATATTCTCTATGGGATATAAGGTGCAATTGATAACTCTTGGACCATTTAATTATATTTATAGACTGATGCTTCACCTTCTTGGCTTTTTTTGCCAGACTGATCTAACAATGAGATGACTGAGTGGGTAGATTATGGATGTTGGCTGAGTAAAAGGATGAATGTAACAGAAGGAATCGATTAAGGTTTATACAAACAAAAAAATGTCAAAGTGTAGAAATTCAATTATAAGACATATATTTATTGATAGGAACATTTTAAAGGCTATGCTTAATTATGTAACTTTCTAATATAGAATGAAATCACTAATATTAAAACACGTGAACCTGGCACAATAAATATGATAAATAGTAGCTTTTAAATTTATAAAAATAAAATATGCCAGCAATTGATAATATTTTTTAAATCCAATTAAAATATAAATACCTATTATGGAAAGTTAAAAGAAGGCAAAGTGATTTAAATTCTGACTCCATCAATTACTAGTTGTGTGTGGCTTTAGGTGACCCATTACTCTCTCCAGATCATTTATTCATCTCTAAAAGAGGATGTGCATGTTGTTATGATAATGTTTATGAAGCGCCTACCACCAAGAGGTTCCTAATGAGTTGGAGCTCATATTATTCGGAGTTAATCCTTTATTAAGCTATATATGAAATTGATAGTGTTCTATCTTCAAATATTTTAAAGAAGAAAAAAACCAGTATTTGATACTTCCTTTGGGGAAAGACATATTTACCTAAGTTATTGTACCTGACTTCTTAGAATGAAATTGAAATTTGCAAAATGCAGGTAGTATTAACTATCTGGTGATATTCAGATTAGCAGAATCATACCAGTCTGTAATAATTCTTGTTTTTAAGTAAAATAATATATTTGTAGAATTTTCATTTATCTGTCAAAATTCAGTCAATAAAAATATGAACAATCATCAGTTGTATCCAGAAAAAAAAGTAACATGAAAGATGAAGAAAAGCCTGATACTTTTAATAAAGCAGAACAGAGATAAAAGCATAGATGAAAAAATCATAACAGTAATTACCACTGGGTTCTTACCTTTGGTTGTTTAAGTAATATATCTGTGCCTTCTAGAAATGGAAGTCAGTGGTGTATCATAAACAAACAGGGATATACTGTAAATCTTGACATAAATCCAGGCCCTAGTTTTTTAAGTAATAAATGTGGTGATCTTCTCCCTTCCTCATTTCCTTAAATATGCACAAATGGCTACTTTCTTAATCATTTCCCAAGAAGAAACGGTTCCATGGCATTGACAAAGGAGGATTGTCATGACTCAGTATTGGATTTGCGGATTAATAAACAGATGAAAATAACAGCAACCAAACAATCATTATCCTCTGCTTGAGCCTGAATTTATTAATATGCATAAGAGTTAGAGATAAAAGAGGGTTTCTCAAAGCTATACCTCTGAACAAATTCAAAAGTGGTTAACCTAAGGTAATATTGCCTGATGAATTTTCTTCAAGTTAGGGTGTCAAAGTTTACCTAGGGCTACAATCTTGAAAGAATTGTCTAGGTTTTTTTCAAAATATGATTAAGTTTTCATTACAGTACAATCATAATTAAAATGATTAAAATATAAATAGGGCACATTTATTCATTGTTTTTTTATTATGTATTTTGTGGAAGAATGTGCATACTTGAAATGTATCTGGTTAACAAATAAAATAGGATGAGATTGAGCTTGCCTGGAGGAGAAATTTTTTCTTTAAATGTGCAAAAAATTCAAGATATGCCAGTTAGTGTCTAAAGGTTACTCTAATGACCTAAAAGTAAATTTCTTTAAGAATTTTTTATGCAAAATATGACAGTTTATATACTCATAAAACTTATGCTTATGGCTGAAAATCAGAATGATGTCTAATAACTTCTGTCTCATTTAGCAAAATTGCCTTCATGTCAATCTATCTGCCCCTAAAATACATCATTCTCTCTCCAGTATTGTCCATGCTTGTCCTGCTGAATAGTTAACTAATGAACAGCTCAGATAACGTTGCCTGCTCAGTTAAATAGCTGCAGCAACCAGCAGGGCCAGGAGGCTCTCAAAACAAGAGATATTCCAAGATGTCTCGCAAAGGGAATTAGGGGAGTATAATGAACCTGTGAATCAGCACCTTCTTTCAGTTTTTCACAGCTCATTCAATATTTTGTCAAATTTACCACTTTGATTTAATTTTTTGAATTCTTGTACTTAAACACATACCCTTTAAGCTCCTGGTATGCACATCTTTGATAAACCCATTCCTATTATAAACTTCCCCCAAAATAATCAATGTAGTCACTTATGTCACAACTTAGCTTTTTGCTCAAGTGTTATTGTGTCAGTCCCTTTAAGTAGAGCTACATAATCTACTTAGGAAAATAAGCCCCTTGCCTTGAATAACTGTACAGTATCTTAAACCTATCTCTATGAAATTATTCAGTTTAAATATTTCAAAAAGCATAGAGTGGAAATAAATATTAAAACCATAGATATAAAAGTAAAATAATGAATAGACACATAAGAAAAAATCCCAAGAGAGGAAGGAACTTGACTTTTCTTAGTGGTAAATAAATGTTTTAAATCCTAAAACCATCTTCCAAAGTAGACACTTTATCTACTTCATTTTATACTGGAGGAAAGGATAACTAGAAAATTAAGTAACTTACCCAGTGACAAAATGGCTAGAACTGTAGCAGAGCTGAGCTGGGACTCGCTCCCAGGGAGGGTTGCCAGATTTAGCAAATAAAAACATAGCATAAGTATGTCCCAAATGTTGTATGAGATAAACTTATACTAAAAGACTTCTTTGTTGTTTATCTGAAATTCATATTTAACTGGATGTCCTGTATTTTATCTGGAACCCTACAACTAGGCCTAAATGACTCCAAAGCATCATACTGCCTTTGTTATCCAGAAGGTAAGAACATGAAAAATCAGTGTAAGTCACCCAAATTCAGCAATGTGCCTCTAACAGTGACAGCAAAGAACATCAGGTTTTGGAATCACAGGCATGAGTTTGAATCTCAGCTTCACTATCCACTAGCTTTGGGATTTGAAGCATGGTAGTAAACTTTCTGGGCTTCAGTTTCAGTTCTCATGGAATGGGTATGATAACACCTTGCAGATTTGTTGTGAGGATTACATGAGATAAAGTAATGCGATGAATTTATTACAGTTCCTAGAACACAGTGAGCACTTGGTAAGTGGATCTTATAGTTACCATAACTTTTTAAAGTTCAACTTTATGTTACAATAACTAGTTGCATTGTCTTAAATTTGCTGGTCTCTTTCAAAAGTTGAAAATATACTTTCCGGTTAAGAAATGTGCTAGACTTACTTAGAACAATTTTCCTCTGGTCCTAGCTCATACACCGAATATGTAACTAAAATAAATAAACCTGAGAAATAAAACAAGGTGACAAGATTGGGAATTTGCTCCCATGTGTAGCCATGGAATGTTCATTTTCTCATGGTTTTCTTGTCATTCAAAACTTCTTTCAATGATTGTAATGAGTTCTATAAAACAGTAGAAGCAATGATTCTAGGATAACTTTCTTCCTCTGCCAACTTAATTCTTGGTTGGCACCACGAAACCACATAGAACTTGTCATTATAAAACAGTTCTTTCTCAATGAATCATACACACACACACACAAGATTCTTTTATGTACTCAGAATGACTCATTCGTTTTCTCTTGTACACGTCTTCCTATATGCCTTTCGCACTTCCATCATGCACCCTCTACCTTCAAAAATATAATTAAGGATGAATTGAATATTATTGTTTCTTGGGATAATGCTTATTATTTGTGCACTCTTGAGAAAATTACTCAATCTTTTGAAGCTTCAATTTCCTTACATATAAATGGAAATATCATGCCTACCTCATAAGGTTTTTGTGAAAATGAATGGATCCAGATTATACTAGATCACACACTGCATAGAAAAGGACACTTAATAAATGTCCTTTTCTCTTCCTTTCCCTTCTCTCTAACCAACTCAACTGGAACTTTGCAGCATATTGCTTAAATCTCACCAGTACCCAATATGTCATATTGGGCTTGTTGATAAGCAGGTACATGTAGCTATTAAGCAACTACCTGTATGTGAAGATACAGAGCCATTATTAATGATTAAGTTATTAATAACTTATTTCTAAATAATTTATCATGTAATTCTAGCCAAATGTGACCAAATGAAATGACACATTTAAATTTTTTAATGAAAATCTGTGTTTTATGCATGTAGAGGGTTTAACAATGCTGAATAATAATCTTTCATAAAGGCATACAATTAGTTCAAGGGTTCGCTCATTCATTTAAGAGAAAATTAGCATCTACAAGGGCTGGGCACTGTTCTAAACACTAGGGATCACAGGAGCACAAGTCTTTTCCTTAGACACCTACAGAGGAGGGAGATAGACCAGAAAAGAGATGCTTACAGTATAGTGTGATGGAGACCTGAGGGAGCACAGACAAGGAGCCCTAACCTATTTTGGGGGGAGGAAAGGAACTGAAAGACTTCAAGGCAAAACTAACTCTTTGCTTAAATTGAACATAAGTAGGGATTTTGTTTTCGTGTCTAGAATATACATGCTGGGATATTTTTCCTATTCACCCAAATGTAAAAGGGAAGGGTGTCTGGCATTATTTTGTTTTCTCCTCCTAAGTGTGACAAGCTTGGCACAGTCTATCTAACACTGGATTTCTTTTCCTCGGGCCTGCAGTAACCTTGACTGATAGAAAGAACATAGCCACATTAGATTATCTGTTTAGTAGGCTATTTTTAATCTGGTTCCCTGTCTTGCTTTGTCAGCTGCCTCTAAATATTTATAATCCTATTAAAATTACCTCTAACTATAGATGCTCATTTGCATGACATCGACTCTTGTATTTTTGTTTTAAAAATTATGTGATTTAAGGGAATCTAGCTCTTGGCCCTTAATTATTAAATATTTGGTACTCTGACTTCCAATACTCCAAGACCTTCAGCCAGAGAGTCAATGTTATCTCCTCCACATTTATAATCATAATAATTAAATTTTATGTAATTAATTATTAGTGTCTAATTCCTCTGTAAGAATGAGGGCAGGAACTGCATCTACATTGTTTATTACTGTATCTCTAGTGTCTAATCCAATGCCATGTATAGTCATTCATTCATCAAATACTTATTAAGTGCTAGGCTCTATTCTAAGCTTTGGGGATACAACTGTAAACAGAATTATGTCCTTATTCTTGTGGAATGTATATTCCACAAATAAACAAAGTAGTAAACATATAAGAAGTCAGGTGATGATTAATGATATGATTAAGAAAAGGAAAGCAGGGTAAGAGAATAGAGAATGATGTGCAGCTGAGGAGGGACTGTTTTCAATGTGGTAGTCAGTGAAGGCCTCATTTAGCAGAGGCTGGAAGATAGTGAAAGAGCTAGCTATGCCCACTAACAGGGGAGAGTCTACCAAGCCAGAAAACAGCCTGTGCCAAGCCCAAAAACAAGACTGCACTTGGAGAGTGTAGGGATTAGCAAGGAGGCCGGTATGGCTAAGTTAGAGGAAGCAAGGGGAAGAATGGTAGGAGTTAAGATCTGAGGGGACAGATCGTGTAGGGCCTTACAGGCCAAGATAAGAACTTTGGCTACTACCTTGAGATGAAATGGAAGCCATTGACGAAGCAGAGGAGAGGTGTCACTGGATACATGTTTAAAGACTTACTCGAACTCTGGTGTGGAGAAGAGACCATCATTGGGTGGAGTTAGTGAGAAAGCAGGGAGACCAATAAGGAAATTAATATAATAATTCAGTAAGAGATAACAGTGGTTCAGATCAGAGTGTTAGAACTGGAGGTAGTAAGAAAGGGTTAGAGTCCAGATACAGTTTTAAGATAGAGACAATAAGATTTGCTGACTGATTAGATGTGTGGTTGGAAGGTGTATGTACCCCAGAAAAACACATCCCCCAGAACACCACAGTCTTCAGGGAGAAGGCATCACTTTGATGATGCCTTAATTTGGACATTTTCCTGGCCTCAAAATCATGAGCAAATAAATTCTAACCCAACCAGTTTCATGGTATTTGCTTGAGCAGCCTAGGAAACTAAAACAGGTTTTGGTACCAGGTGAGTGAGATGCTGCTATTGCAAATACCAAAAATGTGGAAATGCTTTTGGAGTTGGGTAATGAGTAGAGGCTAGAAGAATTGTGAGGTGCTTGATTAAAAAGGCCTAGATTGCTTTGAAGAGACTGTTGGTAGAAATATGGATGCTTAAGTTACTTCCAGTGAAGCCTCAGAAGAAAATGATGAATGTGTTATTGGAAAACAGAGGAAAGGTGAGCCTTGTTTTAAAGTGTCAGAGAACTTGGTGAAATCGAGTGCTAATGTCAGATGGAAGGCACAATCTGAAAGTGATACACTTAGATATTTAGCTGAAGATATTTCCAAGCTACGTGTGGAAATTGCAGCTTATAGTAAAATGCATGAGGAAATGGATAAGTTGAGAACTGAACCCCTGGGCATAAAGAAACTGGAAATAGATGGCTTTGAAAATTCTGAGCTTCCAGAAAGTGAGTCTCCAGAGAATAGTGCTCTGTGTGAGGGTTTAACTGAACATGGATCCAGTCAGCCATTTCAGTGTAAGTCAGGATTGGAGGTGCAGTTATCCAGGAAAGTTCTGTGAAAGTCCAACTTTCTGATGGTTTGGACCCCTGTATACTACATGCAAAACCGACAAGCTTCTTGCATAATTTGTACAAATGGAACCACTGCCAGCCTGGACTAAAAGGGACAGAGAAGACACAAATTGAAGAAAAACGCACTTCAAGGGCGGAAACATGGAAGCTGAGGTCTTCTCAGGCCAACAGAGTGGGCCCACCCATGTGTGTGGAGAGGATGAGTCTGCCCTGGCACTTGGAGAGGGCAGACATTCTACCCCATTGTTCAGGAAGAATGCTGCCACCCCAGTGCTCAGAGAGGGCAGAGCTTGTGCCCCCAAAATTGCAGAGAGTCTGGCTGACACCCCAGTGCTTGGAGAGGGTGGAGCCTTCACCCCAGTGTTCAAGGAGAGCATGGTGGCTGGGTAAGCACTTGGAAGGGACAGGGCTGCTGCTTCATCAGGGCTGGAGGACAAAAGAATGTTCCATAGATGACTCCCAGACCTTCAAATCTAATGGAATACGTCCTGCAGAATTTCGGAATTGTTTGGGATCCATGACCCCTGTTGTCCTTCCAGTTTCTTCCTATGGGAGTGAAAATGTTTATCCTATGCCTGTCCCTCCATTGTATATTTGAAGCAGTTAACTTGTTCTCTAGGTTTCACAGGTCCACAGAAGAGGGGAAATGTGCCTCAGGAGACCATACCATAATTAATTTTGATGAGACTTTGTACTAAGCATTGTTTCTAAAATTATTTAAGCTTTTGGTGATGTGACAATATGCATGTATTTTGCATGTAGAAATAACATGTCTTTTGGGGGTCCAGAGTGTGGAGTGTGATGGTGCTTTGAAGCTATTTGTACTCCAGGGCATGTTCTTAAATTTAGTCCATTCCTATGAGTATAAACCCACTGTAAGTAGGACCTTATGATGAGGTTATTTCAGTTAAGGTGTATCCCACCTCAATCAGGATAGTCTTACTTCTATTACTCAAGTCCTTTATAAAAGAATGAAATTCAGGCAGGGAGAGAAAAAGCTACAGGAACCAAGAAGTTGAAATGGAACATGGAAGAGAATGGAGAGGTATTTCCTTGAACAGCCTAGGAAACTAAAACTAAGGCTATGAGGTGTGAGTGAAATTAGAGAGCCAAGGTTGACTCTAGATATTTTTATCTAAGCAACTAAAGAAAAGAGTTTGATATTTATGAGATGGAGAGGACCCCAAGAAGAGCAGACTTGGGGGTAGAGAGAGATTAGGAGTTCTGTTTGAAAAGTTAGGAGTTGTGTACACTAGTACCACAGTAATATTCAGTGAAATTAAAGACCCCATATTTTCTTGTACTTACTTTTTTCTTTTAATTTATTAATAATTTTTTGTTAGAGAAGTTGTAAGTTTACAGAAAGATCATGCATAAAATGCATGCATAAAATATGTGAAATACAGAGTTCCCACATACCACCCTATTAAAACACTTTGCATTAGTGAGGTTCATTTGTTGTAATTCATGAAAGAACATTTTTATAATTGTACTATTTAAAATAGGGTTAATAGTGTTGTCTTCTACTTACTTTTATTAATCATTATTCAACCAAGAGGAAATGGAATCTGTAGAGCTCTAAGAATAGAAATTTTGATAATAAGATAAGCAGTAGAACCTGCCTTCCATGGCCCTTCGAGCTCAAATATTTTTTATACATATTCCACTGACAGAGTTTGGAGGTACAGGACCCCATCTTATTGTAACATAATTTGGTATATACATTGTAAATATGTTATTTTCAGAGATAATCTGATTTCTATCAAATTATCTACCAAAATAACTAATGTGAATCGACACATTCATTCATATACATTTATTAAGAATCTCTTAATTCTTCCTCAGAGAATTCAATTCAAATCACAAATAAGTAAAATGTGCAAGATTAGGAATTGCTATTGTTCTTATTCAGTTTAAAAACAAAAAAAAAGCTGGATAGCAACTATTACATGCTAAGCACTGGTCTAGGGAGTGTCTATAAGAGACAGTTGAGTTTAATTGTAAGTGTTATCACTTTTGATAGAAGACTAAATTTTGGTTCAAATACTAGTTCTTCCACTTGCTAGCTGTGTTACCTAAGACCAGTTATGTAACTTCTCTATTTCTTAGTTAAATGAGAATATAACTGATTCGTAATAATGATTAAATCTTGTCTAGTACAAATGAGGTGCTCAATATGTGGTTCGATTTCTGCTAATAAGTGTATCATCTTAGAATATAATTTAGCTTGTCTGGTAGATTAATTTACTGGGAGAGAAATCAATAATTACAGGACATGACCATCCAGTCTGTAACACCAGACCCTTGAAAGTTGTTTGTACAAAATCAGTCCCAAGAATCCTTTCA
This sequence comes from Choloepus didactylus, assembly GCF_015220235.1. Lineage (NCBI taxonomy): Eukaryota > Metazoa > Chordata > Mammalia > Pilosa > Megalonychidae > Choloepus > Choloepus didactylus. Next base: position 51,996,539 of record NC_051309.1, read on the forward strand.
CCTTTGAATGCGTAAATAAGTTAGCGTTTTAAGCCTACAGAATCATGATACTGCCTCTAGAAGTTGTACACATATCAAGGTAGCATTATTCTATGGTAACTGAATCATTCATACATCTGAATTTATCTGGTCTTGAAAACCAATGAAATTTTGATTAATTCTTTTAAATATCTAGAAGAAGCTGAGTAATACAATTTTAGCACCACAGGCACACCCCAAACATTGGCAGGACAGGGGCAATAGAACAAATATAGGCCCACATACTACATGTCTAAATATTTAAAATCCAACTAATAAACTGTTAAAGGAAATATGTTTTGTCCCACATTGAAAAACACACCTTCATAAAAAAATTTAAAATCTATAAAAATGATGGTTTTTAATATGATTGAAATTCGACAAAATATCAAAGAGAACTGGATTTAATCATTATTACACATCTGGGTGGGTCTATTGATGGGCTGGTGATTTAGGTTAGTAACTAAATAAAGAGAGACACAAATGATAAATTAGTATATATTTCATAAGATTTCTTTTTCTGCTTTCTCGGAAAAATCACTTAATATGTTATAATAATCAAGATTTTCATTATTTGTGTTCTATTGACAATATGGCTAAGTTAGACTACATTTCTTGAGTCATGATAGATTTTAGATCATTTTTATTGATTTCTATTTGGAAGAACGCTGCAATGTTTACTTCTCAATACAATTCATAACATAATACTTAGATTCAGAAATGAATCATGAATTTTAAGTATCATGTTCATACATTGCAATGAGCTCACATAAATCACCTTAATTGTTTTCCTAGCTTCTGCCCATGAAAAGTAGCTGGTACAGGACTTACCCTCCAACAAAAACAAACTAGAAAACTGGAATACATATATGAAACAGATATTAGGCCACAAGCAGCATAAGAGTATAATATTTGAGAGAAAGAGAAAAATTTATTTGAGCCCTGCTTGGAATAAATTTCTGCACTGTAACACAAGTAGAGAGAAAACAAACAAAAGCCCAACAGTCTTGCTTAGTTGAGAGGTCAGAAATATGAGCTTGGAGGCCCAAGTGGTTAGAATTTGTAGAGAATACCAGAGAGGAAGAAATTATGCAGAGATAGAACTCCAGAAATCTGCAGAGGGGTCTTCTTGAATCATTGGTAGACTATTAAGCTGCCCATGCATAGACTAAAATGCCACATCTTTCAGGGACTATTTAATTCCCATAGTTTGTACAGAGCTTGGAGACAATCAAGGTCCTATCTGCCAGAGTGGAAAGACTTTATTATAGATCCCAGACATTAGCAGAGATTATTAAAAAAAGCCACACCTTAGTAGTGGGGCTAAACTTGCTCAGGGGCAAAGGATACTGTAGAATTACAATAACAAAGCTTTAAAAAGCTTGGAAAAGAACTAACTGATCTTTCAAGTAACCTAACTGCCCACCAAAAGAAAACTTAATGTTCTTTTAAGGAGGTAACAAAATCCAAACACTTCACAATGCCACATCATGTTGTCCAGTATTCACTCAGAAATTACTGGACATGCAAAGAAGCAGGAGAATGTCACCCATAATTTGCAGAAAAAAATCAATTTATATTTGCAGCCAAGAAATGATGAAGATAATTAAATCAGCAAGGAATTTAAAACAACTATTATATAAATATATACAAGAATTCAAAGGAAACATAAACATAATGAGAAACAAAAATGGAAGATATGAAAAAAAACAAAGAGAAATCAAAATTAAAATAGCAGAAATGAAAAATTCACTAGAGGACTTAATAATAGATTAGACACTACAGAAGATAAGGTCATTGAACTTGAAGACACATCAATAGAAGCTGCCAAACTGAAGCAAAAAGACACAAAAAAGCAGAGCTTCCATGACTAATGGGACCACATTGAGTGGCTCAATATATATATAAGTGGAATCCTAGAAGAGAGAAGGTTAAAAATATATATATTTGAAGAAATAATCGCCAATATCGTTCAAATTTGGTGAAAAGTTTAAAATAACATATCCAAGAATCTCAATAATCTCACAGAATAAACACCAAGAAAACCACACTAAGACAAATCTAAACACAATTATACTAAAACTAAGTGGCAAAAAGGAAAATTTAAAGACACCAGAGTGGGGAAGGGCACATTATCTACAGGGAAAAAAAAATTAAGAATGCTTATAACTTTCTAATCAGAAGTAATGTAAACCAGAAGACAATGGAACAATATCTTTCAAATGCTCTGGAAAAAATATTTTTGATTTATATCTCTATACCTAGGGAAAGTATCTTTCAAAAATTAAGGTGAAATAAAGACAATTTTCAGACAAACAAAAAACTGAGAGAACTTATTGCCAGTGAATTTATACTATAAGAAATGTTAAAGGAAATTCTTCATAATTGAATCCAACCATTTCAATAATTTTTAAAATGTAATCAAACTAGCTCAAGCGAGCTTCCCTGATTGGCAATACACACCCATGGCCCAGGAGGATAACAAGTCCTCACTCCATCCATGGGAAGAGAATAAGGAAGCTTAGTGTTTGAGACTCTTCCTAAACTTTGCCTTATGTGTCTCTTCTTATGGCTCCATCTTATTTGTATCCTTTCTGCTATAATAAAACTGTAATCCTAAGTATAGAGCTAAAAACAAAAATGTAATCAGACTAAACACACCAATTAAAAGGCAGAAATTGGCAAATAGATTAAAAAGGAAAATGCAGCTATATGTTATTTTATGAGAAACAAATTTTAAATATAAAGATACAGGTAGGTTCAAGATAAAGGGGCAGAAAAGTTCTGACATGTAACCTCTAATCATAAGACAGCTGATTTAGCTGTATTACTATCAGACAAAACAGATTTCAAATAAAGATGAATTACCATATCTAAACCAGGGACACTTAATAATGTTAAAGAGTTAATTCATCAAGGAGACATAATTCTTTATGTGTATGTACCTAACAACAACACTTGAAAAACTCATGAAACAAAAGCTGACAGCACTTAAAGTGTAGACAAACGGACAATACTATTAGAGACTTTTAACAATCCTTTCACAGTAATTGATAGAATAAATTTTTAAAATTATTAAGAAACTAGAATTTCAACAACCATTTTAACTTAATTGACATTTATAAAACACATTCTTTTCAATTTCACTAGGAACATTCACCATGATAGACCATATGCTAGGCCATAAACCAAGTCTTATTAAATTGCAATGACTGTTATTATACAGAATATATTCTGTGTATAAAACAATTAAATTAGAAATCCATAACAGAAGGAGAGCTGGAAAATCCCCAAATATTGGAAGTCAAGCAATACATTCTAAATAAACCATAGGTCAAAGAAGAAACCACAAGAAATACTAGAAAATATTTTTAACTAAATGATAAAAAATAACCAGAATATATCAAAACGTGTGAGATGTAGCTAAAGCCATACTTGCAGGGAAATATTAGCTTTAAATGCTTGTATTAGAAAAGGAGAAAGGGTTAAAATCAATGATCTAAGCTTCCACATTAGAAACTAGAAGAAGAGTAACTTAAAGTAGAAGGAAGGAATTAATAACATTGAGAGCAAAAATTAATAAAATTTTAAAAGTCAGTGGAGAAAAAGTTAAGAGTTGGTTCTGGGAAAGATAAATAAAATTGATAAACCCTTAGTAGACTGAAAAAAAAAGGAATCACAAATTGTCAGTGGCTGGAAAGGAAGAGAGGACATCACTATAGATTCTACGGACATTAAAATGATAATTATGGAAAGTTACAAGCAACTTTATGGCAATCAATTTCCTGACTTAGATGAAATTCACAGATTCCTTAAAGGACACAGGTTTCAACCCCTGCCTACACAAACACAAATTAATTTAAGGTGGATCATTGAAAAAAAAGCTAAAAACCCCTGGAAGAAAACTAAGAAGACTATCTTAGCAACCTTTTAGTAGGTCAGTATTTCTTAGGACATGACACTAAATAAATAACTATCTTAGAATCTTAGATTATGTTTACTATCATCACCAATCTTTGACAAAGGCAAAGTTGTCTAGCCTGATGTCCAAGGGTCAACAACAACAACAACAAAAAACACTTAAAATAGAAATTTCAAGTTTTTTAAGGCTTCTTATCCAAAGTTGTTATACATCTCTCTCTCCTTCAACTTTCACTTACTCCCCTTCCCCAGTGTTATTTGTTCTGCACAAAGCCATTCAAGTGTAGAAAAGGTGTGTGCCTTGGATTATTCTTAGCTTTTCTCCCATCAGCCTAAGAACAAGAAAAGCAAGATTGAGGCCTCTGCTATGGAACTCTTAGGTAATGAAGTTAATAGCACTGCTCATGATTACTTGGAGCAAAGGTAAGTTGAGAAGACGGTTTTCCTCAGTGACGAAATGCCAGAGCACAAAGGTTCCCCCGTTTCCCGTGGTGAGAGTTTTAACAGCAGTTGTGCCCGTTTTGTATTGCATAATAGTTAAGAACATTCTCTGGAGACAGCCTCCCGGCTACTACTGCCCGCTACCAAACCTTCCGTTGACTAGTTGAGTAACCTTGTTAGTTTACTTAACCTCTCTCTCTGTCTCTAACACTTGATCTCTAAATTGGTGGTTAATAAACTATGCCGTGAGATTGAGTTAATACACATAAAATACCTGCATATTTATGGTATGCATATTTATGGTATAGCAGAGGTACCATAAATGTTAGCTACTATTTTTTGTGGGAGTAGGTCGTTTCGATTTGGGCAATGCTTTTTCCTTAAGGATTTATTTCAGTAACTGACTCAGAAAATGGGAGGGGAAAAGTTTGCTGGTTGGAAAAGCGGGAAGGGCTGGGGTGAAGGGCCAGCGGGAGAAACAGCACAGAACAAAGTCTGTTCTAAAGCACCCAGAATCAATTTTATCAGGCTAAACAGCCCATGCAACTTCGGCACACTGCAGCTAACACCCAAAGGTTTTAAAAACCAGCAGGACCCTCAAAGCCCAGCGCAGGAGACATTTCCATTCCTCAGAAGCCAGGAGGTAGCCTCAGCACAGCCTTTACGCCACCAAATTCCCCGAGAGTTTCCTCGCGGTCTCCCTGCTCCAAGAAACGCCGTTGCCCTGAGGAGGTGTATTTGCGTTTTCTGGACTCCGCGACTTCAGCAGCGGTAACGAGGGACAGCTGGCCCTGCAGCCAGTCCCACCCGCGGGTAGGAGCCCGCGCTGCGGTGGCAGGGAGCCCAGGGGAATGGCCCCCACCCCCAGGCCTCGGGGGCGTGGCTCGCGCGGAGGCCCCACCCATTGGCTGAGACGGGCCCGGGGGCGGGGTCAGCGCGCCCCAGTCCGGGACCCGGCGGCTCCGGCAGAACACTGGTCCATGGGGAGCAGGAGAGGCCCAGGTGGGTGAGGAGCGAGCGCCTGCGCCCGGGAAGCCCCGTCTCGGGGCCATGGGTGGGCAGGTGAGGCTGCCGCCCGGAGAGCCCTGCCGAGAAGGTGAGTGTCTGCCCCGAGGCGGGGCACCCGGCATCTGGATTGCAGAGAGACCGGGTGGGAGATTCCCAGGTACTTTGGGGTGGAGAGAGAGATGTACCAATTCTTAAAGCACGCTTTCGTGATTTCGTTCATTCATTCCGTCGGTCCGTCAGCCGGCCAGCCAATCAGTAATTCGCGAGTATTTATTGAGTGTCTACGATGTGCCGTGCTCTGTGGGGAGACCTGGGTGGAACAGGACAGACGTGGTTTCCACTCTGATCCGGTAGGCAGAGCAGTATACATTACAGCGCGCTGACTATGTGACGGGGAAGTTCAGGGTGCTGGGGAAGACTCCCACGTCCCATGTGAGACGGATCCTTGGACACTTCCAGAGTCCGCCGTCGACGTCACCCCGTGGGCACTTGGTTGCTGCGTCCTGAGCTGGAGCCTTGAGGGTCAGACGCCGTGAGACCCGGACGCCCTGGACCCCTAACAAGGGCCGAGCCGCCCCACCTCTCTCCAGTTCCTTCGAAGTGAATGCGTCCCAGCACCACCGACCTCGCGTCTGACTCTGTGCCAGTCACCTCTTCGCTGCTTGGGACGAGAGCCCAGATGGAAAGGGAACTCGGCGCAGTCATTTGTGGGTTCTTCTCACTGCTGGCTAGCCTGGGGTTTCAGCTCCTCCCAAGCCCTGTAAAAATCGCTGGGCGTGGCCCCTCGCGGTCGGCCAGAGAACACTGGCAGGTGTTCCCAAGTCTCAGTGGAGAAGTGAGAGCCGGCTTAAAAGTAGGGGCCGTGGGGGCGCGGAACGGAGATTGAATATCCACTAGAATGATGGTTTTTACAATATCGAGGGGAAAGCCAATTTCTGATTTACCTGGTAATGTGGAAAGAGTTAATGTGGCAAAGAGGGGAGGGGCAGTGAGGGGCGTGATATGAACTATACCTCCAAAGTTGCTGGCCATTTTCCCGGTTTCCTTTCCTAGCTTGGCTTTTCCAATTTATTCCTTGAGGGGGAGAGTAAGAAAGGCAATGAACTAGTCAAAACTTTTGCCGATGAAAGACAAGGGGCAAGGAAAAAGGAAATGCCTGAACAGTCTACAAACTATTTAAAGATAGATTTGGCAAGTGGTTGGTAGGCAGCTGGATCTAGAATTATTTTCTAAATAATCAGGTTGTGTATTCTTTTTCTAAATAATTCCTAGACCAATTAGTCAGACTATACTAATACAGCCATCCTTGTTTACCCAAGGATCGGCAAGTAAAGAGAGTTGTGAATGTACCTGCTTATTTGAACTTCAGGATTTTTTTTTTTTTCATTCTTCACACATGCATTTAGTTCCAGCAAGAAATTTTCAAACTCGGTGGCTAATACCTGTGGTTTATTGTGGTAATTAATTGTGTGGTATGCTAGTGGCAAAGAATTGAGTGAAAAAGGAACCCCCATTATCAGTGGGAAAGGATTGGGCTCTGGCACCAGTCTCTCAGATGTGCCTTTCCTCCTTGATCTTTCTTGGACTGTAAAATGGTAATTATAATACCAATGGTATACAGTTGTAAGAGTATGTGCGGTAGGGATTACATATGAAGCACATAATTTGGAGCCTGACATGGAATAAAGGCTCTATTTTTCTTTCATTCATTTACTCAAATAACAAAGGAGAATCCATATGCCAGCCACTGGCCTAGGTGTGGGATAGGGATTTGCAAGACTGTTTCATCCTAGACCTAGGACTAGATCCCTACCTCATGCAGCTTAAAGTCTACATGGCAGATAATATGCAAAAAAAGAAAACACACAAATGACTAAAAAGGGGTCATTACCGATAATGGTAAGTATCATAGATTGTGTATTAAGAGAGTTGGAGATGTTTAGATTGGGTAGTCAAAAGGCCCCCCAGCAAAAGTGATATTTGAGTTAAGACCCAAATGACAAAGAGTCTGTCATGAATTTGAGGATAGAGCATTCCAAATCTACTTCCATGAAGAAAAATCTAAGCCCATACACTGGTTTTTATTTTTAAGACCATGGATGCTTCAAAAGATTTTTTAATCCAAAATTATCTCAATAAACACATTTAACATATAAGAAGTGTTGTTTTGTTTTTCCATATAAGCTTTTGGTATTATGGCACATATTCCACAGATCTTAATTTGGGCCCAATAGCCCATAGAGCTTTATTAAATTGAAAGCATGACACCGTGAAAATATAATGTAACAACTACAGCCATCACCTACCAAGCACCAACTGCATGTGGATTATGTGCCATATAGAGGGTTACAAAGGAAACAAAGGACAGAAAGACTGGGCTGCAAAGAGGAAAAGCAAATGTATTTTGATGCACCTTCTTGAGGGTTCTGACCTGGCTTGGGGATATGGGTAAAGGGGAGTAGACTGAAGGGAGAGAGGAATCCAGTGGTTATCAAAGTTTTTGTTCTCTGGACCACTCCTCCAGGGTGCAGCCAAGAGAGAGAAAAATGGTTCAAGCTGGCATTGAGAGGTGAGCCAATCTCTCTTCCACGGCCACAGCATTCTTGGCTTTAAGAAGGGGAAATTAAGGAACTGCAACTCTTGTATTGATTAGAATACGCCCCATATTCATGTTGTCTTAGTTCACCAGCCTACTGTGACAACTTCTACACAGGAGGTTGCCTTCGTACAACAGGAATTAATTGGCTCATAGTTTTGAGGTTAGGAGAAGTCCAAAATGGAGGCATCTCCCCAAAGTCTTTTAATATGCTGGTGCTGGCTGCCAGCAATCCTTGGGGATCCTTGGCTTATATCCCTGCCTCGCATCACATGGTGATGTCCTTTCCTTTATCTTCCTGCTCCTCCGCATGTCTTACTATGTCTGAATTTCCTCTGTTTATAAAGAATTTCAATGACCCAAACTATGGCCCACCCTCATTCAGTTGGGCAACACTTTAACTCAAAGTAACACCTTCAAAAGATCCTGTTTATAATGGGTTCACACCAGCAAGGAAGTGGATTAAGATTAAGGACATGTCTAAATTGGGGTACATAATTCAACCTCCACAAGTATAAAATATTTCTAAAATTTCAAGTGTAAACTTTATTATTTTATCCTCATACATAATTTAATTCCATGAGGTTTGTTAGTTGTTATCTCTATTTTATGGATGCAGAAACAGGCACAGAGAGTTGAAGGTTAGTAGTCAAACCAATCACAAATTATCTGGGCCTTTGCTTTCCCTACAGTTTCTCATTCCCAATCTCTGGCCTCTTCAATGCAGTTCTATACATTTTAATGATCCTGAGATTTTACTTTTAAAAATAACCCACATCATAAACATTTCTCAGAATTCTAAATGAACACAGTTTTTAAGATCAGGGCAAGCTGCCTTTTCTCTGTAAAATATAGCTACTTATATGTTGCACTAAAAGATAAAATTTCCTCTAGCTCTTCATTAGGAGATTAAAAGTACAAGTTGTTTTTCCAGACTTAACTAGAGTTCCTAAATGATGAAATTCAAAAGTGCTTAGAGGTAATAAAAACTCTCCGTTAAATGTTGTTTAGAAAACAATGTGGTATTAATTGTTGAGTCTAATATTTATATGAACTGAACAAGATTTTGTTAAAACCTTGATAGAAATGCAAGCTTATTATAATATTCTTTAGGTTCCTTTCCTGCATCTACATTCTTTAATTTTTTTTTTAATTTCAAGAGGTTTTTTTTAATCTTCAACAATTTAGTAACTTTAGTAATATAGAGACTGTCAAGTGTGAAAACAGCAGTTTATATAGAAAATAGATGGTCAACAGTCCTTTTAGAGTACTTGGCTTCCAAACACAATGACAATGGGAAGATCATATGGTTTTAAACTTTTTGTTTAATCAACAGTATCTTCTCAATTTTATTTTGGTTAACTGAAATAATGGGCTCTTTTCTTACCAAGCCATATCCGAGTTTGTAGATATGCCTACTATGGCTTGATTCACAAATTTGCTCTAAATTATTTCTCATTCTTATTCTGCTCCCTGTATTCCTGTTTGTTATCAGCTCCCTGAGAACAGAGGCCTGTTGACCTGACTTGTTGAGCAGTATCTCCCCAGTACTTAGAACACGGCCTGGCCTACAGGAAGCGCTCAGTATTGAAAGAATGAGTACTAATCTAGTGCCTGGCATGCTATTCTGTTGCAAGAATAAATTAAATAGATGTAAATACTATGTTGCTAATTAAGCTGTTAGGGGAAATTTGCTTTGATTGGGGGATATTGAGAAATACGATGAAAGTAATTTGAGAGGTTCCTTTAGATTGGATGATGCCTCTCTAAGCAGTTGACATCTTTGAAGTGTGAACTCAGTGAAAAGAAGGAGCCAGCTCCACCAGCCAACACCTGTAATGGGCTAAGTAATGGCCACTTCAAAGCTCTAAAGGAGGGAAAAATTCAGCCCTCAATAGGGAAAAAAGAAGAAGAGAAAGAAGGAGGAGGAGAAAGAGAAGGAGAAGAAGAAAGAAAAAGAAAAAGGTAGGGAATGAGCTTAGAGAGATAATCAGAGGCAGGATTCTGTTGGGCCTTATAGATCGTGGTGGGAATTTTGGATTTTTTTCCTGAACGAGAAGGGGAGCCATTGCAGAATTTTGAAACGAGGATGGCAAGATGGAACCTACTTTTCCAAAGACTCACGTCACCTGATTTTACTCCTGACTCATCTTTGACCTCATCTCACTCACCCCTCCTTCTCAAGCACATCCTCATCTCAGGGCTTTGACATTTACACAGCAGAGAGGCCTTTCCATTTATTCCTGTTTTAAAAATTATTGCTTTATGTCATTTTATTGCTTTGCACAGCACTTACCCTTCCTAACATATTATGTACTTAAATATTGGTTATCTATCTCTCCCCACTAGAATGTAGGAGTCAAAGGATTTTGTTTTAGTCACTGTTGTATCCCCAGCTTCTAGAATATGCCTGGCAGATAGTAGACACTCAATAAATATTTGTTGAATGAGTGAATGAAAAGACTAGTGTAGATGCAGAGAGGTGGGTGAGAAGGAGAGTAATATATTATGTCAGAGGGGAACAAGGTTTAGAATATGTAAAGCTTCAAAGTTCAGGGTTAAATGTTTAGATTTTTTTTGTAATTGTGATGAAAAGCTATGAGATGGTTTAAGCAGGTGTGTGACACAATCAGTTTCACATTGGCTAATGTTTGGAGACTGAATTGTAGAGAAGATAAGAGATTTCAATCCATCCTATACTAATATGAATAGGCAGGTGTATCCATCAGCTATTGCTGCATAATAAACAACCCTAAACTCAGTGGCTTGAAACAACAATCATATATTCTTGCTCATGTGTCTGTGGGTAGCTGGTGGTTGGCTGATCTAGACTGGGTTCACCTGGGTTGTCCCTTGACATAAGATAGCTCAAATCTTTTCCATGTGTATTCTTTCTGGGGTCCAGGCCAAGGAAGCAGGTGCTACTCAGGGAGCCTCTATTCTTGGCAGTTACAGAGGTACAAGAGAATAAACCCAACTACACAGCACATTTAAAGCCTCTCCTTGTCTCAGCTGTGCTGACATCCTATTAGCTACCAAGTAGGTTCCAGTCCAACATCAAGAGGAGACTAGTCTACCCCTGACATGATTTCCTCCAACTGCAAATATCTTGCAGTGATTGAAAGTATAGTTTTATGGAATCACAGAAACCAGATATTTTATACCATGTGATAAACTGGATAATTTAAACTATTATTCTCTGTTCCAGTTTGCTAATGCTGCCGCTATGCAAAATACCATAAATGGATTGGCTTCTATAAAGGGGGTTTATTTGGTTACAAATTTATAGTCTGAAGGCCATAAAAATGTCCAAATTAAGGCACCAACCCAGTATACCTTTGCCAAATGAAGGCCAATAGTGTCTGGAAAAACCTCTGTTAGCTAGGAAGGCACATGGCTGGCATCTGCTGATCCAGGGTTATGTTCCAGCTCCTCTCTCATTCCTGTGCATTCTTCAAAATGTTGCTCTTGGGGCATTTTGTCTTCTCTTAGCTTCTCTGGAGCAAACTCTAGGCTAGTATCACCAGAGTCAGCAAAAGTCTGCTTTCAACGGCCATCTCCAAAATGTCTCTAAGCTGCAGCAGTGAGCTCCTTCTGTCTGAGATTTTATAGTTAACTAATCAAGACCCTGGCTGAATGGGTGGGGCCACACTTCCATGGAAATAGCTAATCAAAGGTATTATCCACAGCTGGGTGGGTCACATCTCCATGGAAACAAACTAATCCAACAATTCCAACCTAATCAACGCTAATACATCTGCCCCCACAAGATTGCATTAAAGAACATGGCATTTTGGGGGACATAATACATCCAAACTGGCACATTCTACCCCATGGACCCCAAAAGACATATTCTTTCCAAATCCAAAATATATTCATCCCATCACAATATCACAAAAACTTAAATCATTTCAGTGACAGTAGGTAAGTATAAGATCCCATCAAAATCAGTTACAGGCATGGTCTATCCTAATGCAAAATTCCCCTCTAGCTGTGGACCTGTGAGACTTAGAACAAATTATCTGTTTCCAATATACAAAGGAGGAAGAGTCATAGGATAAACATTCCCATTGCCATACGGAGAAACTGAAAGGAAAACAGGGTTCACAGGACCAGAACAGTTCCTAAAACCCACAGTGCAAACCCCATTAGATTTCAAAGTCTGAGAGTCATTTATAGAACGATATTTGATACTTGGGGCCTGAGAGAGCAGGAGTCCAACCCTTTCCAAGAGCCTTCACGGCAGCCAGCTGGGGTGAGTGCTCCAACATGTACACACATTGGGGAAACAACCTTCTCAGCCCCACCCTCCTCAAACATTGGGGTGGCACCAGGATTCTCTTCCATCTCCAGGGCAAATGCTCAATCCCTTCAGAACAGTGGGGTGGTGGCCAGGCTCTCCCCAATCCCCGAGGAATGTGCAAATATAATAGTACTTGAAAAATTATTCAAAGCAATTCATCTTTGTATAAAAAATAATATTTTTCAACTGTTTTTATTGGTTTTATTTTTTTCTGAAATAGAAAGAATACTGGCCTGGGAATTGGGTTATTTGGCCCTGGTTTTGGCAGTTACATGACTTTGGCAAGTCACTTCATATCAGCATCACTTTCTTTGTGTATCAGTGCCTATAAGTTTAGAATTGGTCCATTAGCAACATTTATGAGCTACCAGGATTGTAAGCAAATTACTCTGAAAACAAAAATAGCTTATGATCAGACCACAAAATTGCAGATGTCTAAAGACATCTTCGGAATCATCAAGTTAAACTTCTTTATTTTAGAGATGAGGAAATTGAAAGTGAGTGATTATCCAATTTACGCATGATTATATCTGGTTAGTAGTAAAGCAGAAAGTGGGAAAAGACATATAATCCTAAAGAAAATTTGACTTTGCCTTTACATTTTAAAGTATGTGTGTATGTACAAGTATACGTGTGTGTATGTGTATGTACATAATTATATATGTATATATGTGTGTGTACCTTCATACATGTACACTAGGATACACGTATTGAGTTGACCCATATGAAACATTGTTTTTGCAGAGTCAAAAATTGCCAAGTATCATTAAATTATTTGGTTCAACATAATATAAGAACATTATACTTATTATAAGAGCAAAAACAATGTGAATTATGCAGATGTCCATCAACTATAAAGTAGAAAAATTAATCATGGTAGAGTCATACAGTGGAATTCTATAAAATGGTGGGGGAAAAACGACCCCTGCAGCCACATGCATCAACATTGCCATCAAAGAATACGTACTGTATGCTTACATTTTTAAAAGGGCAAAAAGGGTCAAAACTAAACAATTTACTTCTTGAAGATATGCTCATTTAGGGGATGACAATTTTTTTTAAAAGCAAAGGAATGTTAAACAAAAAATTAAAATAGGCTGTTACCTCTGAGGGTAATGTTTTCTTTCTTAAATTGGGTGATTGATACACTGGTACAGATGGCATTATTTTTATCACTGACATATTTTCTAAATATTCATTTCTCAATATTAAGTAAAATAAATGATGACATCAAAGAAGTAACACATCTCCTCTGCTAGAGGCATATAAATTAGTGCAGTGACTTCAGAGGGTTATTGACATGTCTATTAAAATGAAAAAATGATGAAAGTACTAGATTTTCTGTTTCTATGATCAGTAACATCTGGATTAAACTCAATGGATAATTACTTTGCTTCCTTGGATCCTAGGAATCCAACTCTGATTTGAGATATCTGTGATTCTTCTTAAATACTCCAAAATCCCTGCCCACAACTCGAATTCACTCATCTCTCCCCTTCAGCCCCCTGGCACTCTAACCTACCTTCACTCCTTCACTTCACTCACATCTGATGTAGACTCTCTCCCAAATAATAGGCTCCCAAAACATAAAACAGTTTATGTTCTAAGGTCCGTAGCCAGCTGAGATTTTTGCTATTTTTCCTGCCATAAAACTTGTAACGTGCACGTCCACTGCTTAATGAGAACTTGCGAAATGCAGCAAAGATTATTTGACCTCCCTCATCACCCTCCACTCCCACACCCCCTATAAATGTCGGAAACATTTTGCTCTGACAACAGTTTAGAAAGTATATTGTTTCACTGGAATGAGAGCCACCCACATTGATTTCAGAGACGAAGTTTTGGAATGGTTGTGTTAACTACATATTAAGCAACTCGAATGCAGTCATGGAATTCACTGGAAAGTCAAGTGACTTCCTACAGGAAGGAATGTAATTCAAATTCTTACTAACAGAAATATACACAACTCCTTTCCATTCTTGGGGTTTAGATGAGATGAATGGTGTCCAGAACAAGATTGCTGTTGACCAGCCTGCTTGAAAATTTGTGGTGGTTCTTACTAAAACTGACTGAAAATTTCTCAGTATTGTAGAATATCCCTGAAGTATATAATTCTTTCATGAAATGGTTAGAGGTTTCGATTCAGAATTTATTCTGTATCTCTGGAGCAATGTTAGTTCATGTCTTTTTCAAATTATAGAGGTAAGTGAAATAGTCATGAAAACCTTGAATTCAATTACTTTATGATTTTCCATAAAATACTTTTGGAATATTTTTGGCTGTTTCTTAACTTTGCATGTGATAAAATTCAGATGACATACTTGTTTGCCAGGGAGGCATAGATCCACTTACTGAAGTTTTGTTGCTAAGACATCATTTGGTTAAGCTGCCTTTTGTTGTTGTTCATATGCCTACTTGAGATTTGGGAGATATAAAACTGATTTTTTTTTTCATTGCTATCTAAAATTGTAGTTAGGAAAAAAATACTAAGTTGACTAATTTTCCTTTGCCCCTTTTTGTTTTGGGTAATTCATAATGGGAAATTATGCCTTTTTGTAAAAGGAAAAATAGTTGGAAAGACAAAAAATTTAGTCACAACATCACCTTGTCCGTAGCTTTTCAAATGGAGAACAAATTATATTTTATTATACAGTGTGAAAGTTTTTCATTTTGGTTTTCAGTGTTCAAAATGCCAAGGCACTTGGAATAATAGGGCTAGCTCAGTGTGTTCACATTCTTGTTTGAATCTTATTCTTAAAAAATCCTACTGATATTCAACTTTTTTGTCTTTTAGATTCCATTTTATTTAGGAGACAATTGTAGCCGACCTGAAAAACTATTCTCGACAGGGAAAGTGGTATGGAACAAGCTTTCCAGGAGACAGGGTTGATAATGTGAAAGGGTGATGTGGACTGCAATGAATTGTTGAGCACAAGCCAGGTCAAGTTGTTGCTTTGCTGGTACAAAGAACTAAATCTTGCAAAGTCTTCCCATTTATAAAAGGAATCCAGATTTTCATGTGAAATCTCTCATTTTTACATGCAGATGACTAAACAATTAAAAAAACAATTAAAAAAATTTTTTAAACCTGTGCAGACCTGTTGGTGACTTCTCCTAATGCAGTAAAAAGCAGTGTTTCAGCAATGTCCAATTGAGTCTCTGGTTCTTGCAGAAATGAGAAAAGCATGCATTAATACATCTCCCTTTTGTTTTTGTTGTTTGTTTTGGGTTCTTTTGTTTTGTTTTGTTTGTTTTTGTTCTTGTTTTTGACATTTCTTTACACTTTCCTTCCTTCCAGGCTATGTGCTGTCTCTGGTCTGTGGGAACTCCTCCCAGGCTTGGTGTGAGATCACGAATGTGTCACAACTGCCAGCCTTTCCTGACCTCTACATGGACCTGAATTTCAGCACAACCAACTTGAGCATTTCTGCATATGCAGAAAATAAATACAGTCCTTATGTGGGCTTGGTACTGGCAGTAAGTTCCAGTGTTTTTATTGGCTCCAGCTTCATATTGAAAAAGAAGGGCCTCTTACAACTGGCCCAAAAGGGAGTTACTAGAGCTGGTAAGAAACAAATGCCACTAATGCAGGAAAAAAAAATCCTATTGTAAAATCACCATGCTCCCATTATAATATTTTACTATCTATTTATCTTAATGTCTCTCTCCTTTCTTATCAGTTCTCTAATCAGTAGCTTCTAAGGGTGAACCAGCTATGTCTCCTTTAAGGCAAGGCTAAAATTAGACTGGTTCTTGCTTTAAGACGTTTAGTAAGTGGCATAGATTCTTCTTTCATAGTTTCAGTTCTGCAATTTCAGTATTCAAAATGAGATCATACTACACCCCTGCTTTAAAACACTTCAGTAGCTTTTCTTTGCACTCAGGATAAAATCCAAACACCTTACCACAGTTTCTGACCTCCTGCATGATCTGTTCCCTGCTATTCTCCAGCTTCATCTTGTGCTACCTTCCAGCTACCTACTTTTCTTTAGTCCCTGGACTATACCAAGTTCTTTCCTCCTCAAACTCTTTTCCCTTTACCTAAAATTCTCTTCACCCTGTTCCTTCATTCGGCTCACTCCTTCTCGAACTTCAGATGTCAGCTTAAGGTATCCATCACTCAGAAAGGGCTTCCTTGACCAACCTCACCCATCCACTGCATTATTCTCTATCACTGCATTAATGGTTTCCTTCATTGTACTTAGAATAATTTGTAATTGTACATTTATTGTTTCTTTATAGTAGATTCACAAGAACAGGAACCTTGCTTTGCACAGTGTTTGGAACCCACTAAACATGTGTTAAATCAATAAATTATTTTATTGTTAAATAAATAAATAATTTATTTGTTAAATCAATAGAATTATGTTACCTATTTATAGTGACATTTCAGATGCTAAATAACTCTGCCTGAGTATCCTTCATTAACTATGAATTTTCTATTCATTTCAATTATAATATAAAATAACTAAATTTTGTTCTTTTATATAGAAAAATAAATGACTGTTAATTGTACACACAAGTTTATAAAAGAGTACTGTTGAAGGGAGATTTTCACTATCAGAAAATAAAACATACTTAATACTGTATTAATTAAAATAGTTTGGTAAAGACTTTAAATAGATAAATAAAATTATGAAAGATCATTGAAAACTTATAAGCAAACTCAAGTACATATAGCAATTTAATATATGATAAAAAGTGGTATTTCAAATAAATAGCAAAAGGATGAATTATTCAATAACAAGTATGGAGACAAGAGACTAAAATTAAAGGGAAAAAAAGCAAGAGTTCCACTTTATACCATTCAACAAAATAAATCCTGGTAGTTTAGACTAAAATGTAAAAGGAAATAATTTTTTAAAAACAAAAAGAAGGCCTTTCTAAACATAAAGGAAAAGGAAAAATCTATCCTATATAATTCTAATAATTCCACTTACAGAAATTTATCTGAAGCAAATACATATGGATACATAGACTTACATATCAGGATATTAATGTTTTTATACAAAGAGAACAGAAGTGGAAAAAGCATAAGGTCTCATATAGGTTCAGTAAAGGATGATCTGCTAGATTTTGGAATAGTATTTATCCATTAAAAACTTAAGAACTTAAGAAAGTATTCATGGTACATTTAAGTTTATAAAAGGCAGATTATGAAATCACATTTCAATTTAATCATTTGCAAATTTTATAAGGAGAAAACCCTAAATAAACATAGTTAACTACTAAGATAATCCACACAGTTTATCTATACTGTTTAGTTTAATTATAACACAATCAGCTAGATCAAATTCAGGGGTTAAGTATATCACATTTGGTGAGAAAATTTCATTTTCCATCACAAATATACAATGGCTTTAAGGCCAGAGATTATAGTAGTAAGAAGATAACTCTTTGAATAGCTTAGAAGAGTCTTCATCCTTCTCAGCAGGCTAGACAGAAACTCAATTTCATGATGCCAAGGTGGAGAATAAGTGTAATCCAACTGGCTAGTGCTCATTATTCTCTGATTGACTAATCCAAAATATCTATGTCAATCATTTTCTTCCCTTTAAGAAGGTGCCATTAGTACCATTGTAATTTGCAACTTAGGATAGCCTGTGTTTAATTTTAACAGTAGCTAAAACAAAGTATTTGGGACTTTCCATATTCTATGTACACACCTCTGACTGATATAAATAAAGTAAATCTGAGATTAAATCAAATTTCCCAGCAAATAAAAAAAAAAAAACTTTCCTTAGAAAGCACAGGTTGGATAATAGAAAGCTTTAGAAGATCATTGGAAACAGACAAGTAAAAATAAGTTAAAAGATTTTTAGATATGCTGACTTGGCCTTTTGCCTTTTCCACTATCATCCAGCACCCTTCGTAGAAGTCAATTCTTCAACGCCTCTTCCTCCAACTCAAAAATTAATTCTTTATTTTTGTTATTTTCCTAGGAGAAGGTGGACATTCTTACCTCAGGGAATGGCTCTGGTGGGCAGGATTACTCTCAAGTAAGTTCTTAATGCTGAGAATGTTTGCTTGTAAATGATAAATAAATGATACAGTTTTGTAAATTTAGTTAATTTATCTTTCTGGCAAGGGTGGAATTTAAAGGTAGAAATATATGTTGGAATAGAATTCATTGTTCTAAAGAAAGTGATGAATCTCTGAAATGGAAAGGACAGGATTCTGAAGGCCATGGTCACCTTGGAAGAGCGCCCCCTGCTTTCCACACTGGCAAGGACAGGTAGCCTGTACATGATTGGGAGAGACCCAGGGCCATCTCCAGGCTTCCAAGGCTTCTGAGTGAACTTCTTGTATAAATCATTGGCTGGGAGAATCTTCATGATACTTCAAGGCAACCAGAAGTTACCCTCTGTGATGGTTAGGTTCATGTGTCAGCTTGGCCAGGTGATGGTGTCCAGGTGTCTGGTCAAGCAAGCACTGGCCTAACTGTCACTGCAAGGACATTTGTGGCTGGTTCATTAAATCATCAGTCAATTGGCTGCAGCTATGACTGATTACATCAACGAAGGGCGTGTCTTCCACAAAGAGAGAATGCAATCAGCTGGATTTAATCCAATCAGTTGAAGACTTTTAAGTGAGACAGACAGAGGACCTTCACTTCTTTTTCGGCTAACCAGTGAAGCGTTTCCTGAGGAGTTCAACAAAATTGCCAGTTCATGCCTGAGGAGTTCATCGAACACATTCATCAGGTTTGTTTCCTGAGGAGTTCATAGAACATCATTGGAGTTGCCAGTTTGCTGCCTGCCCTACGGAATTTGAACTCATGCATACTCACAATTGCATGAGACACTTTTATAAAATCTCATATTTATAGATATCTCTTGTTGATTCTGTTTACATAGAGAACCCTAACTAATACACCCCCTTTAGAGGCATTCTGATGTTTTTAATGAACCCAGGAGTTGCAGGAAAGAAAAAATGATGAAACAGTGTGAAGGCTACTGTTTTTGTTTTTTGTTTTTTCTGCCCAACACCTTCCTCCCCTTCTCTCTCTTTCTATCTTGATGAGCCCATAGAAAAATAATGCATACTTCATTACTCCATCAGGTTATCCTGCTACAGGAAAAAGAGTTTCCCAAGGTTACTGATGTAACTGTAGTCCAGAGCTTATATGGAGCAGTTGACCTGAGATTTGAATCACCTCTCCTTCACTCCAAAAGTGTATATTCTCTATGCATGCCAGTCTTCCTCCCACAATGTGTCTTGCCATAAACATCCTACCAAACACCAATCATATCAATTATGTATGAGAAGAACCTGTCAGCTTTTATGTAAAGCCTTCTTCGTATCTTATTTCATTCTCCAAAGGGTATTTGAATTAGTCTGTGATGGTTGAGTCTAAAGAAACAAAAAATTTATGATCAAGGAGCTTGATTTTGGATTGGAGATTCTCTGAGGAGGAGAACTCATGTGGTTTGATAGCACCAAGGAATTAAGGACCCTACCCAGCCTACCCTTCAAAGTAGAATTGACTGTGTATTAAGGAGGCAATTCAAGCGTTGCCTCCAATAAGCAGGAAAAGGCTGGAATTGATGATAAGCAGCCAGGAGCTACAAAAAAGTGGCCAAGGATGCTGTCGGCAAAGGAAAGGCATTGTTTGGATAAGAACCCTTGAAGAGTGTGGCAGGATGATAAAGATAGCAAACTGGGATTCAACAGATCTAGGTTCAATTCCAGCCTATGACACTGACCTAGGGTAACTCATCTAAGACGTTACAACTACTTGTGCCTCAAAAAATAAAAATAAAAGAAGGGTACATCATCTTATATCTATTACAGAGAGACACAGAGAGAATTATTTTTTTACTCTTCTTATCTCCTGCCTGGTACTATCAGTACTGTCTTGGAATGGAAGGAAAGAAATTGACATTATATTTAATATATATATTAAAACATTATATTGTATCACACCCTTCTTGTCTTATATTTCCCTCCCCCCCACACACACACAAAAATTGAGAATAATGCTTTCCTCCTATTTTTTCCCAGTTCCTAATTTGAACGTGTGATTATCCTAGCTGCATATTTTCTAGGGAATGAGCACATTTTCCTTGCTTGGATCAAAACATGGATAAATTAAAGGGCTATCTGGCTGCTTAAAACTGAGAAGATGGAGAGAATTTGAAGTTTATCAGCTCTCTCTTTCCTCTGAAACTTTCACTGAAGATTAAGTGAGAAGTTGTAGGATATGTAAGCTCTTTCTAGATTCTAATGTGATTTCTAATGTGAAATCAGCCATGTCTCTGATTTCTCTGTCCCTCCTAACAATGCTTAACTTTCTTAAATCCCAAGCCTGAAACTTCAAAAGAAAGTACATCATAAATTATATGTTTATGCCACTTGCAAATCATCTCCCTCTAAAGTCGTAAAACATCCACGTATTTTCCTAAGTCAAGTAACACTTTTCAGCATTTGTGACATCTCGCTATAGGAAGAAAATGTAACTTTTCTTTAATAAAGGTGACACCTAAAAGGATGAGGAATAAAAATAATTTAAATTTGTTTAGCCCTTTCAGTTTTCAAGATACTTTCACATCCATTTTCTTTATTTTAATAAAAATTGATAAGGGCTGTACTGGGAAGATTCCAGATTGTTATTTGGATGATATTTCATGCCAGCATGAAATACTGTACTCTCTGGGCAAGTGTCTAATTATGACCTGTGAGGAAAATTTGGCCCCAGTACAGGATGCCTATTCTTCAAGGGATTTTCCCTCATTCTCCAAATTATTTGTATCACAGAGCCTCATGCAAATTAGATATGAAAATGTTATATTCAGGAGCACATCTTGATGACTTTAAAACCCTTGCTTGGGTCCCCTTGAGCTACTGAGATAGTTATGTGATTGTAGATAATCTGCAGTCATTCAGAGATGCTTGACTATAGGGTAGTAGATATGTCTCTCTATCCCCTATCTAGACCCTAGATCTCCGCAAAGCATTCCAATTTTGCAGGGTTCTTTTTTTTTTTAATATTTATTTGCAAAATAATCAGGATTGTTGAGCAAATAGACTGATTGTTTATTCCAAAGTTACCTCTAATAGATTTCATCAGGGTGACCAAAAATGTCTTCAGTACTGAAATAACTAAAATCTCTATTGAAAGTCATTTAAAATGTTTATTCCTCTATCACCTTATTCATTTAACTATCTGTGATGGATAGGTTCATGTGTCAACTTGGCCAGGTGATGATGTCCAGGTGTCTGGTCAAGCAAGCACTGGCCTAACCATTACTGCAAGAACATTTGTGGCTGGTTCATAAACCAGAAGGCTGGTTTATTAAATCATCAGTCAATTAACTGCAGCTGTGACTGATTATATCAATGAAGGGTATGTCTTCCACAATGAGAGAATTCAACCAGCCGGATTTAATCCAATCAGTTGAAGACTTTTAAGGGAGAACAGAGAGAGCCTGTTCTTCTTCTTTGGCTAACCAGCAAAGCATTTCCTGAGGAGTTCATCAAACACCTTCATCAGAGTTGCCAGTTTGCTGCCTGAAGAGTTCTTGAAACACCTTCATTGGAATTGCCAGTTTGCTGCCTGCCCTACAGAACCTGGACTCGTGAATACCCACAATTGTGTGAGACACTTTTATAAAATCTTATATTTATAGATATCTTTTATTGATTCTGTTTCCCTAGAGGACCCTAACTAATACAACTTGGTACTGGGAGTGGTGCTTGAAAAACAGAATCTTAAAATGGGCTTTTGCAATTGGTTTTCTATTCTGATTAGATTCAAAGGTACTGATGACTGCATTTCCAATAATCAAGATGGCACTGACAGTCCATGGCGTGAGTTGGCAATGGAGATATGCAAAATATCACCATTTGATTCTCCTGGTCATACTCTTGTACAAAAGCAAGGCTCTGGATGACAGTGTTTTTGACACCTTAACAAAGTTTTGCAGAGTTAAGGTGTATAATGATGTTGGCTGGCTGCTCTTAGATTAGCTGGATAAAATTATAAGGGAAAGGGATGAGCTAAAGGCTTCAAATTTGAAACTTAAGCACCAGATGACAGATGTAAAGGTTTCTATTTGTGCCCTGAAGGAAAAGCTTATTTTCTGTGGCCACAGACTTGAAATTTCGAAAACCAGACCCAGAGTCTCATCGTGCAAGTAGCAGATTTACAACATAAACTAAAATCTCAACCTTGCAGGGTATCTGCTGTTAAAGGCATTGATTGGAAAAGAATGGGATCCCAAAACTTGGGATGGAGACATATGGATTGATAATAATGGCAGTGAGGACATTGGAACCCTGGATTCTGCTGAGTCTTTGTTAGATACACCTGTAGAGGTCTGTCCTGGGGAAACAGCCCCCCACACCCAACCTCCAGTCTGCCCTGAGGGGCCTGCCATCCATCCTCTACCTAAAGAGATTAACCCTTCAGTGCCTGCTAACCCTATAATCATGTCCCCTGAGGAAGGCACCCTCACTTCTCTGTCTGGAGAGATTAATCTTGTTTCAGGAGATGAAACTGCAACAGAATGTCTTGACATAAATGGCTTGAGGGATACTTCTAATTCTTTTCATGACCCACCCCCACCACCAGTCTTTGCTTCAAGATCTATAATTAGACTAAAGTCCTAACAGGCCCCGAAGATTGAGGTACAAAGTATGACCCACGAGGAAGTATGCTATACTCCAAAAGAGCTGTATGAGTTTTCCAATTTATACAGACAGAAACCAGGGGAATATGGTGGCAATGGATATTAAGGATGTGGGATAATGGTGGAAGGAATATAAAGTTGGATCAGGCTGAATGTACTGATATGGGCCCACTAAGCAGAGATTCTACATTCAGTGTTGTAGCATGAGGGGTTAGAAAGGGCATTAACTGTTTGGGCGGTTGACTGAAATGTATCAAAAGGTGGCCGGCATTGCCTGAGGTCAAAATGTCAGAACTGCTCTGGTATAATGTAGAAGAGGGGATTCAAAGATTGGAATGGTAGAGTGGATTTATCATGGAAGACCTTCTCACACACCCCTGGAATGTCCAGAAGACATACCTTTTACCGGACTGTGAGGAATACATTTGTGAGACTAGCTCCATCATCCCTGAAGAGCTCTGCAGTTGCCCTAATCTGTAGGTCAGAGATTACTGTGGGAACTGCTATCACTGAGCTGGAATCCTTAAACACAATGGGGATAATCAGATCCCGAGTTGGCGGAAGCCATGTGCCAGCAGTTAATCGCCAAAGACAAGGTGGGTGTGGCTACCATATGTAAAACAGGCTCAAAGCAGCAGTCAAAATAATCTGACTTGCGGAGACATATGGCGTTGGCTAGTAGATCATGGAGTACCTAGTAGCAAAATAGATGGGCAGTCTACTAAATTTTTGATTGAAATGTATAAGCAGAAGAATTCTAGGTCAAGTGAGCAAAAGTCTCCCTTGAATTACAAAAACAGAGAGTCACAGCCTCTTAATCAATTCCCAGACTTGAGACAGTTTACAGATCCAGAGCCCCTTGAATAAGCGGAAGGCCAGGTAGCCTTGGGGAAGGACCCTATTACACTGCCAAAAATTGATACTGTTACTCGTCCTCCTAGTCTTCCCCAGGGGAACCTATGACCTTTTACCAGGGTAACTGTGCATTGGGGAAAAGGAAATGATCAGATATTTGGAGGATTATTAGGCACTGGTTCAGAAATGACATTAATTCCTGGAGACCCAAAACATCACTTTGGTCCACCAGTCAGAGTTGGGGATTATGGAGGTCAGGTGATCAATGGAGTTTTAGCTCAGGTCCACTCACAGTGGGTCCAGTGGGTTCCTGGACCCATTCTGTGGTTATTTCCCCAGTGCAGGAATGCATAATACTCAGCAAGTGGCAGAATCTTCACATTGGTTCCCTGACTTGTGGAGTGAGGGCTATGATGGTGAGAAAGGCCAAGTGGAAGCCACTAGAACTGCCCCAGCCTAGCCAAATATTAGACTAGAACCAATACCAGATTCCTGAAGGGATTGCAGAAATTAATGCCACTCTTAAGGACTTGAAGGATTCAGGGTTGGTGTTTCCCACCACATCCCCATTCAACTTTCCTGTTTGGTCTGTGCAGAAAACAGATGGGTTTTGGAGGATGACAGTGGATTATCATAAGCTTAACCAGGTGGTGACTCCAATTGCAGCTGCTGTTCCGGATGTGGTATCATTGCTTGAGCAAATCAACACATCCCCTGGTACCTGGTATGCAGCCATTGAGCTGGCAAATGATTTCTTCTCAATAGCTGTTAGTAAGGATCACCAGAAACAGTTTGCATTCAGCTGGCAAGGCCAGCATTGTACATTCTCTGTACTACCTCAGGGATATATCAACTCTCCAGCCCTATGTCATAATATTATCTGCAGAGATCTTGATCATTTCTCCCTCTCACAAGGCATCACACTGGTGCATTATATTGATGATATTGTGTTGATTGGACCTAGTGAGCAAGAAGTAGCAACTACTCTAGATTTGTTGGTAAGGTATTTGCATGGCATAGGATGGGAGATAAATCCAACAAAAATACAGGAGCCTTCCACCTCAGCAAAATTTCTAGGTGTCCAGTGGTGTGGGGCATGTCAAGATATCCCTTCTAAGGTGAAGGATAAGCTGTTGCATCTGGCCCTCCTATGACCAAAAAAAAAGGCACAACACTTAGTTGGCCTCTTTGGATTTTGGAGACAACATATTACTCATTTGGGTGTGCTACTCCAGCCCATTTACCGAGTGACCAGAAAAGCTTCTGGTTTTGAGTGGGGACCGGAACAAGATGAGACTCTGCAACAGGTCCAGGCTGCTGTGCAAGCTGCTCTGTCACTTGGACCATATGATCCAGCTGACCCAATGGTGCTGGAAGTGTCAGTGGCAAATAGAGATGCTGTTTTGAGCCTTTGGTAGGCTCCTATAGGAGAATCACAATGCAGACCCTTAGGATTTTGGAGTAAAGCCTTACCATCCTCTGCAGATAACTGCTCTCCATTTGAGAAACAGCTTTTGACCTGCTTATGGGCCTTCATAGTGACAGAACACTTAACCATGGGCCACCAAGTTACCATGAGACCTGAGTTACCTATCATGAGCTGAGTGTTGTCTGACCCACCAAGCCATAAAGCTGGGCATGCACAGCAGCACTCCATCATAAAATAGAAATGGTATATATGAGACAGAGCTTGAGTGGATCCTGAGGGCAGAAGTAAGCTACATGAGGAAGTGGCCCAAATGCCCATGGCCCCCACTCCTTCCACCTGACGTTCTCTTTCCCAGCTCATAGCAATGGAATCTTGGGGAGTTCCTTACAATCAGCTGACTGAGGAAGAGAAAACTCGGGCCTGATTTACAGATGGTTCTGCACGATATGCAGGCACCACCTGAAAGTGGACAGCTGCAGCACTGCATCCCCTTTCTGGGATGTTCCTGAAGGACAGTGGTGAGGGGAAATCCTCCCAGTGGCAAATCTTTGAGCAGTGTACCTGGTTATTCACTTTGCTTGGAAGGAGAACTGGCCAGAGGTGCATTTGTATACTGATTCATGGGCTATTACTAATGGTTTGGCTGGATGGTCAGGGACTTGGAAGGAACATGATTGGAAATTTGGTGACAAAGAAGTCTGGGGAAGAGGTGTGTGGATAGACCTTTCTGAGTGGGCAAAAAACATGAAGATATTTGTGTCCCATGTGAATGCTCACCAGAGGGTGACTTCAGTAGAAGTAGATTTTAGTAATCAAGTGGATAAGATGACCCATTTGGTGGATACCAATCAGCCTCTTTCCCCAGCCAATCCTGTCATTGCCCAATGGGCTCATGAACAAAATGGTCATGGTGATAGTGATGGAGGTTATGCATGGGCTCAGCAACATGGACTTCCACTCACCAAGGCTAACCGGGCCACAGCCACTGCTGAGTGTCCGATCTGTCAGCAGCAGAGACCCACACTCAGTCCCTGATATGGCACCATTCCCCGAGGTGATCAGCCTGCCACCTGGTGGCAGGTTGATTACATTGGACCACTTCCATCATGGAAGGGGCAGTGATTTGTTCTTACTGGAATAGACACATACTCTGGATATGGGTTTGCCTTCCCTGCATGACATGTTTCTGCCAAAACTATGATCCGTGGACTTACAGAATGCCTTATCCACCATCATGGTATTCCACACAGCATTGCTTCTGACTAAGGAACCTGTTTCACAGCAAATGAAGTGAGGGAATGGGCACATGCTCATAGAATTCTCTGGTCTTACCATGTTCCCCATCATCCAGAGGCAGCTGGGTTGATAGAATGGTGGAATGGCCTGTTAAAGATTCAATTATGGCACCAACTAGGTGTCAATACCTTGCAGTCTGGGGCATTGTTCTCCAGGAGGCTGTGTATGCTCTGAATCAACATCCACTCTGTGGTGCTGTTTCTCCCATAGCCAGGATTCATGGGTCCAGGAATTAAGGGGTGGAAACAGGAGTGGCACCACTCACCATCACTCCTAGTGATCCACTAGGAAAATGTTTGCTTCCTGTCACTGCAAGCTTAAGCTCTGCTGGTCTACAAGGCTTAGTTCCAAAAGGAAGAGTGCTTCCACAGGAAACACAATAATAATTCCATTGAACTGGAAGTTAAGACTGCCACCTGGCTACTTTGGGCTTCTTATGACTCTGAATCAACCGGCAAGAAGGGGATTACTGGCCGGGTGATTGATCCTGACTATCAAGGGGAAATAGCACTGCAACTATACAGTGGAGGTAAAGAAGAGTTTTCCTGGAATATAGGAGATCCCCTAGGGTGTCTCTTAGTACTATTATGCCCTGTGATTAAAGTCAATGGAAAACTGCAACAGCCCAATCCAGGCAGGACTACCAAAGGCCAAGAAACTTCAGGAATGAAGGTTTGGGTCACCCCACCAGGCAAAGAACCATGGTCAGCTGAAGTGCTTGCTGAGGGTGAAAGGAATGGAATGGGTAGTGGAGGAAGGTAGTAATAATTATGAACTATGACCACATGTCCAATTACAGAAACAAGGACTATGATGGCATGAATATTTCCTCCTTGTTTTGTTATGAGTATGTTTGTATTGTCCATAAAGCAAATGTCTTTGTTTTCTTCTCTGTCTTATCCCCTTAT
This sequence comes from Choloepus didactylus, assembly GCF_015220235.1. Classification (NCBI taxonomy): domain Eukaryota; kingdom Metazoa; phylum Chordata; class Mammalia; order Pilosa; family Megalonychidae; genus Choloepus; species Choloepus didactylus. The sequence goes on from NC_051309.1 coordinate 52,023,945, forward strand.
CATATGACATAAGATGTATTGTTCATTTTGCAGTATTTAAGTTAATGAAGAGTCAGTGTCACCCAAGGTCTTGCACCTTATGCTGGAGAGATTTAGTGCATTTCCGGTTGTGTACAGGATAGCCAAGTATTGTTAGGTGAAATATATGTCAGTTATTGTTCTCTACTTAGAGATAAGGTATGGCTTAAGGTGATGTGTATAACTGCCAAGTTGACAAGGGGTGGACTGTGATGGTGAGGCTCATGTGTCTACTTGGCCAGGTGATGGTGTCCAGGTGTCTGGTAAAGCAAGCACTGGCCTAACCATTACTGCAAGGATATTGGTGGCTGGTTCATAAACCAGAATCATCAGTCAGTTGACTGCAGCTGTGACTGATTGCATCAATGAAGGGCGTGTCTTCCTCAATGAGAGAATTTAATCAGCTGGATTTAACCCAATCAGTTGAAATCTCATGAATACCCACAGTTGTATGAGACACTTTTATAAAATCTTATATTTATAGATATCTCTTGTTGATTCTGTTACCCTATAAAACCCTAACACACTATCATTTTTGCTTAGTTGAATTTGTATCATCAGGTAATTAGAGTTTATCTGCACCCCTTAATACTACCCTCTCCCATCCCTCATGAAAAAATTTAAATAATTCTAAAAGTCATCTGTCAGTATCCTTGGCATAAAGTCTACTGCTTTGCATGTCATTTATTTTTCTCTTCTGATAAATAAGCCCTGCTTTCATATTAATACTGCTACTTGCTTTCTAGTGGGAGCGGGAGAAGCTGTGAATTTTGCGGCTTATGCTTTTGCACCTGCTATGTTGGTCACCCCACTGGGCGCCCTGAGTGTTCTCATAAGGTAGGTAAACAATAAAGAACTCAGCAACTGGAGCTATTTTAACACCGTGATAAACTTAAACCACAAGAAATAGATTGCTAAGTCTAAGTCAAAACAAACAAACAAACAAAAAACACAAAAATAATTTGAGAAGACTGAAATAAATCGCAATAGAAATATTTTATTTATTTCTCATTTCTGTTATTTATTGTCTTATTTTTTGTTCTTTAGAAAACCCATCAGAGTGAGCCTGGTTTCCTGCTACTGTAAAATAATCCTGTGTTATATTTGTGATGATTCAATGAATCCTAACATATTTTTTAATCTCTTATCTAAAAATATTGCCACAGTCCTTTTAATTATCTGCTGTCATAGTGGTTGATGACAGTAATCAGAGAATTTTTAGAAGCATAGTGTTTGGGTTAAAATTTCAACCCTCAATAAAATCCTTGCATTGTTTGCTGGCTACTTCTGTTTACAAACCTCTTCACTTCTTTTAGTAATAGAAACAGGAATAATTTTCCTGTTTCATAGAATGTGGATCTGATTTTTCTAAGTTGCTCTTTATTATGATCCCAAATGAATGTGTTCAGTGAATCCAGGAAATCTTTTATTTTGTAGCTAACTACTGTTTTGTTTGTTGTCTTTTTCTTTTCCTTTTTTCTTCATTCATTATCAACCTCTGGTAAAAAGCTAATGGCAGGGCCTACTCATTTCTTTTCATCTTCTGTGTAGGATTTTTGTGACAATTAAATGAGTCAATACACATAAAACACTTAGAACACTGTCAAGCATTTAGTATGCAATGACACTTGTGAGACTGCAGTCCTCAAAAGTGACCACACGAGGGCGACTCTCAGAAGGCGCCTGGTAGTTGACTGCAGTCCTGGAGGTCAAATGGGCACTGACCATACCCTAGGGCAGTAGGGAAAGGAGGCTGGTATGCAGGAGCCGCAGCAGGCCTACTGGTAGAAAAGAGGATGGCATACCCTGGTGTCCCTGGTAGGGCCAATCTGGAGCTTCCTGGGGCCACAGCAACCAAAGTGGTGGAAGCCTTGGATGGGTGAATGTCAGGGTAGTAGCATTGGTAAGGAAGCATTTCAATATTTTGACAATCCATCTGACTGTACTGGTAAATAACAGCTAAATATCAGCCCTGAGTAGAAGAATTCTTTTAGATATATGTCTGTCTTTGACACTTTCATGAACACATGTACTCTATATATATCATGCCAGTAAGATGTAAAAGATCTTCAGTTTTGCATGGCTTTGCAGGGGAAGATGGGAAAATTGAAATTGAATAGAGTGGGACCTCTTGGAAGGTGATGGGAAGATTAAAGGGGTATAAAATATCCATTATAACTCTTTAGATATAAAGCCTTTTAAAAGCAATGAAACAGTCGATTGACCTTCATTTCTAGATTTTAATACTGGTCCAGATGTTTCAGTGTCACATGGTGTGTGCAAATCAGTTGATTCGGATACAGAGTGTTATATATGCCAGTGTGACTTCCAAGCTTCTATGGAATCAAACGGTAATTGAACCAAAGTGATTGTTTCTTTTTTTCTCTCCCAACAGTGCAATATTGTCTTCCTATTTTTTAAATGAGCACTTGAACATTCATGGGAAAATGGGCTGCATATTATGTATCTTGGGGTCAACTGTGATGGTTATCCATGCCCCACAAGAAGAGGAAGTCACTTCTTTGCATGAAATGGAAATGAAATTGAGAGATCCAGGTCTGTGATTCAACATAAGAAAGACTCACTCAAATTCTCCACTCTCTCCTCATGAAATGATATTTGTCATAATATTGTAATAGACTTCCTACAAGCCTAGTTATGGGTTGTGAGTTTACCTGAACTTGGTTTACCACGGCTGCTATGACAAATACCACACACTGGATTGGCTTAAACAAGAATTTGTCTCACATTTTTCAAGGCTAGAAGTCCAAAATCAAGGCATAGACAAGGCCATAATTTATCTGTAGAGTCTGTGGTGTTCTGGTGCTGATTTGCCACAAATCTTGGGGTTCCTTGGTTCGCATTTCTGCGCGCCCATCACATGGTGATCTCTTTGTGCTGCAATTCCAGTTTCCACTGACTTCCAGCTTCTTCCTGTGTGGCCTTCTCTAACTGTGTCCAAATTTCTTCTGCTTTGAGAGGACTCCAATAAAATAACTGAACTTGTAGAACTGTAACCCATAACATTCTTTGAAATTTGCTCCCTAACTACTTGTTAAATCATGCTTTGAAAGTTATCACTGTTCTGTGTATATATTTCACAATTAAAAAAAGGGGGGGGGCTCCAATAATACAGATTAAGGCAGACCCTGATTCAGTTTGACCATACCATAACTAAAAATACCTCTTAAAGGGCCCTATTTCCAAATGATTTCGCACCTACAGGGATGCAGACTGAGATTAGGAGCTGTCTTTTGTTGGGGTTCATAATTCAATCTACCACACACCACACAGCAAGCTTTAGCTGAGTATTGAAAACCTTCTGAAAAGGTGGCAGAACTTATTTTTGTGTTTCTGCTTCCCCTCTACACAACGAAAGGGAGAGATGGGCTGGTACAGGCAAAAGACATATTCAAACCCAAACTTTTGCCACTTTCTTCCTCTGAAAATAAAAGGGCAATTAGACTAATGCCTGCCCTACCTCATAAGTTTGAGAGACTCAAATAATACGCTTGTGAAAGTCCTTTGTAAAATATTGAATTATTCAATAGAGTTGTTGTTTTTTAAATTTTATCTCACTTCTATTTCTAAAACACCTATGCTCTTAAACTCATGACTAACAAGATTTTTGGAAAGGCATGTTCCTATTAGCATTTTCTGATATCTAATTCTTTTCGCTTCCTAACAGGATTTATTTTCTTTGCTGTGGTCATAGTTGTGATCTCCTTGGTGCTGATTTTGGTTGTGGCTCCCAAGAAAGGACAGACCAATATATTGGTCTACATTTCAATCTGTTCATTGACTGGAGCATTTTCAGTTTCTTCTGTCAAGGGCCTGGGGATTGCCATTAAAGAACTATTAGAATGGAAGCCAGTTTACAGTCAACCTCTGGTCTTTGTTTTGCTGGCTGTACTTGTGCTTTCAGTGACTACACAGATTAACTATCTCAACAAGGCACTGGACACCTTTAATACATCACTTGTGACTCCCATTTATTATGTCTTCTTCACATCCATGGTAGTGACTTGCTCGGCCATCTTATTCCAAGAGTGGTATGGCATGAAAGCTGGAGATATCATTGGAACTCTGAGTGGGTTCTTCACCATTATCAATGGCATCTTCCTTCTGCATGCTTTTAAAAACACTGACATTACCTGGAGTCAGCTGACATCCACTGCTAAAGACGTGGTCTCTCTGAATGGCCATGAAGACAAATATACTTTACTACAGAATGCAGGCTATGAAGATGACATTACCTTGTTCAGCAGGACTGATGACCAAAATCTCTAGAAAGCCTGAACTTTAACCAATATAAGATACTTGGAGAGGAGAAGGAATGCCTACTTCTTGGAAGAACGGTGAGAAAAGTTAGCATTAACTAAGTAGGTGTGAGGCCAAGCAAAAAAAAAAACCTACATTTTTGGCCATGAAATTTGAAAATCAAGTTTTGATCCTCCTCCAGAAGACTCCTGCTTTTTTTTATTTCTGTAAACTTGAAATATTCCCTGAACATAAAGAAGTGGAAAAATTGTATGAGGCTCAAAATAATCTCTTTTTTCTGGTCAAAATATATGTAACTCTCCCAGGTGGCTCTTTGTTTCTTTGGCTGCTATTCTTGGCCTCCCAGTAATTCATGGATAAAGTTAACTGTGTTCTGATAAGCAGAGTATGGATCATCAATCTCTGATGAGTCATAGTTTCGAATTATTAAAACTGAGATCACTGGTGCTTTGCCCTCCTTTTCCACAACTTCCATCCTTTTAAACTAGATTGCTAATGGGGAAAGTGTTAAAGGAAAAAATAGGCCTGCTTTGGAAATCTATTCCTTAATGGGCTAGAAAGTACAGAACACGCCCAGCCCTGAAGGGCTTCTGGGAACTGCTGAATGACTGCATAATGCATTGTGAATTGTGATTTATTTACATGTCATAGGAGGTATTGCCAATTAAAAAGGGGAGACGAAGAAGGGAGAAAAATACTTTAGACCTTTAATTAATAAATGAAATACAAATAATTTTTTGTTTTCCCAAAACCACGAACAAACAGGAAGATTGTGTTCATGGGTTCTTTTAACTGGGGCCTGGGTGACCTTAAGACAAAGTTGAGTTTCTGGAGAAGGGAATTAAGCTTTGGAATTATATATATACACATACACATATATTCCTTTCTTTTACTATTATCCCAAAAGTTATTTTTATTGTTGAAGTAGAGCTTTTTATAAAATAATTGTTAAATTATTTCAGGATTATATTGTACACTTTAATCTTTCTCAAATGTTTAATCCCTAAAGGATGAGTTTTCCACAAACTATTTCAAAATAACCAGAAAAATCTTTGTGAAAAACTTGAATGAATTATCATAATGATTCTCTTGAAATTCAGCACTTATACCCTCATTGAGGAAATTATAATTAGTTACTAACCTAAATATATAAATATTTAAATATATACATATCTTCCTACAATAAGTGATAGGTTGTCTTTTATCCTGACCATGTTTTACATACATTTTATTTATAAGTAGTTTGGGGAGATAAGAAAGGTGTTAATATCCTAGGAAACAAAATATTAACATCTCAGGGGCTACTATAGAAAAATCCTTTTGCACATCAACGCATTCATAAAATTTTCCTGGGATAACATTTTTAGACAGCACTTAATGTTTATAGGCAGATTTCTCAACACAGCAATTTTTATGGAAAAGGAACTGATTATCTTATTTCTAGGATAAACTTACTTCTCTCAAAACAAAACAAAAATCCTAACCAAAGTGTTGCATCATATTTTCTAGAAAACCTTCAGGTTGACTGGATTTTCTCTTTTCTAACATCAAATATTATAAGGTTTTTTGTTCGGTTGGCTGGCTGGTGTTTTGTTTTGTTTTGAAGCTAGCTCCAGCCTAGCTAGAGTAAAAACTGTAAAATCTGTTCTTCAGAATTCTATAAACCAGCATTTCTCCGGTTCGATTGAAATGACTGATGTTCACAGTGATGAGCTGAGATGATTGCAAAGTCCTAAAGAGCCATTATACTCTCTTCAGCATATTTCAGTGTTGAGCATAATTCATTGCATTTGAAATTTTTGAAAATTGCTAATTCATGGAAGATATGTGGATTGATACCTCAAGTCAAATGCATGTTTACTCTGTTGACTGCTGTTTCACTTTAATGGTATATCAGATATATAAGCTATGAATACAAGTTAGCAGGAGAAGTATCTCTGAAAAGGTGGTGTTTGAAAATTGTAGATTCTTCTAAATTCTTTCTTTTTTCTACTGAGAACACTATTAGTTACTCCAGGACACATCCTTGGTGATGAAATTATTGGCATTTTTCCTGACACCCAACTTGAGGCTGTAGTGGTCCTTCACGCTAGGAAAATTCAGTTTCAGACATTTCTTAAATGTGTGTCACGGAGCTTTCCCCTAGTACACGGTGTCCAGATCAAGGGTTCCTAGAACAGAAGGTCCCGTTTGCTCCCTGAATTGGAAAATGAACTGGTGTTGACATATTTGCCCAGGAGGAAGACTCTGAAAGATTTAACAAGATGAAATATGTTGAGAAACAATGACATGCTTGAAAAAAATCTCTCTATAAAATCACTGGTGAGCACATGCATTAAAAGACCAAAATGTTATTGCAAATCTAAAGCTAAGAATTAATTTTTCCCAAATAGGAAGATATTGTCTTAAGGAAGAAAACATTGTTGGACCCTTACATTCAGACTATGTTAGTCTTAACTGGTAGTTTCATATATATAAACTGCAGATATCTTCTTCATATTTATTATGCGTGTACCTGCACATGTGTCATTAAGAATTACAAAGTTGTACTCATACAGGTCAAATTGAAAGCTTTTCCTACTTCTATAAGATAATAGTTTAACTTTTCTTTTTGGTTTATAATTTAAGTCAAGGATTAATGATTTTAATTTTAGGTCAGATTGTAGAGTGTTCACAAAATCTTTTAGATTTAGCAGTATGAAATTAATAACTGTTTTTAAGAGTAGTAAATCAAACATGGAAAGCAACTTGGATCATGCCTGATACATAGTAAGCACTTGGGGAACAACCGTTGGTTGCCAGTTTCATACATTCTTCATTCTTTCTCAATTTGAGCCACATTAGTTCCTTTTCAATAATCCAAATGAAAGTAAATTCCATCATTTACTATTTCAATACCAATACAAAATTATTCCAATTAAATATTTTATTTTTCTTAGTAAAACTAAACTAAATGCTATTTTCATCTTTCAACTAAGTTTTGTGGGAAAGTAGTTTATATGGATATATGTGAAATGTTCTCAAACCTTTTGAATAAACTATGGTCATAAAATTTTATATTTTTCAAATGTTTATAAATATTGCTCATTTTTGAAAGTTTACAAATCTTAAATTAGTTTATAGTTATTTGCAATAAAATAACTTTTGTTTAATTCCATGTTTTGGGGTTCAATTTTTAGTTCATAATCAAATTTAAGTATATGAAAGGCAAAAATATCCCCATTTAGTTTTGAGATTAGTTAAAAAGCTGCAATAAGGTTAATTTTGCTTCTTCACTTTCCCTGACATGGAAATCTATTTTTTAGAAGAAGGCTCTCCACAAAACCTTCTCCCATATGACAAAGAATTTGGCACCTGAATGATAGATAGGGAAAATTGTCTTATCCTTCAATAATTTGTTTGAAGCAAGATGAAAGTTCAAAGCAATCAATATAATGAAATAGTTACTCAGCTCAGTGGAAAAAAAAAAAAAAGAACAAAGCATTATAAGAATATTTGCTAGCATGCTTTATAAACCCTTAGCTCCTGTGGAACTAAAGCTTCACTTCAGGTATCAACCATATCACCATGTCTCTATCAGTTTTTCCTGTTTGGTTTGAACTTATGTTTGAGAACAATTCTCTCAGTTGTTTCTATGGAAATGAATTACCTAGGGTACAAAAGGCCTCTTTCTTACTTGTGTACCTCCCCCACCCCTACCCCTCCACCATTTTATAAATGAAGAAACAAATTATACATTCCCTAAATTACATAGTTACTTAGGGGCAGAATGAGGACCCAAATCCTAGCCTCCCAACACCCAAAACTGCTCAACCCACCGGATGTCGACATATTTAAGGCGATTGGGTGGGGTCTGCTGGACATAGGAACAGCACAGCCTTGGCAGGGTGAGAACAAACTACATTTTCCCCGAGCAGGCTGAAGTTCTGTGTACAAAACATTTCTGCATGCTGGCTACTGCTTAAAAGGAAGCCTCTAAGAGGTAAGCTTAGGTTACAAAGATTCTTAGATTAATCAGATTCCTAAAAGATTCTTAAATTTTACTTTAACTGTCATAAGCAACATATTTTTTCCCAAATGATAGCTTTCATTGGTGGAGATGGGGGGGAAGCTTTTTGTGAGAATGGAATACCTGAGCCACCCTTTTCCCCTTCAGTTAAAAATCATGAAAGACCTTTCTTCTTGAGGGGAAACTGAATCTCTATACATGCCATCAGTTTAGGAGAAATCATTTGACTGGAAAGATATTTTAGTTTTTAGATGTAGGACTTCCCCAGGAAAAGGCGGGGTTGGGGAGGCAGTCCCCAACTCTCTGAAAGCCAAGCTCGTCCCAGGAGCTGCCACTTCACAATCCTGGCTCCAGGAATCTGTCCCCACCAGTCTCGGGTTCTTGGCCAGTTTACGGGAGACAAGGCCTCACACAGATCTCTCCATGGTGACAGTCACAAGGCCTGAGTAGGGTGTCCTCCACACCCAGCCACATGGAGGCCCAGCAGCCCTTTGACTCAGGCCACGCAGATAGACAAGGTTGGTCGAGGAGAGGAGGGAGATCTCCTCTGGTCACCATGTTTCCAGAATCCCCTCCACTTCCTGCCTTCTGTGATCTGGCCTGGTACCCCTGACTGTCAGTAAGCAAGCATGCCACAGAAATAACCTCGTCTCAAAGCCCATGAGCACTCGCCAACCACATAAACCAAATAAAGGGCCTGGATTGCTTAGTCTCTGTGGAGAAAGCCTCTAGATCTCCCCTAGGATGACTCCTGGATAATAATAGGTGGCTTGTCTCTGAGTTATTGTGCCTAAGAAACATCCAGAAAATCAACTCAAGGACGCCCCATATTGTAAGTCCAATAAAACAGATTGTTTCATAGCCCAGGAGTAGATAAGACAGCCCTCCAGCTCAGAAGGCCTCCCTCTCTCCCCATTAGCTTTTGCCTTTGTTTTCACTTTCATCACATTATTAGAAGAGTTTTAAATATAATTGTATTTGAATAAAATAGATCTCTTGTCTTATCCCATGGAACTGTAAAACTGGGTTATAATGGGCAAGACTTGAAGGAAACAGACAGGAAAATTAATTCCTTTGGGCTTTACCAGCCATCATTACCTTACTTGAACTGAATTCCTTTTGAGTAATCTTGCATGCACAGGAAAAGGGGCAAGTCTTCCTAGCACTATTAAGAGTCTGTGTTCGGGATGGCAGGATATAAGCTTAAATAAGGCAGTGAGTCAGTCTTTTCTGCCTCACTGATGACATTCATGATGATGTTGACTCACAGTGAGAACCAAACAGGTTTAGAACCAGACTTACTTAAGCAATTCAGTGCAATTCAGATTACAAAACACAGCAGTGGCACTTCTTATGGGGAGGGGCCTGCTGGTTGAGGCTTAGCCCACAGCAAAACAAAATGAAAGTGTGGAGGAACTGGTCAAACAGGATCAAGTGTTACACTGTTTGTTTTGCTGTACTACGTGGAGCAGCCTGGCACGGAGGAAGCAAGTACTGACAATAGGTGCATATGTTCTGCTTTCACCTGAGCAATTTACAGTCCGGGAGAGGGAAGGTTCACCACCTCCACAACACGTTAGTGTGTCCAGTGTCTCTGAAAGGAGGTGACTCCAGAATCGTGAATGAGAACATAAAGGGTGAGATCCAAAATATGTTGCGAAGCAGAAACACATTAAATTTGGTTGCCAAACAGTCAACAAAATAAGGCTTACGTCAAAATCAGAAATAAAGTTACCTGACTGTATTCCCCCAATCAACCAGCAGACTCCACAAAACAGTAAAACCCTTTTTAAAAATTTTCGAACCCCTGGTTTTTTCTTAAGTTTTTATGGAATTCTGCTTAAGGTTTTATGGAATTTTATGCATGGCACCCCGATGAGAAATGCAGAGTAGAATTCTACCAGTTTCTCCACACCTTTCATATTTTTTAGAGACCTGGTGCTATTGTAAGCGGGAAGCCTCCAGCTCGCTGCTCCTTGGTTTCTGGCTCTTTGTAATAAGGCATTGTATTTCCTCTGCTCTCCTGAGCTTTGATTCCATAGCTGTGCTGGTGACTGACAGCTGCTTTTAGCCCTTATCCCTCAGTGAAACAGCAGGGAGACTAGTAAAACATATGGCAAGTTAGCAGGGTCAACCTGTTCAGCAGCTCTTAGTCATCAGGCATGGATGGGACATCTGTCTTTCTCCCTTTGTTCCACTTTTTAATAACTTCAAAGGAAACCTCAACCCAGAGAAAAATAGCTGTACATAGATCAGTGATTTTCAGATGTAGCTGCACACAACCTTTACCTGATGATACTTTAAAAATGATTCTTGGGTCTGACCCAGCACCAATTAAATCCGACATCTGAGGGTGGGGTCCAGACACTAATATTTGTTAAAAGCTCTCCAGATGATTTTAAAATGCAGCAAAGTTTAGAACTACAGATCTAATCTAAAACTCCACCTATTGTAAGTCACATCCCAATTTCAAAGCTGTAAAAGAAAAGAAAAAGTGCTGAAAAAGTATTCACACATTCTGTGTTTGTGGTCTGCTCCCTCTTCCAACCATGATCCTCACAGTTTGCACCGTTTCTTGAAAACTTAGGTGATTTCACAGTTATTAACACATCTGAAATGTTTACATGACCATTGAAATAGAACACTTTACTACAAGCAATTTAATTCAAATAAAAAAGTAAATATTAGCTAATATATATTGAGTACCTGGTATGACACTGTTTTAAGTACTTCATATACCCAATCTTATTTAATTCTAACAACTCTGTAGAATGTGGTCTATCCCCATTTTACAGTGAAGGAGGCCCAGACTTGTAGGAAGCACTTAGGAAGCTAGAAAACAGCAAGGCTGGCTTTGAATGCTGGCAGCCCTTGGCATCAATTACAGCCATTATTATTAGCATCATCAATATAATTCAGTGCTTGATAAAGATTTCTAACTAGAAATGTACAGTACAATAGCTGCAATCACAAGAATCAGCAGAGATGCATCATTTAGGAATGGGCTTGACCTCAGGTAGTTTAACATCCAACTAATCGTGGCTTAAAGAAATAGGACTCATTTGTCTCATATAATAAGTGAGCAGTTCAGAGTTGCTGCAGTGGCTCAATAAAGCTAAAGGGACCCAGCTCTTTTTCACCTTTCTGCTCTATACTTAGGGTTGCCAGATTTAACAAATAAAACTACAGGATATCCAGTTAAAACTGAATGTCAGATAAACAATGAATAAATTTTAGTATAACTTTGTCCCATGCAATATTTGAAATATTTGTCCCATGCAATATTTGGAATATTTGGACTCCATTTTTGACATGTGACCACTGACAGATTTCCAGCCCCACTATTCCCCCTTCCAGATGTTCCCTCCTATGGTGCCAACAAAAAGTTCAAACCATGCAAGCCCCAACTGCTCATGGGAGCCCCCTCCCCACCGAGCTCACCCCTGTCCACCACAAAACTCCAGGCAGTCACCACCCTCTGTTCTCTCAAGCCATTTTCAGACCTGCTTGGGAGCCTGCCCTGCTCTTCCCAGAAAATTGTAAATTATGTAAGTCAAAAACCTTTTCACACTCTATTGGTGCATATGTGGCATTATCAGTTTCAAATCGGAACTGAATTTGGCATAGATTCCCATTCTATCCCTTTTGGGTACCAAAACACTTACACTAAAAAATTATTGTTTATCTGAAATTGTTTATCTCAATTTCAGATAAACTGAGCATCTTATTTTGTATCCGGCAACTCTACCTATGGACTTTCAATGCCTCACAGTCACAAGACGGGTGTCGTACCTCCAGGTCTCACAGCCATGTTCCCGGCAGGAAAAGGCAGGATTGGTGAAAAGGAGGAAATGTTTTCCTCCTAGTGAGGCTTGGGCTTTTTATTTGGGAAGGGAATACCTTCCCGGGCCCTTCAGCAGCTTCTCATTTTGCAAAACTTTCTCATGTGACTATGCTTACTGCAAGAGAAGCTGGAAAATTGAGAATTTTAGCTTTCCATAACAGGAAGACAGCAAGGGAGAAAAGGTTGACGCTTACTTCTGGAAGATGATCTTACTAGGAAGCTATCTGATGCCATATGTAATGGGTATAATATTTTTTAAATACTTCTACTTACTCATAAGCCAGTTTCCCTCTCTTTGCATGCTGTTAGCCATTATAACTTCAGGGAAAGGGAAAGGGAGGGGCAAATACAGCCTGGGGAAGAAGTAAATGGTCCAAGGACCAACACTGCTGGCATCACCTGAGAGCCTGATAGAAATGCAGATTCTTAGGCCCACCTTAGACCTACTGAATCAGAATCTTCATTTTAATAAGGCTCCAGTGATTTGTGTATACATCAAAGCTTAAGAACCCGTCTAGATAAACACTGGATTTCAAATCTGTCTGCCATTGGAACAACCTGGGGAGCCTTAAAAAATACTGATGCTTGCCCTAGAGACTCTGATTTAATTGGGCTGGCATGCAGCTTGGGCATCAGTATTTTAGAAAGCTCCCTGGATGATTCTAATAAGCAGTGAAGTTTGAGAACCACTGGCCTGGGGGAGCAGCTTGCAACCCTGTCTGCCCATTAGAATCACTTGGGGTGCTTTGTTTTAAAACCACCGATGTGTGGGTTCCCACATCAGAGCAGTTAAACCATAATGGGGGTGGTGGGAGGAGGTAGAACCTGGGCAGCATTCTAATGTGTGAGAACCATCTCAGGGAGAGGAAGTGAAAAACTCACATCCTCTGGCCTAGTGGTCTGTGGGGAGAGGAGACAAAGGTGCTAGAATGTTGAAAGTACAGCTGAGGCAGGAGGGCCAGGATGAGAGAACTGCCAAGGGCAGAGGGCAGAGGGGGTTTGTGCTCTGATTCATATTTGTGACTCCTGGAAAGAGGTATCTCACAGTCACTGCCCGACTCTGGAAAGCAGCCACATCAGATTCTTAGTCTGGGAGGGGGGTGGGAATGCAGAGTTGCAGAGTTTTGGCTTTCTAAGCTATTCTCAGTTCTTGTGGGGTATGGGTGGGAAGTTCCCACAGGTGTTCAACATGGATTTTAGGATGCAGCTGAGTTGAGAGCTGTCACAGCATCTACCTTTCAAGAAGCAAGGTGACCTGTAGCCTCTGTTACAACGTGAACAGTCCAGGACAAAGGACAAATGGAAGTTGTGGCAGAACCTGACAGGGGCCTTCAGGGCCAGCGAGAGCTGGCATGAGGTTGGGTCAGCCAGGGAGAGATCCTGTGCCCTGGCCAAGTCAAGAGAGACCAGTCTGCACCAGCCACCACCCTCATCTGCAGCAAACACCGTTGTGGAGAACAGAGGTGCCAGGGGACACTGCACCAACCCAGGCAGCCCCTCCTCTTCCCTTCCCATCTGTGAGGTCACCTTCCCAGGACTCACAGTCACACTCCATACTGGAATGGCTGGACCAGTTGCTGGCAGCCAGCATCCATCCAGATTTGGTGCCCTTGCCAAATCTGTGGTTAAATATTTTGAATGTCGCCCTTGAATAAAACCTCCCCCCTCCCTTCTATACTCAAATATTACCTTCAACAGAAACAGGGAGGGAGAGGGAAAATCTGAAAGATTACCCCCTTTACCTAAGGAGAAAGTTTTCCTTATTGCACTGGACTAAAGTTACAGGAGCAAACTAAATTGATTTTTCCCAGCACTACCCAACCCGTAGGGGCACATGAGGAAAATGGGAGTAGTTACAGATAATAGAAAGAAGCTACAGGTTACCTGCACGTTGAGAGCAGTGTGAGGGGATCTCCCTCCCTGCTGTGGACATGAGGATAGTCTACTTCTTCTGTTAAGTATTTATCAGTCTGGAAAATGTGGATTTATATTTCCTTATAGATTTATTCAGGTCTTTTTTGCGAGACAGACAAAATTATGTGTAAACCAAATTGTTCTGGGAAAAGTAAGACCTATAGCAAGAGGCAGAAGAACTGCTGACCACGGAGGTTACACAAAGTGAACAGAAGGAAAAAATGGCTCACGGTTGTGTAGAAAAGCAACAGATTAGCTGAGATGCCCAAGAGGAGCTGCTTACCACACTGTATCTCCCACCTCGGGGGAATGAAGCTTCTAGATCTCATTACATTTCGCTGGGTCATGCCATGAATATTTATTCAGCTCAGCTCTGTGCCAGGCCCTTTCTAGGACCTGGAGATGGAGTAGTGAACAAAAAAGACAAAAATATCTGCAAGACAAAGACAAAAAAAATTGCAATCGGGAGGAAGGCAGATGATAAACAATAGACCAAATAAATAAGTTAAAATGTAAGATTTATTATATAAGTACTAAAGAGAAAAATTGTACATAAGAGGGAGACAGAGAATGTCTGTGGTGGGGTTGCAGTTTTAAATAGGCTGGTGAGGGAAAGCTTCACGAGAGAGTGACACATAAACAACATTCCGTAGCGGATGAGGAAACAAGCCACGAAACAACACAGGAGAAGTTTTCCCAGGAAAGGGAACTACAGGTGCAAAGGCTCAGAGATGAGAGGGTGCCCGGATGTTCAAGAGACAGCAAGGAGGGAGAGTAGCAGGAGAAGTCAGTGAGTGAACAGGTCCAGGTGACGGAAGGAAAGCAAAGGCACACCCGCTCCGATCCAAGTAGAAAAATCTTCCCAGATTTGTCATCTGCACTATCACATTTCCCTGGCAGCTTAACGTAGTGGAAGTTGCCAACCCACACTACTTACACTGACAGAAGACACTTGAGTAGGAGTTTCAGCTATTTTTATGATCTTCATGTATTGCTAAAGCTGGCTCTTAATTGTGAGAAAGCTCACCCCAGAACAACTGAAAACATTAAAGTGCAAGAGAAAGCTGAACCTAGCCAACTGGCACCTACTACTACACCATTCCCCAACTTATCAATTATATTTGAGTTAATTTGCATTAAAGAAACACAGTGCATAGTCGAACAGCTCTAATCTGTTACTAGAGAAGATGGAGAACTACAGGTGCAAAGGTCAGAAGATGAGAGAGACTGGATGGAAAGAGGATGATGGACATTTGTGGATACCATCCCAGCATCTGTTACTCCTCCTCCCCAACCCTCCCAACAGCAGTCAATTTCTATTTCCTAATGTTCCAGGTGAGTTGATGTCATCTCTGGCTCCCGCGAGAACACGTGACCAAGGGAGTCAATCAAAGCATTCCATGCTCCTGGCTAGAGAGATTTGTTCGAGGAGAGTGTACGGACCTGATCCCAGAGAATCTCAGGACTCCTGGGGGACATGTTGGGACAAAGAAGTGCTGTCCCACTGGATGGTATGGTATGTCAAGGTGAAGTGTGCAACTACAGAAGCCATGTTTGATCTGGGCAGGGGTTAGGAAGGGAGGCAGCCTGGGAATTGAGAAATGGAGCGCGAATATGATTACAGGTTGAAGTTCTTCATTTCCAATAATACCCTTTTCTGCTTAAGACAGTCTGTCAGTTTGAATGTATTATGTCCCCCCAAACGCCATTATCTTTGATGTAATCTTGTGTGGGCAAAGATATCAATGTTAATTAGATTATAATTCTTTGAGTGTTTCCATGGAGATGTGCCCCACCCAACTGTGGGTGATGACTCTGATTGGATAATTTCCATGGAGGTGTTACCCCATCCATTCAGGGCAGGTCTAAATTAAGCCATATAAATGAGCTGACAAACAGAAGGAACTCAGTGCAGCTGAGGGTGACATTTTGAAGAGGAGCTATAGCCAAGAGGGACACTGAAGAAAGCACAGGAGCTGAAGATCAGAGACAGTTTGGAGATGCCTATTGAAAGCAGACTCTTGCTCCAGAGAAGCTAAGAGAGGACAAATACCCCAAGTGCAACTAAGAGTGACATTTTTGAGGAACTGCAACCTAGAGAGGAACGTCCTGGGAGAAAGCCATTTTGAAACCAGAACTTAGAGCAGACGCCAGTCACTTGCCTTCCCAGCTGACAGAAGTTTTCCGGACACCATTGGACATCCTCCAGTGAAGGTACCCAATTGCTGATGTGTTACCTTGGACATTTTATGGCCCTAAAAACTAACTATGTAATCAAATAAACCCCCTTTTATAAAAGCTAATCCATCTCTGGTGTTTTGCATTCTGGCAGCATTAGAAAACTAGAACACAGTCCAAGTTGGGTTTTTGGCTTCTTGTTTTGAAAAGGGCAAGGAGCCACTCTAGCCTCCAGAAAGATTTGATTCACCCACTTTCTGTCCCTTCCAGCCAGGTATGGGGGTCTGGAGGAGAAGAGAAACTGAAATGCACAACTGGAGATGGACCTCATGTTGGAGACGGGGGTGGCAGGAAGCATCCAGCCTCTCTGCTGCTACACATGGGGGTAGCTTGAGGCTCTATACAACATACCCTGGGTCCCACCAGAGGGAGAACAGGGCAGGTGGAAAAGCAGATAGGCAAACCAGAACTGGGGACAAGTCCTGCTCCTGTATGGGGAGAGCAGAGGGTGATGGCTCTGAGAGTGAAAGGGCTTGGCTGGCTGTGCAGGTTGGGGAATCAGCCTGCTGGACCAGCCAAAATTAAATCCTCATGCGGCTCCTTTTAAACCAACCATAAGCAGCTGACTGTGTGTGGCCCTGCAGAGACCCCTCCAAATGCAGAAGTCCCGTTCAACACAGGGGTTCTTTTTTTTTTTAATTCATTTTTATTGAGATATATTCACATACCAGGCAGTCATACCAAACAAAGCATACATTCAATTGTTTACAGTACCATTATATAGTTGTGCATTCATCACCAAAATTACCACACACACAAAAATAACAAGAATAATAATTAGAGTGAAAAAGAGCAATTGAAGTAAAAAAGAACACTGGGTACCTTTGTCTGTTTGTTTCCTTCCCCTATTTTTCTACTCATCCATCCATAAACTAGACAAAGTGGAGTGTGGTCCTTATGGATTTCCTAATCCCATTGTCACCCCTCATAAGCTACATTTTTATACAACTGTCTTCGAGATTCATGGGTTCTGGGTTGTAGTTTGATAGTTTCAGGTATCCACCACCAGCTACCCCAATTCTTTAGAACCTAAAAAGGGTTGTCTAAAGTGTACGTAAGAGTGCCCACCAGAGTGACCTCTCGGCTCCTTTTGGAATCTCTCTGCCACTGAAGCTTATTTCATTTCCTTTCACATCCCCCTTTTGGTCAGGAAGATGTTCACCATCCCACGAAGAAGCCAGGTCTACATTCCTCCCCGGGAGTCATATTCCACGTTGCCAGGGAGATTCACTCCCCTCCATGTCAGATCGCATGTAGGGGGAGGGCAGTGATTTCACCTGCCAAGTTGGCTTAGCTAGAGAGAGAGGGCCACATCTGAGCAACAAAGAGGCATTCAGCAGGAGGCTTTTAGGCACAATTATAAGGAGGCCTAGCCTCTCCTTTGCAGCAACCATCTTCCCAAGGGCGAGTCCCGTGGTAGAGGGCTCAGCCCATCAAACCACCAGACCCCTATATCTGTGAGTACATCAGCAACCATTGAGGTGGGGAAGCCCAATACCCAACACGGGGGTTCTTGAATTCTTTGGAAGTCTGGTGAGAACTTTATACCCCTTCTTGGAATAATGTCTTTAAGTGCTGTATTAGTAAGGGTTTTCTAGGGAAACAGAATCAACAAGAGATAACAGAATAAACAAGAGATATCTTTAAATATAAGATTTTATAAAAGTGTCTCATGCAACTGTGGGTATGCACGAGTCCAAATTCCATAGGGCAGGCAGCAAACTGGCAACTCCAATGAAGGTGTTCGATGAACTCCTCAGGAACTTCGCTGGCTAGTTGAAGAAGAAGTGAAGGTCCTTGCTCTCTCTCCCTTAAAAGTCTTCAACTGATTGGAAAAAATCCAGCTGACTGCATTCTCTCACTGTGGAAGACACACCCTTTGTTGATGTAATCAGTCACAGCTGTAGTCAATTGGCTGGTGATTTAATAAACCAGCCTTCTGGTTTATTAACCAGCACAAATGTCCTTGCAGTAATGTTTAGGCCAGTGCTTGCTTGACCAGACACCTGGACACCATCACCTGGCCAAGTTGACACATGAACCTAACCATCACAAGTGCATAAAGTAAAAATATACAGAACTACAAAGAAAACCAATTATACTGAAATAAATTTATAAAAGTATTTGAAAGCTAATGTGTGCCATAGTAACGTGTCTTTCTATTGCATTAAATGGCAAGCTCTAGTGGATTCTAAAAACTATTGTGATGTTGAAGCAGTGATGAATATAAATCCTATCTTAAGAAACTGAAACAATGCCCACACAATGTTCAAATAGTTTTCCATATTATGACACAGTCACAGAAACTGCTAATATAAAGCACTGTGGTTTATTGCATCTATTTAGAATTGTAGGGTATGTGAAATTTTAGCTAGATGTTAATAAAAATAAACATGTATTTTCTTTCCCCATCGAAATTCATGGAACTCCTTAATCCCAGGTCAAGAACCCTTATAACTAGATCAGTGGATTTCAACCAGGGGTAATTTTGCCTACATAGGGAACATTTGGCAACATCTGGAGACATTTTTGGCCATCACCAATGGATTGAGGGAGGAGAGGCTGCTTCTAGCATCTAGTAGGTACAAGCCAGGGATGCAGCTACACACCTTTACAGTGCACAGGACAGTCCCTCAGAACTAAGAATTGTTCAACCCATGTCAATAGCACTGAAGTTGAGAAACCTTGAATCAAGGTGAAGAATATACCCCAAGGACGGGAGGCGGGGCAAGATGGAAGACTGGTGAGCTGTATGTTTTAGTTACTCCTCCAGGAAAGTAGGTAAAAAGCCAGGAACTGCGTGGACTGGACACCACAGAGCAATCTGTCTTTGGGCATACTTCATACAACACTCATGAAAATGTCGAACTGCTGAGATCAGCGAAATCTGTAAGTTTTTGCGGCCAGGGGACCCGCGCCCCTCCCTGCCAGGCTCAGTCCCCTGGGAGGAGGGGCTGTCAGCTCCAGGAAGGAGAAGGGAGAACTGCAGTGGCTGCTCTTATCGGAAACTCATTCTACTGATCCAGACTCCAACCATAGATAGACAGAGACCAGACACCAGAGAATCTGTGAGCAGCCAGCCCAGCAGACAGGAGACAGGCATAGAAAAAAAAAAACAACACGAAAAACTCCAAAATAAAAGCAGAGGATTTTTAGAGTTCTGGTGAACACAGAAAGGGGAAGGGCAGAGCTCAGGCCCTAAGGCGCATATGCAAATCCCGAAGAAAAGCCGATCTCTCTGCCCTGTGGACCTTTCCTTAATGGCCCTGGTTGCTTTGTCTCTTAGCATTTCAATAACCCATTAGATCTCTGAGGAGGACCCTTTTTTTTTTTTTTTTTTTTTTAATCCTTTTTTCTTTTTCTAAAACAATTGCTCTAAGAAGCCCAATACAGAAAGCGAAGACTTTCAATTTGGGCACGTCAAGTCAAGAGCAGAACTAAGAGAGCTCTGAGACAAAAGGCAATAATTCAGTGGCTGAGAAAATTCACTAAACACCACAACTTCCCAAGAAAACGGGGGTGTCCGCTCACAACCACCATCCTGGTGGACAGGAAACACTCCTGCCCATCGCCAGCCCCATAGCCCAGAGCTGCCCCAGACAACCCAGTGTGACGGAAGGGCCTCAAATAACAGGCACACACCACAAAACTGGGCGTGGACATTAGCCTTCCCTGCAACCTCAGCTGATTGTCCCAGAGTTGGGAAGGTGGAGCAGTGTGAATTAACAAAGCCCCATTCAGCCATCATTTGAGCAGACTGGGAGCCTCCCTACACAGCCCAGCAGCCCAGAACTGCCCTGAGGGGACGGCACTCACCTGTGACATAGCACAGTCATCCCTCAACAGAGCACCCGGGGTGCACAGCCTGGAAGAGGGGCCCACTTGCAAGTCTCAGGAGCCATACGCCAATACCAAGGACTTGTGGGTCAGTGGCAGAGACAAACTGTGGCAGGACTGAACTGAAGGATTAGACTATTGCACCAGCTTTAAAACTCTAGGATCACCAGGGAGATTTGATTGTTAGGGCCACCCCCCCTCCCCGACTGCCCAGAAACACGCCCCACATACAGGGCAGACAACACCAACTACACACGCAAGCTTGGTACACCAATTGGGCCCCACAAGACTCACTCCCCCACTCACCAAAAAGGCTAAGCAGGGGAGAATTGGCTTGTGGAGAACAGGTGGCTCGTGGATGCCACCTGCTGGTTAGTTAGAGAAAGTGTACTCCACGAAGCTGTAGATCTGATAAATTAGAGATAAGGACTTCAATAGGTCTACAAACCCTAAAAGAACCCTATCAAGTTCAGCAAATGCCACGAGGCCAAAAACAACAGAAAATTATAAAGCATATGAAAAAACCAGACGATATGGATAACCCAAGCCCAAGCACCCAAATCAAAAGACCAGAAGAGACACAGCACCTAGAGCAGCTACTCAAAGAACTAAAGATGAACAATGAGACCATAGTACGGGATATGAAGGAAATCAAGAAGACTCTAGAAGAGCATAAAGAAGACATTGCAAGACTAAATAAAAAAATGGATGATCTTATGGAAATTAAAGAAACTGTTGACCAAATTAAAAAGATTCTGGACACTCATAGTACAAGACTAGAGGAAGTTGAACAACGAATCAGTGACCTGGAAGATGACAGAATGGAAAATGAAAGCATAAAAGAAAGAATGGGGAAAAAAAATTGAAAAAAATCGAAATGGACCTCAGGGATATGATAGATAATACGAAACGTCCAAATATAAGACTCATTGGTGTCCCAGAAGGGGAAGAAAAGGGTAAAGGTCTAGGAAGAGTATTCAAAGAAATTGTTGGGGAAAACTTCCCAAATCTTCTAAACAACATAAATACACAAATCATAAATGCTCAGTGAACCCCAAATAGAATAAATCCAAATAAACCCACTCCAAGACATATACTGATCACACTGTCAAACACAGAAGAGAAGGAGCAAGTTCTGAAAGCAGCAAGAGAAAAGCAATTCACCACATACAAAGGAAACAGCATAAGACTAAGTAGTGACTACTCAGCAGCCACCATGGAGGCGAGAAGGCAGTGGCACGATATATTTAAAATTCTGAGTGAGAAAAATTTCCAGCCAAGAATACTTTATCCAGCAAAGCTCTCCTTCAAATTTGAGGGAGAGCTTAAATTTTTCACAGACAAACAAATGCTGAGAGAATTTGCTAACAAGAGACCTGCCCTACTGGAGATACTAAAGGGAGCCCTACAGACAGAGAAACAAAGACAGGACAGAGAGACTTGGAGAAAGGTTCAGTACTAAAGAGATTTGGTATGGGTACAATAAAGGATATTAATAGAGAGAGAGGAAAAATATGGCAAACGTAAACCAAAGGATAAGATGGCTGATTCAAGAAATGCCTTCACGGTTATAACGTTGAATGTAAATGGATTAAACTCCCCAATTAAAAGATATAGATTCGCAGAATGGATCAAAAAAAATGAACCATCAATATGTTGCATACAAGAGACTCATCTTAGACATAGGGACACAAAGAAACTGAAAGTGAAAGGATGGAAAAAAATATTTCATGCAAGCTACAGCAAAAAGAAAGCAGGTGTAGCAATATTAATCTCAGATAAAATAGACTTCAAATGCAGGGATGTTTTGAGAGATAAAGAAGGCCACTACATACTAATAAAAGGGGCAATTCAGCAAGAAGAAATAACAATCGTAAATGTCTATGCACCCAATCAAGGTGCCACAAAATACATGAGAGAAACACTGGTAAAACTAAAGGAAGCAATTGATGTTTCCACAATAATTGTGGGAGACTTCAACACATCACTCTCTCCTATAGATAGATCAACCAGACAGAAGACCAATAAGGAAATTGAAAACCTAAACAATCTGATAAATGAATTAGATTTAACAGACATATACAGGACATTACATCCCAAATCACCAGGATACACATACTTTTCTAGTGCTCACGGAACTTTCTCCAGAATGGATCATATGCTGGGACATAAAACAAGCCTCAATAAATTTAAAAAGATTGAAATTATTCAAAGCACATTCTCTGACCACAGTGGAATACAATTAGAAGTCAATAACCATCAGAGACTTAGAAAATTCACAAATACCTGGAGGTTAAACAACACACTCCTAAACAATCAGTGGGTTAAAGAAGAAATAGCAAGAGAAATTGCTAAATATATAGAGACGAACGAAAATGAGAACACAACATACCAAAACCTATGGGATGCAGCAAAGCAGTGCTAAGGGGGAAATTTATAGCACTAAATGCATATATTAAAAAGGAAGAAAGAGCCAAAATCAAAGAACTAATGGATCAACTGAAGAAGCTAGAAAATGAACAGCAAACCAATCCTAAACCAAGTACAAGAAAAGAAATAACAAGGATTAAAGCAGAAATAAATGACATAGAGAACAAAAAAACAATAGAGAGGATAAATATCACCAAAAGTTGGTTCTTTGAGAAGATCAACAAGATTGACAAGCCCCTAGCTAGACTGACAAAATCAAAAAGAGAGAAGACCCATATAAACAAAATAATGAATGAAAAAGGTGACATAACTGCAGATCCTGAAGAAATTAAAAAAATTATAAGAGGATATTATGAACAACTGTATGGCAATAAACTGGACAATGTAGAAGAAATGGACAATTTCCTGGAAACATATGAACAACCTAGACTGACCAGAGAAGAAATAGAAGAACTCAACCAACCCATCACAAGCAAAGAGATCCAATCAGTCATCAAAAATCTTCCCACAAATAAATGCCCAGGGCCAGATGGCTTCACAGGGGAATTCTACCAAACTTTCCAGAAAGAACTGACACCAATCTTACTCAAACTCTTTCAAAACATTGAAGAAAATGGAACACTACCTAACTCATTTTATGAAGCTAACATCAATCTAATACCAAAACCAGGCAAAGATGCTACAAAAAAGGAAAACTACCGGCCAATCTCCCTAATGAATATAGATGCAAAAATCCTCAACAAAATACTTGCAATTCGAATCCAAAGACACATTAAAAAAATCATACACCATGACCAAGTGGGGTTCATTCCAGGCATGCAAGGATGGTTCAACATAAGAAAAACAATCAATGTATTACAACACATTAAAAACTCGAAAGGGAAAACTCAATTGATCATCTCAATAGATGCTGAAAAAGCATTTGACAAAATCCAACATCCGTTTTTGATAAAAACGCTTCAAAAGGTAGGAATTGAAGGAAACTTCCTCAACATGATAAAGAGCATATATGAAAAACCCACAGCCAGCATAGTACTCAATGGTGAGAGACTGAAAGCCTTCCCTCTAAGATCAGGAACAAGACAAGGATGCCCGCTGTCACCACTGTTATTCAACATTGTGCTGGAAGTGCTAGCCAGGGCAATCCGGCAAGACAAAGAAATAAAAGGCATCCAAATTGGAAAAGAAGAAGTAAAACTGTCATTGTTTGCAGACGATATCATCTTATATCTAGAAAACCCTGAGAAATCGACGATACAGCTACTAGAGCTAATAAACAAATGTAGCAAAGTAGCGGGATACAAGATTAATGCACATAAGTCAGTAATGTTTCTATATGCTAGAAATGAACAAACTGAAGAGACACTCAAGAAAAAGATACCATTTTCAATAGCAACTAAAAAAATCAAGTACCTAGGAATAAACTTAACCAAAGATGTAAAAGACCTATACAAAGAAAACTACATAACTCTACTAAAAGAAATAGAAGGGGACCTTAAAAGATGGAAAAATATTCCATGTTCATGGATAGGAAGGCTAAATGTCATTAAGATGTCAATTCTACCCAAACTCATCTACAGATTCAATGCAATCCCAATCAAAATTCCAACAACCTACTTTGCAGACTTGGAAAAGCTAGTTATCAAATTTATTTGGAAAGGGAAGATGCCTCGAATTGCTAAAGACACTCTAAAAAAGAAAAACGAAGTGGGAGGACTTACACTCCCTGACTTTGAAGCTTATTATAAAGCCACAGTTGCCAAAACAGCATGGTACTGGCACAAAGATAGACATATAGATCAATGGAATCGAATTGAGAATTCAGAGACAGACCCTCAGATCTATGGCCGACTGATCTTTGATAAGGCCCCCAAAGTCACTGAACTGAGCCATAATGGTCTTTTCAACAAATGGGGCTGGGAGAGTTGGATATCCATATCCAAAAGAATGAAAGAGGACCCCTACCTCACATCCTACACAAAAATTAACTCAAAATGGACCAAAGATCTCAATATAAAAGAAAGTACCATAAAACTCCTAGAAGATAATGTAGGAAAACATCTTCAAGACCTTGTATTAGGCGGCCACTTCCTAGACTTTACACCAAAAGCACAAGCAACAAAAGAGAAAATAGATAAATGGGAACTCCTCAAGCTTAGAAGTTTCTGCACCTCAAAGGAATTTCTCAAAAAGGTAAAGAGGCAGCCAACTCAATGGGAAAAAATTTTTGGAAACCATGTATCTGACAAAAGACTGATATCTTGCATATACAAAGAAATCCTACAACTCAATGACAATAGTACAGACAGCCCAATTATAAAATGGGCAAAAGATATGAAAAGACAGTTCTCTGAAGAGGAAATACAAATGGCCAAGAAACACATGAAAAAAATGTTCAGCTTCACTAGCTATTAGAGAGATGCAAATTAAAACCACAATGAGATACCATCTAACACCGTTTAGAATGGCTGCCATTAAACAAACAGGAAACTACAAATGCTGGAGGGGATGTGGAGAAATTGGAACTCTTATTCACTGTTGGTGGGACTGTATAATGGTTCAGCCACTCTGGAAGTCAGTCTGGCAGTTCCTTAGAAAACTAGATATAGAGCTACCATTCGATCCGGCAATTGCACTTCTCGGTATATACCCGGAAGATCGGAAAGCAGTGACACGAACAGATATCTGCACGCCAATGTTCATAGCAGCATTATTCACAATTGCCAAGAGATGGAAACAATCCAAATGTCCTTCAACAGATGAGTGGATAAATAAAATGTGGTATATACACACGATGGAATACTACGCGTCAGTAAGAAGGAACGATCTCGTGAAACATATGACAACATGGATGAACCTTGAAGACATAATGCTGAGTGAAATAAGCCAGGCACAAAAAGAGAAATATTATATGCTACCACTAATGTGAACTTTCAAAAATGTAAAACAAATGGTGTATAATGTAGAATGTAGGGGAACTAGCAGTAGAGAGTAATTAAGGAAGGGGGAACAATAATCCAAGAAGAACAGATAAGCTTTTTAACATTCTGGGGATGCCCAGAAATGACTATGGTCTGTTAATTTCTGATGGATATAGTAGGAACAAGTTCACAGAAAGGTTGCTATATTATGTAACTTTCTTGGGGTAAAGTAGGAACATGTTGGAAGTTAAGCAGTTATCTTAGGTTAGTTGTCTTTTTCTTACTCCCTTGTTATGGTCTCTTTGAAATGTTCTTTTATTGTATGTTTGTTTTCTTTTTAACTTTTTTTTTCATACAGTTGATTTAAAAAAGAAGGGAAAGTTAAAAAAAAAAAAAAAAAAAAAAAAAGGATATACCCCAAGGATAAGTAGGAGATTTTTCCCTTGCCCCAAACCACATGTCCATTCCTTAGGAAGCTTAAAAAGCATATCAGGACCCTACTGCCAACCTGAATGCTACTTGTGTTTGGGAGATACTTACAAGGGAATAAAATTCAGGATAGAACAAGGAAAGTGTAGAGAAGTAATACAGGCAGGGGAACAGGATGAGTTTTTAGAGGAAAAGCAACTAACCAATAAATATATCTTGGGCTTTTGTGTTTTGCTTTTGTTGTGTTACCTATGATAACTTCATCAGGGAATAATAAAGTTTCTCCTTTCCCACTCTCATCCCAGGAGAGAGGCAGGATTATTATTCTAAAGGTCCGGGCTCCTTACAACGTCCAAACTTCCCATGAGGAAAATAACTAGCATTTGTGGTTTAGAGACTGTGGTGGTTTGAAGCTGTATGTACCCCAGAAAAAACATGTTCTTAAATCTAATCCTTTCCTGTGGGCACGAACCCATTGTAAGTAAGTAGGAACTTTTGATGAGGCTACTTCAGTTAAGAGGGTATGGCCCACTTCAGCCAGAATGAGTCTAAATACTATCCCTGGAGTCCTTTATATGCAGAGTGAAATTCAGGCAGGCAGAGAGAGAAACCACGGGAAGCAAGAGGCTGGACATCAGTGGAACCCAGAAGAGAAGGGGGAGACCAGAAGATGCCACCATGTGTTTTGCCATGTAACAGAGGAGCCAAGGATCGCCAGCAGCCAGTCCCAGAACACCACAGTCTTTAGGGATAAAGCATTGCCTTGATGATTCTTTGATTTGGAGTCCTTTTTAGCCTCAAAACCATAAGCTAATAAATTCCCATAGTTTAAGCCAACCCGTTTCATGGTATTTGCTTGAGCAGCCCAGGAAACTGAAACAGCCAACGAGGGGAATTAAGTTGGATGTCACAAAACAAGAGGAGGTAGGGGCTGCTGCTTAGGGATGAAGTATAGAAATTGTTGGTCTGGGGGTGAGAGGCTGGCTTCCCAGAGGCTGGTAGCACATGTGATGGGCAAGGCCAAGCTCAGCAGGGCTGAGGATGGGGAAATGGCTGCAGAATGTGAGCACTTACTGATAAGGCCTGAAAGAGAGCAGTGGCAGGCTTTCTGTGGCTGAGCCACCTGTCAGGAGGAAGGACTCCTGCAAGGTAGATCTCTATGCTCAACAGATGCTGAGGACCAGGGGCAGCAACAGCATCCTGAAAGAGAAGGAGCCACAGAAGACCCAACAGGACAGCCTTCCCTCCATCCCCAACACTTACCTCCACTTTCCATGCACACATAAACCTCCAGGATTCTTGTAACTCCCTAGGGAGTCAAGCACACCATCTTCTTGCCAAAGGCCTTTCCCACCCATCCTAGCAATGGGGAGAATCAGAATCTAATTTAATTTGATTTATAAAAGTAATGTCATACTTCCCATCCTGAATGTTGACAGCAAATCTACACTGCTTATGTGGAGTGTGTTTTTGGGTACTAGGTTGTTCTCTTGTTAACATCCAATTCCTCTCCAAAAAAAAACAAAAAACAAAAAAAAAAAGCCAACCTGGAGAAACTCTTCTCCAGATTTACCTCAGGGGATGGCTCCAACCGGTCCCAGTAGATGCATTTCTTATTTCATTGCATCATTGACTGATCCTCTTCTGTTACACATTCTCTCCTGTGCCTTATATTGTTTGGGTTTGGGTTTTTCCAGTAATAGAGCTGTCACTCAGATGTGAATTCCTCAATTCTCTCAGTTATCCAGGTTTCTGAGAAGCTATGTAACTTAGCAGATGTTAGCAGAGGTTATTTCTACACACTAAATTGAATTAAATTGACTGGAACAACCTTCACTCCATCATTTGTGCAGCAAATGCACAACTAATATATGTCCAAAGGCTTCTCCAAGATTTAGACAAGTTCTTAGGGTGCTTATGTGCTTAGAGCTTCTGTCTCTTGGGCTTCTGCATGTTTCGTATGACCCCTACCCTGTACCATGTAGAACCAGATATTAAACACACCCTATATACTCCCATAGGCATACACAGCATTCATGAGCCCAATAGCCTTTACTGAATAGCTAGGATAATGGTGACAGGATGGTTACATTACGTACAACCTAAGAGAACAGACATTCCTGCTCTCCAAGTCTTTTACTCTAGCAATTTCCTACCTCTATCTATTTTACCTCCTTCTCTCCTCCCCTGCCCAACTCTGCCCATTATCCCTTCCTTCCTCACTGTCCCAGTACCTTATTTCTCTATAGGTAAGGCAATGCATGTCTCCAACGCCAACCCCCAAACCTGTTTAGCCAAATCTATCAAGTTTCTCAACAAATAGTGGCCTTCCCTTAACAAGATCCATACTCCTTAGAAGGCAGTTAAAGTTGGAGGAACCTAAGATGGTGGCTAGGTGAGACAGGGCAAAAAAACACCTCTGTGAAAAATACTAGATAAAAACCAGAAAGTGACCCAGAACACCACTTTCAATGATGCACCAGCCAGACAAGTTCTGCTAAATCCACAGGGAATGTGCATTTGGTGAAACCAGGAGCCTGCATTCTGAAACGAGTGAGTGAGCCAGCTGAAAGTCTGGCGGCCGTGCTGCAGTGTGGGGAAATGGTGGGCTGGCATTTGGAGATGGACTAGTTCTTTAAAAAAAAAAAACAAAAAAAGCCCGGGAGCAGCTGCAGATAAGACAGGGAGAGCTGGGCAGTGAAACACGGTGGGAGCAGGCTGGGCTAATGCCCCGGTATCTGGCATGGAGGATACCCTTCCCACACCTGCTGCTGATTGTCTCAAGACCAGGGGAGCAGAGGGGAGCCAAAAGGAGAAAAAAACTGCATCCTTGCAGCCATCTCCCCAGCGGGCAGGGGATGCTCCTGCCCAGGGCTGGACCCACAGCCCAGAGTTGCACCAAGAAACCCAGTGTGATGGGGAGTCTTTCCCACAGCATTGCACACACTCCACAATAACAGCTGTGGACAGTGGCCTTTAATGCACCCAGGCTGATTGTCCCAGAGCTGGGAGGGCGGAGCTGTGTGAAAAGGGGGAAGTTAACGCATCCCATTCAACCATCTTTGAAGCAGGCTGGGAGTGCCCCTGCATGGCCTGGCAACCCAGGGCTTCCCTGGTGGGCTGGTGCTCACTTGTGATGTGGCACGGCCTTCCCCCAGCAGAGGTCCTGGAAGAGCACAGCTGGGAAGGGGGAACCACTCAGAAATCCCAGGGACCTACATGAATACCAAGGACTTGGTCAGTGGCACAGACAATCTGTGGAAAGACTGAAATGAAGGCTTAGGCTCCTGCAACAGCCTTAAATCTCCAGGAATACCTGGGACGTTTGATTATTAAAGCTGCCCTGCCTGCCTAAACACCCAGACACACCCCCCACATTCAGGGCGGACAGCACCAACAACACACCCAAAATTGGTGCACCAATAGGACCTCACAAGAATCAGACCCTCACACCACAAAGACAACGCTGGAGAGAACTGACTTGAGGAGAATAGGTGAATCGTGGACACCATCTGCTGGTTAGTTAGAGAAAGTGTTACACCACCAAGCTGTAGTTCTGACAAATTAGGGATCAAGTAAAGCAAATGCCAAGAGGCCAAAAACGACAGAAAATCTTAAAGCAAATGATAAAACCAGATGATATGGAGAACCCAAACCCAAACACCCAAATCAGAAGATCAGAAGACACACAGTATTTGGCACAATTAATCAAAGAACTACAGATAAACAAGAAGAGCATGGCACAGGATATAAAGGACATAAAGAAGACCCTAGAAGAGCACAAAGAAGAAATTGCAACAGTAAATAAAAAAATAGAAGATCTTCTGGAAATAAAAGAAACTGTAGGCCAAATTAAAAAGACTCTGGATACTCATAATACAAGATTAGAGGAAGGTGAACAACAACTCAGCCTCCTCGAGGACCATAGAACAGAAAATGAAAGAACAAAAGAAAGAATGGGGAAAAAAATCAAAAAAATTGAAATGGATCTCAGGGATATGACAGAGAAAATAAAACGCCCAAATTTAAGACTCATTAGTATCCCAGAAGGGGAAGAGAAGGGTAAAGGTCTAGAAAGAGTATTCAAAGAAATTGTTGGGGAAAACTTCCCAAACCTTCTACACAATATAAATACACAAAGCATAAATGCCAAGCTAACTCCAAACAGAATAAATTCAAATAAACCCACTCCAAGACATATTCTGACCAGACTGTCAAATACTGAAGAGAAGGAGCAAGTTCTGAAAGCAGCAAGAGAAAAGCAAGTCACCACAGACAAAGTAAACAACATAAGACTAAGTTGTGACTACTCAGCAGCCACCATGGAGGCGAGAAGGCAGTGGCATGACATATTTAAAATTCTGAGAGAGAAAAATTTCCAACCAAGAATACTTTATCCAGCAAAACTCTCCTTCAAATTTGAGGCAGAGCTTAAATTTTTCACAGACAAACAAATGCTGAGAGATTTTGCTAATAAAAGACTTGCCCTAATTCAGATACTAAAGGAACCCCTACTGACAGAGAAACAAAGAAAGGAGAGAGAGATAGAGAGAAATTTAACAGACATATATAGAACATTACATCCCAGGTCACCGGGACACACATTCTTCTCTAGTGATCACGGATCTTTCTCCAGAATGGACCATATGCTGGGACATAAAGCAAGCCTCAATAAATTAAAAAAAAAAAAAAATGAATTTGTTCAAAGTACATTCTCTGACCACAATGGAATACAAAGAGAAGTCAATAACCATCAGAGACTTGGAGAAACCACAAACACCTGGAGGGTAAAAATGAGGGGGAGATGAAAATATTCCCGGATAATCAAAAGCTGAGGGACTTCACCACCAGATCAGTCCTATAAGAAATGCTAAAGGGAGTTGAGCAGGCTGAAAGAAAGGGACACTAAACAATTGACTGAAACTACATGAAGAAATAAAGATTTCCAGTAAAGATCACATGGTAAATAGAAATACCAATACTACTGTATTTTTTATTTGTAACTCCACTATTTACTTCCTACAGGATCTAAAATACATAAACTGTAATGATAAATCAGTGGTTTTGGACTCAATGTAAAATATTGAATTTTTGACAAGAACTACATAAAGGTGGGGGAATGATGGAGTATAGGAACACAGTTTATGTGTCATATTGAAGTTAAGTTGGTATCAAAGAAAAACAAGATTGTTAAAGATTTAAGATGTTAAATTTAAGCCCCATGGTAAACACAAAGAAAGTATCAGAGAATGACCATAGAGATGAAAAGTAGAGTAGGGGTTCTGAGAAGTGGGGGAAGGGGCAATGGGGAGTTAAGAAATGAGTGTAGGGTTTCTGTTTGGGGTGAAGGGAAACTTCTAGAAATGGATGGTGGGAAGGTGATAGCATTGCAACATTCTAAATGTGATTAATCCCACTAATGAAATCCTAGGGAGGGGGTGGAATGGGAAGATTTAGGCTGTATATATGTTTCCACAATTGAAAAAAAAAAAAAAGACAGTCTAAATAGATGACAATTAAATGCCAAGGATGATCCTGGATGGGATCTGAGGATGGAGGAGAGGAGGCTCAAAGGGACACAGATGGGACACACACACACAAAAAAAGGAAATATAGAATGTAATCTTTGTGTCAATGTTGAACCTCTTGTACTTCTTAGCTGCACTTAATGGGATTGCATAAAAGAACGTTCTTGTCCATGGGAAAGGTATACATGAATTACATTGTTTTTTCAAGGATGTGTGCAGCTTGCTGTCATATGTTCAGAGGACAGAGCAATAGATGATGGCTGATAGGGAGGGAGGGAGGGAGAGAGGGAGGGAGGGAGGGATGGAGGGAGAGAGGGAGGGAAAGAAAAAAATGGTGGTGTGACAGGATGTTAAAGTTGGTGGATCGGGGTATCAGGGAGGGGGGCTGGGGTATGCTGGAGTTCTGTGTATGGGGTTTGTACTGTTTTTGCAACTGTTCTTGTAAGTTTGAATTTATTTCAAAATAAAATTTCTTAAAAAAAAGGGAATTAAAGTTATAAATAGATAAGTGTGTGTGTGTTTGTGTGTGTGTTGAATGTGTGTATCCATCCTATATATAATGGGAAATCTGGCAACTTTCATAATAGCTCCAAGCATTCTTTGGGAACTTATATTTCCTATGACATCTCCAGTTCTACGTTCTTACTTCTGTCAACTTCTTATCTGCTGTGATTACATCTCTATTTTCTCCTTTTATATCACACTAGATTGCTTCAATCTCCCCAATACTATTTATTTTATTTATGTTGTGCATTTAGCATGCTGAAATTCTGACAACAAAGAGCAGAGGACAAAGATTACATTGTAGAACAGCCCTACAAACAACTTAACATTGAGTATGAGACAGCCTTGTCTTTAAAAGTCCTTTGGCCATTTTCCTGGCCAATTGGTGACAATTCCAACTTTTGTTGAGGATATGGGACAATTGGTTTCCTCCACTGTGGAACACTGTTTTAGCACTATTTACAAAAGCTGAACCTACACATTCTCCTTGGCCCTGCAATTCCACTCCTAGGCATACACATAACAGAAATACATACATATTTTCACCAAAAGTAGAAAAACATGGATAGCAGCCCTGGTCTTAATAGAAAAAAACTGGTAACAACCTAAACGCCCATCAAAAGTAGAAAAAATAATCTATGCAGCAATGAGATTATGCAGCAATGACTGTGAATGAAATATAACTACATACAAGAGCATGGAAGGGTCATACATATTACTGAGTAAAAGAAGTCAGATACAAAAAGTACATACCTTAGGATTCCAGTTATAGAAAATTCAAAATTAGCCCATACTAATCTATGGTGTTAGAAATCAGGATATTGATTACTTGTAGGTTAGTGACTTTTATGAGGAATGAGGATGGCCTCCAGAGTTCTGGAATGTACTATTTCCCGATCTGGGTGCTGATTACCCAGATGCATTCACTCTGTGAAAATTAATCAATCTATTATGATTTATGAACTTTTCCTTATGCATGTGTGAATAAAGGGTTAGCAGCAGGCCTGTACCTCTTTTCTCCCAGACCTAGGCTTGCCTTCTCCCAGCATCTTGGAAATGTACCAAGTTAAGATAAATTTGGAATGTTGTGTTCCAAGGTTGGACAGCTGTTTTGTACACTTTGTATATGTGAGATGGCAAGTGGACTGAGAGAGCTGTGCAATGTAGGCCTACATGACTGATGGTAAAACAAGGAAGAAGCTTCTTTATGTCAAAGTGAACTATACACCATGGCTTTATAACCAGCAATTGTGCACACACACACACACACACACACACACACCCATGCAGGTAAGGAGGCACCCAAACATCTATGCACATAGGCAGTTGGTGGACTTCCCATTGAAACTAAAGTTCTATGCATGCTCTATTTCCTATAAAGCTAAGCAAACTTTGTACTAGTGTTAGATTAAACTCTATCATGTCTTGTGAGTTTGACTGCCAGTACAAATGTGTCATCACTGCTGCTTGTGGAACTGTATATTGCATTTCAATAAAAAGTTCACTAGAGAAAAAATTTCTTTGGTCACTGTGCCGGTTTATAGGTATTATGTCCCCCAAGATGCCATGTTCTTTGAAGCAGTCTTGTAGGGGCAGAGGTATTAGTGTTGACTGGGTTGGAATCCTCTGATTGAATATTTCCACGGAGATGTGACTCAATCAACTGTGGGTGAAACATTTGATTAAATTACTTCCATGGAGATGTGGACCCTGCCCATTCAGGGTGGGTCTTAATTAAATCACTGGAGTCCCATAAAAGAGTTCAGAGACAAAAGGAGCTCAGAGAAGCTGAGAATGACATTCTGGAGAGCAGCTAGGAGAGACATTTTGGAGATGGCTGCCAATAGCAGACTTTTGCTGAAACTTTGGAGATCCTAGCCCAGAGTTTCCTCCAGAGAAGCTAAGAGAGGACAAAATGCCCCAAGAGCAACATTTTGAAGAATGCACAGAAGCTGAGAGAGAAGCTAGAACACAACCTGGGATCAGCTGACACCAGCCACATGCCTTTCCAGCTAACAGGTTTTCCGGACGCCACTCACCTTCCTTCGGTGAAGGTATACACATGTTGACGCCCTAATTTGGACATTTTCATGGCCTTCAGACTGTAAATTTGGAACCAAATAAACCTCCTTTATAAAAGCCAATCCATTTCTAGTATTTTGCATGATGGCAGCATTAGCAAACCAGAACAGCCACTTTTACCAAAAGAGGTATTTTCATTGATCATATCTTCTTGGCTTCCAAAATTTTTCCATTTTTCTGAGCCTCCTCTTTTTCCCTTGATCTCCTACTTTTTAAGGTTCTCCCCCACAACCCCTAAACCTCCTGTTCATCTATTATCCAGAATCTATTATTCTGTCTCACCCCAGACTAGTTAAGCTATCCCCAGAGACCTCATCTCAATAAATATTAAGGCTGGTTGCAAAACAGAATTCTCTTCCTAGAGAAGTTGTGTGGCTACCTCTATTTAAAAGCTATTTTTCTCTTGCTAAACTGAGAATGTGCAATCTCTGCCTGTAGACGTTGAAAGTCCATACATGATGAGTAGTCTTAGACACCCAATTGATAGTTCCAGTTATTTCTTTCCCTAATTAGCTACCTCGAACTCTCCCAAAGTGTAAAAACAACAGGAATAGCATTCTCCTATCACCACCAATATATGCTCTCAGAAGTGCCCACTACTGCCATGTGACCCTCGGGGATCTTATTTTGGGGTGTCACTCTGCTCTGTACCCTGCCTCCCTGAACTGCACCCATAGTGACAGCGGACACTAT
This sequence comes from Choloepus didactylus, assembly GCF_015220235.1. Taxonomy (NCBI): domain Eukaryota; kingdom Metazoa; phylum Chordata; class Mammalia; order Pilosa; family Megalonychidae; genus Choloepus; species Choloepus didactylus. Next base: position 52,058,673 of record NC_051309.1, read on the forward strand.
TGTCAGTTGTAATTTTTCAGTGTTTTTTTGATGGGGGGTTCCAAGCTAAACAAAACCTGAGAAAGGTACCCTCCTGCATATGTTGATACTACATTATTTCTTATGTACAATATTAACTTCTCCTGCCTCTGATTTACTATTTAATAGCTTCATGCCTTCTGGAGTTAGACTTTCACTAAGAAACCCCTGTCTCACCACACCATAGCAGGGCTCATGAGGAAAAGGGTTGTGACAGTCCCAGAAACATTACGGTATCGTGGTACAAACATTTCTGAGACCAGCACTTGAATTATCAGTTCACTTCTACCTGATGTTCATTTTTTTATTGCACGTTTATTGAATACCATTAACATTCAAAGGTATCATTTTTGGAGTGGGGAAATATGATTTAGAAGTCACAGCTTTTAACTTATAGTCTAATGAAAATAATAAAACATGTTCTCCAAACAGATTGCAAGGTGGGGAAGCATAAAAATAATAGGCTTCTGTTTTTAAACCTCATGGTAATTACACTTGTGCTTTCCGCAGAACCTTTCTTCCTATAGTATTTCTGAAGCACTCAGCATGATAAAGATCACTTTCCAATCATTTATACAAACTGAGCATGAGAATTTAAGATTGAATCATCGTTGCTGGTTGCTTCATCTTGAATTGAAAACCCTTGACTTCAGAAATAGTGGAGTCTGGTGTAACACATATAGCATTTGGACATCTTGGTTTTGCTTCCTCTTGTGGAAAGAAAAAAGTCATCTTCCATAAAGGTGCAGGAGGTACTTTCTATGACAAAATAGGCTTCTTAAAATTGTCCAGTCTCACATATACAAAGCATGAAGTCTCAGAATTGAAATTCAGTTTCTTAGCTGCCCCTAACAATGGGAATCACTGGAAATAGATATGTCACCAGGATCTGTCCAAAGGGAAGTTTGGTTATCTCTTATAAGAGTGTTTAGAATTGTAAGACAAGAAATTGTTTCCAAATAAGCAGATATGTGAAAAACAAAAGTATCTGTCAAGTAACACATGGAAAGATTATAAAAGATAGTTCCAGAATGCTCATGTCCATATGGTTTGTAAACGTACATTTTCTATAAAAATCTGTACAGCTCAAAAGCATTAAATTCTGCGGTAAAGTTTCCTTTATTCCATGAGTTGGCAGTCTTTGTTTTCATCTTCTATACATGAATCACTGAGGTAAGAATATCACTCTTCTTCAGGAAAGAAATTTCCTCCCCTGTAAAGGATGAGGTTTCCATGTATTTTTCAGGGGTCTCAGGGCAATTATCATGAAGAACAGCTATTGTGAAGGTGCTGTGGAGTATTTCCCTTCTTCATGTGTGAGACATGAAGGATTTTACAAAAAAAGTAATAGTTTAGAAGTCTCTCTCAAACACATGCACAGAAAAACTATTGTCAGAGTATTCTTAAATTAAAAAAATATATAAATTGAAAGCCTGTAATCTTTGTACTGGAGCCAAGAGTCAACAACTCTAAAGCAAGCTAGTCCCCATCAGTGACCCCCTATGGGATTTCCTTTTGTGACACTTCTGCAAGATGACCCTCTGTGTTGGCACTCCATTTCAGGTCACCCGTTTTCTGCAATCTCAGTGAGGACCTGCAGCAGCTCAGCAAATGTAGGGCGGCCTTTCGGTTCCTGCAAAAGGAAAATGGGTGGTCAAGTCAGCTTAAAACTCAGCTATGGAACTAGCTAGCTGGGACCTGGATCCAGGCTAGTTCTCCACAAAAAGAAGAGAAAGATTTCTTGGTTTTGACATATCACAGTGTGATGGACAGTTGAGCAAAACAAGAGTGTGAAAATGGAATAGAAAGCATTGCAAAATAAAAGTGGCTACAGCTGCAAACACTAGCCACCTGTGGCTATTTAAATTTAAGTTGGAAAGCCACTGAAGCAAGAAGCTGAACGCAATGAAACCCGGAAGAGAAGGGAGAGACTAGCAGACACCACCATGTGCCTTGCCATGTGGGAGAGGAGTCCAGGATCTCCAGCAGCCAGTCTTCAGGAAGAAGTGGGAAACAAAAAGTAACATCTGGGTGGATGGAAGAGAATTGGACACCAATGCTTCAGGCTGGCTACAGAATGTTCCAGCAGCTTGGCCTCATTTGTCAGGTTCTATTGGATTCCTGCTTCCAGTTCCTCCCCCTGGCTTTCTATCTCTGTGTCTGAATTTCTTCTGCTTGTAAGAATCCCAGCAATTAGGATTAAGATCCAACCTCATTGGGTCAGACCACACCTTAATGAAAAATAAATCTTCACAATGTCCTATTTACAATGGGTTCACAACCATGGGCATGTGGATTAAGAACATGTCTAAATTGGGGTACATAATTTACTGTACCACACTCCTTATTTCCTTCCAGAAATATCTCCTTAATTTTATTAAGAAGTGCACCAGGTTAAAAAAAAAAAAAAGAAAAGAAAAAACTGAAATTCTTGAATTCATTTTCAAAAAATTTCAGAAAACAAAAAATCATTCTTGACAGATGACAGAAGCTAAGAAAGAGAGAAAAGTTAACTTGCAAAGAGATATTTGAGGAAAGAAGAAAAAATTTGAGGAAACACTGGATGGCATCCATTTTCACATCAAAATAAGAAGTGATTCTTCAGCTGGGTTGGACAGGTGTGATGAGATGACTGAAAAATCTTTGAAAGAAAAGCTATCATTATTTATCTGGGCATTAGCAAGAGGTCATTAAATCATTGTCTAAGAGTTATAAGGAACTGAGCAACTCAAGTTAGAAGCATACATTTTAATGGGCCCAATTACCTGCAGGTACCTAATGGCTTGCTGAAATCTGGAATGTGAAATAACTTCTGTTTACGTTGTTTCTGATTACAAAATTAGTATGTGCTTACTATAAGAAATTTAGAATATACAAATAAAAGCAAAAAAAAGAGAAAAATCTTAGTACTAAGAAATAACTACTCTTACCATTATGATATATATCCTTTCATATTTTTCTGTGTATAAATGCAAATATTATTGACTTAAAATGTTTTTCTTTCAATGTAAACAATGGCATGTCCAGTGTCAAAAAATCAGAAAATACTGAAACATAGAATAAAACATAAAACTCTCATAATCAAATACTTAATGTATACCTGTATGTAGCTATTCATTTTCTCAAACAAAAATAAGATCACAGTGCAAAAAAAGGAAATTAAATCAATCACAATTAAATAAATGTAAACATTCAGTTCTTCATCATAATAGCCACTTTTTCAAGTGCTCAATAGCCAGATGTGGCTACGATATTTGACAGTGCAAATACAGAATATTTCCATCATGACAGAAGGTTCAAATGGATAGCCACTGCCCTAAAAATATAGTTGGGGCAACAAGGGAGTAGGAGAGGGAGGTGGGGAGATATTAAAATATCATACTCCCAAAATCAATCCCAGTTATTTGTACCTGACCCCATAAAGAGAAAAGGATTTCAGTCAGAAAGCAAATGGCATGTTTTCTTGTGGGACTTTGGAGGTCCTAGAAAACAGGCTCTGTTGTCTGGGACCCCAATCAACAAAATTCCCAGCCAGAGAGTCAGGATTTGGTATTTTTCCTATTTCACTACAGAATGTGGTTTGGTTTGGCACATGTGGACTGAAGAAAAGATGGCTGTCAGCATCTTTGGAATACATGGGAACTAGAACTAGGCATGATAGCCACATTCTCACAAAGCACTCCCAGCAACCTTGGTGGGGAGATACCACCCTTAGTGGCCGAAAAACAATAAGGAGGACAGAGCAGGAGAATATGTAAGCACACATGAGAATCCTCCTTGAGTCTCCAAGAATGAATTATGGATACTCAACAGTGAAAGCTGAAATCTTTCCCTTGAAATTCAGGAACAAGATAAGGATGTCCCCTGTCACCACTGCAATTCAACATTGTACTGGAAGTTCTGGCCAGAGCAATTAGGCAAGAAAAAGAAATAAAAAACATCCAAACAGGAAGAGAAGAAAAAAAAATTCTCCCTATTTGCAGTGGACAGGATCCTATATATAGAAAATCCCAACAAATCTACAAGAAAGCTACTAGAGCTAATAAATGAATTCATCCAAGTGGCAGGGTATGGATCAACACAAAAATCAGTGGTGTTTCTATACACCAGCAATAAACAATCCAAAGAAGAAATCAAGAAAACAATTCCATTTACAATAGCATCTAAAGGAATCAAACATACAGGAATAAATTTAACCAAGGATATAAAGGACTTGTATATGGAAAACTACATATCATTGCTGAAAGAAGTATAAAAAGACATGAATAAATGGAAAGATATCCCATGGTCATGGATTAGAAGACTTACTATTCTGAAGATGTCAATACTACCCAAAGCTATTTACTGATTCAACACAATTCCAATCAAAACTCCAACAGCCTTCTTTGCAGAAATGGAAAAGCCAATTATCAAATTCATATGGAAGTGCAAGAGACCCCAAATATCCAAAATCATCTTGAAAAAGAAGGACAAAATTGGAGGATTTACACATCTTGACTTTAAAACTTATTACAAAGCTACAGTAGGCAAAACAATGTGGTACTGGCACAAGGCATACATATAGACCAATGGAATGGAATCGAGAGCTCAGAAATAAACCCACACGTAATGACCAACAGATTTTTGACAAGATTGCCCAGTCCACTAATGGAGACTCGTGGTCTCTTCAAAAAATGATACAGGGAAAACTAGATATCCATATGCAAAAGAATGAAGGAAAACCCATGGCTCACATCATACATAATAAAACAGATCAACAGCCTAAATATAAGAGCTAAAACTATAAAACTCTTAGGAGAAGATACAGGGAAATATCTTCAAGATCTAGTTTAAGGCAATGGATTCTCAGACTTTACACCAAAGCACAAGCAACAAAGAGAACTTAGAAAAATAGGACTTCATCAAAATTCAAAACTTTTGTGCATTAAAGCACCTTATCAAGAAAGTAAAAAGACAACCTAAGTGTTCAGCTTCACTAACTATTAGAGAGATGCAAATTAAAACCACAATGAGATACCATCTAACACCGGTTAGAATGGCTGCCATTAAACAAACAGGAAACTACAAATGCTGGAGGGGATGTGGAGAAATTGGAACTCTTATTCACTGTTGGTGGGACTGTATAATGGTTCAGCCACTCTGGAAGTCAGTCTGGCAGTTCCTTAGAAAACTAGATATAGAGCTACCATTCAATCCGGCGATTGCACTTCTCGGTATATACCCAGAAGATCGGAAAGCAGTGACACGAACAGATATCTGCACGCCAATGTTCATAGCAGCATTATTCACAATTGCCAAGAGATGGAAACAACCCAAATGTCCTTCAACAGATGAGTGGATAAATAAAATGTGGTATATACACACGATGGAATACTACGCGTCAGTAAGAAGGAACGATCTCGTGAAACATATGACAACATGGATGAACCTTGAAGACATAATGCTGAGTGAAATAAGCCAGGCACAAAAAGAGAAATATTATATGCTACCACTAATGTGAACTTTCAAAAATGTAAAACAAATGGTTTATAATGTAGAATGTAGGGGAACTAGCAGTAGAGAGTAATTAAGGAAGGGGGAACAATAATCCAAGAAGAACAGATAAGCTTTTTAACGTTCTGGGGATGCCCAGAAATGACTATGGTCTGTTAATTTCTGATGGATATAGTAGGAACAAGTTCACAGAAAGGTTGCTATATTATGTAACTTTCTTGTGGTAAAGTAGGAACATGTTGGAAGTTAAGCAGTTATCTTAGGTTAGTTGTCTTTTTCTTACTCCCTTGTTATGGTCTCTTTGAAATGTTCTTTTATTGTATGTTTGTTTTCTTTTTAACTTTTTTTTTCATACAGTTGATTTAAAAAAGAAGGGAAAGTTAAAAAAAAAAAAAAAAGAAAGAAAGAAAAACAAGGAAAAAAAAATGATGTAGTGCCCCCTTGAGGAGCCTGTGGAGAATGCAGGGGTATTCGCCTACCCCACCTCGATGGTTGCTAACATGACCACAGACATAGGGGACTGGTGGTTTGATGGGTTGAGCCCTCTACCATAAGTTTTACCCTTGGGAAGACGGTTGCTGCAAAGGAGAGGCTAGGCCTCCCTATATTTGTGCCTAAGAGTCTCCTCCTGAATGCCTCTTTGTTGCTCAGATGTGGCCCTCTCTCTCTGGCTAAGACAACTTGAAAGGTGAAATCACTGCCCTCCCCCTTACGTGGGATCAGACACCCAGGGGAGTGAATCTCCCTGGCAACGTGGAATATGACTCCCGGGGAGGAATGTAGACCCGGCATCGTGGGACGGAGAACATCTTCTTGACCAAAAGGGGGATGTGAAAGGAAATGAAATAAGCTTCAGTGGCAGAGAGATTCCAAAACAAGCCGAGAGGTCACTCTGGTGGGCACTCTTACGCACACTTTAGACAACCCTTTTTAGGTTCTAAAGAATTGGGGTAGCTGGTGGTGGATACCTGAAACTATCAAACTACAACCCAGAACCCATGAATCTCGAAGACAGATGTATAAAAATGTAGCTTATGAGGGGTGACAATGGGATTGGGAAAGCCATAAGGACCACACTCCACTTTGTCTAGTTTATGGATGGATGAGTAGAAAAATAGGGGAAGGAAACAAACAAACAGACAAAGGTACCCAGTGTTCTTTTTTACTTCAATTGCTCTTTTTCACTCTAATTATTATTCTTGTTATTTTTGTGTGTGTGCTAATGAAGGTGTCAGGGATTGATTTAGGTGATGAATGTACAACTATGTAATGGTACTGTAAACAATCGAAAGTACGATTTGTTTTGTATGACTGCGTGGTATGTGAATATATCTCAATAAAATGATTAAAAAAAAAAAAATAACTGTAAAAGATAACACAGTCACCCCATAATGTCAACACCCCTTTTCAACACAAAAAAGTTAGATATCCCTGAAGATTGAATGATCAAAGGAGAGGAAAGAGATGTAACAGAGGAGTTAGGATTTAACAAATGATTAAGATTACTGACTCATTACATAGCTATTTCTTTTGAGTTTCTAGTATATTAGAGTAGCCAAAAGGAAATTCCTGCTATTGCTGAACCAGTAGGCTTGATCTTTGATAATGACTGTATAACTATATAGCTTTTATCTTGTGACCATGTAATTTTAAAAACCTTTTGACTGACACCCCTTTTATGCAGGGAATAGGTAGATGAGTAATAAAATAAAGATATGCATAAAAAAATAATAGGTTGGGAATATGGGGAAAAAAATACCCCTGTGTAAACCGTGGACAACAGTTAATGGTACTACTTTAATAATCTTTCATCAATTGTAACAAATGTAATCACTGCTTAAAAAAATAGAATTACAAAAAAGTGCTATCAACTGTAACAAATTTTCCACACCAATGCAAGTGTTGGTGGTGGGGTGGTGTATGAGACTCCTATATTTTAGCATGATTGTTCTTAAACCCACAACTTGTCTAATAAAAAAATAACATTGTCAGTTCTTAAAAAAAAAAAAAAAAAAAAAAAAAAGACAACCTAAGGAATGGGAGAAAATACTTGATAATAACCATTATCTGATAAGAGCTTAATATTTTAATATCTAGAATAAATTAAAAACTCCTACAACTTGACAACAAAAAGACAACTCAATTAAAAAATGGGCCAAGGACTTGAAAAGACATTTCTCCAAAGATGATATAAAAATGGCCACATGAAAAGATCCTCAACATCATTAGCCATTAGGGAAATGCAAATCAAAACCACAATGGGATACTGCTTCACACCTACTAGTATGGCTATTATCTAAAAAATGAAAATACATGGAGAACTAGGAACCCTTGTGCATTGTTGATGGGAATATACAATGGTGCAGCCACTGTGGAAATAGTTTGGTGGTTCCTCAGAAAGTTGAAAATAGAATTACCACTTCCAAGTATATACCCCAAAAAATTGAAAGCAAGGATTTGAACAGATATTTGCACACCAATGTTCATAATAGCATTATTCCCAATAACCAAAAGATGGAAGCAGCCCCAATGACCATCAACAGATGACTGGATAAATAAAACGTGGTGTATACACACAATGGAATATTATTCGACCATAAAAAATGAAGTTCTGATACATGCTACAACATGGATGGACCTTGAAGACAACATGTTGAGTGAAGTAGGCCAGACACAAAAGGGCAGATATTTTATGATTTCACCTCTATGAAATAACTAGAATACACGAATTCAAAGGGACAGAAAGTAGCATACAGATTACCAGGGGTGTAGTGGGTGGATGGGGAATGGGGAGTTAATGTTTAATGGGTGCAGGGTTTCTGTTACGGGTTATGGAAAAGTTTTGGTCAGGGATGATAGTGATAGTAACACACCACTGTGAATGTAAGAAATGCCAGTGAACTGTACACTTGACACCGGCTAAAATGGGCAATGTTATGTTGTGTTACCACAGTTCGAAATAAGAATAAATGGTAGAGATTTTTGAGGGGGCTGAGGTTTGCAGGCAAAGCCTATGAAATATGTATTCATGCTAATATAATCACATTTGAACTTGGAAGCACCTAAGGACTTGAGCTTCTAGACTATATTCAACAGTTGTCAATAAAATCAATTTCTGCATACAATTAAATCAATATAACCAAAAACATTAATCAGTGTCCTGACTGCAGTGGGAAATGATGTGGTATACTTGGCTCTCCCGTCAACCCGGCATTCTTTTACAGACTTCCCTTTATTCTTCCTCTCTATAGTTATAATAGAACTTCAATAAATACTATATCATATTCATATGTACATGTACATGTACAATATATATTCCTTAGCTATTTACTTTGTCATTGCAAAGACACTGTAAAACAACTGTTTGCTACTAACAGCTTACTGAACATTATTCTAGATCTTTCAAGATTCCTAGTGGAGAAGTAAATCACAAGAAAAATATTTCCATAGATGAGGTGATTTTACTGTTGTTATGTAAAATAAAATGACCTCCTGCACCGGGGGGGGGGGGGGGGGGGGGGGGGGGGGGGGGGGGGGGGGGGGGGGGGGGGGGGGGGGGGGAGGACCCCTTCCCAAGAAAGGACATTCCAGAAGGCAAGAAATTGATTGTCTCTCAGTGGCTTTCTGAGGAAATGGAACAATGGAAAACATTCTACAGAATTGCAGATAAGCAACACCTGGTGTTATCACCAGGTGTTTATACCCATTTGGGTCCAGTAGATAGCTTATCAGAATGAATACACAAACCATATTAATCAATGTATAACTGCTCCCCACTTTGTAAGACTCCACTATGTAATACAGAAACGGCATGAGCCAACCAGAACATTTCCTTGCTTGCTTCTGTGTTTGCCCTGCATGAGCTTCCCCTTTCCAGTCCCTCAGCAGAGCTCTTACCCACGTGCAGTATGGAAGCTGCCTGATTCCTAAATCTATTGCTCAAATAAACTCCCATAAATGACAACATGTCTAATATTTTATTTTAACACTGTATAAGGAGATTTTTGTAAAAGTAATACTTCTCTGGAATGTGAACAATCACATCACTCTGGAAATACTGAACTTTCAGAGTTTGTGGATTGAGAATCAAAGTGATTTCTTTTTCAGCCAGGAGGAAACTACTTATCAAACTGTGATTTTTCTGGGTTGAAACTGTCAGCTGGAGAGAGAGAGAGAAACTGTCAAAATCACAGGGAGTCTGATATGAAGGGGAAGGGGGTGTTGAGTCATTTCCAGAAAAGGCAGAGGTGGAACATGAACCCCCCTGCCTTTATTTTTGAGGTTGTCATTTCAAGAAGACTAGAATCTGGGCTTTCAAGAGAGAAATTCCTGAGTTTTTTGAATACTTGTGCCCTCATTCCTATTCTGATTTAATCTCTCTGTCAAGAGTCCTGAGTGCCGGAAGAGAGATGAAACCAGTTATGTTAGTAAGGCATATGAAAGAAGCATGCAGTAAATAAAATCCTTCATTTTCAATGTGGAAGTTTAACAAATCTAGTACTACTCTTGGTTTCCACCAACCAGCTCTGCATGGGAGTAAAACATCTAATCTCTAAAACTTTAGAGACATCCAGGGTTTCTGCAAGAAACAATCTCAGAAAGACAAGAGTTGGAAAATGTACCCAAGTCCTCAGATGAAAGGCCATTGTTAAAAACAAAATAGATTGACGACTGTAGCGGGAGTGTCAGAAATAGTCCTTCTGGTTCCCTGGGACCATTACTGTGAAACAGATACCTTTTCTTGCCATGATGGAGTCTTGGAGTAACATTTGCAATAATCAGGTCTGCTGTCCGATGATGGGAAGCCAAACTTTGCATGAAGCAAGGGGAACTCACCTCATGCCAGCAACTGTACATGACTTCATACACGGACATTGGTGCCAGGCGAGGACGATACAACCTGAAGCCTTTAGAAATGGCTTCCACAACTTGTAAATTGGATTTATTTTCAAAAGGCATTTTGCCTTCTGTAAAAACTTCCCACATCAAAACTCCTGCAAATAAAATGCACAAAAACGAGGGGTTAGAGAGAAATGGTTACTTGGAATTAAAAAAACTGTTTCAAACTACAAGGCACCATTATCCTTCTCCAGTCTTTGAGTTACAAACATCCAGAATTTCTACTCAGGAAGCAAACCATGTGCACTTCGTTTCTGAAGTAGCCTGTAAATTGAATACAATTCAAGTGAAAACAATTCCTTTCTTTTTCCATTGTCTTTACTGCCTCTTTGCTAGAAGAAAATGCTGGCAATATTCTCATTTCTGAAAACTGCTCATGTTCTCACACCCTGAAATCAATGAATCTTTTGGCCATTCCACAGAAAAGGACAGAATTCCAGGAGCCTCTGCTGCCTGCAGATTTCAAGGAGGGCTGTGTATAAATTCCACAAAACTTGAAGATAATGAAGTAAAATGAGGTGGTGCCATTTTTAAAATTCAGGTTCTAGGTTTGGGTTCTTAACTGAACAGTTTGGGAATAACAGTTAGACAATAAAGTTTATTAATTACATTCAAGAGTCAATGACACTGTAAGATTAGTTTTCCTTGCTAGTCTTTGCAGTGTGAAGAAGTTGGCTCAGTATATTTTCAACATCAGTAGACTCTTTGTATGGTTGTATAGCAAGCATTCATTGGGGAAGGAAAAAGATCCAAAGGCATGTTCATGTGAGAAGGTAGGTGACTCCGGCGGCCAAAAGCAGACTGGGTGCAATTACAGCATCTCATACAGAAGCACAGTTACAAGACATCTTTAAAATGCTCCATCATGTTAAGAAATCAAAGATAAAAGAAAAGAAAAGATTGGCCCATTTGATTAGAGCAAGCTCCATTAAATGAACAATAAGTGCACTCACCGAATGACCAGACATCAGATTTGCTGCTGTATTTGTTGAAGTGAAAAACTTCGGGAGGGGACCACTTGACTGGGAACTTGGCTCCAGAAGAACTGATGTATTCATCGTCCAAAACATACCTAAGGCAAACAGATTCAAAGCCAATTGTGTCAATGACCTCCAAGTTCTGTTTACTTCAAATTCCTTTACTTAACTCTGTGCTGCTAAAAGACAAAGTATTTAAACCCAGAAAGATACTGTACTTCTATTTTTGTTAGCAATGTGGAAAAGTATCCTTTATAGTGTTTCTTCTCCCAAACCAAGCCTCAATTGTGTTTATTTTATTTGGTTCTCAGAAAACTATAGCAATTCTTTTGTTTAAAACATATCCCACATAATATATTATGTTAATTATGATAAATTCTTTATTCTGAAAAGAAGCATGCTGAATGCTCTAACAACCATGATTATAAAAGGAAATAAAGATAAATGAAAGACCACTCTTGTAATGGAAAAGAATGAATTAAAAGTTAGATGCCTTAGCTTCTTTCCTTTTGCATATTTTTTTATGGGGCATATAGAAGGGGAAAACAATAAAAGGATTTGAACATATTACTTTTGATGTGAAAATCTCTAATGCATTAGAATTGTCCTATATGGAAAGAAATTGATAGTCATTACCATCTCCTTTAAAAAATAACAATGACAAAATTTTAGTCCTCTCTCTTTCACGATAATTGTATGCAGGAAATTCCAAGTGTGGGCATTTGAACAGAAGAGAACAAAACTAATTTCTACCACATTGCCCTTGAGGATATGATATATATTTGAATTATTTATTAATGCTTCCATCCACTCCTTTTTTTTCCCCATTCCCCCTCTCATCCTACCTTTGGGTTTTTACTAAGTGAAGAAAAAGGGGGGAAAGCCCATTTTCCCTAGCTTTTGAGTTTCAAAAGTTTAAGCCCTTCAAGAAAGTAGGACTGAAGTGTTGACAAAATATTTGGGAGAATGGATCATGAAGAGTGAAATCCCCACCACCACTACCACCATCCCTCCATTAGAACAAGATTCCCTGAGCTGGGAGGAGAAGGAAAATAGCAGGTAAAGAGAAGGAGTATTAGAAATTAGTGGGACACTGAGTTCGGGTTCTGCACCCTGTACCCAACATGGGGTGCCCAGGTCAAGCAGCAAAGAAGTCCCCACTCCCCACAAGGTTGGTGGGATTCAAGAGCAAAGCTGAGCCACCTTGATCAAGATTGCAGAGTGAGATGCTTTAGAGCTCCATCCCTCCCATGGAAGCTTTGAACAACCAACAAGAACTAAGAGAAACATCTTTCTCAATGCTCCAGTGAACAGTTAAAGGATTGCAGTAACAGGGCGAGTGCCAAATCAAGAAAAAGGCCACTTAAAAGCTGTCGGGTCTCCTGCCATCCTGGCTATTCTCTCCCCCACCCCTCACCAATTGGCACAGAGTGGGCCTGCACTTCCACTGTGGATCCCTGGTCTCAGTTCTGGAGGGAGCAGAGTAACTTTTGTGCTGATACTGGGAGCATGAATGTCTGGCCCAAACTATCTGGTGGTGGTCCGAGGGACTTGCCATCCCAGAACTTGCCCTGCATGTTAAAGCTGCTCACTGAGCTCCCCTACAGAACATGGTGGGAGAGCCAAGTCATGGGGCCTGAGGCGAGGGATTGCAGTGCTGGACTACGAGGAAACTGTTTCCTAGGGAAAATGGGGACATTCAGAACCAATGGGGGAATTCCTTGGGCCAAATGCCCATGCCTGAAATGAGAAGTTCCCAGAAAGGACTTGGAGGCCCTTATGCTTTGGCCTGGAGGTATTTTTGGAACTCATTGTAGGAATTAGCTCTCAAGGAGAGTACTTTCTGGCTCACACAAGCCAATCTGCAAAAACGGGAAATAGTGTTTTCTTTTTAACTTCTGCTTTTTTTTTTTCCCCCATATGTTCCTGGTATTCAAGGAAAGGTCTGTCATAACACTGGCTAGATACAAGGTAAAAGAACAGAAGCTGCAGAGTCTAAATCCCAGCTGTAACACACTAAAATATCAAAATGTTCAGGTCTCAGCAAAAGGTTACAAAACATACAAAGAAACAGGAAGTGATGGCCAAGGCAAAGGAAAAGAATAAATCATTAGAAACCATCGATGAGGAGGATCAGACCTGGGACCTTCCAGACAAAGACTTTAAAAATGACCCTAAATATGCTCAGAGAAATAAAGGAAAACATGGATAAAGAACTAAAGGAAATCAGGAAAACAAGAGATGAACACAAAGAGAATATCAAAAGAGATAGAAATTATGAAAAGGAACCAAACAGAATTGAAGAACACAATAACAAAACATTGAAAATTCCCTAGAGGGGTTCAACAGCAGATTGGCACTGACAGAGCAAAGAATCAGTGTCCTTAAAAATAAGGCAATTGTTACTTCAATTGCTCTTTTTCACTCTAATTATTATTCTTGTTATTTTTGTGTGTGTGCTAATGAAGGTGTCAGGGATTGATTTAGGTGATGAATGTACAACTATGTAATGGTACTGTAAACAATCGAAAGTACAATTTGTTTTGTATGACTGCGTGGTATGTGAATATATCTCAATAAAATGATGATTAAAAAAAAAAAAAAATAAGGCAATTGAAATCAGTCTGAGGATCAGAAAGAGTAAAGGAGGAAGAAAAGGGAACAGAGATGAGGAACCTGTGGGACACCATCACGTGTACCAATATACACATTGTGGGAGTCCCAAAAGGAGAAGAAAGAGAGAAACGGGCATAGAGAATATTCAAAGTAATAATAGCCGAGATCTTCCCAAATTTAACAAAAGACATGAATATACACATCTAAGAAGATGACATGGGTAAATATAAATACCAGTACTATCGTATTATTGACTTATAACTCTACTGTTTACTTCCTGCAGGACCTAAAAGGCAAATGCATAAAATGTAATGGTTTTGCTTTTTAGGTTCTAAAGAATTGGGGTAGCTGGTGGTGGATACCTGAAACTATCAAACTACAACCCAGAACCCATGAATCTCGAAGACAGTTGTATAAAAATGTAGCTTATGAGGGGTGACAAGGGGATTGGGAAAGCCATAAGGACCACACTCCACTTCGTCTAGTTTATGGATGGATGAGTAGAAAAATAGGGGAAGGAAACAAACAGACAAAGGTACCCAGTGTTCTTTTTTACTTCAATTGCTCTTTTTCACTCTAATTATTATTCTTGTTATTCTTGTGTGTGTGCTAATGAAGGTGTCAGGGATTGATTTGGGTGATGAATGTACAACTATGTAATGGTACTGTGAACAATCGAAAGTACGATTTGTTTTGTATGACTGCGTGGTATATGAATATATCTCAATAAAATGAAGATTAAAAAAAAAAAAAAAAAGACATAATGCTGAGCAAAATAAGCCAGGCACAAAAAGAGAGATATTGTATGTTACCACTAATGTGAATTCTGTGAAAAATGTACAATGTTTTATACTGTAGAATGTAGGGGACCTAGAGATACCAATTAGTGGAGGGGGAATGATAATCTAATAAGAACAGATAAACTATGGAGGGTAATCTCAATGTTATGGGAATGCTCAGGAATGATTATGGTTTGTAAACTTTCTTGGATATAGTAAGATCATGTTGGAAGCAATAGAGTTATTTTAGGTTTTTTTTTTTCTCTTATTCCTTTGTTTTCTTAGGGGTTGTTAATTTTCTTGGGGTATGGTAGGAACATGTTGGAAGCAATGTAGTTATTTTAGATTATTTGTTTTTCTTACTCCTCTGGACATGGTTTATTAATTTTCTTGGGGTATGGTAGGAACATATTGGAAGCAAAGTAATTATTTTAGGTTATTTGTTTTCCTTAATCCATTGCTTTGTTTGAAATGTTGTGGGGTTTTTTTGGTTGTTGTTTGCCTGTTGTTTTTAATTTTTTGATAAACAAAGTTAAAAAATTGAAAAAAAATCAGTAGAAAAATGGGAGTAAAAACTAAATGACAAATAGGGTGGGATGGGGGGATGGTTTGGGTATTCTCTTTTCACTTTTATTTTTTATTCTTATTCTGATTCTTTCTGATGTAAGGAAAATGTTCAGAAATAGATTGTGGTGATGAACGCATAACTATATGATCATACTGTGAACAGTTGATTGTATACCATGGATGACTGTATGGTTTGTGAATATATTTCAATAAAACTGAATTAAAAAAAAATGTAATGGTTTTGGACTCACAATGTATAAGCATATAATTTCTAAAAAAAAAAAACTACATAAAAGTGGGGAGAAGCAGAGGGCTATAGGAGCATAGTTTATGTATAATATTGAAGTTAAGTTAGTATCAAAGCAAACAAGAGTGTTATAGATTTACGATATTAAATTTAAGCCTCATGGTAACCACAAATAAAATATCAGAGAATGTGCAAACCTATGGAGACAGAAAGTAGAGTGCAGGTTACCAGGGATGGGTGTAGGGTTTCAGTTTGGGGTAAAGGGAAAGTGACAGTAATGGACGGTATGGTTACTGAGACAACGTGACATTGTGAATGTGATTAATCCCACTGAATGGTATGCTTGGGAGCAGTTGGGGATGGGAAGATTTATGTTTTATGTATGTTTCCACAATTTAAAAAAAAGAAAGATGCTAAAGAGATAATAGCAATTAAATGCAATACATGCTACTGGATAGGATTTAAGAATGGAGGAGAAAAGGCTCAAAAGGATATTATTATGACACAAGAAAAAAAATTGGCATATAAAATGTAGCTTTTATATCAACAGTAAAAATCTTGAACTTGAAAACTGCACTTAAGGTGATTACATAAGTGAATATCCCTGTTCTTAGGAAATGATCATGGAAGTATTATGTGTTCAAGGAGTATGATGCGTGCAATCTACATCTCAAATATTCACAAAATGATAGACAGATGATAGGAAGGAAGGGAAGGAGGGAGGAAGGGAGGGAGCGAAAGAAAGAAAAAATGGCAAAAGTGTCAAATTGTTAAAATTGGTAGATCTGGGTATCTGGGAAGGGTATGTTGGAATTCTCTTCATGGGGTTGTATTATTTTTGCAACCGTTCTATAAGTTTGAAATTATTTAAAAATAAAAAGTTGTAGAAATGATTGTGTTACTATAATAAAAGGTTTTTAAAAGTGGTTACCTTAAAAAAAAAAAAAAATCACCAAGCAGAATCTGTAATCTCTTTACTCGTTAGAGCCCCAGGAAAGGCAGAAAGATTCCAGAGAACAAATAGCTGTGCACTGATAAGTGGGGCCCTAGATAGCCCCGTGGAACTTTCTCATCATGGAGAATGCCAGATCTGAAGAGATATCAGAGAAACTGAGGATAGGGCAGCAGCCACCAGTATAGACGGTCAGCCGAGGACAAGACAGGAACAGTGGCTGGGTAGCCATCTCCCCACGAATACAGTGACCGCATAAGACACACAGAACTTGGATGTTGACCCTGAAGAGAGTGAGGTAGAAACCCTGAGTTCATTATGATTAAATTTCTAGCACTCCAAGGGAATGGGGATTCAAAGTATAAACTACACTGAGCTATGGAAATATGAGCCTATATTTTTCACACTCCTGAGCTGTAGACTAGAATTTATAACCACTACACTTGATAAGAGAAATGTGTTTTGATGACAGGAAAATTAGGGATGAAGAAACAAATACATTCTTTTTCTTTCAGAAATATAGATACATCAGAAAAGCTTTTTCTTAACTACACATATGAAGAATAGACTGAAAACATCTCTTTTTAACTTTCAAGATATACAAAAGTGTTACTTTTCTTAATAAAGCCCTGAAAGATCAGAAGAACCCATGGTAAACATTTACTCCAAAGCTAAAATTGGTACATGTCCTAAAATACAAAGTGGGTCAGTAGGCCATACAGCCACACCAACACTTCCCTCAAAGAAAAATAAAGTGAAGCCAGTAGCATCTTTAGTTGGTCAGCAGACAAATGTAAAATTCCTTTCCATGCAAAAAAAAAAAAAAAAAAAAAAAAGATATTTCATGTACCTCGTCATTCCAAAGTCTGAAATTTTTACTAGACATGTAGAACTGACCAAACAATTTCTTGCTGCCTATAAAAAAAAGAAAAGAATACAATCTGAATATACATTTTTCTTTTTAAATTTTCTATTCTCTTTTTCCTTAATGTATTTGGGCCCAGCACCACCTCTCTGTTTGAACAGTCATATTATTTGTATACCTGTCCTTATCTGTCCAAACTTGATATCTGCTAATGCTATCTATGATTCAATAGTTTGTCCTCATGTGATGGATTTTAATGATTCTTCAAAGAAATAACCAAAAATTGAAAACAAATTTTAACATTTTTACTTTTAGAAATTTTAATTTTTTTCACTAAGTATCCTTGATAAATATGAAGATTAAGTCAATCTAAATAAGAGATTAGCTATGAATCTAGGCATAAAATAAAGGGTAGGTTTTTTTTTTCCTTATCATTATAAGTAAAGAGAAAAGCCCAATAAACCTGACAGATAAGGGATAGTCATTTCATATCTTAGGAATCTGTAATTGATAATAAAAATTAAGGAATTACATTTAAAAACTTGTATTTCACTGACTATATTTATGATATAATTTCAGAGTTCTTAAATTACCACCATGTGCTAAATACGGTACAATATAATGCAAAAACAAATCTATTTGATGTCCAAACAATCTATTTTCAGTCAGCATAGTCAACAAAATCACTAATTTGGTTTAGGTTCATGTAGACTAACCACTTGATAAAATTTTCTTTCTTTAGCTAATGCGTGGATCAGTTAGTCCAGCAACAAAAGCAAGAAAGTTGAAATGAAAGGCCAGGGGGAGCCAGGTTGGAATGTACCTGCTAAGAGCAGGCAATGATCTAAAAGCCAAACCACAAGGTAAATTGACAGGGAAAGACTCATTGTTAGCTGACATATTTTAAACGGCACATAGGCAGCTAAAATAGGACACAAAAGAAAGCAATCAAGGAAGACACCAAGAATAGTAGAAGGGTCTGGAAAAAGCCAGAACTGTCTCCCAACTTGAGTTTTGAATTCTAATCCTTATCAGGAAGGATAAGCCTGCAGAGACTAGGAAAGTGAGGAAGGTGTAATTGTTACTGTATCCATCCATTCAAAAATTTCCTTTATAGCTACAAGTGCTGGATACTGGGGAAGGTATCATAGTGGATGGATAACAATGGCCTATCTATGTAATTACATGTAAGCAAGAGTCAGCATTGGTGAGCTTTCCTATTTGCCAGGCACTGTTTTAACTCTTTACACATATTAATTAATGTAAGCCTCCCAACAGGCCTATTTAAGGGAGGAGCTATAATGAATGCCACTTTACTAGTTACTAGTTTGCCCGAGGTCACACAGCTAGTAAGAAACAGAGCTTGGCTTATATTAGCCACTCAATACATGCGTGATTGTTGGTTGAAAGGAAGAAAGGTAGAAGGCAGGAAAGAGGAAAGGAGAGAAGGGAGACGGGAGAGAAGAAAGAAACTAGTTTTAGTTATTTGATTAGTTAAGTTGGAAATCAGGTCAAGGCATATTTAGGGTAAAACTTGACTTGGCTGCAACACCAATGGGCAATTTTTTAAATCTTACATTGCACAAGAAATTGCACAGATAGGAAAATGTTTAAAAATGAAGCCAAAGGACGCATATTTCAAAGTATTGAATGTAATATTCATTTCCTTCTAAATATGAGTACAATGCATAAAATAAATGGATTTGCACCATACTTACTAAATCCCTATGAATAAAGCAGTTTTTCTCCAGATATTCCATTCCTTCACATATATCCTGGCACATACTCAGTAGCATTTCCTTTCTAAGCTTTCCTTTCCTCTCCCTGAGGTAGTTAAGCAGGCTGCCATTTTCCATGAACTCGGTCACAATATAAAGGGGCTTCCGCTGTATACATACTCCATAAAGCTGAACCAGCTTTGAATGAGATAGTTTCCTGTTGAAGAAAAACATCTACCAGTGAGCAGAATAGTTGTTGTATTTTAAAGTGTTTGGACTCAACCAGTAATATTTACAGCCTGTATCTGATTAGGATCAAAATTCTTCAGGATCTAAAAACTTCTTTTCCTCCCCCTAAAGATTTACTAATTGTGTGCTACTTCACAAGATGGTGTAATTCAACAGCTTGATAGCTAAATACATGAAATGCATTCTACTGTGCACAATTATCAGCTCATTCTATTTGTTTTTAATGAGTTTAAAGGAACTCAAATTTTTTTTTTTAAATTACCACCTACATATCATTTTCATCATCAAGATACCGTAAAAATAATAATCCAACCACAAAGAAAGTAAAGCAGCTTCTTTTCCACTTTATGTACTAAGAAAGTAGAGTTTAGGCAGTATTTCAGATTCATTGTAGATACAGAATAGTACATGCCCATATTTTACTTGTTAGCATTCTATTTTTCTCCTTTTCAGTTTGTAAGCTTTTTGTTTCCTCATTACTGCTCCTCTTTGTCCAGAGCTCACAAATGGAGTTCTCAGACCTGGAATTCCAACTTTCCTAGCTGCAGCTGCTCAGACAAAAATTTGTGGCAGACAAGAGGGAGGAAAGAGTGATTGATACCAATAAACAGAAAATTAAGTTCTAAAGAATAAAGCTATTTAAAAGGAAATTTCTAGAAAAGTTGGAGACTTGAAAAACATTTACCAAAATGAAACCTTGCTCTGTATTTAGTAATCACCAAAAATAAAAGTTCTTGTATGTTGCGTAATACACATGACACAGACTATTTTAGTCATCTAGGCTTCTAAAGTTTGTTTTTGCTGTGGAATATAATATTTAATCTCTAAAAGGCCTTATATGCCAACTAATCATGGAAAACAATATTCAAATTGATATTTGTAGTTTTAGAAGTTATGTTACAAGCCAATTCTCTGTTAGTCAAAAGTGTCTTGAATTATTAACTCTTCTTTTCATTCATAAAGGTAAAATAAAATCAATGACAGGGAGATTATTTACCTTAAAACGATGAATATGACTGATTATTGACACATTACTATAGAATTAGCATGTTAGAATACTCCAATTAATAGGGAAGAGATGCATGCAGAGAATCTAAATATGATTTTAATCTGAATATGTGTGTATCCACATCTATATCTATCTATATATATATATACACATAATCTCATATGTTTTTGCCTGATTTACCTTTCTAATTTCATAAAGGGTACTTTCATAAAGTATGCAGTTTACAATGGCAGGAAAGCAAGCCTTGAAATGGAATATTAATTTGCCATGGGAAATCCACCAATCTGATACCCACATGTAATCAAGTAAGAAGTGGCACATAATAATGTATTGGCTTCTCAAGACCACTGGCAAAAATCTATCTGAAATAAGGCAAAAACAAATAAACAAGCCCTCATATATGATGCTCAGTCTCACAAAAAAGACAAATATTCATCATGGGCATAGAGAGATGCAAATGGAAAAAGTATATTCTTCATTGCCATAACTTTAATATCTAGCGATACACCACTTTTTCAGTTTAGAAAAGTATATACGATTCATTGTAGGACAATATGTCACATTCATTTAAATTTGTTATTTAAATATTTTGAGACTCTTCCCAGACTTCTCCTCTTCTTCTTTTCTAATTATTCTATTTCCCTAGGCAACCTCATCAAGTTTCAGGGTTTTATATATCACTTCTGATGATAACTCTCAATTTAATATCTTCTACTCTGAGATCTCTCCTAAACTCCAGGCTCATATATTTACCTGACCCCTTGACCACATGTGGCTATCATATATGCCTTCAAATACAACATTTCCAAATCAGAACTCTATAGCTCCCCAAAATCTGTTCCTCAGCCAGTCTTCCCCCATCTCCATACCATCCTCTGCCTAATAGTTCATACCTAATTTTGGAGTCATCTTTGTTCCCCCACTATGTGTTTCCTTCCACTATGTGTCACATCCAATTTATCAGGAAATACCAACAAAGAAAATGAGAATATAGAGATACCAAATGTGCCGCTTTGAATGTATTATGTCCCCAGAAAAAGCCATATTCTTTGGCAATCTTGTGTGGGCAGACATATCAGTGTTGATAAGATTGTAATTCTTTGAGTGTTTCTGTGGAGATGCACACCACCCAACTGTGGGTGATGAATCTGATTGGATAATTTCCATGGAGGTGTTGCCCCACCCTTTCAGCGTGGGTCTAAATTAAATCACTGGAGCCATATAAATGAGCTGACAAACAGAAGGAACTCAGTGCAGCTGAGAGTGACATTCTGAAGATGAGCTACAGCCAAGAGGGACACTTTGAAGAATGCACAGAAGCTGAGAGAGTAGCTGCA